>NC_135233.1:252364611-252990861 GCF_051348905.1 Ranitomeya variabilis | reverse complement strand
GACCAAATACTGATATTGTGAATGTGGCCTTACAAGGTTAATCTACCATTCAGGAGTTCAGGAGTCTGGGACAGTTGGGCGACAACCCAACTATGAACTACAATGGTCACTGACGTGGTATTTAGCCACATTATAGTGATGGATATATTACAAATAAAACTTTTATTACTTGCAATACCACTTATTACCACTGGGTTTTCCCATAGGTCCAATGCAATAGCGCCCCCATCATAAAACCTTGGTTATGACAAAACAATATTTGATCAGCTATTACTTGTCAACGGATTGTCGACCAGAAATGGTAGATATCGTTTCACTCAGCCCATTAATTCTACAATATAGACCATATAAGAAGCTTGGATGGAAGAGCCCTTTAAATATATATATATATTTTTTGTAACAAATAGGTCAGCAGTGTTGCATCTTCTGTACAGAGACAGAATTATCCCAATAGTGTCATAGTCCTCAGTACTGATGACGACAACATTACCTTTAGCACATTGCGGATGGGATATTAACTGAACTACGCTCCGAAGAAAACAATAAAAGCATATAATAAATTGTGTAATACCCCAATGAACGCGCTGATCACCATGATTATCTGATCAGCGCTAGAATTTCCCACAATAAACCCTTAGCGAATAATAAGAAACAAAATGTAGAAATACACTGTGTACAGCGTTGCAGAGTATTTAAGTACTGTACTTTGTTTTAAAACTACGGGTACGTGCCCACGATCAGGAATTTCTGTGGTTTTGACGCTGCGTATTTATGCAGATTCAAAACCACAGCGGCCAGATCTTACAGTGCAGTGGATGGCATTTCTAGAAATCCCGTGCCCACTGTAGGTGTCTGCGCTGCTTCTTCCTGATCGTGGGCACCCGGCCTAACACTTCTCACAGTCACTCATATCCAGACTAGGTCTCTGATGTCTGGGCTAAAATACAGCAGCAGCAAACATTTCTCTCCAGTCTTACAATTTTGTTACA
Organism: Ranitomeya variabilis; assembly: GCF_051348905.1. Lineage (NCBI taxonomy): Eukaryota > Metazoa > Chordata > Amphibia > Anura > Dendrobatidae > Ranitomeya > Ranitomeya variabilis. Next base: position 252,989,872 of record NC_135233.1, on the reverse strand, counting down.
ATGCATCAGTCTGGAGTCCAGACTTTCCACTTGATGGGCTAGGCTGGATACAATTGTAGCAAACCCTCAGTTGTAAGAACTGTGTTTGTACAGGTTTGTTTGCCCTTGGTTCTTTCTGAAGGGGTTTTATCTATATCCCACTTCCGGTTTGGAACTGACAGCTCTCTGACACCCACTTACCCTCAGGTCAGACCAGATACTGCACCTAGGATAATTAGTCGCCAGAAAGGCTGCCTGCTATGTACTGGCGATTAGGCACGCTGCAGCGAGGGTGATTTAACTACTCCCACTCAGGCGGGAACAATAATTATCAAACGCCGCCGTCGCTACAAAGCCTCCCAATTGCATAGGACAAATCCGCTGCCACCTGCTCCGATTTCTTAATTATTAACGGATCCGGAGCCAACCCAGATTAGTAGCGTAATTCACTTAAGAGGACATGACCGTACGTTATAGAGCAAAGGCTAGTTTCACATTTGCGTTTAAAAATGCAGCGTTTTTAACGCAAACGCATTTGGTGCAAAAACGCATGTAAACGCGTTTAAACGCTGCGTTTTTTAGATGCATGCATTTTTGCATGTGGTAAAAAAACGCGGCATTTTGACGCGTTTACAAGCGTTTTTTTCCTGCGTTTGCGTTTTTGAAACGCATGATGAGAAGTGTGTGACAGCTGCCAATCATCAAAATCAACTAGAAAACCCACTATAAACAGAAATAGCTAGGGTTAGGGTTAGGGTTAGGATCCCTAGTAACCCTAGGGATCCTAACCCTAACCCTAACCCTAGGGATCCTAACCCTAACCCTAGGGATCCTAACCCTAGGGATCCTAACCCTAGGGATCCTAACCCTAACCCTAGGGATCCTAACCCTAACCCTAACCCTAAGGGTTGGGATCCTAACCCTAAGGGTTAGGATCCCCAGGGTTAGGGTTGGGGTTAGGATCCCTAGTAACTCTAGGGTTAGGGTTTTCTTGTTTTTTCTTGTGTTTTCTTGTGTTTTTCTATAGAAACGCATGCGTTTAAAAACGCATGCAAACGCATGTGCTTAAAAATGCATGCGTTTACATAGACAGCAATACATTTTTTTGCCGCGAAAAAACGCATGCGTTTTTTTTGCAGCAAAAAAACGCCGCTAGAAATTACTACAGGTTGCATTTCTGCAACAAAACGCAAGCATAAAAAAATGCATGCGTTGCCAACAACGCGTCAAAACGCATGCAAAAAAAGCATGCGTTTTTAATGTTAAGTATAGAAAAAAAACGCATGTGTTCTTTAGCGCTAAAACGCAGCGGCAAAAAACGCAAGTGTGAAACCAGCCAAAGAGAGACAAGCTAGTAATTTTATATTTTACTCCAAAAAAGGTAGGCAGTGTTTACAGAGGTATAAAAAGATAGTATAAAGAAGACAAATATCATATGTACAATACAATTACAAATAAAAATGGGATTAACATAGAAAAAAAACACTTACATTTCATTATGTCATATCATCTGATGGCTGACCATGTGCTGTGGGGGAAGGACGAGCATATATCCAGATGCATCACCTCTGTCTCTCAGCAGGACTCCAGACAAAGACATGTGAAGACTGCTGCTTCACTCACTTATTTCCTAGCCTAAAACCCAGGCACTCCCCCTGTGGTGACCTCACTTAGAGGCTGAAACCTCCCCTTTACTTAGAGTCACGGCCACCATTTTTATGCCTAGCTCGCTGTATGAATCTCGTATACGAAAGACACGCTGATGAGGATGTGCCCCACATCAGGGGGATTCTTTTAAGTGTAAACACGGTGTAATTACATGACCCCCTTATGGAGAAACATGTTCTTTGCACTTGTTGGGTTTAGCTTCTAGCAATTTCAGGGAGATATGGATCCTTCGATGGACATCCGGAATATATAATTCTTATATCTCTAGCCCTGATCGGTGTATATAGATTATATATATATATATATATATATATATATATATATATATATATATATATATATATATATATATATATATATATATATATATATATACACACATATACATATACATATACATATACATATACATATACATATATATATATATATATATATATATATATATATATATATATATATATATATATATACACAGTGGGGCAAAAAAGTATTTAGTCAGTCAGCAATAGTGCAAGTTCCACCACTTAAAAAGATGAGAGGCGTCTGTAATTTACATCATAGGTAGACCTCAACTATGGGAGACAAACTGAGAAAAAAAAATCCAGAAAATCACATTGTCTGTTTTTTTATCATTTTATTTGCATATTATGGTGGAAAATAAGTATTTGGTCAGAAACAAACAATCAAGATTTCTGGCTCTCACAGACCTGTAACTTCTTCTTTAGGAATCTCCTCTTTCCTCCACTCATTACCTGTAGTAATGGCACCTGTTTAAACTTGTTATCAATATAAAAAGACACCTGTGCACACCCTCAAACAGTCTGACTCCAAACTCCACTATGGTGAAGACCAAAGAGCTGTCAAAGGACACCAGAAACAAAATTGTAGCCCTGCACCAGGCTGGGAAGACTGAATCTGCAATAGCCAACCAGCTTGGAGTGAAGAAATCAACAGTGGGAGCAATAATTAGAAAATGGAAGACATTCAAGACCACTGATAATCTCCCTCGATCTGGGGCTCCACGCAAAATCCCACCCCGTGGGGTCAGAATGATCACAAGAACGGTGAGCAAAAATCCCAGAACAACGCAGGGGGACCTAGTGAATGAACTGCAGAGAGCTGGGACCAATGTAACAAGGCCTACCATAAGTAACACACTACGCCACCATGGACTCAGATCCTGCAGTGCCAGACGTGTCCCACTGCTTAAGCCAGTACATGTCCGGGCCCGTCTGAAGTTTGCTAGAGAGCATTTGGATGATCCAGAGGAGTTTTGGGAGAATGTCCTATGGTCTGATGAAACCAAACTGGAACTGTTTGGTAGAAACACAACTTGTCGTGTTTGGAGGAAAAAGAATACTGAGTTGCATCCATCAAACACCATACCTACTGTAAAGCATGGTGGTGGAAGCATCATGCTTTGGGGCTGTTTCTCTGCAAAGGGGCCAGGACGACTGATCCGGGTACATGAAAGAATGAATGGGGCCATGTATCGTGACATTTTGAGTGCAAACCTCCTTCCATCAGCAAGGGCATTGAAGATAAAACGTGGCTGGGTCTTTCAACATGACAATGATCCAAAGCACACCGCCAGGGCAACGAAGGAGTGGCTTCGTAAGAAGCATTTCAAGGTCCTGGAGTGGCCTAGCCAGTCTCCAGATCTCAACCCTATAGAAAACCTTTGGAGGGAGTTGAAAGTCCGTGTTGCCAAGCGAAAAGCCAAAAACATCACTGCTCTAGAGGAGATCTGCATGGAGGAATGGGCCAACATACCAACAACAGTGTGTGGCAACCTTGTGAAGACTTACAGAAAATGTTTGACCTCTGTCATTGCCAACAAAGGATGTATTACAAAGTATTGAGATGAAATTTTGTTTCCGACCAAATACTTATTTTCCACCATAATATGCAAATAAAATGATAAAAAAACAGACAATGTGATTTTCTGGATTTTTTTTTCTCAGTTTGTCTGCCATAGTTGAGGTCTACCTATGATGTAAATTACAGACACCTCTCATCTTTTTAAGTGGTGGAACTTGCACTATTGCTGACTGACTAAATACTTTTTTGCCCCACTGTGTGTGTGTATATATATATATATATATATATATATATATATATATATATATATATATATATATATATATATATATATATATATATATCTATATATCCTTAAAAGAACAATAGAAGCTCATGCTTTGTATACCAGTTTTAACCCGTACCAGGTGGGAGGGGGGAAATGAGTGATTTTCACAGAGTCTGACTGCGTAAAGCCATATACAGGTCCTTCTCAAAAAATTAGCATATAGTGTTAAATTTCATTATTTACCATAATGTAATGATTACAATTAAACTTTCATATATTATAGATTCATTATCCACCAACTGAAATTTGTCAGGTCTTTTATTGTTTTAATACTGATGATTTTGGCATACAACTCCTGATAACCCAAAAAACCTGTCTCAATAAATTAGCATATTTCACCCGACCAATCAAATAAAAGTGTTTTTTAATACCAAACAAAAAAACCATCAAATAATAATGTTCAGTTATGCACTCAATACTTGGTCGGGAATCCTTTGGCAGAAATGACTGCTTCAATGCGGCGTGGCATGGAGGCAATCAGCCTGTGACACTGCTGAGATGTTATGGAGGCCCAGGATGCTTCAATAGCGGCCTTAAGCTCATCCTAAATTCTTTAGGGGGGAAGAAGTATAGGATTTTACACACAGGCAGAAGGAAGAAGGGGGGGGGGGTCGAATCTGCAGCGGGTGTCTCTCCTCTGCTCTTGGATGTAGCTCAGTGTGCGCGATAATAGACAATCAAATACCTCATTTTCTTGACACAAGGGTGAAGAATAAATCCCGAAAAGTCAAACAGAAAGTTGTAAAGTTATCTACTCTATAATGAGCTAGAAAGATCTATTCCTAAACCGTCTGCTCAACAGCCAGCAAATAATTACGAGTGCAGCTGTGAATGTGAATGGAGAAAAGCAAATGATGCAAATTCTACTGAAATTCTTAGCAATCAGGGTAACAAGATATGTGGGATTTTCACATACAAGGCCACGGTCACACATACAGTATTTTGTCTATACTTTGTTCACATCAGTATTTGTAAGCCAAATTAGGAGTATGTGATAAATACAGAAGTGGTGACTGTTTCTACAGTATTATACCTTTCTTCTGATTCTAATAGTTTGATTATGACACTTTCTATAAACAGAGAGATGGTGAGGGACACTTAGCTAATTTAAATGGAGTTAAAGGGAATCTGACAGCTCCTGGACGATTTTGATCTATTACTATGGGCATACAGGTAATAGAATAGTTAAACCAGTCTTACCTGTATGCCTCATAGCTGAGGTGCAGATCTTGAGAAATTAATTTATAATGTTACATGTTAATGATTTTTTCCACGGTCTGGGCGTGCGGTGCCTGGAAGAAATCACTACCTCCTGACTTCATTATAATGGTACCCCCGTCCCATCAGCGTCACACTGACGTGTTCGGCACTGTAATTCCACGTATGTGCTATGCACACGCATGGTTACCAAATCTTGTCCGCCCTGCTATCTGCATTGATCTTCTGCGCAGAAAATCGATGCAGACAATGATTATAGGAGGGTGGACAGGGTCCGCGTAACAGAGCACGTGCATAGTGCATTTGTGGAATTACAGCGCCGAACAGGTCACTGTGTTGCTGATGGGAAGGGGGTACCATTATAATGAAGTCAGGAGGCAGTGATTTCTTCCAGACACCGCACTCCCAGGACCCTGGAAGAAATCAATAACATATAACATTATAAATTCATTTCTCAAGATCTACACTGCCGCTATGAGGCATACAGGCAAGACTGGTTTAAAGATTCTATTACCTGTATGCCCATAGTATTAGATCAAAATCATCCAGGTGCTGACAGATCCTCTTTAAATCTCCCGGTCCAGATGAATTACATCCAAGGGTAAAGATTCTTGCTAATGGTTCTACATTTTCCTCTACTAACTCTTTCAGTAGCCTACGATCAGACGGGTAACGTTTCTCCTTGTGAAGAGTGACATGTCAAGCATGCCGAGATGAGGAGACTTTTAAGCTGCAATGCCCCTCTGGGAAATATGCAAATTGTCTCTTCAGAGCGAAAAAGGACTAGAACTCTAGTGCCACCTGTTGGAAGTAGCAATCCAAGAAGTCAATGTTGACCCTTTAACAAGCCTTGTACTCTTTGCACTGATGAGGGGCAGCACCTGGAAGCACAGTGTCTGCAAATTGAGATTCTGATTTTGGCTTTTATTCTAAGTTATATGACCAGCCTGTTTTATCCTAAGTCACATGACAAGCCTCATCAAGGGCTCAACATTGATTTGTAGGATTGCTACTTCCTATATGTGGCACTAGAAAGAATCTTTTAAAAATCCTGGTGAACAGGAGAACTTCTACAAGATTGGAGAAGGGTAAACGTTGCCCCTATCAAATAAGATGAGGCCAGGAAGTTACAGACAAGTGAGCCTTCCTTCTATACCAGGAAAGATCTTTGAACAAATTATTAAATAGCATGTATTTAAGTACTTGGATAAGAATACAGTAATTATCCAGAGCCAGCATGGGTTTGTAGCAAACATGTCATGTCAGACTAATCCAATTTCCTTCTATGATGGAATCACTACCACAAAGAATTGAAGTATAAACAACCTCATAACGAATGTAATTTAATCAAAAAAGTAAGTTTATTCAATAAAATACAGAAACAAACACTACAAATCCATAACACAAATAAAGAAAATAGTCTGCTACAGAGTGTTTAGAATATTGGGTGCAGGTGCACCAAAAGAACACGCTACGTGTCACAGCATGGAGAGGGAAAGAAAATAAGGGAATAGAGTCACATGAGTACCATAGCTGGATCAGACCTAATTTTAGTCCATATGACACTACCTTTCACAGAAGTGAACCACCACTGCATCAATCCTAGTAATAAACCAAAATAACAGTACAGTGACCAAATCTCCCAAATGCAGGAGGAACACTAAATCTCGCATTTCTTACCCTTCTCCCTCTCCATGATGCAGACACACGCCCCTACGCGCGTTTCGCCCACCGCTTCGTCTGGAGGCTAGCACGGTGTCTCTATCTTCAAATATCCTGTTTTTATACTCCTCCCCGCCACTAGATGACAGCGCATGTTACTGACGATTACGGGCGCCTAATGCCGCATCATCCCATGCGCCAATATGGCGGTGCGGGTCACCGGGAAATCCCGGATGACGTCACTGACCCGCACACGTCATTAGTAGGCGCCGGAGACGATGCCGCGGCCATTGCCCGTGTCAGGGACATGCGCATTAGTGCGCCCGTGTCAGGGACTAATGCGCATGTCCCTGACACGGGCAATGGCCGCGGCATCGTCTCCGGCGCCTACTAATGACGTGTGCGGGTCAGTGACGTCATCCGGGATTTCCCGGTGACCCGCACCGCCATATTGGCGCATGGGATGATGCGGCATTAGGCGCCCGTAATCGTCAGTAACATGCGCTGTCATCTAGTGGCGGGGAGGAGTATAAAAACAGGATATTTGAAGATAGAGACACCGTGCTAGCCTCCAGACGAAGCGGTGGGCGAAACGCGCGTAGGGGCGTGTGTCTGCATCATGGAGAGGGAGAAGGGTAAGAAATGCGAGATTTAGTGTTCCTCCTGCATTTGGGAGATTTGGTCACTGTACTGTTATTTTGGTTTATTACTAGGATTGATGCAGTGGTGGTTCACTTCTGTGAAAGGTAGTGTCATATGGACTAAAATTAGGTCTGATCCAGCTATGGTACTCATGTGACTCTATTCCCTTATTTTCTTTCCCTCTCCATGCTGTGACACGTAGCGTGTTCTTTTGGTGCACCTGCACCCAATATTCTAAACACTCTGTAGCAGACTATTTTCTTTATTTGTGTTATGGATTTGTAGTGTTTGTTTCTGTATTTTATTGAATAAACTTACTTTTTTGATTAAATTACATTCGTTATGAGGTTGTTTATACTTCAATTCTTTGTGGTTGATATCTAGTTAGGAAGTATCTCAGGGCATTGTTTCCAATAGGATCTTGATTGATCCTGCGAGGATACATGTATGATTATGGTTTCTGGACCTGGGTCATTGTTTATGATGGAATCACTGACTGGGTGAATCCGGGAAATGCAGTAGATATAGTATATCTCGACTTCTGCAAAGCATCCCATACTAACCTTATTGAAAAAATGACCAAGTATGGGATTGGCAAGGCTACGGTTAGGTGGATTCATAACTGGCTCAGTGATCATACAGAGAGTGGTAATAAATGGTTACACATCCGATTGAAATAATGTTTCAATTGGGGTACGACAATGCTCTGTCCTGACCCCAGTGTTGTTCAACATTTTTGTAAATTATCTAGATAAGGGAACTGAAGGTAACCTAATCAAATTTGCAGACAATGCAAAGCTAGGAGAGATAGCTAACACTAGAGAAGACAGAAAAGATTCAGGCCATGTTCACACTTTGCGGTTTTTACCGCGGATCCGCGTCGATTTTGATGCTGCGGGTCCGCAGCAGTTTCCATAGCCTTTACATTAACATGTAAACCCTATGGAAACCGCAAACCGCTGTGCACATGCTGCGGGAAAAACCGCGCAGAAACGCAGCGGTTTAAAAACCCGCAGCATGTCACTTCTTTGTGCAGAATCGCAGCGATTCTGCACCCATAGAAATGCATTGAACCGCTTACTTCCCGCATGGGGCTGTGCCCACTTTGCGGGAAGTAAGCGGATAATGTGCGGGTGGTACCCGGGGTGGAGGAGAGGAGATTCTCCTCCAGGCCCTGGGAAGCATAGTGTAAAAAAAAAAGAATTAAAATAAAAAATGATGTTATACTCACCTCTCAGCGCTGCCCGCGGCCGTCCGGTCTTCGGTTTGCTGTGCGAGCAGGACCTGTGGTGACGTCGCGGTCACATGACCGTGACGTCACGAAGGTCCTTCTCGGCACAGCATCTTTGGAACCGGACCGCCGGGTGCAGCGCCGAGGAGATCCGGACATCGGAGGGTGAGTATAACCAATTTCTATTATTTTTATCATTACTATTGATGCTGCATATTGCTGCATATGCAGCATCAATAGTACAGGAGTAATCCCGCAGCGGAAACCGCGGAACAAACCGCAATAAATCTGCAGGGATAACCGCAGCGGTTTTGCCCTGCAGATTTATCAATTCCGCTGCGGGATAAACCTGCAGAGCACACCGCAAAGTGTGAACATGGCCTCAGAAGGATTTAGAAAAGATTGAACAATGGGCAGCAACTAATAGAATGGTATTTAACAGGGAGAAATGCAAGATTCTACATCTGGGGAAGAAAAATGAAAATTTCATCTACAGAACGGGTGTAATAGAACTAAGCAACAGCACGTGTGAAAAAGACTTGGGTATACTAATAGATCACAGACTGCACATGAGTCAACAGTGTGATGCAGCAGCAAAAGATGCAAACACAGTTCTAGGATGTATTAAGAGAAGCATAGACTCTAGATCACGTGAATTATCCCCCTCTACTCCTCCTTGGTCAGGCCTCATCTGGAATACTGTCTCCAGTTGGGAACCACATGTTAAAAAAAGACCTTGAAAAACTGGTGCAAGTTCAGGGAAGAGCTACCAGGATGGTGAGCAGACAGCAAAGTATGTCCTACGAGGAATGGAAAAAGTATCTGGAAAGGTTTAGCTAGCAGAAAGAAGTACACTAATTAATCATCCTATGCTGTGGCCGTAAAAGGAAAATACATATGAACCCCAACAAAACTTTACAATGAAGGCCAAGCTGTAAGTGGTTAAAAAATATAAATTTTATTCAATACATTAAAATCACGCATAAAAGCAGTAGGTAAAACAGTTGAGAGAAAGCTCCGCAGGTAAACAGGAAAAAGGTGGGAACACCCAGATAGTATATAAGAAAGTACTCAATCAATTATTTACATCATATTAATGTAGGACCCCAATGCATATATACAAATTCCATGGAGTAATCAAATTTTAAATACAACAATTGCTACTATAACATATAAAAAATACACAATGTGAACAATTTATAGCAACCACTTGATAGTATGTTTATACAAGACTAGCAGCTGAAGATCATTGTTAAAGTGCAGTAATATAGGGAAAAGTTGCCCTGTAAAAAATGCTATCAATAAACCAACAATTTAATAGTATATTTATGCCAAACTGACAGCTGCATATCAGTGCTGGATTACAGTAATAGAGGGCAGGGTTGCCATTAGACAGGTTGCTATGAAAAAAAGTGCAAAGTTGCCAATTGTGTATAAAGAAAAACTATATATAGAGGAGTACAAACAGTTTTAAATGGTAAAGGAGTACATGGTAAAAGGTACTCTACCTTAGGAGATGACAGCTGGTGACCCACCACACCCGACGCGCATTTCGCAATGAAATGCTTCGTCCAGGGGTGGTGTTTGGTTAATAACCTGATATGGTGTTTGGTTATCAAATTTCCACTGAGCCCTACAGCATGAATTAAACTCCAACATATTGAACTGAGAATGGAGAAAAGGATGAACTATTATGCGATAAGTGGAAAAATATATGGATCATCTAAATGTTATTATAATTTTCAATGGATTAATTTGGTTATAATGAATTTGTACCATGTATTATATGTATCTTCAAAGTTTCACTTGTATAAGTAAGAACTTGATGCCATGTGATTGGTGGTTCTATACCACATGTCTGCCCAGGATATGACATAAAAAGCTGTTAAAATAGTATGCAATGAATAAGGATTAAATTCTGCAATGCTTATGCTAGATTTGCACATTTTTTTCTATTAGTATTATAGTAGTTATATTCTTGTACATAGGGGCAGTATTATACTAGTTATATTCTTGTACCTAGGAGCAGTATTATAGCAGTTATATTCTTGTACATAGGGGGCAGTATTATAGTAGATATATTATTGTACATAGCGGGCAGTATTATAGTAGTTATATTATTGTACATAGGGGAAGTGTTATACTAGTTATATTCTTGTACATAGAGGGCAGTATTATAGTAGTTATATTCTTGTACATAGGGGGCAGTATTATAGTAGTTATATTCTTGTACATAGGAGCAGTATTATAGTAGTTATATTCTGGTACATAGGGGCAGTATTATAGTAGTTATATTGTTGTACACAAGGGCAGTATTATAGTAGTTATATTATTGTACATAGGGAGCAGTATTATAGTAGTTATATTCTTGTACATAGGGGGCAGTAATATAGTAGTTATATTCTTGTACATAGGGGCAGTATTATAGTAGGTATATTCTTGTACATAGGGGTAGTGTTATACTAGTTATATTCTTGCACATAGGGGCAGTATTATAGTAGTTACTGTATATTCTTGTACATAGGGGCAGTATTATACTAGTTATATTCTTGTACCTAGGAGCAGTATTATAGCAGTTATATTCTTGTACATAGGGGGCAGTATTATAGTAGATATATTATTGTACATAGCGGGCAGTATTATAGTAGGTATATTCTTGTACATAGGGGCAGTATTATACTAGTTATATTCTTGTACATAGGGGCAGTATTATACTAGTTATATTCTTGTACATAGGGGTAGTAGTTATATTCTTGTACATAGGGGCCATAATAATTTTCTTTTTCACTACACTTCTCTGGGAACCAAAACACGACTCAGCAGGGGGTGACAGTGAAGATTTCTTCCCCCAGCATGAAGAGAATATGAAATCTGGGCTTCGTTTTGGTGCATGATGGGAGAATACACATTCAGAATAAAAATAATGCTATTAACCAGTGTTCATGACACCTCCTTTCCCTGTGACTGAGCGATGATTGCTGATGGTTATAGTAGATGGTGTTGCCCTTTACATTTGGGGGACTAACAGGTCACCACTATAGGGATTTGCATGTACATATAGCTTCCGCCGGCTTCCTGCACTGACCCAGTTAGAGCCTGGAAGCTTTGTATGTGTACATAACGTGAGTCACAGTGTTGTTGGGTTTGTGGATATATTCTTTCTTGCAGGAGGCGGATTGTGAAATATGGAGCCAGGAAGTGGCGGATCATTCACTTTGCTCCCCGCAGCAGAAGCGGGTGAAGAGGCGCTAGTGTCATCTAGTGCTAGAGGCAGCCTTCGATCAAGGCCTGGTGGGGTCTCTCCATGCAGTGACACAGCGGCAAGCCGTGCCCTCGGCCGTGTAGACAGCACCAGGTGGCCATATTACAGGGAAACAAACAGGCGGCAGCCAATTGAAGCAGAATTTCATACCGAAATCGCCCTCCCTGAAGAACATCATGATTTAAAAGGAGCCTGTCACCAGTTTTTTCATGTCTGAATTAAGACTATCACATTAATCAGCGACTGTGCTGCATTCCATAAAGGGGTATATAACCCCAACTCCCCTTGTATGTGCCCCAAAAACCCTTAGAACTGAGTCCATGATTTATGGAAATCCTGACGGTCCGGTCCGATAGGCGTTCATCCCTCCTCCTGGCTGCTGTTCGCCGTCCTCCTGTTCTTATTGACATGAATGACACCTCCAGCATCATCCACACAGCCGGGCGAAATCTCATGCCTGCGCACTTTGCTTTGCCCGACTGGGGGCAGATCCTAAAACATGATGCGCATGCGAGTCATCCGCGTCAATCAAAGCAGGAGGACAGAGAACAGCAGTGAGGAGGAGGGGTAGACACCGCAGCAATGGCGCCTATAGGACCGGACCGTCAGGATTTACATAGAGCGTAGGAGAATTTCAAAAGGTTTTTGGAGCATATACTGAGGGATTCAGGGGGGTTATATAGCCCTTTATAGAATGCATCACAGGCGCTGATTAAGGTGATAGTTTAGACATGGAAAAAAAAGTGGCGACAGGTTCCCTTTAAAACGATTTTCAGCCAAGTGCGTACATTTACATATCTCTATATATCAGATGATTGCAAAAATACGCACACCCAATAATGACATTTTTTTTTTATTCCAGCAACCCTCTTGGTGAAAAAGGGAGTTTCCCCATATATTACTGGCGATGTGATGAGAGACTCACACACATACACGTCCAAATGGACAAGCAAGGCAAACCAAGCAGACGACCAACAGGGCAATATAGCGGCAAATATTGTATTGCTTTTCATGATGGCATACTTGCCCGAGGAGCTTGGACTCTAAATATGTGATCCTATGCGGGTCAATGAACAGATTGCGCACAGTAACAGAGATGAATGATCGAGTCCTACGTCTGGAGAGTGGCCGCACAACTGCCTACACTAAACCGCTGCATTCACCTCCATTCATATATCTGCTGCACCCCAGATCTAAATCAATGGGGATTATTTATTTCACCCACCCGGGGAGGGGGGGAAATGGGCAGACAGCAGGTGATGAGCGAGAAAAGAGACCGCTGAACAATATACATGCAAGAGAACAGAATAGAAAGGAAAGGAACAGCTGAACATAGCCCAGGAGCAAGAGACAGCTAGAAAATATACAGGTGAGACAGCAAGACAATATACAGGTAGGAGATGGTGGAAAGCTATGTATGCAAGAAACAGCAAGAGACTAAAGGGGAAAAGAGAGTACATTAGTAAGTCTACGTTCACATTTGCGGACTGCGCCGCAGCGTCGGGCGCCGCAGCGTCGCCGCATGCGCCATGCGCCCCTATATTTAACATGGGGGCGCATGGACATGCGTCGCACTTGCGTTTTGCGCCGCATGCGTCCCTGCGGCGCCCGCGTCCGGGCGCAGAGGACGCAGCAAGTTGCATTTTTGCTGCGTCCAAAATCAATGAAAAAAAGGACGCATGCGGCGCAAAACGCAGCGTTGTGCATGCGTTTTGCTGCGTTTTTGTTTGCGTTGTGCGTTGCGGCGCCGACGCTGCAGCGCACAACGCAAATGTGAACGTAGCCTAAGAGAGAGGTCGCTGAGGCAATAGACAGATCAACTCTATACACGAGACTGAGAATAGAGAAGGATTAGGTGCAAGCAGAGCACAGACTGAAAATAAAGGTGGACAACAGAGATGGAGCGGAAGGGTAGAGAGGGCAGAGCGTACAGGCCGAGTGGAAGCAAAGAGAAGAGAGGGCAGAGCGGAAGGGAAGAGAAGAGAGGGCAGAGCGGAAGGGTAGAGAGGGCAGAGCGGAAGGGAAGAGAAGAGAGGGCAGAGCGCACAGGCCGAGTGGAAGCAAAGAAAAGAGGGGGCAGAGGGGAAGAGAAGAGAGGGCAGAGCGGAAGGGAAGAGAAGAGAGGGCAGAGAGGAAGGGTAGAGAGGGCAGAGCACACAGGCCGAGTGGAAGCAAAGAGAAGAGAGGGCAGAGCGGAAGGGAAGAGAAGAGAGGGCAGAGAGGAAGAGTAGAGAGGGCAGAGCGCACAGGCCGAGTGGAAGCAAAGAGAAGAGAGGGCAGAGCGGAAGGGAAGAGAAGAGAGGGCAGAGAGGAAGGGTAGAGAGGGCAGAGCGCACAGGCCGAGTGGAAGCAAAGAGAAGAGAGGGCAGAGCAGAAGGGAAGAGAAGAGAGGGAAGAGCGGAAGGGTAGAGAGGGCAGAGCGGAAGAGAAGAGAGGGCAGAGCGCACAGGCCGAGTGGAAGCAAAGAAAAGAGGGGGCAGAGGGGAACAGAAGAGAGGGCAGAGCGGAAGAGAAGAGAGGGCAGAGCGGAAGAGAAGAGAGGGCAGAGCGGAAGAGAAGAGAGGGCAGAGCGGAAGAGAAGAGAGGGCAGAGCGGAAGAGAAGAGAGGGCAGAGCGGAAGAGAAGAGAGGGCAGAGCGCACAGGCCGAGTGGAAGCAAAGAAAAGAGGGGGCAGAGGGGAACAGAAGAGGGGGCAGAGGGGAACAGAAGAGAGGGCAGAGGGGAACAGAAGAGGGCAGAGGGGAAGAAAAGAGAGGGCAGAGCGGAAGGGAAGAGAAGAGAGGGCAGAGAGGAAGGGTAGAGAAGAGAGGGCAGAGAGGAAGGGTAGAGAGGGCAGAGCTCACAGGCCGAGTAGAAGCAAAAAGAAGAGAGGGCAGAGCGGAAGGGAAGAGAAGAGAGGGAAGAGCGGAAGGGTAGAGAGGACAGAGCAGAAGAGAAGAGAGGGCAGAGCGGAAGAGAAGAGAAGAGAGGGCAGAGCGCACAGGCCGAGTGGAAGCAAAGAAAAGAGGGGGCAGAGGGGAAGAGAAGAGAGGGCAGAGGGGAAGAGAAGAGAGGGCAGAGGGGAAGAGAAGAGAGGGCAGAGCAGAAGGGAAGAGAGGGCAGAGCAGAAGGGAAGAGAAGAGAGGGCAGAGCGGAAGAGAAGAGAAGAGAGGGCAGAGCGGAAGAGAAGAGAGGGCAGAGCGGAAGAGAAGAGAGGGCAGAGCGGAAGGGTAGAGAGGGCAGAGCGCACAGGCCGAGTGGAAGCAAAGAGAAGAGAGGGCAGAGCGGAAGGGAAGAGAAGAGAGGGCAGAGAGGAAGGGTAGAGAGGGCAGAGCGCACAGGCCGAGTGGAAGCAAAGAGAAGAGAGGGCAGAGCAGAAGGGAAGAGAAGAGAGGGAAGAGCGGAAGGGTAGAGAGGGCAGAGCGGAAGAGAAGAGAGGGCAGAGCGCACAGGCCGAGTGGAAGCAAAGAAAAGAGGGGGCAGAGGGGAACAGAAGAGAGGGCAGAGCGGAAGAGAAGAGAGGGCAGAGCGGAAGAGAAGAGAGGGCAGAGCGGAAGAGAAGAGAGGGCAGAGCGGAAGAGAAGAGAGGGCAGAGCGGAAGAGAAGAGAGGGCAGAGCGGAAGAGAAGAGAGGGCAGAGCGCACAGGCCGAGTGGAAGCAAAGAAAAGAGGGGGCAGAGGGGAACAGAAGAGGGGGCAGAGGGGAACAGAAGAGAGGGCAGAGGGGAACAGAAGAGGGCAGAGGGGAAGAAAAGAGAGGGCAGAGCGGAAGGGAAGAGAAGAGAGGGCAGAGAGGAAGGGTAGAGAAGAGAGGGCAGAGAGGAAGGGTAGAGAGGGCAGAGCTCACAGGCCGAGTAGAAGCAAAAAGAAGAGAGGGCAGAGCGGAAGGGAAGAGAAGAGAGGGAAGAGCGGAAGGGTAGAGAGGACAGAGCAGAAGAGAAGAGAGGGCAGAGCGGAAGAGAAGAGAAGAGAGGGCAGAGCGCACAGGCCGAGTGGAAGCAAAGAAAAGAGGGGGCAGAGGGGAACAGAAGAGAGGGCAGAGCGGAAGAGAAGAGAGGGCAGAGCGGAAGAGAAGGGCAGAGCGGAAGAGAAGAGAGGGCAGAGCGGAAGAGAAGAGAGAGCAGAGCGGAAGAGAAGAGAGAGCAGGGCGGAAGAGAAGAGAGGGCAGGGCGGAAGAGAAGAGAGGGCAGGGCGGAAGAGAAGAGAGGGCAGGGCGGAAGAGAAGAGAGGGCAGGGCGGAAGAGAAGAGAGGGCAGGGCGGAAGAGAAGAGAGGGCAGGGCGGAAGAGAAGAGAGGGCAGAGCGGAAGAGAAGAGAGGGCAGAGCGCACAGGCCGAGTGGAAGCAAAGAAAAGAGGGGGCAGAGGGGAACAGAAGAGGGGGCAGAGGGGAACAGAAGAGAGGGCAGAGGGGAACAGAAGAGGGGGCAGAGGGGAACAGAAGAGAGGGCAGAGGGGAACAGAAGAGAGGGCAGAGGGGAACAGAAGAGGGCAGAGGGGAAGAAAAGAGAGGGCAGAGGGGAAGAGAAGAGAAGAGAAGAGAGGGCAGAGCGGAAGGGAAGAGAAGAGAGGGCAGAGAGGAAGGGTAGAGAAGAGAGGGCAGAGAGGAAGGGTAGAGAAGAGAGGGCAGAGAGGAAGGGTAGAGAAGAGAGGGCAGAGAGGAAGGGTAGAGAGGGCAGAGCTCACAGGCCGAGTAGAAGCAAAAAGAAGAGAGGGCAGAGCGGAAGGGAAGAGAAGAGAGGGAAGAGCGGAAGGGTAGAGAGGACAGAGCAGAAGAGAAGAGAGGGCAGAGCGGAAGAGAAGAGAAGAGAGGGCAGAGCGCACAGGCCGAGTGGAAGCAAAGAAAAGAGGGGGCAGAGGGGAAGAGAAGAGAGGGCAGAGGGGAAGAGAAGAGAGGGCAGAGGGGAAGAGAAGAGAGGGCAGAGGGGAAGAGTAGAGAGGGCAGAGGGGAAGAGTAGAGAGGGCAGAGGGGAAGAGTAGAGAGGGCAGAGGGGAAGAGTAGAGAGGGCAGAGGGGAAGAGTAGAGAGGGCAGAGCGCACAGGCCGAGTGGAAGCAAAGAGAAGAGAGGGCAGAGCGGAAGAGAAGAGAGGGCAGAGCGGAAGAGAAGAGAAGAGAGGGCAGAGCGGAAGAGAAGAGAAGAGAGGGCAGAGCGGAAGAGAAGAGAGGGCAGAGCGGAAGGGTAGAGAGGGCAGAGCGCACAGGCCGAGTGGAAGCAAAGAGAAGAGAGGGAAGAGTGGAAGAGAAGAGAGGGCAGAGCGGAAGAGAAGGGCAGAGCGGAAGAGAAGAGAGGGCAGAGCGGAAGAGAAGAGAGGGCAGGGCGGAAGAGAAGAGAGGGCAGGGCGGAAGAGAAGAGAGGGCAGGGCGGAAGAGAAGAGAGGGCAGGGCGGAAGAGAAGAGAGGGCAGGGCGGAAGAGAAGAGAGGGCAGAGCGGAAGAGAAGAGAGGGCAGAGCGGAAGAGAAGAGAGGGCAGAGCGGAAGAGAAGAGAGGGCAGAGCGCACAGGCCGAGTGGAAGCAAAGAAAATAGGGGGCAGAGGGGAACAGAAGAGGGGGCAGAGGGGAACAGAAGAGAGGGCAGAGGGGAACAGAAGAGAGGGCAGAGGGGAAGAAAAGAGAGGGCAGAGGGGAAGAAAAGAGAAGAGAGGGCAGAGCGGAAGGGAAGAGAAGAGAGGGCAGAGAGGAAGGGTAGAGAAGAGAGGGCAGAGAGGAAGGGTAGAGAGGGCAGAGCTCACAGGCCGAGTAGAAGCAAAAAGAAGAGAGGGCAGAGCGGAAGGGAAGAGAAGTGAGGGAAGAGCGGAAGGGTAGAGAGGACAGAGCAGAAGAGAAGAGAAGAGAAGAGAGGGCAGAGCGCACAGGCCGAGTGGAAGCAAAGAAAAGAGGGGGCAGAGGGGAAGAGAAGAGAGGGCAGAGGGGAAGAGAAGAGAGGGCAGAGGGGAAGAGTAGAGAGGGCAGAGGGGAAGAGTAGAGAGGGCAGAGGGGAAGAGTAGAGAGGGCAGAGCGCACAGGCCGAGTGGAAGCAAAGAAGAGAGGGCAGAGCGGAAGAGAAGAGAGGGCAGAGCAGAAGGGAAGAGAGGGCAGAGCAGAAGGGAAGAGAAGAGAGGGCAGAGCGGAAGAGAAGAGAAGAGAGGGCAGAGCGGAAGAGAAGAGAAGAGAAGAGAGGGCAGAGCGGAAGAGAAGAGAAGAGAGGGCAGAGCGGAAGAGAAGAGAGGGCAGAGCGGAAGGGTAGAGAGGGCAGAGCGCACAGGCCGAGTGGAAGCAAAGAGAAGAGAGGGAAGAGTGGAAGAGAAGAGAGGGCAGAGCGGAAGAGAAGGGCAGAGCGGAAGAGAAGGGCAGAGCGGAAGAGAAGAGAGGGCAGAGCGGAAGAGAAGAGAAGAGAGGGCAGAGCGGAAGAGAAGAGAAGAGAGGGCAGAGCGGAAGAGAAGAGAGAGCAGAGCGGAAGAGAAGAGAGAGCAGAGCGGAAGAGAAGAGAGGGCAGGGCGGAAGAGAAGAGAGGGCAGGGCGGAAGAGAAGAGAGGGCAGAGCGGAAGAGAAGAGAGGGCAGAGCGGAAGAGAAGAGAGGGCAGAGCGGAAGAGAAGAGAGGGCAGAGCGGAAGAGAAGAGAGGGCAGAGCGGAAGAGAAGAGAGGGCAGAGCGGAAGAGAAGAGAGGGCAGAGCGGAAGAGAAGAGAGGGCAGAGCGGAAGAGAAGAGAGGGCAGAGCGGAAGAGAAGAGAGGGCAGAGCGGAAGAGAAGAGAGGGCAGAGCGGAAGAGAAGAGAAGGCAGAGCGGAAGAGAAGAGAAGCCAGGGCAGAGAGTGGAAGGGAAGAGGGCAGTGTGGAAGGAAAGAGAGAGCAGAGGGGTAGGGAGAAGAGAGAGCAGAGTGTAAGGGAAGACATATTAATGACAGCCCCCTCCTGGCAGGTGGCAGACAAGATGGCAGGTACAGTAGATGCTTGTGACATTTGTCGCCTAGAGTCACATGTAGGTGAAGTCACCATTCCCTGTGTGACACCCTGCACAGATCAGGAATGTGCCCTCCATACTCATGAAGCCCACTAGGCCCTGCCAGCTGTCCACTGCCATTAACCCACCGTGTGCCCTCCAGAGTTAACCCTTGCCAAGGCTGCAGACTATGTTGGTGCTATATAAATCTAGGATGTCATTACATACCGGGCTTCTCCGCTTCAGGGAGACGTTCTTCCAGAGCAGAAGGTGCAGCTGGTGCAGGAACCCCATGGTGGGCGCCGGACCTGCACCGCTGCCTCTGTCAGCCTTACTCCACTGGGTTCTCTAGCGGCAGGTGACGTGCAGAAGCCGCGTCCATGACACTGACACCGGATAGAAAGGTGTGCAGAGGATCGGAGAGCGACCACAGAGTGTAGGAGGAGGGGGCTCGGTGTGGAACCTACTGTACGCCGGAGACCCCCGTACACACTACGCGATGGTGCCCGGAGGTGGCACATGGACTGGCGCAGGGTCTGCACTCTGCCCAGCACTCAGCTGTGTGATCATCTCTGCTGCCTCCTCCTCTTACTGCATTCAGTTACATCCTCGGCCTCTCTGTCCTGGCTCCCCCCACTCTTAAAGGGACAGCCTCACTTCCCCTAGCTATGCCCCCACCATGTCACACAGCAGCACAACAACTCCAATCATATGTAATGTCACTGAATTTCCGTGTGCTGTTAGGTGTATCTAATCCTATCCTGTGTGATGCTGTCTGCTGAGCCGTGCATCTAATCCTATCCTGTGTGATACCGTCTGCTGGGCCGTGCACCTAATCCTATCCTGTGTGATGCTGTCTGCTGAGCTGTGTATCTAATCCTATCCTGTGTGATACTGTCTGCTGAGCTGTGTATCTAATCCTATCCTGTATGATACTGTCTGCTGAGCTGTGTATCTAATCCTATCCTGTGTGATACTGTCTGCTGAGCTGTGTATCTAATCCTCTTCTGTGTGATACCTTCTGCTGAGCTGTGTATCTAATCCTATAATGTGTGATATCTTCTGCTGAGCTGTGTATCTAATCCTACCATGTGTGATACTGACTGAAATCCACCTCATGTCTAATCAGAGGTTGCTTCATTCATTCATTGCTCCTCCATGCTTTATACTGCAGTTCTGCTTGTATAGACAGGATTTGCAGGACTTGCATGCAAACTGTATGCAAATGTGACCATGGCTGTATACAAACTGATCATTGGAATTTCCCTTTGTAAAGTAGGTACAGTCTTCCAGCTCTGTGGTGACAGGTGACTACTAGCTATTACTCCCTGTTATCAGTCATTACCAGGGAGAGGCAACTGCAGGAAAAGTGACTACAATCTATTACTCCCTGCTAGGAGCAGCATCTGCCTCAGTAGCTCCAGCACTTCCAGGAGGAGGACCAGAGTCTACCTCTCTTCTCCCCAGGGAGAGGCAGGCTTCCTGAGAGGCCGGCATGGCTTCCCAGGCTTCTGTTCCCCGGTCTGTGCCAGCGGGGGACAGGGAGAAACAGCAACCAGCCCAGGAGGGAGTGAGAAGACCAGAACTGGAGAGAAAGAGCGTACCCACCTACTCCAACCGCGAGACAACTCATCGTCCGCCCAGAGAGGGAGACGGGCACCCCAGGCCCCAGGAAGAAGATCCCAGGAACATCCTGGGGGGAGATGAGCTCCAGTGAGTGTACGAGTTCCTTCTCCTCCTGAGTGGTCGCTATATTGCAGGAGTACAAGGCCGCCAGAAAAGCACTAACCCAGCCGAAAGAGGAGCTGCGGGAGGCTCGGGAACTGAACGCCTGTGCCTCCAACAAGGAAGGACCCGTGACCTCCCAGAGTTTTAAAGCCCTCAGAGATGAGGTGGTCCGGTTAGTGTTCCTCCAGGAGGAGGTTGAAAAAAATGCAGGTCCCTTCCTGGAGAGGTTTTAGAACCAGCGGCACTTCTCAGAAATAAAGAGGTTAAATACTTCAGGAAAGCCGCCAGCCGATGTCTTAAGCGAAGAGGAGGAGTATGAAGATCAGAATGGGATCCCAGCTGCTGAAACAAGGTGGGAGAGTGAGGGGCAGATCCGCCAAGAGTGAAGCAGCCTCTCTGCAGGGCAGAGTACTCCGACAGTAGAGACTGGAGTGTCAGGGGAGAAACAAGAGAAATGTGGATTACTGAATTAGATCCGAGAGCTGGAGTCCCCTGTAGATCTAAATTGGTCTTCCATAGGGGAGAATGAACCAGTGGAAGAGACCAAGAAAAAGAAAAATTGTCAGCCCAGGACAATAGGGGGCAGGGCACTCCAAGGGCACAGTAGAAAGTCGGCACTGAACTAAAGAAAGTGTGTGTAGTGCTGCCACCCCTCCCCTGGTCCAGCAGGTGTGAGTGCAGAGACGCCACACACAAGTGCAGCACCCCAGGTTACCGGTTACTGCAGTGATGTTGCTTTTCCTTCGGGGAAGGTGAAGTAATGCTCAGAGGCAAAGGAGTTCTCTTCACCAGGTAAGGCACACACATGCAAGACATTCTGAATCCAGGCCAGGAGGGGGAGCTCAAGACCCGGATTCAGGGGAACTTCCCTGTATAAAGATCCTGACCTGGAGGAGGAGCTGGTCAGTTGGTCCTGGGAGACCAAGCAGAACAGTTCAGTTGGAGGGAAACAGAGAAGGACGTCTGGAACAGACGTGAGAGACCTGGCAGCCATGTGGAGCTGCAGACTCTGGGAAGGAGCAACCTGTTGGGTTGCGTGTGGAGCAACCGGAAGGGAAGGAGCACAGGAGAGAAGCAGAGCTCAGTGGGGAACTGTGTCGGGGCACCCTCGGAGCTGAAGCGCAGTAATCCGGCTACCGGGAGCCCGAGGCTTTCGTGGACCCTAGGACACGGAGCAGAACAGGAGGGCACTACACTATACGTCACCTGCCCGCACCACGCCTGAGATGTAGCAGCACCTGAGGAGCCCGGGGCATCTAAGAGTCCCTGTAAAAAGGCTCAAGCTGCCCGTCGTGCAGGTACCTGGCCCAGGACAGGGGGAAACTGGAGGACTTTGTAGGAAGCTTAAAGCAGCAGGGACCTCACTGAGAAAGGCGCAAGTAGGAAAGGCTCATGGACCTCTACTGGGAAAAGAGAACTCTAATTTGCCTCTGAGTTGGCCGGACCACCATCATCCGTGCCTGGTACCCTGGACTGTGGCCTGTCACCCACAAGTAAACCAGGTAAAGACTTATCACTTTTCTCCTCCATTTTTTCACTGGCTACACCATCTACGCCACACACCTTAGGACCCCTGGGGACCCCGCTTCACCTGTGGGAAGTGTAGCATCTGGGCTGCCGCAAAATCCCCCAGGGGACCCCCTAATGCAGCGTCGGTCCCCAATACTGACCGAACTCTACAGGTGGCGTCACGACAAACTCTGAACTTTTAACCCCCCTTTAACGTTGATGTGGAGCGCCCCCACGTAAGGGCAATGGGGTACTCGGTACCGGGTCCTTCTCGGTTCTGGGGATGTCACGGTGGCCTGACCCGGTCCGTGGCCCTTTGAGGGACGTTCAATGAAAAGGAAAGTTTGTATGATGTTCGTGACGCCACCTGTAGTATTCGGTCAGGGTGACCGACGCTGCTTAGGGGTCCGCTGGGGTGATGTTATGGCAGCTAGATGGTATACCTTCCCACAGGTGAAGTGTATCCCCAGGGCTTCCCAGAAGTGTAGATGGTGATGGTGTAAGGCGCGGTGAATAACGAGGACACAAGGTTGCAGTCTCTTTACCTTTTACTGAAGGCTTCAGTGTCCACAGTCCTGGGCGCCGGATCACGCGGTAGGCAGAGTCCGGCCAGTCTGAAGGCAAATCCAGAGTCTCCTTATCCAGGTGGAATGGAATAGCCTTCCTATGCGCACAGTGACACAGTAGGTCCTCACTTGCTTAAGCTCTAATGAAGTCCTTACTGTTATTACTCTTCTCTCTCTGTTCCCCGTGGTCGGATATAGCAAAACCCATATGACTGATGGCCTGAGGCTTATTTATAGAGACCCTAGAGACGCCCCGACCCCCACAAGTTGCCACCGTGTCTTCTTAGGTATTAAGGTCGGGCAGCCAACTTGGAATTGACTGTCCTGCCAGTCTCTGAAGCAATGGCATAGAGCACTTTACTCCCTCGGTATTCTGGCTATCGGAACGCGCACCAGAAGGATGCAGCTCCTCTCGTCTACTATCCTCTCTGGTATCCACTTGTTGCTATGCCTTCGTTTCTCACTCACTAAAACACGCTTCCTTTCAATGTCTCTTTCTTAGGATGCTGCCGCATGGGGTGCAGGCGCAGCTCCGTGGACCCTCGTCCTCCTCAGACCGTAGTCTGGATCTGACTAGAACTCGCTCCAGCCAGCTCGGCCTGGAGACCTTTCTCTCTCGGTCTCCAGCCAGGAACCTTCTCTGATTAACTTTCCCTCCAAC
The DNA here is from genome assembly GCF_051348905.1 of Ranitomeya variabilis. Taxonomy (NCBI): domain Eukaryota; kingdom Metazoa; phylum Chordata; class Amphibia; order Anura; family Dendrobatidae; genus Ranitomeya; species Ranitomeya variabilis. The sequence goes on along the minus strand of NC_135233.1, from coordinate 252,966,701 downwards.
TACCAGTTTTACCTATCTGTGAGGAGTGGCCTAATAGATAGAACCTTTGCTCCCCCTGGTGGCTGGAGTGTGAAGTGTGGTGTGTTTGTGATACCTGGACAGGAGATCTCCTTTATTGCCTCCAGACGTAATATCACTCTCCCTGGTGGAGGAATAACATTACTGCAGCAACCAGGACTCTGGGACGCTGCAGATGCCAGGGCCAGAGACCGGGAAGCAGCCACCATGGCATCCCCCTTTGCGACCGGACCCGGTACCGAGTACCCCACTGCTCTGTGGGCGCGTCACAAGTCAGGAAGGAATGTATGTGACTGTGGAAAGTGCAGAGAACAGTGGAAGAAATGGTGGAGAGAATAGTGATAATGGGGTGATGGGAGGTGGCAGTAATGGTAAGGGGAATGAAAGTAGCAGTGCAGAAAATGATGGGAGAAGTAGTGTAGTGAATGGTGGAAGTAGTGGTGTAGCAAACTATGGGAGTAGTTGTGGAGTGAATGGTGGGAGTAGTAGTTGAGTGAATGATGGTAGTAGTAGTGCAGCAAATGATGGGATTAGTAGTGGAGTGAATGAGGAGAGCAGCACTGGTGTTGGTGGAGGGGAAGCAGGTAATGGTCCCACTGCCCACCCAGCAGTGGCAGGGGCTTCAGCCCTAAGCTATTCAGGAGCTGTCACTGCTCGGGGTAGTAGTGTGCCCTTGTCTGGTGGCCTTGAGAACGGTGACTTGTAGCAGTGCTTCCTGGAAGCCCTGAGGAAAGGGGAAAGTTTCATCTATGTAGAGGGGAGGGAGGTTGATCTGTCTTTCTGGATAGAGAGACATGGTCTTTCCGCCTTCTGAGATAGAGCGGCAGACACTGTCTGGTCTCTGCCAACACCGGGGCAGAGGAGTAACTGTAGGAACGTGGCCCGTCTCCAGTGTGTAAGCAAGGATGCCTGTCCTGATCGGTCAAAGGTTGCGGAGCTCCTGCTGGAGATGGGCTTCATGGCATATAACATCTTCGCCTTGATCCATCCCTATGGGACCTCTTACTTCGATGTCAGCTTCGTGAGACCAGAGGGCCTTGAGCTTTTCTGGTCTTGCCATGAGCTGGCTCGGGGTCTCCCAGAATGGCAGGGTTTCTTTCCTCTCGCAATATCCCGCCAGAACTCAGTCAGCAAGGTGACCATTTTGACCAGTAATGAGTCACTTTCCTGTATGGACATCTCCACCTGGGATGGTCAATACGGCAACATTGTCGATATTTCTAAGAAGACCCACAACAACCTTGGTATCGGGTTAGGGGCCTGGACCTTCATGGTGAAATTGAAGGTTTCAAGGAAACACCATTACCCATATCCCTTCCTCAACATTTTTGGGGAGGGACAAGATCTTTATTTTCTACCGGGGGGCAGCCTAAGGTCTGTCACAGGTGCGGCAGCCCCACACACTTTAATGCGCAGTGTACCACCCAGAAATGCACACTATGTGGGGACCTCGGTCATCTCGCTGCTATCTGTTGCAGGATTAGGTGTAACTTGTGTGGTGAACTCAGTCACCCGTTCAGTTGCTGTCTGCGCTCTTTTGCCAATGCAGTCCTGAAAGCAGAGAGTGCGGGACAGGCGAAAGACGGGACTAATCTTGCCATTGAAGGGTCCAATAAGGGCGGAGGAGGCAGGGAACCAGTGAGTAGCAAGCTGCCACCATCCAAAATCAGGCGGCAGGAGCAGCACCATGGAAACAGGGGACAGGGAGTAATGTCCCTAAACTCAGACCCAGGTACTTCACTTGCAGCTGAGGATACTAAAGACAGCAAATTGAGCGAGGAAGTGAAGAAACTTGAAAAGGAGGAGCAAGAGGATGCCACGTCTCCCAGGAACTTTCATCCAGTCTGGATGAGGAGGAGGGGGAGTGGTCACAGAAAAAGAAAAAGGGTAACAGGAAAACAACCAAGAAGGTCTAGGTCTCAAGCATCCTCCTTGAAGTGCGATCCCTTTGACTCTCTGGCCCCTGATCCAGGTGCCATTGGAAGTTCCAAATGGTGGATCTCTTCATGCGGTTCCGGGCCCTCCAGGACTCCCGTCCAGAGGGGGAGGACAGGGGCCAGGGGTTGCGGACAAGGTTGTTGGGGCTCAGGAGGTTGCTGAGTCTTCTTCTTGGGGGGCCAAATAAAAGGCCCTCTGAGGGCGGGACTAACTCAGGACCATCAGACAAGGGCCAGAGTGTATGTAAGGAGAGAATGGATGAGTGTGTTTGTCTTAAGCGCACTAATAGCTCATTATTGTCAGAGAAAGAGGGTGAAACTGTTAGGAGTGGGAAGAAAAAGGCTATCTAATTCAAACAATCATGATGGCTGCACCCACCCCGTTGATGCTGGCAACCATTAATGTTCCCAGCATAAAGTCAGAAGCGGCAAGGTATACGGCCTTTCATTTTCTCGGTCAACTTGAAGCCGACATTTTGTTTTTGCAGGAGACCAGGCTGACTGACCTATCGACCATGTATAAAGCAAGGCGGGAGTAGAGGCATGGGCCCTCCTACTGTTATCTTACAGCCGAACCGTATAGCGGGTTGGCGGTCCTGTTTAAGACCACAGCGGTTGAATGCAGATGATTAATCGAATTAGAAATGGGAAGATGATTGATCCTAGATGTCTCCATGGGGGACAGGAGCTTCGGCTCATTAACATCTATGGTCCCCAGTCCAAGTGGGACAGGAAATATCTCTTCATCCTCGTCATCATCCGAGGGTAGGAGCGGTCGCAACTGTTTCCCCTTAGAGGAAACAGCCTCTTCAAGGCAGTCAGGGCCACCATGGGTCAGGTGGACCTTCCTAAAAAAGAAATCAGTACAGGACATTATGTTTGGTGGGCTAGAACAAAAAAAAAGAGAAGATCTTTCCCAAAAAATGAGAGGATTCAATCCCTAATTAAAAAGGAGTGGGGGAAAAAAAACAGAGAGAAAGGGCCTTCTATCCCCAAAAAGGAAATATCCATTTGAGAACCCAGCGTGTACTTTTTGGTAGAAAGCTCCAAAACTGGATGTGGCAATTGCCAAAGCTTCCAAAAGGTTTTCCCTTCCCTTCAGGGACATGGGGGTGTTAAAGGATCTCATGGACAAAAACGCAGATACGTTCCTGAAGGGTTCATGGGAGGCCGCCGGGGAGGACTAAAACCTGTGGTAGCTTCCACCTGTACGGCCAGGTCACTGATGGTCTGGCTAGACCAGCTGGAATCTCAGCTAAGGGAGAAAACTTCTAGGGACACTATATTAGACTCCATCCATGTAATGAAAGGAGCTGCTTCCTTTTTGGCAGATGCATCAGTGGACTCGGTCCGGCTGGCTGCCAGATCGTCAGTCTTCTCTAACGCAGATTGTCAGTCTTCTCCAACGCAGCCCGGCGAGCCCTCTGACTTCAGTGTTGGCCAGGAGATCCCAGACAAAGTCAAGGCTTTGCTCCATCCCCTGTGAGGGCGTATTCTTGTTTGGCTCCACGCTTCATGATATTCTGGATAAAGCGGGAAACAACAAGAAACGCTTCCCTATCCTCTCCAATCCCTCTTACAAGAAGTCCTATCGGAGTAGGAAATTTATTTGGAGAAAGCCCCCCAGAACTCAGGATAAGTGGAAAGATAGAAGGAGTAAAACCAAGGGATTCTTGTTCAACAGGCCCCCCAATGACAGCAAGAAGTCATCCCAATGAGAGGTCACAACAAGAAAGAGGTGAAGGATTCTACTCTCCCGTTTCTGAGGAAAAAGCCAGATGGAATGTTCAGAACGATCATAAATTTAAAGAAACTGAACTAGCTACTGAAGGTTCAAACCTTCAAGAAGTAAGCAATAAAGACATCAGTAAAAATGCTGTTTGCATTCTGTTTCATGACTGCTCTGGACCTAAAGGACGCATACTATCACATCCCCATCCACAGAGACTATCAGAAATTCCTCAGGGTTGCAGTGCCAAGAAATGGAGTGATAAAACACTATCAGTTCACGGCTATTCCATTTGGTCTAGCCATAGCTCCAAGGATGTTCAACAAGTTAGTGGCAGAGGTGATGGCATATTTGAGGAAACAAGATACCCTACCGTACCTAGATGATTTTCTGATAATTGGCAACTTTCCCCGGCATTACAAGAACAAATTAGAAAAGGTCATGGGTTCCTTGACCAACTTAGACTGTCTTTTGAATCTAGGGAAACCCAAAATTGTGCCGAGCCAAGTACAGGAATACATTAGTATCATACTAGATTAAAATAAACAAAAGTGTCGCCTCCTGACGGACAAAGTTCAGAAAATCGTAGGCCTGTTATCTCGAACAAAGGACCTCCCCTCTACGACTTTACGGAAAGTGATGTTCCTCCTAGGTTCCATGACATCCTGTATTCCGACCGTTCAAGGGGCTCAGGTACACACCAGAGAGTTGCAGTGGGAAATTTTGTAAGCCGAAAACTCTGCAAAAGGGAATTTAGAAGGGCAGTTAACCGTGTCATCAAAAATGATACTTTCGCTAGAATGGTAGATGAGGATAAAGAATTTAACCTGGGGCATTCCGTGGGGATTCCAATCTCTCAGGTCCTGACCACAGACGCAAGCCCCAGGGGTTGGGGGGCTCACCTGAACAACCATATAGCTCAAGGGGTCTGGACAGAGGACTTAAGATCAGTATCCTCAAACATGAAGGAACTATTGGCAATGAAGATCGCCCTCCTATAATTCTTGAACACTTTTTAGGGACACCATGTAAGAGTTTTCTCAGACAACTGGGTTGTAGTAGCTTACTTAAATCACCAGGGAGGAACCCGGTCCCACCTGCTTATGGAAGTAACAAATGCCATTTTTCTGTTAGCCGAGGACAACTTGGAGTCTCTGTCTGCACTCCACATAAGGGGGACAGAGAATCACAGGGCGGATTTCCTGAGTCGGACCCAGCTGAGACAGGGCGAGAGGGAACTGAATCATGCGGTGTTCGATCAGATTGCAGAAAGGTGGAGTTGTCCTTCCATAAATTAATTCGCCAACAGTCAGAACAGGAAGGTAGACTCTTTCTGCTCAATAGATCCCAAAGGGAACCCCATTGCATTAGATGCCTTCATGATTCAATGGGACCGCCATCTAGCCTATACTTTTCCTCCAATTGCCCTTATACGCTTGTGCTACACATAGCAGAGCTTCAGCCCTGCTATGTGTAGCAGAAATGTTCACTTGCTATGAGCGCCGACTGCTGGGCAGCGCTCATAGCAATATGGCTATGACAACCATATAGGTCTGCCAATCCATCGGTAACCCTCTATCATGTGACTCGCAATGCACTACCTGCATGTGTCAGATACAGCTGTGTTATGATCCCAGTGGCTGGGGATCACAGGAAATACTAGCTAAGTAACTAAACATAGACACGAGCTCTAGGGAGGTGGTAATTGGACTGACCGCAAAACCTGATCCTATCCAAACACACTAAAGGTAGCCGGTGAACGTGCCTAAAATCCTGGACGTCTCGACGCAGCCTGAGAAACTGACTACCCCTAAAGAGAAAGCAAGACCTCACTTGCCTCAAGAGAAATAACCCCAAAGATATAGGAAGCCCCCAACAAATAATAACGGTGAGGTAAGGAGAAAAGACACATGTAGGAATGAAAACAGATTCAGCAAATGAGGCCCGCTAATACTAGATAGCAGAAGACAGATAGCGAACTGTGCGGTCAGTAAAAAACCCTACCAAAATATCCACGCTGAGAAATCAAGAACCCCCACACCAACTAACGGTGTGGGGTGAGAAACTCAGCCCCCCAGAGCTACCAGCAAGCTGGGAAATCACATATTAGCAAGCTGGACAAGAAACATATAGAACACTGATGATCAAAAAATGAACAAAATGGAAACTTAGCTTCTCTTGAAGAGACTGGGAACAAGGTAGTCAGAAGGAATCAGAATAGCACTGAATACATTGACAGCAGGCATAGACTGAGAGTCCATGTGAGCTTAAATAGAAAACCAGCCCACAGATAACGAGACAGCTGATGCCAGTCACAAACCTGCAGAAAGACAGCACTCACACAGTACCACTTGTGACCACAAGAGGGAGCCCAGAAATAGAGTTCACAACAGTACCCCCCCTGTTGTGGATTCTGTTTGTGGGCTCCCTCTGGTGGTTACTGCTGGTACTGGGTGACTTTGGTGGGTTGCGGCCTTTGGTTTCCACCTGTCCATCAGAGGCTGGGTGGTTCCTATTTTACCTGGCCTTTCTGTCATTCCCTTGCCGGCTATCAATGTATTCAGATGTGCTCTGTTTGGTTCCTGCCTACCTGCTCCCAGATCTTTCAGGATAAGCTAAGTGCTGATTTTCAGTTGTTGGTTTTTTTGTCCAGCTTGCTTATTATGTCTCTATGCTAGCTGGTAGCTCTAGTGGACTGAGGTTCTCCCCATGTGCCATGAGTTGGCACATGGGTTCTTGTAATCTCAGGATGGTTTTTTTGATTAGGGTTTTTTGCTGACCGCTCAGACCCCTTTTGTATCGTTCTGCTTTCTAGTTTACAGCGGGCCTCAATTTGCTGAACCTATATATATCATCTCTATGTGTGTGCCTTCCTCTCATTTCACCGTCAATACATGTGGGGGGCAACTATACCTTTTGGGGTTCATTCCTCTGGAGGCAAGTGAGGTCTTTATTTTCTCTGCAGTACTAGTTAGCTCTTAGGCTGGTGCCTGGCGTCTAGAACCAACGTAGGCACGCTCCCTGGCTATCTCTAGTTGCGTTTGTCAGGCGTAGGGCAGCGGTCAGCCCAGGTTCCATCACCCTAGAGCTCGTCCGATATTTTGTATTACTTTGCTTGTCCCTTGCTATCCCTAGCCATTGGGATTCATGACAGTATAGCCGGCCCACAAAGTGTTAATTGTTTGGGCTGAAGCAGGAGAAAAAGAAGTGTTTAAGGGAAATTTTTTTTTTTTTTTTTTCCTTCATAGTTTTGCTGCCTAGCCCTTAATTGCTGTCTAGCTGCTTCTTACCTCCTCTTAACCCTTGAATGGCTCTGATATTAGCTGTTTAACATGGATGTCCAGAGTTTGGCTTCCAGCCTGAGTAATCTCGCGGCAAAAGTTCAAAACATACAGGATTTTGTTGTTCACACTTCCATGTCTGAACCTAGAATTCCTATTCCAGAGTTCTTTTCTGGAGATAGATCTACCTTCCTGAATTTCAGGAACAATTGTAAATTGTTTCTTTCTTTAAAATCTCGCTCCTCTGGAGACCCTGCTCAACAGGTTAAGATTGTAATATCTTTCCTGCGGGGCGACCCTCAGAATTGGGCATTTGCATTGGCACCAGGGGATCCTGCATTGCTCAATGTGGATGCGTTTTTTCTGGCATTGGGATTGCTCTATGAGGAACCCAACCTGGAGATTCAGGCTGAAAAGGCTTTATTAGCCCTCTCTCAGGGGCATGATGAAGCGGAAATATATTGTCAAAAATTTCGGAAATGGTCGGTGCTTACTCAGTGGAATGAGTGCGCCCTGGCTGCAAACTTCAGAAATGGTCTTTCCGAGGCCATTAAGGATATTATGGTGGGGTTCCCTACGCCTACAGGTCTGAATGAGTCGATGGCTATGGCCATTCAGATTGATCGGCGTTTACGGGAGCGCAAACCCGTGCACCACTTGGCGGTGTCTTCTGAACAGGCACCTGAGACTATGCAATGTGATAGAATTCAGTCCAGAAGTGAACGGCAAAATTATAGGCGGAAAAATGGATTGTGTTTTTATTGTGGTGATTCAGCTCATGTTATATCAGCATGCTCTAAACGCACAAAAAGGGTTGATAAATCTTTTGCCATTGGTACTCTGCAGCCTAAGTTCATTTTGTCTGTGACTCTGATTTTTTCACTGTCTTCCATTTCCGTCGATGCCTATGTGGATTCAGGCGCTGCCCTGAGTCTTATGGATTGGTCATTTGCTAAACGCTGCGGTTTTAGTCTGGAGCCTCTGGAAGTTCCTATCCCTCTGAAGGGAATTGACTCTACACCATTGGCTATGAATAAGCCGCAGTATTGGACACAAGTGACCATGCGCATGACTCCCGTTCATCAGGAGGTGATTCGCTTCCTTGTACTGTATAATTTACATGATGTACTAGTGCTTGGTCTGCCATGGTTACAAACTCATAATCCTGTCCTGGACTGGAAAACAATGTCTGTGTTAAGCTGGGGATGTCAGGGGGTTCATGATGATGCACCTCCGATTTCAATCGCTTCATCTACTCCTTCTGAGATCCCTGCGTTTTTGTCTGACTATAGGGATGTTTTTGAGGAGCCTAAGCTCAATTCGCTCCCTCCTCATAGAGAGTGTGACTGTGCTATAGAATTGATTCCTGGCAGTAAGTTCCCTAAGGGTCGTTTATTTAATCTGTCACTGCCAGAGCATACTGCTATGCGGAATTATATTAAGGAGTCCTTGGAAAAGGGACATATTCGTCCATCTTCGTCCCCTCTGGGAGCAGGTTTTTTTTTCGTGGCCAAAAAAGATGGTTCCCTGAGGCCTTGTATAGATTATCGCCTTCTGAATAAGATTACAGTCAAATATCAGTATCCACTGCCATTATTGACTGATTTGTTTGCTCGCATTAAGGGGGCTAGGTGGTTCACTAAGATAGATCTTCGCGGTGCGTATAATCTGGTGCGGATAAAACAGGGTGACGAGTGGAAAACCGCATTTAATACGCCTGAGGGCCATTTTGAGTATTTGGTAATGCCTTTTGGACTCTCCAATGCTCCGTCAGTCTTTCAGTCCTTTATGCACAATATTTTCCGTGAATATCTGGATAAGTTTATGATTGTGTATTTGGATGATATTTTGGTGTTTTCTGATGACTGGGAGTCTCATGTTTTACAGGTCAGGAAGGTGTTTCAGGTTCTGCGGGCTAATTCTCTGTTTGTGAAGGGCTCAAAGTGTCTCTTCGGAGTCCAGAAGATTTCTTTTTTGGGGTACATTTTTTCTCCTTCTACTATTGAGATGGATCCCGTCAAGGTTCAGGCGATTTGTGACTGGACACAACCTACATCTGTTAAGAGCCTTCAGAAGTTCTTGGGGTTTGCTAATTTTTATCATCGGTTCATTGCTAATTTTTCCAGTATTGTTAAACCTTTGACTGATTTGACTAAAAAGGGTGCTGATGTTGCTGATTGGTCTCCTGCGGCCGTGGAGGCCTTTCGGGAACTTAAGCGCCGGTTTTCTTCTGCTCCTGTGTTGTGTCAACCAGATGTTTCACTTCCTTTTCAGGTTGAGGTTGATGCTTCCGAGATTGGAGCGGGGGCGGTTTTGTCACAGAGAAGTTCTAATGGCTCGGTGATGAAGCCATGTGCATTCTTCTCTAGAAAATTCTCGCCCGCCGAGCGCAATTATGATGTGGGTAATCGGGAGCTTTTGGCCATGAAGTGGGCATTTGAGGAGTGGCGTCATTGGCTTGAGGGTGCTAAACATCGTGTGGTGGTCTTGACTGATCACAAGAATCTCATTTACCTTGAGTCTGCCAGGCGTTTGAATCCTAGACAGGCTCGTTGGTCGTTGTTTTTTTCTCGTTTCAATTTCGTGGTTTCATACCTGCCAGGTTCTAAGAATGTGAAGGCAGATGCTCTTTCCAGGAGTTTTGTGCCTTACTCTCCTGGAGACTCTGGGCCTACTGGTATCCTTAGGGATGGGGTAATAATGTCCGCCGTATCCCCAGACTTGCGACGTGCATTGCAGGAGTTTCAGGTGGATAAACCGGATCGTTGTCCGCCAGAAAGACTGTTTGTTCCGGATGATTGGACCAGTAGAGTCATCTCCGAGGTCCATTCTTCTGTGTTGGCTGGTCATCCTGGAATATTTGGTACTAGAGACTTGGTGGCCAGGTCTTTTTGGTGGCCTTCCTTGTCTAGGGATGTGCGTACCTTTGTGCAGTCTTGTGAAGTGTGTGCTCGAGCTAAGCCTTGCTGTTCTCGGGCCAGTGGGTTGTTGTTATCCTTGCCCATCCCGAAGAGGCCTTGGACGCACATTTCCATGGATTTTATTTCTGATCTCCCGGTTTCACAGAAAATGTCCGTTATCTGGGTTGTGTGTGACCGCTTTTCTAAGATGGTTCATTTGGTGCCCTTGCCTAAGTTGCCTTCCTCCTCTGAGTTGGTCCCTTTATTTTTTCAGAACGTGGTTCGTTTGCATGGGATTCCGGAGAATATCGTTTCTGACAGGGGATCCCAGTTTGTGTCTAGATTTTGGCGGACGTTTTGTGCCAAGATGGGCATTGATTTGTCTTTCTCGTCTGCATTCCATCCTCAGACGAATGGCCAGACGGAGCGAACTAATCAGACCTTGGAAACTTATTTGAGGTGTTTTGTTTCTGCTGATCAAGATGACTGGGTTGCTTTTTTGCCACTGGCCGAATTTGCTCTTAATAATCGGGCTAGTTCTGCCACGTTGGTCTCTCCTTTTTTTTGTAATTCGGGGTTTCATCCTCGTTTTTCCTCTGGTCAGGTGGAGTCTTCGGATTGTCCTGGAGTGGACGTGGTGGTGGACAGGCTACATCAGATTTGGAATCAGGTGGTGGACAATTTGAAGTTCTCAGGAGAAGACTCAGCAGTTTGCTAATCGCCGTCGCCGCGTGGGTCCCCGACTTCTTGTTGGGGATTTGGTGTGGTTGTCTTCTCGTTTTGTCCCTATGAAGGTCTCTTCTCCTAAGTTCAAGCCTCGGTTCATCGGTCCTTATAGGATCTCGGAGATTCTTAACCCTGTATCTTTTCGTTTGGATCTCCCAGCATCGTTTGCTATTCATAATGTGTTCCATCGGTCGTTGTTGCGGAGGTATGAGGTGCCCGTTGTTCCTTCGGTTGAGCCTCCTGCTCCGGTGCTGGTGGAGGGAGAATTGGAGTATGTTGTTGAGAAGATCTTGGATTCTCGTGTTTCCAGACGCAAACTCCAGTATTTGGTTAAGTGGAAGGGTTATGGTCAGGAGGATAATTCCTGGGTGGTCGCCTCCGATGTTCATGTGACTGATTTGGTCCGCGCCTTCCATAGAGCTCACCCTGATCGCCCTGGGGGTTCTCGTGAGGGTTCGGTGACCCCTCCTCAAGGGGGGGGTACTGTTGTGGATTCTGTTTGTGGGCTCCCTCTGGTGGTTACTGCTGGTACTGGGTGACTTTGGTGGGTTGCGGCCTTTGGTTTCCACCTGTCCATCAGAGGCTGGGTGGTTCCTATTTTACCTGGCCTTTCTGTCATTCCCTTGCCGGCTATCAATGTATTCAGATGTGCTCTGTTTGGTTCCTGCCTACCTGCTCCCAGATCTTTCAGGATAAGCTAAGTGCTGATTTTCAGTTGTTGGTTTTTTTGTCCAGCTTGCTTATTATGTCTCTATGCTAGCTGGTAGCTCTAGTGGACTGAGGTTCTCCCCATGTGCCATGAGTTGGCACATGGGTTCTTGTAATCTCAGGATGGTTTTTTTGATTAGGGTTTTTTGCTGACCGCTCAGACCCCTTTTGTATCGTTCTGCTTTCTAGTTTACAGCGGGCCTCAATTTGCTGAACCTATATATATCATCTCTATGTGTGTGCCTTCCTCTCATTTCACCGTCAATACATGTGGGGGGCAACTATACCTTTTGGGGTTCATTCCTCTGGAGGCAAGTGAGGTCTTTATTTTCTCTGCAGTACTAGTTAGCTCTTAGGCTGGTGCGTGGTGTCTAGAACCAACGTAGGCACGCTCCCTGGCTATCTCTAGTTGCGTTTGTCAGGCGTAGGGCAGCGGTCAGCCCAGGTTCCATCACCCTAGAGCTCGTCCGATATTTTGTATTACTTTGCTTGTCCCTTGCTATCCCTAGCCATTGGGATTCATGACACCCCCCCTTGAGGAGGGGTCACCGAACCCTCATCAAGACCCCCAGGGCGATCAGGATGAGCCGCATGGAAGGCACGAACCAAATCGGCCGCATGGACATCAGAGGCGACAACCCAGGAATTATCCTCCTGACCATAGCCCTTCCACTTAACTAAATACTGAAGCCTCCGTCTGGAAATACGAGAATCCAAGATCTTCTCCACCACGTACTCCAATTCGCCCTCAACCAGCACCGGAGCAGGAGGCTCAACAGAAGGAACCACAGGCACCACATACCTCCGCAACAAAGACCTATGGAACACATTATGAATGGCAAACGATGCTGGGAGGTCCAAACGAAAAGACACCGGGTTAAGGATTTCCAAAATCTTATAAGGACCGATGAAGCGAGGCTGGAATTTAGGAGAGGAAACCTTCATAGGAACATACCGAGAAGACAGCCATACCAAATCCCCAACACGAAGTCGGGGACCAACACCACGACGGCGGTTGGCAAAGCGCTGAGCCTTCTTCTGTGACAACTTCAAATTGTCCACCACATGGTTCCAAATCTGCTGCAACCTATCCACCACAGAATCCACCCCCGGACAGTCAGAAGGCTCAACCTGACCCGAGGAAAAACGAGGATGAAAACCAGAATTGCAGAAAAAAGGCGAAACCAAAGTAGCAGAACTAGCCCGATTATTAAGGGCAAACTCGGTCAATGGCAAAAAAGTCACCCAATCATCCTGATCAGCAGAAACAAAACATCTTAAATAAGTTTCCAACGTCTGATTAGTTCGCTTGGTTTGGCCATTCGTCTGAGGATGGAAGGCCGACGAAAAAGACAAATCAATGCCCATCTTAGCACAAAAAAATCCGCCAAAATCTGGACACAAACTGGGATCCTCTGTCAGACACAATATTTTCAGGGATAAGCGAACCACATTCTGAAAAAATAAAGGAACCAAATCGGAGGAGGAAGGCAACTTAGGCAAGGGCACCAAATGGACCATTTTGGAAAAACGATCACACACCACCCAGATGACAGACATTCTCTGAGATACTGGAAGATCTGAAATAAAATCCATGGAAATGTGCGTCCAAGGCCTCTTCGGGACAGGCAAAGGCAAAAGCAAACCGCTGGCACGAGAACAGCAAGGCTTAGCCCGAGCACAAATCCCACAGGACTGCACAAAGGAACGCACATCCCGCGACAAGGAAGGCCACCAGAAGGACCTAGCCACCAAATCTCTGGTACCAAAAATCCCAGGATGACCTGCCAACACCGAAGAATGAACCTCGGAAATAACTCTGCTGGTCCATCTATCTGGGACAAACAGTCTCTCTGGTGGGCAACGGTCAGGTCTATCAGCCTGAAATTTCTGCAGCACTCATCGCAAATCTGGGGAAATGGCAGACAAAATCACTCCCTCTTTGAGGATACCAGCCGGCTCTGAAACTCCCGGAGAGTCAGGCACAAAACTCCTAGAAAGGGCATCAGCCTTCACGTTCTTCGAACCAGGCAGGTACGAGACCACGAAATCGAAACGGGAGAAAAACAACGACCAACGAGCCTGTCTAGGATTCAGGCGCTTGGCAGACTCGAGATAAATCAGATTTTTGTGATCGGTCAAGACCACCACACGATGCCTAGCTCCCTCGAGCCAATGTCGCCACTCCTCAAATGCCCACTTCATAGCCAACAACTCCCGATTACCAACATTATAATTCCGCTCGGCAGGCGAAAACTTTCTTGAAAAGAAGGCACAAGGCTTCATCACAGAGCCATCAGAGCTTCTCTGCGACAAAACAGCCCCTGCTCCAATCTTAGAAGCATCCACCTCGACCTGGAAAGGAAGAGAGACATCAGGCTGACATAAGACTGGAGCTGAAGAAAACCGGCGCTTCAGCTCCCGAAAGGCTTCCATTGCCGCAGGAGACCAATTAGTCACATCAGAACCTTTCTTGGTCAAATCCGTCAAGGGCTTAACCACGCCAGAAAAATTAGCGATGAAGCGACGGTAAAAATTAGCAAAACCCAAGAACTTCTGAAGACTCTTAACAGATGTAGGCGGAGTCCAGTCATGAATAGCCTGGACCTTGACTGGGTCCATCTCAATAGTGGAAGGAGAAAAAATAAAACCCAAAAAGGAAACCTTCTGTACTCCGAAGAGATATTTTGAGCCCTTCACAAATAAAGCATTAGCACGCAGGACCTGAAACACCATCCTGACCTGCTTCACATGGGACTCCCAATCATTAGAAAAGACCAAAATGTCATCCAGATACACAATCATAAATTTATCCAGATATTCTCGGAAAATGTCATGCATAAAGGACTGAAACACAGAAGGAGCATTAGAGAGTCCAAAAGGCATCACCAAGTACTCAAAATGGCCTTCGGGCGTATTAAATGCTGTTTTCCATTCGTCCCCCTGATTGATACGCACAAGGTTATACGCACCACGAAGATCTATCTTGGTGAACCAACTGGATCCCTTAATCCGAGCAAACAGATCAGACAATAATGGCAAAGGATACTGAAATTTGACCGTGATTTTATTTAGAAGACGATAATCTATACAAGGTCTCAGAGAACTATCCTTCTTGGCCACAAAAAAGAATCCTGCACCAAGAGGGGAGGAGGATGGGCGAATATGTCCCTTCGCCAAAGACTCCTTTATATAACTCCGCATCGCGGCATGTTCTGGTATAGACAAATTAAAAAGTCGTCCCTTAGGGAACTTACTGCCAGGAATCAAATTTATAGCACAATCACAATCCCTATGAGGAGGCAGGGCACCGGATCTGGGCTCATCAAATACATCCTGGTAGTCCAACAAAAACTCAGGGACCTCAGAAGGAGTGGAAGAAGCAATTGACACCAAAGGGACATCGCCATGAATCCCCTGACAACCCCAACTTGACACAGACATAGCTTTCCAATCCAGAACTGGATTATGGGCCTGCAGCCATGGCAGACCCAAAACTACAACATCATGCAAATTATGCAGCACCAGAAAGCGAATCACCTCCTGATGTACAGTCAGTCATGCACATGGTCACTTGAGTCCAATACTGAGGCTTATTCTCAGCCAATGGCATAGCATCTATTCCCCTCAGTGGAATAGGAAATTCCAAAGGTTCCAGAACAAAACCACAGCGCTTGGCAAACGACAAATCCATAAGATTTGTCCATAAGTCTGCAGTGTGATTTCTAGAAGTGTGTTCTAAAAGTGTGGATTACATTAGAATTAAAACCTGAAAGATGTATACAGACTGTGCCCTGCTACCTGCCACCATCGCACTCTAACAAGCATCTCTATTCTTCCAACAGGTATGTTCATCCAGCTCTCCTACATGAAGTGCACATAATACGTCACCCAGCTTTGCGCATAGACTTTCCCCTGCTCCTAGCATTGTGATGGTATGTTCATCCAGCTCTCCTACATGAAGCGCACATAATACGTCACCCAGCTTTGCGCATAGACTTTCCCCTGCTCCTAGCATTGTGATGGTATGTTCATCCAGCTCTCCTACATGAAGCGCACATAATACGTCACCCAGCTTTGCGCATAGACTTTCCCCTGCTCCTAGCATTGTGATGGTATGTTCATCCAGCTCTCCTACATGAAGCGCACATAATACGTCACCCAGCTTTGCGCATAGACTTTCCCCTGCTCCTAGCATTGTGATGGTATGTTCATCCAGCTCTCCTACATGAAGCGCACATAATACGTCACCCAGCTTTGCGCATAGACTTTCCCCTGCTCCTAGCATTGTGATGGTATGTTCATCCAGCTCTCCTACATGAAGCGCACATAATACGTCACCCAGCTTTGCGCATAGACTTTCCCCTGCTCCTAGCATTGTGATGGTATGTTCATCCAGCTCTCCTACATGAAGCGCACATAATACGTCACCCAGCTTTGCGCATAGACTTTCCCCTGCTCCTAGCATTGTGATGGTATGTTCATCCAGCTCTCCTACATGAAGCGCACATAATACGTCACCCAGCTTTGCGCATAGACTTTCCCCTGCTCCTAGCATTGTGATGGTATGTTCATCCAGCTCTCCTACATGAAGCGCACATAATACGTCACCCAGCTTTGCGCATAGACTTTCCCCTGCTCCTAGCATTGTGATGGTATGTTCATCCAGCTCTCCTACATGAAGCGCACATAATACGTCACCCAGCTTTGCGCATAGACTTTCCCCTGCTCCTAGCATTGTGATGGTATGCCTTTCAGCTAACCCCCAACTTACTGTGTGATATTTATGACCTTGTTTACTTAGTCTTGATTGTATGCATCTGGTCGACCCTTAATTCTCTGACCAAGATGAGCAGAGACCACTCCTCTCTGCTCCACACCTGACCGCACTTAGTTTTCCATATATTGCATAGCACAAGTCCGCAGGACTTTAGTCCGCAGTGTGATTTCTAGAAGTGTGTTCTAAAAGTGTGGATTACATTAGAATTAAAACCTGAATTGAACCTGAAGGGAACTGAAGGTAACTGGCCAGTCACTGTAAACAATGTTTCTGTTTGTTGTCACTTTTACCCCTATAATCTTTCACTTTCTGCAACCTCCCCCAATCCCCACACCAAGTAAGGAACTGTTCATCTCCTCTTCAATCCTCCCCATCCATCTCACCTCCTCCTCAGAACTGTTCCTTAACATACAATCCTCTGTCTCAAAGCACAGGCAGCCCCCTCACGCTCTCTCCTGCTCCCACCTGCTAACACTATCTCTGCTCCTTCTCACTGCTGGTGATATCTCTCCAAATCCTGGTCCTCCTCACCATATTCCCACAGTCATTTCTACCTCCCATCCACGCTCCATCACAAACTTCCGTAACCTCTCTAACCTTATACCCATTCGCCCAGCCCCCGCTTCCCCAGTCCCACTAACAGGAGCTCTGTGGAACGCTCGCTCTGTCTGTAACAAGCTTTCCTACATCCATGATCTTTTTGTTACTACCAAACTTTCCTTCCTCGCCATCACCGAAACCTGGCTCACCCCTTCTGACACGGCCTCCCCTGCTGCACTCTCTTACGGTGGCTTCCACCTTTCTCACACACCCCGCCCCAGCAGCAAGCATGGCGGAGGAGTTGGTTTTCTCCTGTCAGATAACTGCTCCTTCACCCCAATCCCACTGCCACCCTCTGTTACCCTCCCTTCCTTTGAGGTGCACTCTGTGCGCATCTACTCCCCCTCCAACCTCCAACTGGCTGTCATTTACCGCCCCCCAGGGCCAGCCACCACCTTCTTTGACCACTTCACCACCTGGCTACTTCATTTCCTTTCTGCGGACATCCCCACTATCATCATGGGCGATTTCAACATACCCATTGACACTTCCCTCTCAGCTGCCACTAAACTTCTATCTCTCTCTTCCTCCTTCGGCCTCACTCAATGGTCTTCTGCAGCCACTCACAAAGATGGTCACACACTGGACCTCATCTTCACCCGCCTCTGCTCCCTATCTAACCTCTCTAACTCGCCTCTTCCTCTCTCTGACCACAACCTTCTCACATTCTCATCTCTCTCCACTCCATGTCTAGAGTCCCCACCCCACAAACTTTCACACCCTCGCAGAAATCTTAAACATCTTGACCTACATTCATTCTCTGAATCCCTCCTCCCTCTCACAGACATAATTTCCATACACAATGCGGATGACGCTGCCGCTCTATATAACACCACAATAGCTGTAGCTTTGGAATCTGCTGCCCCACTTACACATACCAAAGCTCGCAAAATCAACAGACAGCCCTGGCACACCAGCCTGACCAAAGAACTGAGGCGAGCTTCCAGGGCTGCTGAGCGCAGATGGAAAAGATCCCACTCCAACGACCACTTAATCGCATTCAAACAGTCCCTCACTACTTTCAAGACCGCACTCGCCACAGCTAAACAAACCTACTTCTCATCTCTCATATCCTCCCTGTCTCACAACCCTAAACAGTTATTCAACACCTTCAATTCTCTCCTCCGTCCCCCAGCACCTCCTCCCTCCTCACTTATCTCTGCTGAAGACTTTGCCTCATTCTTCAAGCAGAAGATTGATAACATCAGAGACAGTTTTGGTCAACAAGCCCCAGAGCCCTTCCTCCCAACTTCCCTACCCTCCACCTCCAAAACCAACTACTCCACCATTACAGAAGATCAACTCGCCACTCTACTCTCAAGATCGCATCTCACCACCTGTGCACTTGACCCGCTCCCAACCCACCTCATCCCAAACCTCACCACAATCTTCATCCCAACCCTAACCCATCTCTTCAACCTATCACTAACAAATGGTGTTTTCCCCTCAAGCTTTAAACATGCCTCCATCACACCTATCCTCAAAAAGCCCTCTCTTGACCCATCCTCTGTATCTAGCTATCGCCCTATATCACTTCTCCCCTATGCCTCAAAACTACTGGAACAACACGTCTACCTTGAACTGTCCTCCCATCTCTCTTCTTGCTCCCTCTTTGACCGCTTACAATCTGGCTTCCGGCCACACCATTCCACTGAAACTGCCCTAACTAAGGTCACCACTGACCTTTTAACCGCCAAGAGCAAGCGACACTACTCTGTTCTCCTCCTCCTCGACCTGTCGGCTGCCTTTGACACAGTGGACCATTCCCTATTATTACAGACCCTCTCATCCCTTGGCATCACAGACTTGGCCCTATCCTGGATCTCATCATACCTAACAGACCGGACATTCAGCGTCTCCCACTCACACACCACCTCCTCACCTCGCCCCCTCTCTGTCGGAGTCCCACAAGGTTCAGTCCTTGGGCCCCTGCTCTTCTCCATTTACACCTTTGGCCTGGGACAGCTCATAGAATCTCATGGCTTTCAGTATCACCTCTATGCTGATGACACACAGATCTACATCTCTGGACCAGATATCACCTCCCTACTAACCAGAATCCCTCAATGTCTGTCCACTATTTCATCCTTCTTCTCCGCTAAATTTCTGAAACTTAACATGGACAAAACAGAATTCATCATCTTTCCCCCATCTCACGTGACCCCCCCAACGAACCTATCCATTACAGTAAATGGCTGCCCACTCTCCCCAGTCCCACAAGCTCGCTGCCTCGGGGTTATCCTTGACGCTGATCTCTCCTTCAAACCACATATCCAAGCCCTTTCCACTTCCTGCCGACTTCAACTCAAAAATATTGCACGAATCCGTTCATTCCTCAACCAAGAATCTGCAAAAACCCTAGTCCATGCCCTCATCATCTCTCGTCTTGACTACTGCAACCTCCTGCTCTGTGGCCTCCCCTCAAACACTCTCGCACCCCTCCAATCTATTCTAAACTCTGCTGCCCGACTAATCCACCTGTCCCCCCGCTATTCCCCGGCCTCTCCCCTCTGTCAATCCCTTCACTGGCTCCCCATTGCCCAGAGACTCCAGTACAAAACCCTAACCATGACGTACAAAGCCATCCACAACCTGTCTCCTCCTTACATCTGTGACCTCATCTCCCGCTACTTTCCTACACGCAACCTCCGATCCTCACAAGATCTCCTTCTCTACTCCCCTCTTATCTCCTCTTCCCACAATCGTATACAAGATTTCTCTCGCGTATCACCCCTACTCTGGAACCCTCTACCACAACACATCAGACTCTCGCCCACCATCGAAACCTTCAAAAAGAATCTGAAGACCCACCTCTTCCGACAAGCCTACAACCTGCAGTAACCACCGATCAACCAACCGCTGCACGATCAGCTCTATCCTCACCTACTGTATTCTCACCCATCCCTTGTAGATTGTGAGCCCTCGCGGGCAGGGTCCTCACTCCTCCTGTACCAGTTATGACTTGTATTGTTCAAGATTATTGTACTTGTTTTTATTATGTATACCCCTCCTCACTTGTAAAGCGCCATGGAATAAATGGCGCTATAACAATAAATAATAATAATAATAATAAGATTCAGGGCAGCACCTGAATCCACAAAAGCCATAACCGAGTAGGATGACAAAGAACAGATTAAAGTAACAGACAAAATAAACTTAGGCTGTATAGTACCAATGGTGACAGGTTTAGCGATTTTTTTTAAGCGCTTAGAGCATGCTGAGATAACATGAGTAGAATCACCACAGTAAAAGCACAACCCATTTTGACGTCTATGACTTTGTCGCTCAATTCTAGTCAGAATTCTGTCTCATTGCATTGACTTAGGTCTCTGTTCAGAGAACACCGCCAGAGGATGCGCAGATTTGCGCTCCCGCAAACGCCGATCAATCTGAATGGCCAAAGCCATTGAATCACTCAGACTTGCAGGCGTGGGGAACCCCACCATAACATTCTTAATGGCTTCAGAAAGACCCTCTCTGAAATTTGCAGCCAGGGCACACTCATTTCATTGAGTAAGCACTGACCATTTCCGAAATTTTTGACAGTACACCTCAGCTTCATCCTGACCTTGAGAGATAGCCAGCAAAGCCTTTTCTGCCTGGTTCTCAAGATTAGGTTCCTCATAAAGCAGTCCAAGCGCCAGAAAAAACGCATCCACATTCAGCAATGCAGGATCTCCTGGCGCCAGAGAGAAAGCCCAATCTTGAGGGTCGCCGCGTAACAAGGAGATAACAATTTTAACTTGCTGAGCGGAATCACCAGAGGAACGAGGTCTCAAAGATAGAAACAATTTACAATTATTCCTAAAATTCAGAAACCTAGATCTATCTCCAGAAAACAACTCAGGAATAGGTATCTTTGGCTCAGACATAGGGCTATGAACAACAAAATCCTGAATATTTTGCACCTTTGCAGCAAGATGATCCACACTAGAAGTCAGACTCTGAATATCCATGTCTGCAGCTGAGCTCAAAACCACCCAGAGATTAAGGGGATGAGAGAAGCTAGACAGACTGCAGCAAAGGAGGAAAAAAAAAAAAAATTGTACTCAGGACTTCTTTTATCCCACTTCCTGCGATGCATTAAACACTTTTTTGGCCTGCTGTACTGTTATGATCCCAGTGGCTGGGGATCACAGGAAATACTAGCTAAGTAACTAAACATAGACACGAGCTCTAGGGAGGTGGTAACTGGACTGACCGCAAAACCTGATCCTATCCAAACACACTAAAGGTAGCCGGTGAACGTGCCTAACATCCTGGACGTCTCGACGCAGCCTGAGAAACTGACTACCCCTAAAGAAAAAGCAAGACCTCACTTGCCTCAAGAGAAATAACCCCAAAGATATAGGAAGCCCCCAACAAATAATAACGGTGAGGTAAGGAGAAAAGACACACGTAGGAATGAAAACAGATTCAGCAAATGAGGCCCGCTAATACTAGATAGCAGAAGACAGATAGCGAACTGTGCGGTCAGTAAAAAACCCTACCAAAATATCCACGCTGAGAAATCAAGAACCCCCACACCAACTAACGGTGTGGGGGGAGAAACTCAGCCCCCCAGAGCTACCAGCAAGCTGGGAAATCACATATTAGCAAGCTGGACAAGAAACATATAGAACACTGATGATCAAAAAATGAACAAAACGGAAACTTAGCTTCTCTTGAAGAGACTGGGAACAAGGTAGTCAGAAGGAATCAGAATAGCACTGAATACATTGACAGCAGGCATAGACTGAGAGTCCAAGTGAGCTTAAATAGAAAACCAGCCCACAGATAACGAGACAGCTGATGCCAGTCACAAACCTGCAGAAAGACAGCACTCACACAGTACCACTTGTGACCACAAGAGGGAGCCCAGAAATAGAGTTCACAACACAGCTGTCAGAGATTGATAGTGGCATTTAACATGTTAACATTCCTGGGTGGATCGTGATTCCACCCATGGCGGTTAGAGGCACATGTCAGCTGATCAGATCAGCTGTCATGGCTGGAAACCCACAACCAAACAGGGGGAGGCACCCAATGACGAACACTGCACATCATTGAGTGTTAAGGGCTTAATGTACTGATGGTGACACTGGTGATTTATTCATGTAAGACACATTTTAAATTTGTTTGCGGTCCTTGGGGATTGGTTCAGTTTGGCAATGTCGCCCTTTGATAAAAAAAAATTGTGCGCCCTTTGGTTAATACAATCTGTTGCTCTCTGTTATCAGTTGTTTCTGACTGCTGGTCTAGGAATTCCTTGCAGCACTTATTATTATTATTATTATTATTTATTTATTTATATAGCACCATTAATTCCATGGTGCTGTACATGAGAAAGGAGTTACATACAGGGTTATAGATATCATTTACAGTAAACAGGTTTACAGTGACACACTGGTACAGAGGGGAGAGGACCCAGTCCTTGCGGACTTACATTCTATGGGATAGTGGGGAAGAGACAGAAAGTAGGGGTAATGCGGCGGCGGCTCTGGCGGTGGTGAGGCGGCGGCTCGGTTATTGTAGGCTGTAGGCTTTCCTGAAGAGATGGGTTTTCAGGTTCCATCTGAAGGATCCGAGGGTGGTGGATAATCGGACGTGTTGAGGCATGGAATTCCAGAGGATGGGGGATATTCGGGAGAAATCTTGGAGGCGATTGTGTGAGGAACGAATAAGTGTGGAGGAGAGTAGGAGGTCTTGGGATGAACGAAGATTACGTGAGGGAAGATAGTGGGAGATTAGTTCAGAGATATAGGGAGGGGACAGGTTGTGGATGGCTTTGTAGATCAGTGTTAGTAGTTTGAACTGGATTCGTTGGGGGATTGGGAGCCAGTGGAGGGATTTGCAGAGGGGAGAAGCAGGGGAGTAGCGAGGAGAGAGGTGGATTAGGCGGGCAGCAGAGTTGAGGACAGACTGGAGTGGTGCAAGAGAGTTAGCGGGGAGGCCACAGAGGAGGGTGTTGCAGTAATCGAGGTGGGAGATGATGAGAGCATGCACAAGAGTTTTGGTAGATTGTGGACTGAGGAAGGAACGGATTCTGGCAATATTTTTGAGTTGGAGGCGACAGGAGGTGGCAAGAGCTTGGACGTGAGGTTTGAAGGACAGGGCAGAGTCAAGAGTTACCCCGAGGCAGCGGATTTCAGGAGCGGGAGAGAGCTTGATGCCGTTCACCATAATAGATAGATTGGGTGTGGGGGATACGTGAGGTGGGGGAAAGATGATGAATTCGGTTTTGTCTACATTGAGTTTTAGGAAGCGAGAGGTGAAAAAGGAGGATGTGGCTGACAGACACTTCGGGATTCTGGACAGCAGGGAGGTGACATCTGGGCCAGAGAGGTAGATCTGAGTGTCGTCTGCAAACAGGTGGTACTGGAAGCCATGGGACTTTATGAGTTGTCCTAGGCCAAGGGTATAGATGGAAAAAAGTAGGGGTCCTAGGACAGAGCCTTGAGGGACTCCAACAGAGAGAGGGTGGGATGAGGAGGTAGTGTGGGAGTGGGAAACGCTAAATGTGCGGTTGGATAGGTATGAGGCAATCCAGGACAGGGCGAGGTCTTTGATGCCAAGGGAAGAAAGAATCTGTAGCAGTAGGCAGTGATCGACTGTGTCGAAAGCAGAGGACAGGTCAAGAAGGAGGAGGATGGAGAACTGTCTGTTAGCTTTGGCTGTGACTAGGTCATTAGTAATTTTTGTCAGGGCAGTTTCGGTGGAGTGGTGGGGGCAGAAGCCAGATTGGAGGTTGTCAAGGAGAGAGTTAGATGAGAGGTGGGAGGAAAGTTAACCATGGACATGCTGCTCAAGGAGTTTTGAAGCAAACGGGAGCAGTGATATGGGGCGATAGCTGGACATAGCAGTTGGGTCAAGGTTAGTTTTTTTGAGGATGGGTGTGATGGTGGCATGTTTGAAGGCAGAGGGGAAGGTACCAGAAGAGAGCTATAGGTTGAAGAGATGGGTTAGGGCTGGAATAAGCGTGTTAGTGAGGTTGGGGAGCAGGTGGGAAGGCATGGGGTCAAGTGCACAGGTGGTGAGGTGTGATTTGGAAAAGAGGCGAGTAAGCTCTCCTTCAGTGATGTTGGAGAGGGAGGTTTGTTATGGTTCTCAATGGCAAGAGAACATAGCCCAGCAAACATAAGAACTAGCTCTTGGAAGGATGGAAACTAAACTGACCATGAACTAAACCTGCCGCACAACTAACAGTAGCCGGGTAGCGTTGCCTGCGTTTTATCCCTAGACGCCCAGCGCCGGCCGGAGGACTAACTAATCCTGGCAGAGGAAAATATAGTCCTGGCTCACCTCTAGAGAAATTTCCCCGAAAGGCAGACAGAGGCCCCCACATATATTGGCGGTGATTTTAGATGAAATAACAAACGTAGTATGAAAATAGTTAGCAAAATTGAGGTCCGCTTACTAGATAGCAGGAAGACAGAAAGGACACTTTCATGGTCAGCTGAAAACCCTATCAAAATACCATCCTGAAATTACTTTAAGACTCTAGTATTAACTCATAACATCAGAGTGGCAATTTCAGATCACAAGAGCTTTCCAGACACAGAAACGAAACCACAGCTGTGAACTGGAACAAAATGCAAAAACAAACAAGGACTAAAGTCCAACTTAGCTGGAAGTTGTCTAGCAGCAGGAACATGCACAGAAAGGCTTCTGATTACAATGTTGACCGGCATGGAAGTGACAGAGGAGCAAGGCTAAATAGCGACTCCCACATCCTGATGGGAACAGGTGAACAGAGGGGATGATGCACACCAGTTCAATTCCACCAGTGGCCACCGGGGGAGCCCAAAATCCAATTTCACAACAGTACCCCCCCCTCAAGGAGGGGGCACCGAACCCTCACCAGAACCACCAGGGCGATCAGGATGAGCCCTATGAAAGGCACGGACCAGATCGGAGGCATGAACATCAGAGGCAGTCACCCAAGAATTATCCTCCTGACCGTATCCCTTCCATTTGACCAGATACTGGAGTTTCCGTCTGGAAACACGGGAGTCCAAGATTTTTTCCACAACGTACTCCAACTCGCCCTCAACCAACACCGGAGCAGGAGGCTCAACGGAAGGCACAACCGGTACCTCATACCTGCGCAATAATGACCGATGAAAAACATTATGAATAGAAAAAGATGCAGGGAGGTCCAAACGGAAGGACACAGGGTTAAGAATCTCCAATATCCTGTACGGGCCGATGAACCGAGGCTTAAACTTGGGAGAAGAAACCCTCATAGGGACAAAACGAGAAGACAACCACACCAAGTCCCCAACACAAAGCCGAGGACCAACCCGACGCCGGCGGTTGGCAAAAAGCTGAGTCTTCTCCTGGGACAACTTCAAATTGTCCACTACCTGCCCCCAAATCTGATGCAACCTCTGCACCACAGCATCCACTCCAGGACAATCCGAAGATTCCACCTGACCAGAAGAAAATCGAGGATGAAACCCCGAATTACAGAAAAAGGGAGACACCAAGGTGGCAGAGCTGGCCCGATTATTGAGGGCAAACTCCGCTAAAGGCAAAAAAGCAACCCAATCATCCTGATCTGCAGACACAAAACACCTCAAATATGTCTCCAAGGTCTGATTCGTCCTCTCGGTCTGGCCATTAGTCTGAGGATGGAAAGCAGACGAGAAAGACAAATCTATGCCCATCCTAGCACAGAATGCTCGCCAAAATCTAGACACGAATTGGGTACCTCTGTCAGAAACGATATTCTCCGGAATACCATGCAAACGGACCACATTTTGAAAAAACAGAGGAACCAACTCGGAAGAAGAAGGTAACTTAGGCAGGGGAACCAAATGGACCATCTTAGAGAAACGATCACACACCACCCAAATGACAGACATCTTCTGAGAAACAGGAAGATC
This sequence comes from Ranitomeya variabilis, assembly GCF_051348905.1. Classification (NCBI taxonomy): domain Eukaryota; kingdom Metazoa; phylum Chordata; class Amphibia; order Anura; family Dendrobatidae; genus Ranitomeya; species Ranitomeya variabilis. Next base: position 252,941,155 of record NC_135233.1, on the reverse strand, counting down.
CGAAATAAAATCCATCGAGATGTGCGTCCAGGGCCTCTTCGGGATAGGCAAGGGCAACAACAATCCACTAGCCCGAGAACAACAAGGCTTGGCCCGAGCACAAACGTCACAAGACTGCACGAAGCCTCGCACATCTCGAGACAGGGAAGGCCACCAGAAGGACCTTGCCACCAAATCCCTAGTACCAAAGATTCCAGGATGACCTGCCAACGCAGAAGAATGAACCTCAGAAATGACTTTACTGGTCCAATCATCAGGAACAAACAGTCTACCAGGTGGGCAACGATCAGGTCTATCCGCCTGAAACTCCTGCAAGGCCCGCCGCAGGTCTGGAGAAACGGCAGACAATATCACTCCATCCTTAAGGATACCTGTAGGTTCAGAATTACCAGGGGAGTCAGGCTCAAAACTCCTAGAAAGGGCATCCGCCTTAACATTCTTAGAACCCGGCAGGTAGGACACCACAAAATTAAACCGAGAGAAAAACAACGACCAGCGCGCCTGTCTAGGATTCAGGCGTCTGGCGGACTCAAGATAAATTAGATTTTTGTGGTCAGTCAATACCACCACCTGATGTCTAGCCCCCTCAAGCCAATGACGCCACTCCTCAAAAGCCCACTTCATGGCCAAAAGCTCCCGATTCCCAACATCATAATTCCGCTCGGCGGGCGAAAATTTACGCGAGAAAAAAGCACAAGGTCTCATCACGGAGCAATCGGAACTTCTCTGCGACAAAACCGCCCCAGCTCCGATTTCAGAAGCGTCGACCTCAACCTGAAAAGGAAGAGCAACATCAGGCTGACGCAACACAGGGGCGGAAGAAAAGCGGCGCTTAAGCTCCCGAAAGGCCTCCACAGCAGCAGGGGACCAATCAGCAACATCAGCACCCTTCTTAGTCAAGTCAGTCAATGGTTTAACAACATCAGAAAAACCAGCAATAAATCGACGATAAAAGTTAGCAAAGCCCAAAAATTTCTGAAGACTCTTAAGAGAAGAGGGTTGCGTCCAATCACAAATAGCCTGAACCTTGACAGGATCCATCTCGATGGAAGAGGGGGAAAAAATATATCCCAAAAAGGAAATCTTTTGAACCCCAAAAACGCACTTAGAACCCTTCACACACAAGGAATTAGACCGCAAAACCTGAAAAACCCTCCTGACCTGCTGGACATGAGAGTCCCAGTCATCCGAAAAAACCAAAATATCATCCAGATACACAATCATAAATTTATCCAAATAATCACGGAAAATGTCATGCATAAAGGACTGAAAGACCGAAGGTGCATTAGAAAGACCAAAAGGCATCACCAAATACTCAAAGTGGCCCTCGGGCGTATTAAATGCGGTTTTCCACTCATCCCCCTGCTTAATTCGCACCAAATTATACGCCCCACGGAGATCTATCTTAGAGAACCACTTGGCCCCCTTTATGCGAGCAAACAAATCAGTCAGCAGTGGCAACGGATATTGATATTTAACCGTGATTTTATTCAAAAGCCAATAATCAATACACGGCCTCAAAGAGCCATCTTTCTTAGCCACAAAGAAAAAACCGGCTCCTAAGGGAGATGACGAAGGACGAATATGTCCCTTTTCCAAGGACTCCTTTATATATTCTCGCATAGCAGCATGTTCAGGCACAGACAGATTAAATAAACGACCCTTAGGGTATTTACTACCCGGAATCAAATCTATGGCACAATCGCACTCCCGGTGCGGAGGTAATGAACCAAGCTTAGGTTCTTCAAAAACGTCACGATATTCAGTCAAGAATTCAGGAATCTCAGAGGGAATAGATGATGAAATGGAAACCACAGGTACGTCCCCATGCGTCCCCTTACATCCCCAACTTAACACAGACATAGCTTTCCAGTCAAGGACTGGGTTATGAGATTGCAGCCATGGCAATCCAAGCACCAACACATCATGTAGGTTATACAGCACAAGAAAGCGAATAATCTCCTGATGATCCGGATTAATCCGCATAGTTACTTGTGTCCAGTATTGTGGTTTATTGCTAGCCAATGGGGTGGAGTCAATCCCCTTCAGGGGTATAGGAGTTTCAAGAGGCTCCAAATCATACCCACAGCGTTTGGCAAAGGACCAATCCATAAGACTCAAAGCGGCGCCAGAGTCGACATAGGCATCCGCGGTAATAGATGATAAAGAACAAATCAGGGTCACAGATAGAATAAACTTAGACTGTAAAGTGCCAATTGAAACAGACTTATCAAGCTTCTTAGTACGCTTAGAGCATGCTGATATAACATGAGTTGAATCACCGCAATAGAAGCACAACCCATTTTTCCGTCTAAAATTCTGCCGTTCACTTCTGGACAGAATTCTATCACATTGCATATTCTCTGGCGTCTTCTCAGTAGACACCGCCAAATGGTGCACAGGTTTGCGCTCCCGCAGACGCCTATCGATCTGGATAGCCATTGTCATGGACTCATTCAGACCCGCAGGCACAGGGAACCCCACCATAACATCCTTAATGGCGTCAGAGAGACCCTCTCTGAAATTCGCCGCCAGGGCGCACTCATTCCACTGAGTAAGCACAGCCCATCTACGAAATTTCTGGCAGTATACTTCAGCTTCGTCTTGCCCCTGAGATAGGGACATCAAGGCCTTTTCCGCCTGAAGTTCTAACTGGGGTTCCTCATAAAGCAACCCCAAGGCCAGAAAAAACGCATCCACATTGAGCAACGCAGGATCCCCTGGAGCCAATGCAAAAGCCCAATCCTGAGGGTCACCCCGGAGCAAGGAAATCACAATCCTGACCTGCTGAGCAGGATCTCCAGCAGAGCGAGATTTCAGGGACAAAAACAACTTGCAATTATTTTTGAAATTTTGAAAGCAAGATCTATTCCCCGAGAAAAATTCAGGCAAAGGAATTCTAGGTTCAGATATAGGAACCTGAACAACAAAATCTTGTAAATTTTGAACTTTCGTGGTGAGATTATTCAAACCTGCAGCTAAACTCTGAAAATCCATTTTAAACAGGTGAACACAGAGCCATTCCAGGATTAGAAGGAGAGAGAGAGAGGAAGGCTGCAATATAGGCAGACTTGCAAGAGATTCAATTACAAGCACACTCAGAACTGAAGAGAAGAAAAAAAAAAAATCTTCAGCAGACTTCTCTTTTCTCTCCTTTCTCTGTCAATTAATTTAACCCTTTTGCGGCCGGTCAAACTGTTATGGTTCTCAATGGCAAGAGAACATAGCCCAGCAAACATAAGAACTAGCTCTTGGAAGGATGGAAACTAAACTGACCATGAACTAAACCTGCCGCACAACTAACAGTAGCCGGGTAGCGTTGCCTGCGTTTTATCCCTAGACGCCCAGCGCCGGCTGGAGGACTAACTAATCCTGGCAGAGGAAAATATAGTCCTGGCTCACCTCTAGAGAAATTTCCCCGAAAGGCAGACAGAGGCCCCCACATATATTGGCGGTGATTTTAGATGAAATAACAAACGTAGTATGAAAATAGGTTTAGCAAAATTTAGGTCCGCTTACTAGATAGCAGGAAGACAGAAAGGACACTTTCATGGTCAGCTGAAAACCCTATCAAAATACCATCCTGAAATTACTTTAAGACTCTAGTATTAACTCATAACATCAGAGTGGCAATTTCAGATCACAAGAGCTTTCCAGACACAGAAACGAAACCACAGCTGTGAACTGGAACAAAATGCAAAAACAAACAAGGACTAAAGTCCAACTTAGCTGGAAGTTGTCTAGCAGCAGGAACATGCACAGAAAGGCTTCTGATTACAATGTTGACCGGCATGGAAGTGACAGAGGAGCAAGGCTAAATAGCGACTCCCACATCCTGATGGGAACAGGTGAACAGAGGGGATGATGCACACCAGTTCAATTCCACCAGTGGCCACCGGGGGAGCCCAAAATCCAATTTCACAACAGAGGTTATTAGGGAAGGGCAGAGGTCTGGTATATGGAGTGGTTGGGGTGGTGGACAAGTAAAGGTTTGCCTTGTTTGGTCGATCTTCTTTTTGAAGTAGGTGGCAAAGTCCTCGGAAGAGATGAAGGGAGTTGGAGGTGGCAGTGGTGGGCGCAGAAGGGAGTTAAATGTGCTGAACAGTTGTTTTGGGTTGTAGGATAGTGAAGATACAAGGTTAGTGAAATAGGTCTGTTTAGCAGAGGTGAGGGCTGATTTGAAGTCAAATGTAGCTTGTTTGAAGGCAGTGAAGTCGTCTGGCAGGCGTGTTTTCTTCCAACGCCGCTCCGCAACCCTGGATGCTTGTCGAAGTTTTTTTGTGACATTGTTATGCCAAGGTTGCCTATTGGTTTGTCGCACTGTGCCATGCGTGAGAGGGGCGACTGAGTCTATGGCTGATGTGAGGGTCGAGTTATAGAAAGCGGTGGCGCTGTCCGTGTCGTGCAGTGAAGATATGGAGGACAGGGGTAGGAGAGAGTCTGAGAGTCTGTGAGTGTCTAGATGTGCGAGGTTTCTGCGAGGGTGTGGTAATGGCTGGACAAGGGGGGCAGGTGAGGAGGACAAGGATGAGAAGGTGAGTAGATGGTGGTCAGATAGGGGGAAGGGAGAGTTTGTGAGATTAGATAAGGAACAAAGGCGGGTGAAGATGAGGTCTAGTGTATGTCCGTCTGTGTGGGTGGCTGTGGTGGACCAATGGGTGAGTCCAAAGGATGAAGTAAGGGCCAGTAGTTTGGAGGCTGCTGGCTGGTGGGTGTCAGTAGGGATATTAAAGTCGCCCATGATGATGGTGGGGATGTCGGCAGAGAGAAAGTGAAGGAGCCAGGTGGAGAATTGGTCAATGAAGGCAGTGGCTGAGCCAGGTGGTCGGTATATGACAGCCATTTGGAGATTGGTGGGAGCGTAAATACGGACAGAGTGAATCTCGAAAGAAGGGAGGATAAGGGAGGGTGGGGGTTGGATAGGGTTGAAGGAGCAGGTTTTAGAAAGAAGGATACCCACTCCTCCACCATGTCTGTTGCCAGAGCGAGGAGTGTGGGTAAATTGGAGGCCACCGTAACTCAGTGCTGCAGTCGAGGCCGTGTCAGGGGGCGTCAGCCAGGTTTCAGTGAGGGCCAGGAAGAAAAGGTTGCGAGAAGTGAAGAGATCATGGACCATGTGGAGCTTGTTGCAGACAGAGCGGGCATTCCAAAGTGCCCCAGAGAGGGGAAACAGTGTGGTGGGGGTCAGTTGCACAGGTTTTAAGTGTGAGGGGTTGCGGTGGTTTCTCATAGTGTGAGAAGGATAGGGTAAGGGGTAGTAATGTATGAGGCGGGGGGCAGGATTGGGGGATGTGTCACCAGCAGTGAGAATAAGCGGAGAGAAGGGAAACAGGTGGGCGAAGGAAAATGAGGATTAGTGGAGCAAAAACGGTGGGGATAATGTGAGCATGGTTAAAGGGCAGGGGAGGAAAAGAAAGGCAAGTAAATTTAGAAGATAGTGATTGGTCTTACCGTCTGGACGATTTCTGGACTATAGCTGCAATATTTCTGATGACACTTTAAAGATGTCACTTCAAATGATGGCACATCTGACCCAGGCCATATCTGACCAGTACCATGCAACTTATACCATTTGAAGAGTCCATGAAATGAAGCCAGGTAAGAGAGGAAGAGGGAGGAGAAAGGAGGTGGGGGATAGTTCACAGCAGGGAGCAATTCACAGATTGCAGTTAATAGTACATTTGATTAGCATCAAGGTTGGTGAAGGATAGGATAAGATGGGTGGATAGAGCTAGGTGTGAGGAACATGTGCATATCAATATGCATTCAGCAAGCTTGAAGTATGAAACATGGAATTAAAGTCAGGGAAAAAGCAGCAACATACCAGCAGTTAGAAGAGGGATAGATGCACAAGGGATTCAGAGGGTGCAGTGGCTAGTTCAGATTAGGAGACAGTTCCCACATACCAGCAGTTAGAAGAGGGATAGATGCACAAGGGATTCAGAGGGTGCAGTGGCTAGTTCAGATTAGGAGACAGTTCCCACATACCAGCAGTTAGAAGAGGGATAGATGCACAAGGGATTCAGAGGGTGCAGTGGCTAGTTCAGATTAGGAGACAGTTCCCACATACCAGCAGTTAGAAGAGGGATAGATGCACAAGGGATTCAGAGGGTGCAGTGGCTAGTTCAGATTAGGAGACAGTTCCCACATACCAGCAATTAGAAGAGGAATAGATGCACAAGGGATTCAGATGGTGCAGTGGCTAGTTCAGATTAGGAGACAGTTCCCACATACCAGCAGTTAGAAGAGGGATAGATGCACAAGGGATTCAGAGGGTGCAGTGGCTAGTTCAGATTAGGAGACAGTTCCCACATACCTGTGAATGAAAGGAGATGGATCAGGGCATGACAGCATGAAGGAGAATATACCATGGGTTATCTTTCTGCAATATTTCTGATGACACTTTAAAGATGTCACTTCAAATGATGGCACATCTGACCCAGGCCATATCTGACCAGTACCATGCAACTTATACCATTTTAAGAGTCCATGAAAAACTTACCGTATTTTCCGTTTTGTAAGACGCACTTTATTTCCCCCAAATTTGGGGGGGAAATGGGGGTGCGTCTTACAAAGCAGATATACCGCTTACCGTTACAGGCTGGGATGAGGGGGTGTCCGCTGCCGCCCGCTGCTGCTGCCGCCCGCCACCGCTGCTGCTGCCGCCCGCCACCGCTGCTGCTGCCGCCCGCCACCGCTGCTGCTGCCGCCCGCCACCGCTGTCGCCCGCCACCGCGGTTGTCTGCTGCTACTCCGGTGCTGCGGGGGCTCTGGCGACATTTTATGAAAGACCAGAGCCCCCCGGCAGTTCGTCCATGCGTTCCTTCCTGTATGACTGACTCCGGGAAAATGGCCGCCGAAATCTCGGGAGATGAGATTTCAGCGCTGAGATCTCATCTCTCGAGATTCCGGAGGCCATTTTCCCGGAGTCAGTCATACAGGAATACATGGACGAACTGCCAGGGGGCTCTGGCCTTTCACAATATGTCGGCAGAGCCCCCGCAGCACCGGAAACAGCCCTGCAGCCCCGAAGCCCCCCTGCAGCACAGGAGCCCCCCCGCAGACCGCCTCATCCCAGCCTGCCGCACAGGAGCCCCCCTGCTGCACAGGAGCCCCCCTGCAGACCCCCTCATCCCAGCCTGCTGCATTGGAGCCCCCCTGCAGACCTCCTCATCCCAGCCTGCAGCAATGATCCACTCCTGCCTCCAGCAACGACCCTAGGACCCTGATCCACCGCAGCCACAACCCCTGGTAAGTAATAAGACGCATGGATTATAAGACGCCCCACCAATTTATTAAAAAAAGTTTTTTCCTATTTTTCTCCTCAAAATTTGGGGTGCGTCTTATAATCCGGAGCGTCTTACAAAGCGAAAAATACGGTATCTATTTTGTTACTGTGTGAAAAGATCTCTCCACATATAGCAATCTCTGTATGGGGGGCGACATCAGATGACGTTAGCCCAAGTGCAATAAGATGTAAACCTGTGTAGGATTAAAATGTTCATTCGGGTTTTCAGCCTCTTAATGACAATGAGACTGGAGGACGATACAGTGACTTTTGCATGACAAAACAACTGCTCATCATGAATTCTTCAGAAATCACAAACGAAGACGTACCCATGGACACCACCTAATAGGGGCCTATAAGAATCAGATTGACTACATATGTGTACTCCAATGATTGAGGTTATCAATCATTACTGCGAAAACAAGGCCAGGAGCTGACTGAGGAACTGATCATGAACTTTTCACAATAAAGATTATAGCCAAGCTGCACAAACGGACTGGACAACAGGCCCTTTACAACTTCGATTTGACCAACATACCTGAAGTGTTTTGGAACGGTCTGCACTACCAATTGACATCACTGGACACGGATGAAAGCAAGCCTGAGGAATTATGGATACATATATAGATTTTTAATACTGAAAAAGCCAGTAAGACAATAAACAAGAGGCAGAAGAGACCCTAAAGATCAGCGAAGAAAGACGAATGGCAAAAGGTAGCAGGTAGGACGCATACAACATCAGAAAAAGACTAAAGGCAGCCATTCAAGCAGACAAAGAACTTTATTACCAAAATATATGCAAAGTGATAGCGAACACCTGAAGGGCAAGACCAGGAACTCTTACCAAAAGATCAAAGAGATAAGACAAAAGTTTCAACGATGAGTGGGAAGAATGTTGAAAGACGCCAACTCGAACAAACTAACTCAGATCAAGGAAAGATGGAAAGTCTATACATAGCCAAGAACGACTCGTGATATGGGAAGCAACTGAGTCTGGAAATGATAGAGAGCCGAACATCATTGCTGCGATAAAGCTTCTGTCAAACAACAAAGCACCTGGATGTGACAATATTCCAATGGAGCTAATAAAGTATTCTGAAGCAGCAGTTGATCATTAAACATCTGTGTCAACAGATATGGACAACTGATTGATGGCCCAAGGACTGGACAAAATCCGTGTTTATTGTTATTCCAAAGAAGGGAGATGTTACCAACTGTGGAAACTATCGGACTATTGCGCTCATACCTCATGTCAGCAAAATACTACTGATGATCCTACAAAGATGGCTACGGCCTTATTTTGTCAGAGAGCTGCTAGTGGAACAAGCAGGATTCAGAAAAGGCAGAGGAACAAGACATGTGATTGCTAACATTATGTGGATAATGGCAAAGGCCAAAGAATACAACAAGGAGATTTATTTTTTTCTTCATTGACTACAGCATTGCCTTCAACTGTGCTGGTCACCAGAAACATTGGAATACCATGAAGGATATGGGTGTACCAAACCATCTGATCAGTCTCATTAGGAACTGTTACATCGACCAAGAAGCGCCAGTCAGAACGGAACATGGCGACAAGGCATGGTTCAGAGAGAGGCATCAGACAAGGCTGCATCCTGTCACCATTTCTCTTCAGTTTATATGCAGAAGCTATTTTCAGGAAGGCTGGAATTGTCGAAAAAGAAGGACTCAAAATTGCTGGATGAATCATCAACAATCTTAAATAAGCAGACGATACAATATTGATAGCAAGAAGCGTATATGGAATAAAGGAATTATTATGGAGTATCAACATGGAAAGCTCGAACATGGGACTGCTACCCAACACAAAAAAAGGCAAAGATATTGACTATGCCAGGTATGACTGGGACACCTTTGAGATGCACGGCGACGAGCTGGAAGTTGTAGAGATCTTCAACCTACTCGGATCAATGATCACTCAAGATGCAGTGACAACATCGGAAGTCAATAGGAGTATAGCTGTGGGCAAATCAACAATGAAGTCACTGGACAAGATGTTCAAATCAAGGAACATTTTACTGTCAACGAAGACATACATAGACTGGTCTTTTCTGTAGTAACATATGGATGCAAAACCTGGATGATAAAGAAACAAGACAGAAGAAGAATAAATGCCTTTGAAATGTCGTGATGGAGAAGGATGTTATCAATACCATGGATGGCAAGAAGGATGACCAAATCAGTTTTGCAACAAATCAAGCCAGACACTTCACTTGAAGCAAGGATCACCAAGCTATGGCTTGTGTGAGGCAGTGACTGGTATTACATGTGAGGGTCACTGCATGTTCCCCCCAGGATGCGCACGGAGTCGTATTGTGGCATGAGAGGGCATTGCAGTCACATGTGTAGCTGTGATTGCAATGCGGAATAAAAAGTGAGTATAGGTCTTGGACATGCTAGTTGCCCAAGGCAGATTTTGTGAATACCTGCTCTGGGCTTTTGTGTTTTGAAACAGACTGCAGGATGGTGGTCGTGCAGTCCGTTTAATTCCTGGCCAAGTTTTCCATGTGGCTGAAGGCCACAGATTCTAGATAAAAACCATGTAGTATAGGGTTTGGGTGTGTCAGGTTCAGTGACAGTCTGATGTTTGGAGGAGTACAGAGCAGAAGGCTCTGCAAAGCTCCTTCTCTGTGAGGCAACACAGGCCAGCAGAGCCAAACATCCAAGGGAGCTGAAGGGCCTCTCACCCACAGTGTACACAGCGGTGCAGTCGCCCATGGCAACTGGTCAGGTGTGATACAAATAGAGAACAAGACCAGCACATCCAAGCTAGCGTAAACAGGCACCAACCAAAAAAAATATAAGTTAACCCCTTCATGACCCAGCCTATTTTGACCTTAATGACCTGGCCATTTTTTACAATTCTGACCAGTGTCCCTTTATGAGGTAATAACTCAAGAACGCTTCAACGGATCCTAGAGATTCTGAGAGTGATTTTTTGTGACATATTGAGCTTCATGTTAGTGGTAAATTTTTGTCGATAATTTTTGCGTTTATTTGTGAAAAAATTGAAATTTGTGGAAAATTTTGAAAATTTTGCAATTTTTAAATTTTGAACTTTTATTCTGTTAACCCAGAGAGTTATGTGACACAAAATAGTTAATAAATAACATTACCCACATGTCTAATTTACATCAGCAGAATTTTGGAAACAAATTTTTTTTGCTAGGAAGTTATAAGGGTTAAAATTTGACCAGCGATTTCTCATTTTTACAATGAAATTTACAAAACCATTTTTTTAGGGACCACCTCAAATTTGAAGTCAGTTTGAGGGGTCTATATGGCTGAAAATACTCAAAAGTGACACCAGTCTAAAAACTGCACCCCTCAAGGTGCTCAAAACCACATTCAAGAAGTTCATTAACCCTTCAGGTGTTTCACAGCAGCAGAAGCAACATGTAACGAAAAAATGAACATTTAACTTTTTAGTCACAAAAATGAACTTTTAGCAACAATTTTTTTATTTTCACAAGGGTAAAGGGAGACACTGGATACCGAAAGTTGTTGTCAAATTTGTCCTGAGTACGCTGATACCCCATATGTGGGGGGGGGGAATCACTGTTTGGGTGCACGACAGGGCTCGGAAGGGAAGGAGCGCCATTTGTTATTTGACTTTTTAAATTAAAAATTGGCTCCAATCTTTAGCGGACACTTTGTCGCGTGTGTGCCTAAAGATTGGAACTCCCCCACAAGTGACCCCATTTTGGAAACTAGACCCCTCCCCAAGGAACTTATCTACCACCAGGTGCTTCGCAAATTGATCCGTAAAAATGAAAAAGTACTTTTTTTTCATAAAAAAAATTATTTTAGCCTCAATTTTTTCGTTTTCACGTTGGTAACAGGATAAAATCGATCCTAAAATTTGTTGGGCAATTTCTCCTGAGTACGCCGATACCTCATATGTGGGGGTAAACCACTGTTTGGGCACACGACAAGGCTAGGAAGGGAAGGAGCGCCATTTAACTTTTTGAATGAAAAATTAGCTCCAATCGTTAGCGGACAACATGCCGTGTTTGGAGAGCCCCTGTGTACCTAAATATTGGAGCTCCCCCACAAGTTACCCCATTTTGGAAACTAGACCCCCCCAAGGAACTTATCTAGATGCATAGTGAGCACTATGAACCCCCAGGTGCTTCACAAATTGATCCGTAAAAGTGAAAAAGTACTTTTTTTAAAAAACATTTTAGCCTCAATTTTTTCATTTTTACATGGGCTACAGGATAAAATGGATCTTAAAATTTGTTGGGCAATTCCTCCTGAGTACACTGATTCCTCACATGTGGGGGTAAACCACTGTTTGGGCACACGGCAAGGCTCGGAAAGGAAGGAGCGCCATTTGACTTTTTGAATGAAAAATTAGCTCCAATCGTTAGCAGACACCATGTCACGTTTTAAGAGCCCGTGTGTTGGGGGTTGAGATCCCACCTCTGCACAGGGGGAATCTCAAGCCATCTCCGCTGAGGTCTCCCATCCTTCTCCAGCCGCAGTGGAGCCTGCTCGGCAGAGACATCGGTCCCAGTGTCTTGCTCAGTCTGACTCTGTCCAAAGGGTTACTGCTGCTTTTCCAGCTTCTGCCATTAAAGTCAGTACTGGGCAGCGGCGAGCAGACGCTTCTGGGACTAAGTCCTGCTTTTCTATTTCTGAGCATGCCCAGAGTAAGATGTCTCAGTGGAGATCGAGGGTCACATGTTCAGATACTGCAGCTAAATCCATTTGTCCTCCAGGAAGGTCCTGAAGGTGCTCAGGCTCTGTAGCAGCCTCTCATTGGTCCTTCTAGGAAGGTCCTGTTCTGTTGTGGATTCTGTTTGTGGGCTCCCTCTGGTGGTTACTGCTGGTACTGGGTGACTTTGGTGGGTTGCGGCCTTTGGTTTCCACCTGTCCATCAGAGGCTGGGTGTTTCCTATTTTACCTGGCCTTTCTGTCATTCCCTTGCCGGCTATCAATGTATTCAGATGTGCTCTGTTTGGTTCCTGCCTACCTGCTCCCAGATCTTTCAGGATAAGCTAAGTGCTGATTTTCAGTTGTTGTTTTTTTTTTGTCCAGCTTGCTTATTATGTCTCTATGCTAGCTGGTAGCTCTAGTGGACTGAGGTTCTCCCCATGTGCCATGAGTTGGCACATGGGTTCTTGTAATCTCAGGATGGTTTTTTGATTAGGGTTTTTTTTGCTGACCGCTCAGACCCCTTTTGTATCGTTCTGCTTTCTAGTTTACAGCGGGCCTCTATTTGCTGAACTTATATATATCATCTCTATGTGTGTGCCTTCCTCTCATTTCACCGTCAATACATGTGGGGGGCAACTATACCTTTTGGGGTTCATTCCTCTGGAGGCAAGTGAGGTCTTTATTTTCTCTGCAGTACTAGTTAGCTCTTAGGCTGGTGCGTGGCGTCTAGAACCAACGTAGGCACGCTCCCTGGCTATCTCTAGTTGCGTTTGTCAGGCGTAGGGCAGCGGTCAGCCCAGGTTCCATCACCCTAGAGCTCGTCCGATATTTTGTATTACTTTGCTTGTCCCTTGCTATCCCTAGCCATTGGGATTCATGACAGTATAGCCGGCCCACAAAGTGTTAATTGTTTGGGCTGAAGCAGGAGAAAAAAAGTGTTTAAGGGAAATTTATTTTTATTTTTTTATTTTTTTTCCTTCAGAGTTTTGCTGCCTAGCCCTTAATTGCTGTCTAGCTGCTTCTTACCTCCTCTTAACCCTTGAATGGCTCTGATATTAGCTGTTTAACATGGATGTCCAGAGTTTGGCTTCCAGCCTGAGTAATCTCGCGGCAAAAGTTCAAAACATACAGGATTTTGTTGTTCACACTCCCATGTCTGAACCTAGAATTCCTATTCCAGAGTTCTTTTCTGGAGATAGATCTACCTTCCTGAATTTCAGGAACAATTGTAAATTGTAAATTTCTTTAAAATCTCGCTCCTCTGGAGACCCTGCTCAACAGGTCAAGATTGTAATATCTTTCCTGCGAGGCGACCCTCAGAATTGGGCATTTGCATTGGCACCAGGGGATCCTGCATTGCTCAATGTGGATGCGTTTTTTCTGGCATTGGGATTGCTCTATGAGGAACCCAACCTGGAGATTCAGGCTGAAAAGGCTTTATTAGCCCTCTCTCAGGGGTATGATGAAGCGGAAATATATTGTCAAAAATTTCGGAAATGGTCGGTGCTTACTCAGTGGAATGAGTGCGCCCTGGCTGCAAACTTCAGAAATGGTCTTTCCGAGGCCATTAAGGATATTATGGTGGGGTTCCCTACGCCTACAGGTCTGAATGAGTCGATGGCTATGGCCATTCAGATTGATCGGCGTTTACGGGAGCGCAAACCCGTGCACCAGTTGGCGGTGTCTTTTGAACAGGCACCTGAGACTATGCAATGTGATAGAATTCAGTCCAGAAGTGAACGGCAAAATTATAGGCGGAAAAATGGATTGTGTTTTTATTGTGGTGATTCAGCTCATGTTATATCAGCATGCTCTAAACGCACAAAAAGGGTTGATAAGTCTTTTGCCATTGGTACTCTGCAGCCTAGGTTCATTTTGTCTGTGACTCTGATTTTTTCACTGTCTTCCATTTCCGTCGATGCCTATGTGGATTCGGGCGCTGCCCTGAGTCTTATGGATTGGTCATTTGCTAAACGCTGCGGTTTTAGTCTGGAACCTCTGGAAGTTCCTATTCCTCTGAAGGGAATTGACTCTACACCATTGGCTATGAATAAACCGCAGTATTGGACACAAGTGACCATGCGCATGACTCCCGTTCATCAGGAGGTGATTCGCTTCCTTGTACTGTATAATTTACATGATGTACTAGTGCTTGGTCTGCCATGGTTACAAACTCATAATCCTGTCCTGGACTGGAAAACAATGTCTGTGTTAAGCTGGGGATGTCAGGGGGTTCATGATTATGCACCTCCGATTTCAATCGCTTCATCTACTCCTTCTGAGATCCCTGCGTTTTTGTCTGACTATAGGGATGTTTTTGAGGAGCCTAAGCTCAATTCGCTCCCTCCGCATAGAGATTGTGACTGTGCTATAGAATTGATTCCTGGCAGTAAGTTCCTTAAGGGTCGTTTATTTAATCTGTCACTGCCAGAGCATACTGCTATGCGGAATTATATTAAGGAGTCCTTGGAAAAGGGACATATTCGTCCATCTTTGTCCCCTCTGGGAGCAGGTTTTTTTTTTCGTGGCAAAAAAAGATGGTTCCCTGAGGCCTTGTATAGATTATCGCCTTCTGAATAAGATTACAGTCAAGTATCAGTATCCATTGCCATTGTTGACTGATTTGTTTGCTCGCATTAAGGGGGCTAGGTGGTTCACTAAGATAGATCTTCGCGGTGCGTATAATCTGGTGCGGATAAAACAGGGTGATGTGTTGTGAATTTGGATTCTGGGCTCCCCCGGTGGCCGCTTGTGGAATTGGACTTGTCATCCTCTTTCCTGTTTCACCTGGTTCCATCAGTAGTGGGTGTCGCTATTTAAGCTCATTTCTCTGGTGGTTTCTTGCCGGTCAACAATGTTATCTGATGCCTCTCAGTGCTTGTTCCTGCTTCTAGACAACTACTAGATAAGTTGGACTTTTGTCCATGTTTCGTTTTGCCTATTTGTTCCAGTTCACAGCTGAAGTTTTGTTACTGTGTCTGGAAAGCTCTCGTTGATCAGGGATTGCTACTCTGGCGTTATGAGTTAATGCCAGAGTTTAAGGTAATCTCTGGATGGTGTTTTGTTAGTGTTTTTCTGCTGACCATGAAAGTATACTATCTGTCTTCTGCTATCTAGTAAGCGGACCTCAAATTTGCTAAGACTATTTTCCTGCTGCGTTTGTTGTTTCATCTGAACTCACCGTCATTATATGTGGGGGGCTACTGTCTTCTTTGGAATATTTCTCTAGAGGTGAGCCAGGTCTTATATTTCCCTCTGCTAGCTATTTAGGTCTTAGGCCAGAGCTGGGCATCTAGCGATAAATAGGAAATGCTACCTGGCTATTTCTAGTTGCGCGGCAGGCTTAGTTCATGGTCAGTATAGTTCCATCTTCCGAGAGCTTGTCCCTCTATAGGCTTGCTATGATCTCTGCCTGCAGAGATCATGACAGTTTGACCGGCCCATAAAGTGTTAAAGACCCAGGTTGAGAAAGGAGAGTTATAAGAAGTCTGCTGGAAATTTTTTTTTTTTTTTTTTTTTTCCTCCAGTCTGCCTTGCTGCAGTCTTTTTTCTCTCTCTCCTCCTAATCTCTGTATGGCTCTGTGTGCACCTGACAATAATGGATCTCCAGAGTGTAACTGCGGGTTTGAATAATCTCATCACGAAAGTACAAAATTTACAAGATTTTGTGGTACATGCTCCGGTATCTGACCCGAGAATTCCTTTGCCGGAGTTCTTCACAGGGAATAGAGCTAGCTTCCAGAATTTCCGAAATAATTGTAAGCTTTATTTGTCCCTGAAGTCTCGTTCAGCTGGAGACCCTGCTCAGCAGGTTAGGATTGTGATTTCCTTGCTCAGGGGTGACCCTCAAGATTGGGCCTTCTCATTGCCAGCAGGGGATCCTGCGTTACGCGATGTGGATGCGTTTTTTCTGGCCTTGGGCTTGCTTTATGAGGAACCTCATTTGGAACTTCAGGCAGAAAAAACTTTGATGGCACTATCTCAGGGGCAAGACGAAGCTGAAGTTTTCTGCCAAAAATTCCGTAAATGGTCTGTGCTTACTCAGTGGAATGAGTGCGCCTTGGCGGCAACTTTCAGAGAAGGTCTCTCTGATGCCGTTAAGGATGTTATGGTGGGGTTCCCTGTGCCTGCAGGTCTGAATGAGTCCATGACAATGGCTATTCAGATTGATAGGCGTCTGCGGGAGCGCAAACCGGTGCACCATCTGGCGGTGTCTATGGAAAAGACGCCAGAAAGTATGCAGTGTGATAGAATTCTGTCCAGGAGCGAGCGACAGAATTTTAGACGGAAGAATGGATTGTGTTTCTATTGTGGGGATTCTACTCATGTTATATCAGCATGCTCTAGGCGTACAAAGAAGCTTGATAAGTCTGTTTCCATTGGCACCATTCAGTCTAAGTTTATTTTGTCTGTAACCCTGATTTGCTCTTTGTCATCCATTGCCACGGACGCCTATGTTGACTCTGGCGCCGCTCTGAGTCTTATGGATTGGTCCTTTGCCAATCGTTGTGGTTTTGATTTAGAGCCTTTGGAGACTCTTATTCCTCTGAAGGGGATTGACTCCACCCCATTGGCTAATAATAAACCACAATACTGGACACAAGTAACCATGCGTATCAATCCGGATCACCAGGAGATTATTCGTTTCCTGGTGCTGTATAATTTACATGACGATTTGGTACTGGGATTGCCATGGTTGCAGTCTCACAACCCAGTCTTGGACTGGAGAGCAATGTCTGTGTTGAGCTGGGGATGTAAGGGTATTCATGGGGACTTACCTTTGGTTTCTATTTCGTCGTCCATTCCCTCTGAAGTCCCTGAGTTCCTCTCTGATTATCAAGACGTCTTTGACGAACCCAAGCTTGGGTCGTTACCTCCGCACCGTGAGTGCGATTGTGCCATAGATTTGATACCAGGTTGTAAATATCCAAAGGGTCGTTTGTTTAATCTGTCTGTGCCGGAACATGCTGCTATGCGGGAATATATAAAGGAGTCTTTGGAAAAGGGACATATTCGTCCATCTTCTTCTCCCTTGGGAGCTGGGTTTTTCTTTGTCTCAAAAAAAGACGGCTCTTTGAGACCATGTATTGATTATCGGCTTCTGAATAAGATCACTGTTAAGTATCAATACCCATTGCCATTGCTTACTGATTTGTTTGCTCGTATAGAGGGTGCTAAGTGGTTCTCTAAAATTGATCTTCGTGGGGCGTATAATTTGGTGCGGATCAGGCAGGGGGATGAGTGGAAGACCGCATTTAATACGCCCGAGGGCCACTTTGAGTATTTGGTCATGCCTTTTGGTCTTTCTAATGCCCCTTCAGTTTTCCAGTCTTTTATGCATGATATTTTCCGCGATTTTCTGGATAAATTTATGATAATATATCTGGATGATATTCTGATTTTTTCTGATGACTGGGACTCTCATGTCCAGCAGGTCAGGAGAGTTTTTCAGGTTCTGCGGTCTAATTCTTTATGTGTGAAGGGGTCTAAGTGCGTTTTTGGGGTCCAGAAAATTTCCTTTTTGGGGTATATTTTTTCTCCCTCTTCCATTGAGATGGATCCCGTCAAGGTGCAAGCTATTTGTGACTGGACTCAGCCCTCCTCTCTTAAGGGTCTTCAGAGATTTTTGGGCTTTGCCAACTTTTACCGCCGATTTATTGCTGGTTTTTCGGATGTCGTTAAACCACTGACTGATTTGACCAGACAAGGCGCTGATGTTGCTAATTGGTCCCCTCATGCTGTAGAGGCCTTTCAGGAGCTTAAGCGCCGTTTTGCCTCTGCCCCTGTGTTGCGTCAGCCTGATGTGAATCTGCCTTTTCAGGTTGAGGTTGACGCTTCGGAGATCGGAGCTGGGGCAGTGTTGTCGCAGAAAGGTTCCGACTGCTCCGTCATTAGGCCTTGTGCCTTCTTTTCTCGCAAATTTTCGCCCGCAGAGCGGAATTATGATGTTGGGAATCGGGAGCTTTTGGCCATGAAGTGGGCGTTTGAGGAGTGGCGCCATTGGCTCGAGGGGGCTAGGCATCAGGTGGTGGTATTGACTGACCACAAAAATTTGATTTATCTTGAGACTGCCAGACGCCTGAATCCTAGACAGGCGCGCTGGTCTTTATTTTTTTCTCGCTTTAATTTTGTGGTGTCATACCTACCGGGTTCTAAGAATGTTAAGGCAGATGCCCTTTCTAGGAGTTTTGACCCGGACTCTCCTGGTAATTCTGAACCCACAGGTATCCTTAGGGAGGGAGTAATTTTGTCGGCCGTTTCTCCTGATCTGCGGCGGTCCTTGCAAGAGTTTCAGGCGGATAGACCGGATCGTTGTCCGCCTGATAGACTGTTTGTTCCGGATGATTGGACCAGCAGAGTCATCTCTGAGGTACATTCTTCTGCATTGGCAGGTCATCCCGGAATTTTTGGTACCAGGGATTTGGTGGCAAGATCCTTCTGGTGGCCTTCCCTGTCACGAGATGTGCGAGTCTTTGTGCAGTCATGTGACGTTTGTGCTCGGGCCAAGTCTTGTAGTTCTCGGGCTAGCGGACTGCTGTTGCCCTTGCCTATTCCTAAGAGGCCTTGGACACACATCTCGATGGATTTTATTTCAGATCTGCCTGTTTCCCAGAAGATGTCTGTCATCTGGGTGGTCTGTGACCGTTTCTCTAAAATGGTCCATTTGGTTCCTCTGCCCAAGTTGCCTTCTTCTTCTGAGTTGGTTCCTCTGTTTTTTCAGAATGTTGTCCGATTGCATGGTATTCCTGAGAATATTGTTTCTGACAGAGGTACCCAATTTGTGTCTAGATTTTGGCGGGCATTCTGTGCTAGGATGGGCATAGATTTGTCTTTTTCATCTGCTTTTCACCCTCAGACTAATGGCCAGACCGAGCGGACTAATCAGACCCTGGAGACATATCTGAGGTGTTTTGTCTCTGCTGACCAGGATGATTGGGTTGCTTTTTTGCCATTGGCAGAGTTCGCCCTCAATAATCGGGCCAGCTCTTCCACCTTGGTGTCCCCGTTTTTCTGTAATTCGGGGTTTCACCCTCGATTTTCCTCCGGTCAGGTGGAATCCTCGGATTGTCCTGGAGTGGATGCGGTGGTGGAGAGATTGCATCACATCTGGGGGCAGGTTATGGACAATTTGAAGTTGTCCCAGGAGAAGACTCAGCGTTTTGCCAACCGTCATCGTCGTGTTGGTTCTCGGCTTTGTGTTGGAGATTTGGTGTGGTTGTCTTCTCGTTTTGTCCCTATGAGGGTCTCTTCTCCTAAGTTTAAACCTCGGTTCATCGGCCCTTATAGAATATTGGAGATTCTTAATCCTGTTTCTTTCCGTTTGGACCTCCCTGCGTCCTTTTCCATTCATAACGTTTTTCATCGGTCGTTATTGCGCAGGTATGAGGTACCTGTTGTACCTTCAGTTGAGCCTCCTGCTCCGGTGTTGGTTGAGGGTGAGTTGGAGTACGTTGTGGAGAAAATTTTGGACTCTCGTGTTTCCAGACGGAGACTCCAGTATCTGGTCAACTGGAAGGGTTACGGCCAGGAGGATAATTCTTGGGTCAATGCATCTGATGTTCATGCTTCTGATCTTGTTCGTGCCTTCCATAGGGCTCATCCTGGTCGCCCTGGTGGATCTGGTGAGGGTTCGGTGCCCCCTCCTTGAGGGGGGGGTACTGTTGTGAATTTGGATTCTGGGCTCCCCCGGTGGCCGCTTGTGGAATTGGACTTGTCATCCTCTTTCCTGTTTCACCTGGTTCCATCAGTAGTGGGTGTCGCTATTTAAGCTCATTTCTCTGGTGGTTTCTTGCCGGTCAACAATGTTATCTGATGCCTCTCAGTGCTTGTTCCTGCTTCTAGACAACTACTAGATAAGTTGGACTTTTGTCCATGTTTCGTTTTGCCTATTTGTTCCAGTTCACAGCTGAAGTTTTGTTACTGTGTCTGGAAAGCTCTCGTTGATCAGGGATTGCTACTCTGGCGTTATGAGTTAATGCCAGAGTTTAAGGTAATCTCTGGATGGTGTTTTGTTAGTGTTTTTCTGCTGACCATGAAAGTATACTATCTGTCTTCTGCTATCTAGTAAGCGGACCTCAAATTTGCTAAGACTATTTTCCTGCTGCGTTTGTTGTTTCATCTGAACTCACCGTCATTATATGTGGGGGGCTACTGTCTTCTTTGGAATATTTCTCTAGAGGTGAGCCAGGTCTTATATTTCCCTCTGCTAGCTATTTAGGTCTTAGGCCAGAGCTGGGCATCTAGCGATAAATAGGAAATGCTACCTGGCTATTTCTAGTTGCGCGGCAGGCTTAGTTCATGGTCAGTATAGTTCCATCTTCCGAGAGCTTGTCCCTCTATAGGCTTGCTATGATCTCTGCCTGCAGAGATCATGACAGTGATGAGTGGAAAACCGCATTTAATACGCCTGAGGGCCATTTTGAGTATTTGGTAATGCCTTTTGGACTCTCCAATGCTCCGTCAGTCTTTCAGTCCTTTATGCACAATATTTTCCATGAATATCTGGATAAGTTTATGATTGTGTATTTGGATGATATTTTGGTGTTTTCTGATGACTGGGAGTCTCATGTTCTACAGGTCAGGAAGGTGTTTCAGGTTCTGCGGGCCAATTCTCTGTTTGTGAAGGGCTCAAAGTGTCTCTTCGGAGTCCAGAAGATTTCTTTTTTGGGGTACATTTTTTCTCCTTCTACTATTGAGATGGATCCCGTCAAGGTTCAGGCGATTTGTGACTGGACACGACCTACATCTGTTAAGAGCCTTCAGAAGTTCTTGGGGTTTGCAAATTTTTATCGTCGGTTCATTGCTAATTTTTCCAGTATTGTTAAACCTTTGACTGATTTGACTAAAAAGGGTGCTGATGTTGCTGGTTGGTCTCCTGCGGCCGTGGAGGCCTTTCAGGAACTTAAGCGCCGGTTTTCTTCTGCTCCTGTGTTGTGTCAACCAGATGTTTCACTTCCTTTTCAGGTTGAGGTTGATGCTTCCGAGATTGGAGCGGGGGCGGTTTTGTCACAGAGAAGTTCTAATGGCTCGGTGATGAAGCCATGTGCATTCTTCTCTAGAAAATTCTCGCCCGCCAAGCGCAATTATGATGTGGGTAATCGGGAGCTTTTGGCCATGAAGTGGGCATTTGAGGAGTGGCGTCATTGGCTTGAGGGTGCTAAACATCGTGTGGTGGTCTTGACTGATCACAAGAATCTCATTTACCTTGAGTCTGCCAGGCGTTTGAATCCTAGACAGGCTCGTTGGTCGTTGTTTTTTTCTCGTTTCAATTTCGTGGTTTCATACCTGCCAGGTTCTAAGAATGTGAAGGCAGATGCTCTTTCCAGGAGTTTTGTGCCTGACTCTCCTGGAGACTCTGGGCCTACTGGTATCCTTAGGGATGGGGTAATATTGTCCACCGTATCCCCAGACTTGCGACGTGCATTGCAGGAGTTTCAGGTGGATAAACCGGATCGTTGTCCACCAGAAAGACTGTTTGTTCCGGATGATTGGACCAGTAGAGTCATCTCCGAGGTCCATTCTTCTGTATTGGCTGGTCATCCTGGAATATTTGGTACTAGAGACTTGGTGGCCAGGTCTTTTTGGTGGCCTTCCTTGTCTAGGGATGTGCGTACCTTTGTGCAGTCTTGTGAAGTGTGTGCTCGAGCTAAGCCTTGCTGTTCTCGGGCCAGTGGGTTGTTGTTATCCTTGCCCATCCCGAAGAGGCCTTGGACGCACATTTCCATGGATTTTATTTCTGATCTCCCGGTTTCACAGAAAATGTCCGTTATCTGGGTTGTGTGTGACCGCTTTTCTAAGATGGTTCATTTGGTGCCCTTGCCTAAGTTGCCTTCCTCCTCTGAGTTGGTCCCTTTATTTTTTCAGAACGTGGTTCGTTTGCATGGGATTCCGGAGAATATCGTTTCTGACAGGGGATCCCAGTTTGTGTCTAGATTTTGGCGGACGTTTTGTGCCAAGATGGGCATTGATTTGTCTTTCTCGTCTGCATTCCATCCTCAGACGAATGGCCAGACGGAGCGAACTAATCAGACCTTGGAAACTTATTTGAGGTGTTTTGTTTCTGCTGATCAAGATGACTGGGTTGCTTTTTTGCCACTGGCCGAATTTGCTCTTAATAATCGGGCTAGTTCTGCCACGTTGGTCTCTCCTTTTTTTTGTAATTCAGGGTTTCATCCTCGTTTTTCCTCTGGTCAGGTGGAGTCTTCGGATTGTCCTGGAGTGGACGTGGTGGTGGACAGGCTGCATCAGATTTGGAACCAGGTGGTGGACAATTTGAAGTTATCTCAGGAGAAGACTCAGCAGTTTGCTAATCGCCGTCGCCGCGTGGGTCCCCGACTTTTTGTTGGGGATTTGGTGTGGTTGTCTTCTCGTTTTGTCCCTATGAAGGTCTCTTCTCCTAAGTTCAAGCCTTGGTTCATCGGTCCTTATAGGATCTCGGAGATTCTTAACCCTGTATCTTTTCGTTTGGATCTCCCAGCATCGTTTGCTATTCATAATGTGTTCCATCGGTCGTTGTTGCGGAGGTATGAGGTGCCCGTTGTTCCTTCGGTTGAGACTCCTGCTCCGGTGCTGGTGGAGGGAGAATTGGAGTATGTTGTTGAGAAGATCTTGGATTCTCGTGTTTCCAGACGCAAACTCCAGTATTTGGTTAAGTGGAAGGGTTATGGTCAGGAGGATAATTCCTGGGTGGTCGCCTCCGATGTTCATGCGACTGATTTGGTCCACGCCTTCCATAGAGCTCACCCTGATCGCCCTGGGGGTTCTCGTGAGGGTTCGGTGACCCCTCCTCAAGGGGGGGGTACTGTTGTGGATTCTGTTTGTGGGCTCCCTCTGGTGGTTACTGCTGGTACTGGGTGACTTTGGTGGGTTGCGGCCTTTGGTTTCCACCTGTCCATCAGAGGCTGGGTGTTTCCTATTTTACCTGGCCTTTCTGTCATTCCCTTGCCGGCTATCAATGTATTCAGATGTGCTCTGTTTGGTTCCTGCCTACCTGCTCCCAGATCTTTCAGGATAAGCTAAGTGCTGATTTTCAGTTGTTGTTTTTTTTTTGTCCAGCTTGCTTATTATGTCTCTATGCTAGCTGGTAGCTCTAGTGGACTGAGGTTCTCCCCATGTGCCATGAGTTGGCACATGGGTTCTTGTAATCTCAGGATGGTTTTTTGATTAGGTTTTTTTTGCTGACCGCTCAGACCCCTTTTGTATCGTTCTGCTTTCTAGTTTACAGCGGGCCTCTATTTGCTGAACCTATATATATCATCTCTATGTGTGTGCCTTCCTCTCATTTCACCGTCAATACATGTGGGGGGCAACTATACCTTTTGGGGTTCATTCCTCTGGAGGCAAGTGAGGTCTTTATTTTCTCTGCAGTACTAGTTAGCTCTTAGGCTGGTGCGTGGCGTCTAGAACCAACGTAGGCACGCTCCCTGGCTATCTCTAGTTGCGTTTGTCAGGCGTAGGGCAGCGGTCAGCCCAGGTTCCATCACCCTAGAGCTCGTCCGATATTTTGTATTACTTTGCTTGTCCCTTGCTATCCCTAGCTATTGGGATTCATGACACTGTTCTTGCTGCAGCTATTTAAGGTTCTCATGACAGCACGGCCATGCGCTAGTATTGAATCAGTTTTGTGCATGCGCCAGTGTGGTCACATTTATGTGTGTGTTCAGGGACTCGGCTGAAATAAGCCCCTAGAATGCCGTCACCTCCGGCGAGGAGATAGTGTGTGTGGATCTAGGGCCCCGGCTGAAATAAGCCCCTAGAATACCGGCTTCTCCGGTAAGGAGATTGTATGTGTGTGTCACCACAGACTGCCTTCAGCTCGGCAGTTAGCTGTGAACTCCTGTGGGGTTAACAGGGCACAGCGTCTTGTTTCCGTGCGACTCTGTGAAGTAACAGAGGTCGCTTAAACCGCCATATAGTGCCGTCATTTGCTAGCAGCAGGTTCCTCCTGCACGGTGGACCCCGGGCTGCGAACGCACCAATAATAACATCTATATTTACTCGGTGCATTCCGCTAGCCCTAACATAATACTAGCGCCAGGGTCTGGCTAGCAATGGCGGACAAACAGCAATCTTTGCGGTACATCCAGCAGCTGGAGGGTAGGTTGGCGGCTCTCGAGCGCACAACCTCAGCTGTGGATGTTACCGCAGTAGCTGTTCAGGCTGCTAGCGTGGCTGCAGCAACTTTGTCCACTGCCACTCCTGTTCCGACCCTATCTCGCCTCCCGTTGCCAGAAAAATTCTCTGGTGATGGTAAATCTTGTAGGGGTTTCGTGAGTCAGTGCTCAATACACCTCGAGCTTCTGGCTGCACGTTTCCCTACAGAGCGGGCAAAGGTGGGATTCATTATGTCCCTCCTGTCGGACAGGGCGTTGGAGTGGGTTACGCCGCTGTGGGAGCGTGGTGATCATGTGGTGCAGAGTGCTCCACTGTTTCTGAGCACTCTGAAACAGGTCTTTTTAGGACCTCGAGTCACCCATGATACGGCGCTCCAACTGTTGACATTGACTCAGGGCTCGTCCTTGGTCAGCCATTTTGCCGTCCACTTCCGCACCTTAGCATCTGAGCTGGAGTAGTCGGATAAAGCCCTCATCCCTATATTTTGGAGGGGGCTGGCTGACCATGTTAAGGACGCTCTGGCCACTAGGGAGATTCCCGCCACACTGGAGGAGTTAATAGCTGTATCTACTCGTATTGACCTCCGTTTGCACAAACGGAGGTTAGAGCGAGCCCAGTGTAGGCAGAGGTTTCGGCTGGCTTCCACCTTCGCCAAACCTTTGGAATCTCCGGTTCAGGCAACCGAGTCACATGAGGCCATGGAGTTGCCACGAGCGGGATCTAAGTCCCGGACCGCTCGTGCACTTAGAGTCTGTCATGTTTGCCGGCAGTCAGGACATTTTGCCACCAGATGTCCTCAGCGGTCGGGGAAACGTCAGCGTCTAGTGGTAGTGGGTGGAGGTTCACTAGACACGGCGACGTTTGCCTCCAAATTATCCTTTAAGGGGACAATTACCATTGGCCCATCCACTAATTCGGTAGAGCTTTGCGTGGACTCCGGGGCGGAGGGCAATTTTATGTCTTCTGCCTTCGCCCAACGACACGCAATACCTCTGGTGATGCTCGCCCAACCAGTGACCGTACGAGTGGTGAATGGGTCGACACTGCCCTCACAGATTACACACCAGACCATCCCATTTACTCTATCCATGTCGCCATCTCATCAGGAGATAATATCTCTGCTCGTCATTCCTGAGGGAATTGATGAGGTCCTGTTAGGGATACCTTGGCTACGGTACCACTCTCCTCATATTGAGTGGTCCACAGGCAGGATTTTGGGTGGAGTAAATCTTGTGGGGGTAGATGTCAGAGGGAATGCGTTCAGGTTGCTACAACTGAGGTACCCGCAGATCTCTCCTCTCTCCCCAAGCATTATTGGCCCTATGCGGACGTGTTCTCCAAAAGGGCTGCGGAGACTCTTCCGCCTCACCGCCCCTATGACTGTCCTATTGACCTCTTGCCTGGTGCTGAGCCTCCCCGGGGTCGAGTCTACCCACTGTCTCTCCCTGAGACGGAGGCTATGTCTCAGTACATCCAGGAGAATTTGGCAAGGGGATTCATTAGGAAGTCTTTGTCACCTGCAGGGGCTGGGTTCTTCTTTGTGCAGAAGAAGAACGGAGAATTACGTCCATGCATTGATTACAGGGGTCTTAACGCCATCACCGTTAAGAACAAGTACCCTCTGCCCCGATATCTGAGCTTTTTGACAGGCTTCGGAGAGCAAGAGTGTTTACTAAACTAGATCTGCGGGGTGCTTACAACCTGATTCACATCCGTGAGGGGGACGAATGGAAGACAGCTTTTAACACCAGGGATAGGCACTATGAGTATCTGGTGATGCCCTTTGGGCTCTGTAATGCCCCAGCCGTTTTCCAAGACTTTGTAAACGATATCTTCCGGGATATGCTCTCCACCTCGGTGGTAGTCTACCTGGATGATATTCTCATCTACTCTCCAGATATAGACTCCCACCGGAGAGATGTGTGCAAAGTCTTCAACCTCCTACGGGCAAATTCCCTCTATGCTAAGTTGGAGAAGTGTGTGTTTGAGCAGGGGTCTTTGCCTTTCCTGGGCTATATCATCTCAGCCCAAGGATTGGCTATGGATCCTGCCAAGCTACAGGCTGTGATGGACTGGCAGGAACCCCATTCTCTCAAAGCGGTGCAGCGCTTTGTGGGGTTCATTAACTACTATCGCCAGTTCATTCCCCACTTCTCAACTTTGGTAGCTCCTTTGGTTGCCCTCACCAAAAAGGGAGCAAATCCCAAATTGTGGTCAGAAGAGGTCTCCAAGGCCTTCCTCTCTATTAAGTCCCACTTTGCTAGCGCTCCCATTCTACATCGCCCCGATGTAGATAAACCTTTCATAATGGAGGTGGATGCCTCATCTGTCGGTGCTGGAGCAGTCCTATTCCAAAAGGATGTTCAAGGTCGGAAGCATCCCTGCTTCTTTTTCTCTAAGACCTTCACACCGGCAGAGAGGAATTATTCCATCGGGGACAGGGAGTTGCTAGCTATGAAGTTGGCCTTCTCGGAGTGGAGACATCTCTTGGAGGGGGCTCGTTTTCCCTTCCAAGTTTTCACCGACCACAAGAATTTGGTCTATATTCAGACTGCCCAGCGGCTAAATTCTCGCCAAGCCAGATGGTCCCTGTTCTTCTCCCGGTTCCATTTCACCCTCCATTTTCTCTCCAGGGAGAAGAACATTCGTGCTGATGCTCTCTCCTGCTCCGTAGTGTCATCAGTGGAGGAGGAGAAGGAGGAACCTCGGCTTATTGTCCCTTCTGAGAGTCTGAGGACCGTGGCTCCGGTTTCGCTTGAGTCTGTGCCCCCGGGTAGGACTTTCGTGCCAGCAAATTTGCGACCGGAGGTTCTCTCTTGGGCTCATTCGTCCAGAGTGGGTGGGCACTTTGGGACTAAAAGGATATCTGAGCTGCTGGCGAGAACGTACTGGTGGCCACATATGGTCCGTGACGTCGGAGACTATATTCGGGCGTGTGTCTCCTGTGCCAAAAATAAGTCTTCTCGACAACGGCCAGCTGGGTTATTATATCCAATGCCGGTGGCAGACAGGCCCTGGGAGATGGTCGGGATGGACTTTGTGGTGGGTTTGCCCAAGTCTCGTGGCTGTACCATCATTTGGGTTATCACCGATCATTTTTCTAAGATGGTGCACTTGGTGCCGCTTCCCCGGCTACCTTCTGCACGGGCCTTGGCAGCGTTGTTTATAAAACACATCTTCCGTCTACACGGTATGCCGGACAAAATTGTCAGTGACCGGGGTCCCCAGTTTGCGTCTCGGTTCTGGAGAGAGCTTTGTCATCTACTCAGCATTGAGTTGAATCTGTCTTCTGCGTATCATCCCGAGACGAATGGGTTGGTAGAGAGGGCCAACCAGACCTTGGTCACATATCTGCGACATTTTGCCTCAGCCAGGCAGGATAACTGGGCATCTTTGCTATCGTGGGCAGAGTTTGCACTGAACAACGCTGTAGCTGACTCCACTGGACAGACTCCATTCCTCCTTAACTATGGTCAGCATCCACGGGTACCTGTGCCCATGTCCGTGTCTTCCGCCGACTCCAGGGTGGCAGACTGGGCTGTGGAGGCACGGGACATTTGGGACCGCACTCAGGATGCCATTCGGGCCTCCAAGGAGAGAATGAGGTCCTCCGCCGATACACATCGGCGCCCCGCTCCGACCTTTGCTCCTGGCGATTTAGTGTGGCTCTCCGCCCGTAACATCAGGCTGCGAGTTGAGTCCACTAAGTTTGCACCTCGCTACTTGGGTCCTTTCAAGGTCCTCGAACAGGTTAACCCTGTGGTCTACCGTTTAGCCCTTCCGCCACGCCTGGGTATCACCGACACCTTTCATGTGTCCCTCTTGAAGCCCGTATTCATGTCCCGGTTTTCCGAGTCATCTGCCAGGACATCGGGTTCATCTTCGGATGATTACGAGGTGAACGCTATCTTGGGGTGCAAGATGGTACGTGGCAAAAAATTTTATTTGGTGGATTGGAGGGGTTATGGCCCAGAGGACAGGTCCTGGGAGCCTGCTGAGCATATTCGAGCTCCGCAGCTCATTGCTGCCTTCGAACGTAGCGAGGTCTGGGGGGGGTAATGTTAGGGGGTCGAGATCCCACCTCTGCACAGGGGGAATCTCGAGCCATCTCCGCTGCGGTTTCCCATCCTTCTCCAGCCGCAGTGGAGCCTGCTCAGCGGACACGTCGGTCCCAGCGTCTTGCTCAGTCTGACTCTGTCCAAAGGGTTACTGTTGCTTTTCCAGCTTCTGCCATTAAAGCCAGTACTGGGCAGCGGCGAGCAGATGCTTCTGGGACTAAGTCCTGCTTTTCTCTTTCTGAGATACTTTATTAATACAAAAGTTAAAACCAACATATATCAGCAATACTTAGAGGTGCATAGTAGTTACCAAGAATCACATATATCAGGGGAAACCCACCCCTCTAGAGTCCCCATACTATACAATAGCGCTGGGAGGGGAATGGACAAGAACCCCTGCCATGCAGTAAAGCCTGGTAAAGCGCCCAGCTAATAACTAAGTAACAAGCCCAAAGGTCAATGTGCAAATATAAACAGATAGAAAATCAACCTGGGTCAGCTTACCAAAATGAAAAGGGGGGAGACAGAGGAGCGGGGTCCCGCCAGAATAACGACCCCGACACGTGTTTCGCGGCTGGAAAGCGCCGCTTCTTCAAGTGCCGGCACTTCCTTGAAGAAGCGGCGCTTTCCAGCCGCGAAACACGTGTCAGGGTCGTTATTCTGGCGGGACCCCGCTCCTCTGTCTCCCCCCTTTGCATTTTGGTAAGCTGACCCAGGTTGATTTTCTATCTGTTTATATTTGCACATTGACCTTTGGGCTTGTTACTTAGTTATTAGCTGGGCGCTTTACCAGGCTTTACTGCATGGCAGGGGTTCTTGTCCATTCCCCTCCCAGCGCTATTGTATAGTATGGGGACTCTAGAGGGGTGGGTTTCCCCTGATATATGTGATTCTTGGTAACTACTATGCACCTCTAAGTATTGCTGATATACACTCACCGGCCACTTTATTAGGTACACCATGCTAGTAACGGGTTGGACCCCCTTTTGCCTTCAGAACTGCCTCAATTCTTCGTGGCATAGATTCAACAAGGTGCTGGAAGCATTCCTCAGAGATTTTGGTCCATATTGACATGATGGCATCACACAGTTGCCGCAGATTTGTCGGCTGCACATCCCAAAGATGCTCCATACAAGGCAGGATGGATCCATGCTTTCATGTTGTTTACGCCAAATTCTGACCCTACCATCCGAATGTCGCAGCAGAAATCGAGACTCATCAGACCAAGCAACGTTTTTCCAATCTTCTACTGTCCAATTTCGATGAGCTTGTACAAATTGTAGCCTCAGTTTCCTGTTCTTAGCTGAAAGGAGTGGTACCCGGTGTGGTCTTCTGCTGCTGTAGCCCATCTGCCTCAAAGTTCGACGCACTGTGCGTTCAGAGATGCTCTTAGGCCTACCTTGGTTGTAACGGGTGGCGATTTGAGTCACTGTTGCCTTTCTATCAGCTCGAACCAGTCTGCCCATTCTCCTCTGACCTCTGGCATCAACAAGGCATTTCCGCCCACAGAACTGCCGCTCACTGGATTTTTTTTCTTTTTCGGACCATTCTCTGTAAACCCTAGAGATGGTTGTGCGTGAAAATCCCAGTAGATCAGCAGTTTCTGAAATACTCAGACCAGCCCTTCTGGCACCAACAACCATGCCACGTTCAAAGGCACTCAAATCACCTTTCTTCCCCATACTGATGCTCGGTTTGAACTGCAGGAGATTGTCTTGACCATGTCTACATGCCTAAATGCACTGAGTTGCCGCCATGTGATTGGCTGATTAGAAATTAAGTGTTAACAAGAAGTTGGACAGGTGTACCTAATAAAGTGGCCGGTGAGTGTATGTTGGTTTTAACTTTTGTATTAATAAAGTACCTTTTTTTATATCATGCTCCAGGTTCATTTACATGTTTTTTGGAGGGAATTGATGGGTCTGGCTATATATAACACACATGTGTTTGTTCCAGACTACTAATATGATTTTGGGATTTGTAATATCTTTTCTCTTTCTGAGCATGCCCAGAGTAAGATCTCTCAGTGGAGATCGAGGGTCACATGTTCAGATACTGCAGCTAAATCCATTGGTCCTCCAGGAAGGTCCTGAAGGTGCTCAGGCTCTGTAGCAGCCTCTCATTGGTCCTTCTAGGAAGGTCCTGTTCTTGCTGCAGCTATTTAAGGTTCTCATGACCGCACGGCCATGCGCTAGTATTGAATCAGTTTTGTGCATGCGCCAGTGTGGTCACATTTATGTGTGTGTTCAGGGACTCGGCTGAAATAAGCCCCTAGAATGCCGGCACCTCCAGCGAGGAGATTGTGTGTGTGGATCTAGGGCCCTGGCTGAAATAAGCCCCTAGAATACCGGCTTCTCCGGTGAGGAGATTGTATGTGTGTGTGACCACAGACTGCCTTCAGCTCGGCAGTTAGCTGTGAACTCCTATGGGGTTAACAGGGCACAGCGTCTTGTTTCCGTGCGACTCTGTGAAGTAACAGAGGTCAATTAAACCGCCATATAGTGCCGTCATTTGCTAGCAGCAGGTTCCTCCTGCACGGAGGACCCCGGGCTGCGAACGCACCAATAATAACATCTATATTTACTCAGTGCGTTCCGCTAGCCCTAACACTGTGTGTGCCTAAACATTGGAGCTCCCCCACAAGTGACACCATTTTGGAAACTAGACCCCCCAAGGAACTTATCTAGATGTATGGTGAGCACTTTGAACCCCAAGTGCTTCACAGAAGTTTATAACGCAGAGCCATGAAAAATTATTTTTAGCCCGCAATCTTTTATTTTCACAAGGGTAACAGGAGAAACTGGACCCCAAAAGTTGTTGTCCAGTTTGTCCTGAGTACGCTGATACCCCATATGTTGGGGTAAACCACTGTTTGGGCGCATGACAGAGCTCGGAAGGGAAGTAGTCATGTTACGTTTGCAGAGCCCCTGATGTGCCTAAACAGTAGAAACCCCCCACAATTGACCCCATTTTGGAAATTAGAGCCCCCAAGGAACTTATCTAGATGTGTGGTGAGCACTTTGAACCCCCAAGTGCTTCACAGAATTTTATAACGCAGAGCCGTGAAAATAAAAAATCCTTTTTTTTCCCACAAAAATAATTTTTTAGCCCCCATTTTTTTATTTTTTCAAGGGTAAAAGGAGAAATTAGACCCCCAAAGTTGTTGTACAATTTTTCCTGAGTACGCTTATGCCCCATATGTTTGGGTAAACCACTGTTTGGGCACATGTCAGGGCTCGGAAGGGAGTGAGCACCATTTGACTTTTTGAATGTAAGATTGGATGGAATCAATGGTGGCGCCGTGACGCGATTGGAGACCTCCTGATGTGCCTAAACAGTGGAAACCCCTCAATTCTAACTCCAACACTAACCCCAACACATCCCTAACCCTAATCCCAACTCTAGCCATAACCGTAATCACAACCCTAACCCCAACACACCCCTAACCACAACCCTAACCCCAACACACCACTAACCCTAATCCCTAATCTAACCCTAACCACAACCGTAACCCCAACACTCCCCCAACCCTATTCCCAACCCTAACCATAACCCTAACCACAAGCCTAACCCTAACCCCAACACACCCCTAACCCTAATCTTAACCCTATTCCCAACCCTAACCATAACCCTAACCACAAGCCTAACCCTAACCCCAACACACCCCTAACCTAATCTTAACCCTATTTCCAACCCTAACCCTAATTCCAACCCTAACTCTAGCTCCAACCCTAACCCTAAGGCTATGTGCCCATGTTGCGGATTCATGTGCGGATTTTTCTGCACCGTTTTTGAAAAATCCGCAGGTAAAACGCACTGCGCTTTACTTGCAGATTTACCATGGATTTGAAGTGTTTTTTTGTGCGGATTTCACCTGCGGATTCCTATTGAGGAACAGGTGTAAAACGCTGCAGAATGTGCACAAAGAATTGACATGCTGTGGAAAATACAACGCAGCATTTCTGCACTGTATTTTCCGCACCATGGGCACAGCAGATTTGGTTTTCCATAGGTTTACATGGTACTGTAAACGTGATGGAAAACTGTTATGAATCCGCAGCGGCCAATCCGCACCGTGCGCACATAGCCTAATTCTAACCCTAATTCTAACCTTAATTCTAACCCTAACCCTAATTGCAACCCTAATTCTAACCCTAACCCTAATTACAACGTTAACCCTGGTGGAAAAATAAAAATATATTTTCTTTATTTCATTATTTTTCCTACCTATGGGGGTGATAAGCGGGTGCGGAGGGGAGGCCGGGGGCAGGTGGAGGGGAGAGGAGGGCAGCGGAGGACAGGATGGAGGGGAGGACAGACTGACAGCGGTGGCAGATCGCCGCTGTCAGTCGGTGGCGGGGCAGATCACGGTCTTCAGCCATGACCGATTATATTGCAGCATCGGCCATGGCTGGATTGTAATATTTTGCCAAGTTTCATAGGTAAAATATTACAAATTGCTCTGATTGGCTGTTTCACTTTTAACAGCCAATCAGAGTGATCGTATCCACGTGGGGGCAAAGCCACCCCCCTGGGCTGAAGTACCACTCCCCCTGTCCCTGCAGGTTGGGTGAAATTTTAGTTAACCCTTTCACCCGATCTGTAGGAACGCAAT
Source organism: Ranitomeya variabilis (assembly GCF_051348905.1). Classification (NCBI taxonomy): domain Eukaryota; kingdom Metazoa; phylum Chordata; class Amphibia; order Anura; family Dendrobatidae; genus Ranitomeya; species Ranitomeya variabilis. Next base: position 252,908,397 of record NC_135233.1, on the reverse strand, counting down.
CCTGCCATGACGCCACATAGGCGTCACAGGTTGGATTGGCACCGACTTTCATGACGCCTACATAGCGTCACAGGTCGGGAAGGGGTTAAAAAACGATAAAGGTCGCACCATTATTTAACAAGAATGATTACTCTAGTCTAGAACATTGAAAATGCATTACTGCCATAGAAAATAGGGAAAAAAACGCTATATAATGTACACATGAAAATATTTATCTGCAAAAATTGCTATGAAAAAGGAAGGTACTTCGCGCATAAACTGGCCAATATATGTGAGCCCAATTGCCATGTCAAGGTGTCCTTTGTAATTGGGTCCCTGTCCTGTTTTGTCACCTCTCCTGGGCCTACAAGCCTACAATTTATGGGTCAGAAGTGGACCAGCTAACTACTTAAAATCACCAGTGACTAATGGGAGTGGGAGTGCACATGTCCAAAAAGGCTTAATACAAAAAGACCAGCACATCCAAGCTAGTGTGAACAGGCGCCAACCCCAAAAAAAAAAAGTTAAAAAACTATAAAGATTGCACCATTAACAAGAATGATTACTCTAGAACATTGAAAATGCATTACTGCCATAGAAAATAGGAAAAATGCAGTCACCCATGGCAACTGGTCAGACATGGACTGGCGTGTTTAGTGACTAAATTGGAAGATTTGTTTCCCGGCTGCGATCCAGAGGATATCATGTGCCGTGCAGTGCTGTGAGTAGAACATTAACACAGTGGTGCAGTCGCCCAAGACAACCAGTCAGAGGTCGACTGGCATGTTTAGTGACTGCAATCCAGATGATATGGTTCCCGGCTGCGATCCAGAGGATATCGTGTGCTATGTTATTGTGAGTTGAACGTTTAAGAGACTTTTGTGTTGGCACTTTGCTGGGTCACTGCCTCATCACTGCATAGGGTGCTACCACTACACTACACTTTCCATCTTTGGACGCATCATGCGAAGAGAGGAATCACTGGAGAAGGAAATCATTGTCAGAAGAATGGAAGGAACAAGGTGAAGAGGAAGAACAGCAACCCGATGGCTTGATACCATCAAGATAACGGCGAAGAAGACCCTGGTGAACCTATTTAGGCTTGTATAAGATCAGTCTGCCTAAGGCCATGTGCACACGTTCAGTATTTTTCGCGTTTTTTCGCTATAAAAACGTGATAAAAACGCGAAAAAAACGCTTACATATGCCTCCTATTATTTTCAGTGTATTCCGCATTTTTTGTGCAAATGTAGCCTTTTTTTCCGTGAAAAAATCGCATCGCGGAAAAAAAAGCAACATGTTCATTAAAATGCGGAATTGCAGGGGATTCCGCACACCTGGGAGTCCATTGATCTGCTTACTTCCCGCACGGGGCTGTGCACACCATGCGGGAAGTAAGCAGGTTATGTGCGGTTGGTACCCAGGGTGGAGGAGAGGAGACTCTCCTCCACGGACTGGGCACCATATAATTGGTAAAAAAAAAAGAATTAAAATAAAAAATAGTCCTATACTCACCTTCGATGTCTTCCCGCCTCTCCACTGCACGCTGCCGCTTCGGTTTCTGTAGCTGGTGTGCGGTGAAGGACCTGCCGATGACGTCGCCATCCTGTGATTGGTCGAGACCGGTCATGTGACCGCTCACGTGACCGCGACGTCATGGAAGGTCCTGCGCGCACACACCATCTATACGGAACGGACGCCGGTGAGGAGATCAGCTGTCTGCGGGTGAGTATAAGCATTTTTTTTATTTTTTTTTATTATTTTTAAACATTCTATCTTTTACTATAGATGCTGCAAAAGCAGCATCTATAGTAAAAAGTTGGTCATACTTGTCAAACACTATGTTTGACAAATGTGACCAACCTGTCAGTCAGTTTTCCAAGCAGTGCTACAGATCGCTTGGAAAACTTTAGCATTCTGCAAGCTAATTACGCTTGCAGAATGCTAAAAAAACCGCGAAAAAAACGGAAAAAAAACGCAAAAAAAAAAAGCGGATTTCTTGCAGAAAATTTCCAGTTTTCTTCAGGAAATTTCTGCAAGAAATCCGGACGTGTGCACATACCCTAAAGATCGTTCATCCATCAAGCTTCCATGGCTGGAGATCGAGCTGAAGGCTGTTAAAATAAAAAAAATAATAATGACAACAGTAAATGTTTCTATTCCAGCAAGCATAAATCTTGTTAGAAACAATGTTTTACCCAAAACTAGAAACTTTTTTTAAAATGCCCTTTTAATTCATCCGGTCACGCCTCTACTTCAGAGCTGGAGGTTCCTGTACATTATGTAAGTTATGCTGCCATCTAGTGGCCAAATGGGAGCAGACGCTGCTCAGATCACTGAGACCAGAAATTTTAATTGATTTAAACAAGAACCATGGACTATTGTAATTAGGATTGGGAGCAAAGTCTATCCTATCCAGGTTCCTGCAGGTCTAGCGAGAGGAGACAGCCTTCTTCCAGAAATAGCAGCACGCTTGACCACTGGAGACGTCTGGCATCACAGCTTGGCTACATTGGCCTCAATAGAGCTGAGCTGCAGTATCACGAACAACCTGGGGTCAGTGCAGTGGCGCAGTTTCTGTAATCAAGTTGCCATGTTTCTGTAATTCTGTGAATCTCTCTGGAGATCTTGCTGCTGCATCACAGACCCTGTCGACTCGACCAGCTCTCTATCCACAAAAGTCACATGTACAGGTGCTTCTCAGAAAATTAGAATGTCATCAAAAAGTTAATTTATTTCAGTTCTTCAATGCAAAAAGTGAAACTCCTATTATATAGAGTCATTGCAAGCAGACTGATCCATTTCACATGTTTATTTCTGTTAATGTTGATATGTATGGCTTACAACCAATGAAAACCCAAAATCATTATCTCAGGAAATTAGAATAATTAACAAAAAAACACCTGCAAAGGCTTCCTAAGCATTTAACAAGGTCCCTTAGTCTGTTTCAGTAGGCTACACAATTATGGGGAAGACTGCTGACTTGACAGATGTCCAGAAGGCAGTCAGTGTGTTGTGAATTAGACTTTTTGGCTCCCTCTTGTGGTTACTAGTGATATGACTCTGGGATTGTCTTTCCTCAGTTTGGCACCCACCTGGGTCGTTAGTCCAGGGGTGTTGCTATATAAACTTCCTAGATCCTTAGTCCAGTGCCTGGCATCGTTGTAATCAGATCGTTTCTGTTTTCTCCTGTCTGCTGGTCCTGTTCGTGCAAAATTAAGCTAAGTCTTGCTTCTTTGTTTTTTGGTTATTTGCTTTGCTCCTATTTTTGTCCAGCTTGTACTAAATGTGATTCCTGACTTTGCTGGAAGCTCTAGGGGGCTGGTGTTCTCCCCCCGGGCCGTTAGACGGTTCGGGGGTTCTTGAATATCCAGCGTGGATATTTTGATAGGGTTTTTGCTGACCATATAAGTCATCTTACTATATTCTGCTATTAGCTAGTGGGCCTCTCTTTGCTAAATACCTAGCTCATTCTTACGTTTGTCTTTTCCTCTTACCTCACCGTTATTATTTGTTGGGGGCTTGTATCCAACTTTTGGGGTCTTTTCTCTGGAGGCAAGAAAGGTCTTTCTTTTCCCTTCTAGGGTTAGTTAGTTCTCCGGCTGGCGCGAGACGTCTAGAACCAACGTAGGCACGTTCCCCGGCTGCTGCTATTTGTGGTGCTAGGATTAGATATATGGTCAGCTCAGTTACCACTGCCCTATGAGCTGGTTTTTTGTATTTGCAGACTTAGTAATTATTTCTGAGACCCTCTGCCATTGGGGTCATAACAGTATGCCAGGCCAACATTGAATGTTTAATGCATTGCAGAAGTGGGATAATAAGAAAGGAAGTTCTGAGTTTTTTGTTTTTTTTCTTCCTCTCTTCCTCCCCTTTACCTTTGAGTGGCTTGTGCTTGCTGCAGACATGAATGTCCAGACCTTGATTACAAGTGTGGACCGGCTTGCTGCTCGTGTGCAGGGCATACAAGATTTTGTTACCAGTAGTCCAATGTCTGAACCTAAAATACCTATTCCTGAACTGTTTTCTGGAGACCGATTTAAGTTTAGGAATTTCAGGAATAATTGTAAATTGTTTCTATCTCTGAGACCCCGTTCATCTGGAGATTCAGCTCAGCAAGTTAAAATTGTTATCTCTTTTTTACGGGGCGACCCTCAGGATTGGGCTTTCTCGCTAGCGCCAGGAGATCCGGCATTGGCAAATATTGATGCGTTTTTTCTGGCGCTCGGATTGCTTTACGAGGAACACAATCTTGAAGTTCAGGCAGAAAAAGCCTTGCTGGCTATTTCTCAGGGCCAGGATGAAGCTGAAGTGTATTGCCAAAAATTTCGGAAATGGTCCGTGCTTACTCAGTGGAATGAGTGTGCTCTGGCCGCAAATTTCAGAAATGGCCTTTCTGAAGCCATTAAGAATGTGATGGTGGGTTTCCCCATTCCTACAAGTCTGAATGATTCCATGGCGCTGGCTATTCAAATTGACCGGCGTTTGCGGGAGCGCAAAACCGCTAATCCTCTGGTGGTGTTGTCTGAACAAACACCTGATTTAATGCAATGTGATAGAATTCAGACTAGAAATGAGCGGAAAAATCATAGACGTCAGAATGGGTTGTGTTTTTACTGTGGTGATTCTACACATGTTATATCAGCATGCTCTAAACGCCTAACAAGGGTTGTTAGTCCTGTCGCCATTGGTAATTTGCAACCTAAATTTATTTTGTCTGTGACTTTAATTTGCTCATTGTCTTCTTACCCTGTTATGGCGTTTGTGGATTCAGGTGCTGCCCTGAGTCTTATGGATCTGTCATTTGCCAAGCGCTGTGGTTTTGTTCTTGAACCGTTGGTAAATCCTATTCCTCTTAGAGGTATTGATGCTACGCCATTGGCGGAAAATAAACCGCAGTTTTGGACGCAGGTAACCATGTGTATGACTCCTGAACATCGGGAGGTGATTCGTTTTCTTGTTCTGCATAAAATGCATGATTTGGTCGTTTTGGGTCTGCCATGGTTACAGACCCACAATCCAGTCTTGGATTGGAAGGCAATGTCTGTGTCAAGTTGGGGCTGTCAGGGAATTCATGCTGATTCCCCGCCGGTGTCTATTGCTTCCTCTACTCCTTCGGAAGTTCCTGAGTATTTGTCTGATTATCAGGATGTATTCAGCGAGTCCAGGTCCAGTGCTCTGCCTCCTCATAGGGACTGTGACTGCGCCATTGATTTGATTCCAGGTAGTAAATTTCCTAAGGGAAGACTATTTAATCTGTCTGTACCTGAGCATGCCGCAATGCGTTCGTATATCAAGGAGTCTCTGGAGAAGGGGCATATCCGTCCATCCTCTTCCCCTCTTGGTGCGGGATTCTTTTTTGTGGCCAAGAAGGACGGATCTTTGAGACCTTGTATTGACTATCGGCTTCTGAATAAAATCACTGTTAAATTTCAGTATCCTTTGCCTCTGTTGTCGGACTTGTTTGCCCGGATTAAAGGTGCCAAGTGGTTCACCAAGATAGATCTTCGTGGTGCGTACAACCTTGTGCGCATTAAGCATGGAGATGAATGGAAGACAGCATTTAATACGCCCGAAGGTCATTTTGAGTACTTGGTGATGCCTTTTGGGCTCTCTAATGCTCCCTCAGTGTTTCAGTCCTTTATGCATGATATTTTCCGGAAGTATCTGGATAAATTTATGATTGTTTATCTGGATGATATTCTGGTTTTCTCTGAAGATTGGGACTCACATGTGGAGCAGGTCAGGATGGTGTTTCAGGTTTTGCGTGAGAATGCTTTATTTGTTAAGGGCTCAAAGTGTCTCTTTGGAGTACAGAAGGTTCCCTTTTTGGGGTTTATTTTTTCCCCTTCTGCTGTGGAGATGGACCCAGTCAAGGTCCGAGCTATTCATGATTGGACTCAACCCACGTCAGTTAAGAGTCTTCAGAAGTTCTTGGGTTTTGCTAACTTCTACCGTCGTTTTATCGCTAATTTTTCTAGTGTTGTTAAACCTTTGACGGATATGACCAAGAAAGGTTCTGATGTTGCTAACTGGGCTCCTGCAGCCGTGGAGGCGTTCCAAGAGTTGAAGCGCCGGTTTACTTCGGCGCCTGTTTTGTGCCAGCCTGATGTCTCACTTCCCTTTCAGGTCGAAGTGGATGCTTCTGAGATTGGGGCAGGGGCCGTTTTGTCGCAGAGAGGTCCTGGTTGCTCCGTAGTGAGACCATGTGCTTTCTTCTCTAGGAAGTTTTCGCCTGCTGAGCGGAATTATGATGTTGGCAATCGGGAGTTGCTGGCCATGAAGTGGGCATTTGAGGAGTGGCGTCATTGGCTCGAGGGTGCTAAGCATCGTGTGGTGGTCTTGACTGATCACAAAAATCTAATGTATCTCGAGTCTGCTAAACGCCTGAATCCTAGACAGGCCCGCTGGTCATTGTTTTTCTCCCGTTTTGACTTTGTGGTCTCGTATTTACCAGGTTCAAAGAATGTGAAGGCTGATGCTCTTTCAAGGAGCTTTGTGCCTGACTCTCCTGGAGTCGCAGAACCAGTTGGTATTCTTAAAGAGGGAGTTATCTTGTCGGCCATTTCTCCTGATTTGCGACGTGTGTTGCAGAGATTTCAGGCTGGTAGACCTGACTCTTGTCCACCTGACAGACTGTTTGTTCCTGATAAGTGGACCAGCAGAGTCATTTCCGAGGTTCATTCCTCGGTGTTGGCAGGGCATCCGGGAATTTTTGGCACCAGAGATCTGGTGGCTAGGTCCTTTTGGTGGCCTTCCTTGTCACGGGATGTGCGGTCATTTGTGCAGTCCTGTGGGACTTGTGCTCGAGCTAAGCCTTGCTGTTCTCGTGCCAGCGGGTTGCTCTTGCCCTTGCCTGTCCCGAAGAGGCCTTGGACACACATTTCCATGGATTTCATTTCAGATCTCCCGGTGTCTCAGGGCATGTCTGTCATCTGGGTGGTATGTGATCGCTTTTCTAAAATGGTCCATTTGGTGCCTTTGCCTAAGCTGCCTTCCTCTTCCGATCTGGTTCCTGTGTTCTTTCAGAATGTGGTTCGTTTACACGGCATTCCTGAGAATATTGTGTCTGACAGAGGATCCCAGTTTGTTTCCAGGTTCTGGCGATCCTTTTGTTCTAGGATGGGCATTGATTTGTCGTTTTCGTCTGCCTTTCATCCTCAGACTAATGGACAAACGGAGCGAACTAATCAGACTCTGGAGGCTTATTTGAGGTGTTTTGTTTCGGCAGATCAGGATGATTGGGTGACCTTCTTGCCGTTGGCTGAGTTTGCCCTTAATAATCGGGCTAGTTTCGCTACTTTGGTTTCGCCATTTTTCTGCAACTCTGGTTTCCATCCTCGTTTTTCCTCGGGACATGTGGAGTCTTCTGACTGTCCTGGGGTAGATTCTGTGGTGGATAGGTTGCAGCAGATCTGGAATCATGTGGTGGACAACTTAAAGTTGTCACAGGAGAAGGCTCAGCGTTTTGCCAACCGCCGCCGCGGTGTGGGTCCCCGACTTCGTGTTGGGGATTTGGTATGGCTGTCTTCTCGATTTGTTCCTATGAAGGTCTCCTCTCCTAAATTTAAGCCTCGCTTCATCAGTCCTTACAAGATATTGGAAATCCTTAATCCTGTGTCCTTTCGCTTGGATCTTCCGGTGTCGTTTGCCATTCACAACGTGTTCCATAGGTCTTTGTTGCGGCGGTACGTTGTACCTGTGGTTCCTTCTGTTGAGCCTCCTGCTCCGGTGTTGGTTGAGGGCGAGTTGGAGTACGTGGTGGAGAAGATCTTGGATTCTCGTCTCTCCAGACGGAGGCTTCAGTATCTGGTCAAGTGGAAGGGCTATGGTCAGGAGGATAATTCCTGGGTGGTTGCTTCTGATGTGCATGCGGCCGATTTAGTTTGTGCCTTTCACGCTGCTCATCCTGATCGCCCTGGTGGTCTTGGTGAGGGTTCGGTGACCCCTCCTTAAGGGGGGGGTACTGTTGTGAATTAGACTTTTTGGCTCCCTCTTGTGGTTACTAGTGATATGACTCTGGGATTGTCTTTCCTCAGTTTGGCACTCACCTGGGTCGTTAGTCCAGGGGTGTTGCTATATAAACTTCCTGGATCCTTAGTCCAGTGCCTGGCATCGTTGTAATCAGATCGTTTCTGTTTGCTCCTGTCTGCTGGTCCTGTTCGTGCAAAATTAAGCTAAGTCTTGCTTCTTTGTTTTTTGGTTATTTGCTTTGCTCCTATTTTTGTCCAGCTTGTACTAAATGTGATTCCTGACTTTGCTGGAAGCTCTAGGGGGCTGGTGTTCTCCCCCCGGGCCGTTAGACGGTTCGGGGGTTCTTGAATATCCAGCGTGGATATTTTGATAGGGTTTTTGCTGACCATATAAGTCATCTTACTATATTCTGCTATTAGCTAGTGGGCCTCTCTTTGCTAAATACCTAGCTCATTCTTACGTTTGTCTTTTCCTCTTACCTCACCGTTATTATTTGTTGGGGGCTTGTATCCAACTTTTGGGGTCTTTTCTCTGGAGGCAAGAAAGGTCTTTCTTTTCCCTTCTAGGGTTAGTTAGTTCTCCGGCTGGCGCGAGACGTCTAGAACCAACGTAGGCACGTTCCCCGGCTGCTGCTATTTGTGGTGCTAGGATTAGATATATGGTCAGCTCAGTTACCACTGCCCTATGAGCTGGTTTTTTGTATTTGCAGACTTAGTAATTATTTCTGAGACCCTCTGCCATTGGGGTCATAACACAGTGACACACTCCACAAGGAGGATAAGCCGCAAAAGGTCATTGCTACCGAAGCTGGCTGTTCACAGAGTGCTGCATCCAAGCATTTTAATGGAAAGGTGAGTGGAAGGAAAAAGTGTGGTAGAAAAAGGTGCACAAGCAGACGGGATAATCGCTGTCTTGAAAGGATTGTTAAGAAAAGGCCATTTAAATATTTGGGGAGATTCACAAGGAGTGGACTGCTGCTGGAGTCATTGCTTCAAGAGCCACCACACACAGACGTATCCAGGACATGGGCTACAAGTGTCGCATTCCTTGTGTCAAGCCACTGATGACCAATAGACAACGCCAGAAGCGTCTTACATGGGCCAAGGAGAAAAAGAAATGGACTGTTCTCAGTGGTCCAAGGTGTTGTTTTCAGATGAAAGTACATTGCATTTCATTTGGAAATCAAGGTCCCAGAGTCTGGAGGAAGAGTGGAGAGGCCATAATCCAAGCTGCTGGAGGTCTAGTGTGAAGTTTCCACAATCAGTGATGGTTTGGGGAGCCATGTCATCTGCTGGTGTAGGTCCAGTGTGTTTTATCAAGACCAAAGTCAGCGCAGCTGTCTACCAGGAAATTTTAATGCACTACATGCTTCCCTCTGCTGACAAGCTTTTTGGAGATGGAAATTTCATTCTCCAGCAGGACTTTGCACCAGGGCCGCCATCAGGGCATTACTGCCCTTACTGCTGTATGGAGCTTGGTTAGCAGCAGTACATAGAGGGGCCCGCAGATCCGGGGCCCCACTGTTGTGCTTCTACTGATCGGACCCCATCATGCACTAAAATACTGTGCACTGCGGCGCACACGTAGGCACTGGGGCCATGGAGCCTTTTTGGAGCTGTTCACGGCCATCTTACCTAGTCGGCTGCGCAGCTCCTGCTCAGCTGTAGCTAGAATGTATGGGCTCCCTGCACGTCCTGACTACAGCCCATATATTCTAGCAATGTCAGTAGTGAATGTGCTAGAATATATGGGTTCCTTTCAGGTCCTCTCAGCAGCCCATACATTCTAGCTGCTTCACTGCTGAAAACACTATACGCCCGGGAACGACTGAGGTAAGTATTAAAAAAAAAAAATTTGTTTTTTTAAATGGGTGAGGTGGGGGGGAGTGAGACTGCAGATGATGAAGTGTGTTTGAGGGGGTACTGCACATGATGAAATGATAGGGGGCTGCAAATGATGAAGTGTGTTTGAGGGGGTACTGCACATGATGAAATGATGAATTAAGGGGGACTGCAGATGAAGCGAAGGGGGATAGGGGACTGAAAATGATGATGTGGGGGTGATGGGGACTGCAAATGATGTGAGGGTGATGGGGACTGCAAATGATGATGTGGGGGTGATGGGGACTGCAAATGATGAAGTGGGGGTGATGTGGACTGCAAATGATGATGTGGGGGTGATGGGGACTGCAAATGATGAAGTGGGGGTGATGGGGACTGCAAATGATGATGCAGGGGTAATGGGGACTGCAAATGATGAAGTGGAGATGATGAGGACTGCAAATGATGAAGTGGAGGTGATGGGGACTGCAAATGATGGGGTGATGCGGACTGCAAATGATGCAGGGGTGATGGGAACTGGAAATGATGAGGTGGGTGTGATGGGGATTGCAAATGATGGGGACTGCAAATGATGAAATGGGGTGATGGGGACTGCAAATGATGATGTGGGAGTGATGGAGACTGCAGATGATGAATTGTGTTTGAGGGGGCACTGCACATGATGAAATCATAGGGGGCTGCAAATGATAAAGTAAGGGGGACTGCAGATGAAGTGAAGGGGGGATAGGAGACTAAATGATGAAGGTGGACTGCAAATGATGAAGTAGGGGTGATGGGGACTGCACATCAAGTGGTACATAGTGGGGTCGTTGAGGATAAAGTGACAGGAAATAAATTGGGGGAAAGAGTACAGGTGCTAATTAATTTATATATTAAATGGGGAAAGTGGCTATGTACAGATAGTGGGGGCACAGTGGAGGATTAGAATTTATATTTGGAATGGTGGGTTGCATAATAACAATTATATATTAATCGTGGGTGAATGTCTGTATTCAGATGCGTACTGTAGAAGAAAGGGAAAAAGTGGGGAATGTGCTCTGGAAGCGGTGCTCTAGATAACTGTTATTTTATGCAGAGGCGAGTCCTGGCTGAAAGAAGTGATGGCGGTCTGCGCTGGATTAAAAAGAAACGCAAAGATGAAGGACTTCAGCTAGAGACGTCACTGGTGAGTCAGTATGTTACCTGTACACTGACACCATACACTGTATACTGCATACAAAGGTCCTGTGTATAATGTCACTGCACTGGTGATCACTATATTATCTGTACACTACACTGTGTTCCAAATTATTATGCAAATAGTATTTCCTCATATTTTCTCTAAATTACCTATCTGAATTGCAGTCATTGTTATTTTCCAGTCATCTACTAGTCTAGTATAATTGCAATGTTTTGGAACAAACTGCCTATGAAAACAGTATCTTTAAAAAAAAAATAAACACTCAAAATGCATGTTCCAATTTATTATGCACAGCAGAGTTTTCAACCTTTTTTATTTTATTTTGAACAAAAAAATGGTCAATTGTGAAGTTATAAGCATTATCAGCTGATTACAAAATGAAATCAAACAGTTTTCAAGTGAAAACTTTATTCTAGGTGATGTTACATTTGCACATAGGACCCCTTGTTCGAAAGAAGCTTCTGAACTCTCTTGTCCATTGAATTTGTCAGTTTTTGGATGGTTTTTGCTTCAATTGTTTTACATGTGGACAGAATACCCTCCCAGAGCTGTTGCTTAGATGTGAACTGCCTCCCGCCATCATAGACACTCCTTTTTATGATGCTACAGAGGTTCTCAATGGGGTTGAGGCCAGGGGAAGATGGTGGCCACACCATAAGTTTGTCCTCTTTTATGCCCATAGCAGCCAGAGATGCAGATGTGTTTTTTGCAGCATGAGAAGGTGCATTATTATGCATGAAAATGATCTTGCTGCGGAAAGCACGGTTCTTCCTCTTGAACCATGTCAGGAAGTGTTTTTAGAAACTCCACATAGATTATGGAGTTCATCTTTACCCCTTCAGGGATCATAAAGGGGCCGACAATCTCTCTCCCCATGATTCCAGCCCAAAACATTACTCCACCTCCTCCTTGTTGGCGCCTTAGCCATGTTTTCATGGGGTGTCCATCAACCAGCCATCCTCCACTCTATCCATCTGGACCATCGAGCGTTGCACGGCACTCATCCGTGAACAAAACAGTTTGGAAGTCAGTCTTCATGTATCGTTTGGCCCACTGGGATGTTTCTGCTTGTGTGCAGTGGATAGAGGTGGTCGACAGGATGGCTTACGCACCTCTGAAGGACCCTGCATCTTGTTGTTCTGGGGACGTTGGAGGCACCAGCAGCTTCAAAAACTTGTCTGCTGCTATGACCAGGCATTTTTGCAGCTGCTCTTTTAACCTTATGCAATTGCCTGTTGGAAAGGGTCCTCAATTTTTCCTTATTAGCACGCACACTGTTGTGAATTCCGTTCTCGGGCTCCCTCCTGTGGTCATGAGTGGTACTTTGTGAGTTCTGTTCATGGGCTCCCTCTGGTGGCTTTGAGTGTTAAGGCTGGTCTGTAGCTGGACTCCAGCTGCCTCGTTTCCTGCTAGACTTGCTGCCTATTTAACTCCACCTGGACCTTTACTTGTTGCCTGCTGTCGTTATATTCAGTACTGGTTCAGATCTCTCTGGGACTTCCCTTGTGACCTGTCTCCTCGTGGAGAAGCTAAGTTCATTCTAGTCTATTTTTGCTCATTGCTATTTGAAAATGTTTCTCAGTATATGATGAGTTCAGTCCAGCTTGCTTATATGCTATTTGATTGCTAGCTGGAAGCTCTGGGGTGCGGAGTTGCGCCCCTCACATCGTGAGTCGGTGTGGGGGTCTTTTTGTATTCTCTGCGTGGATAATTTTTGTAGTATTTTATACTGACCGCACAGATTCCTTGCTATCTTCTGACTATTTAGTTATTAGCAGGCCTCATTTGCTAAAACCTGTTTTCATTTCTATGTTTGTGTTTTCCTCTTATCTCACCGTTATTATTTGTGGGGGGCTGCTCTCACTTTGGGGAAAATTTCTCTGAGGAAAGTAAGGCTTTGTTTCTCTCTAGGGGTAGCTAGTTTCTCAGGCTGTGAAGAGGCGTCTAGGCCGAGTCAGGTACGCTCCACAGCTGCCTATAGTGTGTGTTTGATAGGATCAGGATTGCGGTCAGTAAAGTTCCCACATTCCCAGAGCTTGTCCTTATTTTTGGTTTACTTATCTGGTCAGTTCATGTGTTCCTAACCACCAGAACCATAACAGCACACGTGTGTGCTGGGAATCAGCTACATACTTCTTGATTGTGCGATGATCACGATGAAGTGTCTTGGCAATGTCGATTGTAGTCATGCCTTGACCTAAATACTCCACAATTTGTTGCTTCTCAGCAGCCAACACATCCTTTTTCTTTCCCATTTTGGCCAAAAATGTAGGCTGCTTAATAATGTGGAACAGCCTTCTTAAGTAGTCTTGCCTTTATTTGGACACACCTGCCAAACTAATTTGCACAGGTATCTGCAATTGCTTTCAGTGATATAAAGAGCCCTGACACACATCACCATCAATGAGTTTAAATGACAAACAAAAAAATTCTAACCTGATCACTCCTAAACTCTTTGTGCATAATAATTTGGAACACAGTGTATACACTATATACAGAGCTCCTGTGTATAATGTCACTAGTGATCACTGTATTACATGTACACTGTACCCTATATACAGTGCTCCTGTGTATAATGTCTCTGGTGATCCCTGTATTACCTGCACACTGACACTATATATAGTGCTCCTGGGTATAATGGCATCGGTGACCAATGTGTTACCTGTACACAGACACCGCATACTAAGTACAGATCTCCTGTGTATACTGGCACTTATGGTGATAGTATTTTTTATATATAATATGGTGTCCGGCCATGGTGTGGCGGTATTTTTTCCTTGTATGTGCTACTATTTGGTCACATTGTGGTGGTAATATGTGGTCTGGTCATAGTGTGGTGGTATTTGTTCCTTGTATGTGCTATTATTCGGTCACTGTGTGGTGGTAATATGTGGTCTGGTCATGTTGTGTTGGTATTTGTTCCTTGTATGTAGTTGGTCACCACGTGGTGGTAATATGTGGTCTGGACATGCTGCGGTGGTATTTGTCCCTTGTATGTGATATTGTTCAGTCACTGTGGTGGTAATATGTGGTCTGCACATGGTGTGGCAGTATTTGTTCTTTGTAGATAGTCTTATAGGTCACTATGTGGTGATAATATGGTGTCTGGTCATGGTGTTGTGGTATTTGTCCCTTGTATGTGGTATTATTGGTCATTTGAAAAATTGAAAATTAAATAAAAATCTATCTAAATTGTATTGCATATTTTAACAAATGTTTAATAAGTTAGAGTAGAGTAGGGCCCGGCCAAAAGAGTCTACCTTGTCGTCGTGGCAGATTAAAAAAAACTTTTGGCCAAAACAAAATCTGCTGGCTATGTGTGTGATCTGGTGATGGGAACTGTTATTGTGTGATTGGTGAGAAGTGGAGTTTTTCCAAGAGACAGCGGTGGGGCTGTGGACAGTTCAAGGGGTGGAGTCGGGGCTGGGGTGGAGCCTGGGTGGAGTCTTAAGTGGGCCCCGAAAATGTTGCCAGTATGGGGCCCCGAAATTCCTAGTGGCAGCCCTGCTTGGCACCTGTCCACACTGTGCTTGATTGGCCAGCAAACTCGCCTGACCTTAACCCCATAGAGAATCTATGGGGTATTGTCAAGAGGAAGATGTGACACCAGACCCAACAATGCAGACGAGCTGAAGGCTGCTATCAAAGCAACCTGGGCTTCCATAACACCTCAGCAGTGCCACAGGCTGATCTCCTCCATGCCACACCGCATTGATGCAGTAAATGATGCAAAAGGAGCCCCAACCAAGTATTGAGTGCATTTTACTGAACATACATTTCAGTAGGTCAACATTTGGGATTTTTAAATCATTTTTCAAGCTGGTGTTATAAAGTATTCTAATTTACTGAGATAATGACTTTGGGGTTTTCATTGGCTGTAAGCCATAATCATCAACATTAACAGAAATAAACATGTGAAATAGATCACTCTGTTTGTAATGACTCTATATAATATATGAGTTTCACTTTTTGAATTGAAGAACTGAAATTAATAACATTTTTGATGATATTCTAATTTTGTGAGAAGAATCTGTATGTGAGCAGCTGGAATCCATGACGCTGATGATCTGCTTTGCCCTGATCATCTAGTGCCGAGGTGATCCATCATCATCTAATGTGTCCTCCATGATCACTGAGACTGGGGACGACATTTTCCTGCGGCCAGAGGACCATGGGAGTAGAACATGTCTGCACAGAGGGAAATGAGACCAACATTATGGGAGGATGCTGAAAAAAATTGGAGTCTGTCATATATGACTGGTAATTCGTAGGGCTCCTGTCCTGTTATAGGGGCACACTGATGCTGCTATCGCAACCCTGATTTTGTTATAGAGGCACTTAGTCTTTTATGGGGGCACTCTGATTCTGTGATGGAAGCAGTCCCATAATGTTATCGGGACACATTTTTTATGGGGGTACTCTTATTTTAGGATATTATGCTGTCTCTGTTATGGGGGCACTCTTGCTTTATTATTTGGACACTGGTTCTGTTATGGCCACACTGATTTTGTGATTGGGCACTCTGACTCTTATAGGGATACTGGCTTTTTATGGGGGCGCTATGATTCTAATATGAAACAAAAGGTAAAACTGGAAAGACAAAAAGCGCAAATAGGGTTTTAACTGGTAACAAAATGGTATAAAATTTTATAGGTACACTCACCTGATAGGGCTGTGACAGTCATTGAAAAACACATACCTTTGATAATTGTGGCCAAATAGTTCTATTTTAACCTCATTGGTCCACAGCACTTGTTTCCAAATGCACCAGGCTTGTTTAGATGTTCTTTTGCATACTTCTGACACTTAGTTTTATGGTGAGGACGTGGGATAGGTATTCTTCGAATGACTCTTTCATGAAGGTCATATTTGTGTAGGTGTCTCTGAACAGTAGAAGAATGTGCCAAACTCCAGAGTTCTGATTTGCCTCGCTAGCAATCCTACAAGCAGCTCTCACTGAAGTTTTGCATGGTCTTCCAGACCTTATCTTGACCTCCACTGTTCCTGGTAACTCATTTCCTAATTACATTTAGACCTGAGGAAAGGGTAACTTGAAAACACTTTGCTATCGTCTTATAGCCTTCTCCTGCTTTGTGGGCCTCTACGATTTTCAGAGTGCTAGGCAGCTGCTTAGAATAACCTATAGCTGCTGTTTTGGCACAAGGTTAGAGGAGGCTGGGTTTTATAAAGCTGGAAAATGTTCATCACCTGGCCTTTCCTAACGATGATAGTGAATAAGTCATAACCCTAACAGGCTAATTAAGGTCTGAAACCTTGGTCAAAGTTATCTGAGCACACAAATCTCCAAGGGTGCACAAACGTTTGCATTAGTGCATTTTCCTTTTTTAATTTTTAAAATGTAAAAGATGAAAACATATATTTGCCTAAAATACAAAGGAAATGTGTCATCTTTAAATTTAGCCCTTTTTAGAGATCATTTAATCTGCAACTTGCTTAACTGTTCACAGTAACAGTAATTTTGACCAGGGATGCCCAAACTTTTACATGCCACTGTATTTGATGACTGTTTCTAATAACCACCACAGAATTGTGACTGCAATAATCAGATTTGTATGATTAGGCTGGTGTCACACTACCGTAGAATACAGGCAAATGCTATGAGAGAAAACATCGCATAGCACTCGGCCCAGTGTTAATCTATGGGGCAGCTCACATCAGCGTTTATTTTCTCGGCCGTATTCGACGTGCGTGTAAAATCAAAGCATGCTGCGACTGGCACAGAAACTCGGCCGAGACTCGCCAATGCAAGCCTATGAGTGTGAGAAAAAAATCGCACAGCACTCGGACCATGCGAGAGCTGTCCAATTTTTGCGCACCATTTTCCTTTGAAAAGCCGGCAATTCATAGGTGGAGATGAGGAGGGCATCGGGGGAATGGACAAGGTCGTAAGTATGGGTTCATTAAGAATATTAAAGGAGTCTGTGTCTGTGTTTTGTTACAATGTGACCAGGGCTGCCACTAGAATTTTTTGGGCCCCATACTGGCAAAATTTCCGGGGCTCCCTTGACACTCCGCCCAGGCTCCACCCCTCGAACTGTCCACAGTCAAAAGGACCGCCCCCATTTAAAACAGTATCCTCAAAAAATAAAATAAATACTTCACTGCAGTAATAATATCCCTTAATTAGCCCCTATGGTAATATTATCCCCCATCCTGACCCCCGTGTGTCTCATTTCTGGCTCCAGCCATATGTTCTCCTATCCTGCCCCCATGTGATGTCCCATCCTGCCCCATATGATCTCCCCATCCTGCCCCATCTGTCCCATTCTGCCCCACATCATCTCCCCATCCTGCCCCATCTGTCCCATGATCCTGCCCCATCTGTCACATGATCCTGCCCCATCAGTCCCATGATCCTGCCTCATCTGTCCCATGATCCTGCCCCATCTGTCTTTATCGTATCCATCCTACCCCATGATCTTACACCATCTGTCTCCATCCTGCCCCATGATCCTGCCCCATCTGTCCCATGATCCTGCCCCATCTGTCTCCATCCTGCCCCATATTCTTGCCCCATCTGTCTCCATCCTGCACCATGTCTCCATCCTGCACCATGTCTCCAATCCTGCCCCATGTCTCCAATCCTGCTCCCGTGTCTCCAATCCTGCCCTGTGTCTCCAATCCTGACCCGTGTCTCCATCCTGCCGCCATGTCTCCATTCTGCCCTTGTGTCTCCATCCTGCCCCCGTGTCTCCATCCTGCTCCTTTGTCTCCATTCTGCCCCGTGTCTCAATTCTGCCCCTGTGTCTACCATCCTGCCCTCTGTGTCTCTATTCTGCCCCCGTGTCTCCATCCTGCCCCCTTGTCTCCATCCTGCCCCTTTGCCTCCATTCTGCCCTGTGTCTCCATTTTCTCCATGTCTCCATCCTGCTCTTTTGTCTCCATTCTGCCCCGTGTCTCCATTCTGCCCCGTGTCTACATTCTGCCCCTGTGTCTCCCATCCTGCCCTCTGTGTCTCTATTCTGCCCTGTGTCTCCATCCTGCCCCCTTGTCACCATTCTGGCCCCATGTCTACATCCTGCCCCTTTGTCCCAATTTTGCCCCGTGTCTCCAATCCTGCCCCTTTGTCCCAATCCTGCCTACGTGTCTCCAATCCAGCCCCCAAGTCTCCATTCTGCCCCCATATCTGCATTCTGTCCCCGTGTCTCCTATCCTTCCCCCATGTCTCCTATCCTTCCCCCGTGTCTCCTGTTATGGTTCTCAATGGCAAGAGAACATAGCCCAGCAAACATAAGTACTAGCTCTTGGAAGGATGGAAACTAAACTGACCATGAACTAAACCTGCCGCACAACTAACAGTAGCCGGGTAGCGTTGCCTACGTTTTTTTATCCCTAGACGCCCAGCGCCGGCCGGAGGACTAACTAATCCTGGCAGAGGAAAATATAGTCCTGGCTCACCTCTAGAGAAATTTCCCCGATAGGCAGACAGAGGCCCCCACATATATTGGCGGTGATTTTAGATGAAATGACAAACGTAGTATGAAAATAGGTTTAGCAAAATTGAGGTCCGCTTACTAGATAGCAGGAAGACAGAAAGGGCACTTTCATGGTCAGCTGAAAACCCTATCAAAATACCATCCTGAAATTACTTTAAGACTCTAGTATTAACTCATAACATCAGAGTGGCAATTTCAGATCACAAGAGCTTTCCAGACACAGAAACGAAACTACAGCTGTGAACTGGAACAAAATGCAAAAACAAACGAGGACTAAAGTCCAACTTAGCTGGGAGTTGTCTAGCAGCAGGAACATGCACAGAAAGGCTTCTGATTACAATGTTGACCGGCATGGAAGTGACAGAGGAGCAAGGTTAAATAGCGACTCCCACATCCTGATGGAAACAGGTGAACAGAGGGGATGATGCACACCAGTTCAATTCCACCAGTGGCCACCGGGGGAGCCCAAAATCCAATTTCACAACAGTACCCCCCCTCAAGGAGGGGGCACCGAACCCTCACCAGAACCACCAGGGCGATCAGGATGAGCCCTATGAAAGGCACGGACCAGATCGGAGGCATGAACATCAGAGGCAGTCACCCAAGAATTATCCTCCTGACCGTATCCCTTCCATTTGACCAGATACTGGAGTTTCCGTCTGGAAACACGGGAGTCCAAGATTTTTTCCACAACGTACTCCAACTCGCCCTCAACCAACACCGGAGCAGGAGGCTCAACGGAAGGCACAACCGGTACCTCATACCTGCGCAACAATGACCGATGAAAAACATTATGAATAGAAAAAGATGCAGGGAGGTCCAAACGGAAGGACACAGGGTTAAGAATCTCCAATATCTTGTACGGGCCGATGAACCGAGGCTTAAACTTAGGAGAAGAAACCCTCATAGGGACAAAACGAGAAGACAACCACACCAAGTCCCCAACACAAAGCCGAGGACCAACCCGACGCCGGCGGTTGGCAAAAAGCTGAGTCTTCTCCTGGGACAACTTCAAATTGTCCACTACCTGCCCCCAAATCTGATGCAACCTCTCCACCACAGCATCCACTCCAGGACAATCCGAAGATTCCACCTGACCAGAAGAAAATCGAGGATGAAACCCCGAATTACAGAAAAAAGGAGACACCAAGGTGGCAGAGCTGGCCCGATTATTGAGGGCAAACTCCGCTAAAGGCAAAAAAGCAACCCAATCATCCTGATCTGCAGACACAAAACACCTCAAATATGTCTCCAAGGTCTGATTCGTCCGCTCGGTCTGGCCATTAGTCTGAGGATGGAAAGCAGACGAGAAAGACAAATCTATGCCCATCCTAGCACAGAATGCTCGCCAAAATCTAGACACGAACTGGGTTCCTCTGTCAGAAACGATATTCTCCGGAATACCATGCAAACGGACCACATTTTGAAAAAACAGAGGAACCAACTCGGAAGAAGAAGGCAACTTAGGCAGGGGAACCAAATGGACCATCTTAGAGAAACGGTCACACACCACCCAGATGACAGACATCTTCTGAGAAACAGGAAGATCCGAAATAAAATCCATCGAGATGTGCGTCCAGGGCCTCTTCGGGATAGGCAAGGGCAACAACAATCCACTAGCCCGAGAACAACAAGGCTTGGCCCGAGCACAAACGTCACAAGACTGCACAAAGCCTCGCACATCTCGAGACAGGGAAGGCCACCAGAAGGACCTAGCCACCAAATCCCTGGTACCAAAGATTCCAGGATGACCTGTCAACGCAGAAGAATGAACCTCAGAAATGACTTTACTGGTCCAATCATCAGGAACAAACAGTCTACCAGGTGGGCAACGATCAGGTCTATCCGCCTGAAACTCCTGCAAGGCCCGCCGCAGGTCTGGAGAAACGGCAGACAATATCACTCCATCCTTAAGGATACCTGTAGGTTCAGAGTTACCAGGGGAGTCAGGCTCAAAACTCCTAGAAAGGGCATCCGCCTTAACATTCTTAGAACCCGGCAGGTAGGACACCACAAAATTAAACCGAGAGAAAAACAACGACCAGCGCGCCTGTCTAGGATTCAGGCGTCTGGCGGACTCAAGATAAATTAGATTTTTGTGGTCAGTCAATACCACCACCTGATGTCTAGCCCCCTCAAGCCAATGACGCCACTCCTCAAAAGCCCACTTCATGGCCAAAAGCTCCCGATTCCCAACATCATAATTCCGCTCGGCGGGCGAAAATTTACGCGAGAAAAAGGCACAAGGTCTCATCACGGAACAATCGGAACTTCTCTGCGACAAAACTGCCCCAGCTCCGATTTCAGAAGCGTCGACCTCAACCTGAAAAGGAAGAGCAACATCAGGCTGACGCAACACAGGGGCGGAAGAAAAGCGGCGCTTAAGCTCCCGAAAGGCCTCCACAGCAGCAGGGGACCAATCAGCAACATCAGCACCCTTCTTAGTCAAATCAGTCAATGGTTTAACAACATCAGAAAAACCAGCAATAAATCGACGATAAAAGTTAGCAAAGCCCAAAAATTTCTGAAGACTCTTAAGAGAAGAGGGTTGCGTCCAATCACAAATAGCCTGAACCTTGACAGGATCCATCTCGATGGAAGAGGGGGAAAAAATATATCCCAAAAAGGAAATCTTTTGAACCCCAAAAACGCACTTAGAACCCTTCACACACAAGGAATTAGACCGCAAAACCTGAAAAACCCTCCTGACCTGCTGGACATGAGAGTCCCAGTCATCCGAAAAAATCAAAATATCATCCAGATACACAATCATAAATTTATCCAAATAATCACGGAAAATGTCATGCATAAAGGACTGAAAGACTGAAGGGGCATTTGAAAGACCAAAAGGCATCACCAAATACTCAAAGTGGCCCTCGGGCGTATTAAATGCGGTCTTCCACTCATCCCCCTGCTTAATTCGCACCAAATTATACGCCCCACGGAGATCTATCTTAGAGAACCACTTGGCCCCCTTTATGCGAGCAAACAAATCAGTCAGCAGTGGCAACGGATATTGATATTTAACCGTGATTTTATTCAAAAGCCGATAATCAATACACGGTCTCAAAGAGCCATCTTTCTTAGCCACAAAGAAAAAACCGGCTCCTAAGGGAGATGACGAAGGACGAATATGTCCCTTTTCCAAGGACTCCTTTATATATTGTCGCATAGCAGCATGTTCAGGCACAGACAGATTAAATAAACGACCCTTAGGGTATTTACTACCCGGAATCAAATCTATGGCACAATCGCACTCCCGGTGCGGAGGTAATGAACCAAGCTTAGGTTCTTCAAAAACGTCACGAAATTCAGTCAAGAATTCAGGAATCTCAGAGGGAATAGATGATGAAATGGAAACCACAGGTACGTCCCCATGCGTCCCCTTACATCCCCAGCTTAACACAGACATAGCTTTCCAGTCAAGGACTGGGTTATGAGATTGCAGCCATGGCAATCCAAGCACCAACACATCATGTAGGTTATACAGCACAAGAAAGCGAATAATCTCCTGATGATCCGGATTAATCCGCATAGTTACTTGTGTCCAGTATTGTGGTTTATTACTAGCCAATGGGGTGGAGTCAATCCCCTTCAGGGGTATAGGAGTTTCAAGAGGCTCCAAATCATACCCACAGCGTTTGGCAAAGGACCAATCCATAAGACTCAAAGCGGCGCCAGAGTCGACATAGGCATCCGCGGTAATAGATGATAAAGAACAAATCAGGGTCACAGATAGAATAAACTTAGACTGTAAAGTGCCAATTGAAACAGACTTATCAAGCTTCTTAGTACGCTTAGAGCATGCTGATATAACATGAGTTGAATCACCGCAATAGAAGCACAACCCATTTTTTCGTCTTAAATTCTGCCGTTCACTTCTGGACAGAATTCTATCACATTGCATATTCTCTGGCGTCTTCTCAGTAGACACCGCCAAATGGTGCACAGGTTTGCGCTCCCGCAGACGCCTATCGATCTGGATAGCCATTATCATGGACTCATTCAGACCCGCAGGCACAGGGAACCCCACCATAACATCCTTAATGGCATCAGAGAGACCCTCTCTGAAATTCGCCGCCAGGGCGCACTCATTCCACTGAGTAAGCACAGCCCATTTACGGAATTTCTGGCAGTATATTTCAGCTTCGTCTTGCCCCTGAGATAGGGACATCAAGGCCTTTTCCGCCTGAAGCTCTAACTGAGGTTCCTCATAAAGCAACCCCAAGGCCAGAAAAAACGCATCCACATTGAGCAACGCAGGATCCCCTGGAGCCAATGCAAAAGCCCAATCCTGAGGGTCGCCCCGGAGCAAGGAAATCACAATCCTGACCTGCTGAGCAGGATCTCCAGCAGAGCGAGATTTCAGGGACAAAAACAACTTGCAATTATTTTTAAAATTTTGAAAGCAAGATCTATTCCCCGAGAAAAATTCAGGCAAAGGAATTCTAGGTTCAGATATAGGAACATGAACAACAAAATCTTGTAAATTTTGAACTTTCGTGGTGAGATTATTCAAACCTGCAGCTAAACTCTGAATATCCATTTTAAACAGGTGAACACAGAGCCATTCCAGGATTAGAAGGAGAGAGAGAGAGAGAGAAAGGCTGCAATATAGGCAGACTTGCAAGAGATTCAATTACAAGCACACTCAGAACTGAAGGGAAGGGGAAAAAAAAAAAAAAATCTTCATCAGACTTCTCTTTTCTCTCCTTTCTCTGTCAATTAATTTAACCCTTTTAGGCCGGTCAAACTGTTATGGTTCTCAATGGCAAGAGAACATAGCCCAGCAAACATAAGTACTAGCTCTTGGAAGGATGGAAACTAAACTGACCATGAACTAAACCTGCCGCACAACTAACAGTAGCCGGGTAGCGTTGCCTACGTTTTTTTATCCCTAGACGCCCAGCGCCGGCCGGAGGACTAACTAATCCTGGCAGAGGAAAATATAGTCCTGGCTCACCTCTAGAGAAATTTCCCCGATGGGCAGACAGAGGCCCCCACATATATTGGCGGTGATTTTAGATGAAATGACAAACGTAGTATGAAAATAGGTTTAGCAAAATTGAGGTCCGCTTACTAGATAGCAGGAAGACAGAAAGGGCACTTTCATGGTCAGCTGAAAACCCTATCAAAATACCATCCTGAAATTACTTTAAGACTCTAGTATTAACTCATAACATCAGAGTGGCAATTTCAGATCACAAGAGCTTTCCAGACACAGAAACGAAACTACAGCTGTGAACTGGAACAAAATGCAAAAACAAACGAGGACTAAAGTCCAACTTAGCTGGGAGTTGTCTAGCAGCAGGAACATGCACAGAAAGGCTTCTGATTACAATGTTGACCGGCATGGAAGTGACAGAGGAGCAAGGTTAAATAGCGACTCCCACATCCTGATGGAAACAGGTGAACAGAGGGGATGATGCACACCAGTTCAATTCCACCAGTGGCCACCGGGGGAGCCCAAAATCCAATTTCACAACAGTCTCCATTCTGCCCTGTGTCTCCATTCTGCCCCGTGTCTCCATTCTGCCCCTGTGTCTCCTATCCTTTCCCCATGTCTCCTATCCTTCCCCGTGTCTCCAATCCTGCCCCTTTGTCCCAATCCTGCCTACGTGTCTCCAATCCAGCCCCCAAGTCTCCATTCTGTTCCCGTGTCTCCTATCCTTCCCCCGTGTCTCCTATCCTTCCCCCGTGTCTCCATTCTGCCCCGTGTCTCCATTCTGCTCCCGTGTCTCCATTCTGCCCAGTGTCTCCATTCTGCGCCTGTGTCTCCAATCCTGCCCGTGTGTCTCCATTGTGCCCAGTGTCTCCATTGTGCCCAGTGTCTCCATTGTGCCCAGTGTCTCCATTCTGCCCCAGTGTCTCCATTCTGCCCCCGTGTCTCCATTCTGGCCTGTGTCTCCATTCTGCCCTCGTGTCTCCATTCTGCCCCAGTTTCTCCTTTCTGCCCCTGTGTCTGCAATCCTGCCCCGTGTCACCATTCTGCCCCCGTGTCTCCATTCAGTCCCTGTGCCTCCAATCCTGCCCCCTTGTCTCCATTCTGCCCTGTGTCTCCATTCTGCCCCCGTGTCTCCAATCCCGCCCTGTGTCTCCAATCCTGCCCCCTTGTCTCCATTCTGCCCCCGTGTCTCCTATCCTTCCCCCGTGTCTCCATTCTGCCCTCTGTCTCCATTCTGCGCCGGGCAGGATGGAGACACATGGTCCATGTATCTCCATCCTGCCGGTGAAACATTGCGGCTTGCCGCTTTTAATAAAAATAATAATAATTAAAAAAATCCCTTTCTTCTTACAGGGCTGCGATCCTGCAAAGAAGATCCCTCCCGGTGTTTCAGCGCGCACTCGCCGACAAATGACAATGATGTCATACGCCGACGATGTGCATGTTGACGTTAGTTGCCAGCCTCCGATTGGCTGGCGGCTTTAACCATTGCCATGCGGGCCCACAAGGCAATAGAGTAACTGAACCTGCGTCTCGGATGCAGGTTCAGTTACTGAACTGATAAAAGCCTGCCAATGGGGCCCAGTGTTATGATCCCAATGGCAGGGGACCTCAAAGATTACAGCAAAGTCTGCAAAACATAAATACCAGCTCATAGGGAAGTGGTAACTAGGCTGACCATATACCTGATCCTAGCGCAAACACTAACAGCAGCCGGGGAACGTGCCTACGTTGATTCTAGACGTCTCGTGCCAGCCGGAGAACTAACTACCCTATCAGGGAAAATAAGACCTCTCTTGCCTCCAGAGAAAAGACCCCAAAGTAATACAAGCCCCCAACAAATAATAAAAGTGAGGTAAGAAGAAAGGACAAACGTAAGAATGAACTAGATTTAGCAAAGAGAGGCCCACTGACTAATAGCAGAATATAGTAAGAAGACTTATATGGTCAGCAAAAACCCTGCAAAATATCCACGCTGAATATCCAAGAACCCCCAAACCGACTGACGGTGTGGGGGGAGAATATCAGCCCCCCTAGAGCTTCCAGCAATAACAGGAATCACATATTGTACAAGCTGGACAAAAAATATGAACAATGCAAATGATCAAGAGTACGAAAGCAAAGCAAGACTTAGCTTATCTTGCAAAGAACCAGGACCTGAAGACAGGAGCAAACAGAAGTGAACTGATTACAACGAAGCCAGGCACTGGACTGAGAATCCAGGAAGTTTAAATAGCAACACCCCAGGCCTAACGAAGCAGGTGAGCACAAACCTGGTAAAAGACAATCCAAGTGCCAAATCACTAGTGACCACAAGAGGGAGCCAAAAAGTATAGTTCACAACAGTACCCCCCCTTTAAGGAGGGGTCACCGAACCCTCACCAAGACCACCAGGGCGACCAGGATGAGCAGCGTGGAAGGCACGAACCAAATCGGCCGCATGAACATCAGAGGCGGCCACCCAGGAATTATCCTCCTGACCATAGCCCTTCCATTTAACCAAATACTGGAGCCTCCGTCTAGAGAGACGAGAATCCAAGATCTTCTCCACCACGTACTCCAACTCGCCCTCAACCAACACCGGAGCAGGAGGCTCAACAGCAGGAACCACAGGCACAACGTACCGCCGTAACAAAGACCTATGGAACACGTTGTGAATGGCAAACGACACCGGAAGATCCAAACGAAAAGAAACCGGGTTAAGAACTTCCAAAATTTTATAAGGACCAATAAAGCGAGGCTTAAACTTAGGAGAGGAAACCTTCAGAGGGACATACCGAGAAGACAACCAAACCAAATCCCCAACACGAAGTCGGGGGCCCACACCTCGGCGGCGGTTGGCAAAACGCTGAGCCTTCTCCTGTGACAACTTCAAGTTGTCCACCACATGATTCCAAATCCGCTGCAACCTATCCACCACGGAATCCACCCCAGGACAGTCAGAAGACTCAACATGACCCGAGGAGAAACGAGGATGAAAACCAGAGTTGCAGAAGAATGGCGAAACCAAAGTAGCGGAACTAGCCCGATTATTAAGGGCAAACTCCGCCAATGGCAAGAAGGTCACCCAATCATCCTGGTCCGCAGAAACAAAACATCTCAAATAAGCCTCCAGTGTCTGATTAGTTCGCTCCGTTTGACCATTAGTCTGAGGATGGAAGGCAGATGAAAACGACAAATCAATGCCCATCTTAGCACAAAAAGATCGCCAGAATCTGGACACAAACTGGGATCCTCTGTCGGACACGATATTCTCCGGAATGCCGTGCAAACGAACCACATTCTGAAAAAACAAAGGAACCAGATCGGAAGAGGAAGGCAACTTAGGCAAGGGTACCAAATGGACCATCTTGGAAAAACGATCACACACCACCCAGATGACAGACATTCCCCGAGACACCGGAAGATCAGAAATGAAATCCATGGAAATGTGCGTCCAAGGCCTCTTCGGGACGGGCAAGGGCAAAAGCAACCCGCTAGCACGAGAACAACAAGGCTTAGCCCGAGCACAAGTCCCACAGGACTGCACAAATGACCGCACATCCCGTGACAAGGAAGGCCACCAAAAGGACCTAGCCACCAAATCTCGGGTACCAAAAATTCCCGGATGCCCTGCCAACACCGAGGAATGAACCTCGGAAATGACTCTGCTGGTCCATTTATCAGGAACAAACAGTCTGTCGGGTGGACACGAGTCAGGTCTACCAGCCTGAAATCTCTGCAACACACGTCGCAAATCCGGAGATATGGCCGACACGATCACTCCCTCTTTAAGAATACCAGCTGGCTCCGAGACTCCAGGAGAGTCAGGCACAAAGCTCCTAGAGAGAGCATCAGCCTTAACATTCTTCGAACCAGGCAGGTATGAGACCACAAAGTCAAAATGAGAGAAAAACAATGACCAACGAGCCTGTCTAGGATTCAGGCGCTTAGCAGACTCGAGATACATCAGATTTTTGTGATCAGTCAAGACCACCACACGATGCTTAGCACCCTCGAGCCAATGACGCCACTCCTCAAATGCCCACTTCATGGCCAACAACTCCCGATTACCAACATCATAGTTCCGCTCAGCAGGCGAAAACTTCCTAGAGAAAAAGGCACATGGTCTCATCACAGAACAACCAGAGCCTCTCTGCGACAAAACAGCCCCAGCACCGATTTCAGAAGCATCCACTTCAACCTGAAAGGGAAGTGAGACATCAGGCTGGCACAAAACAGGTGCCGAAGTACACCGGCGCTTCAGCTCCTGGAAGGCCTCCACGGCTGCAGGAGCCCAATTAGCCACATCAGAACCTTTCTTGGTCATATCCGTCAAAGGTTTAACAACGCTAGAAAAATTAGCGATAAAGCGACGGTAGAAATTAGCGAACCCCAAGAACTTCTGAAGACTCTTAACAGACGTGGGCTGAGTCCAATCATGAATAGCTCGAACCTTGACTGGGTCCATCTCCACGGCAGAAGGGGAGAAAATAAAACCCAAAAAGGAAACCTACTGCACTCCAAAGAGACACTTTGAGCCCTTCACAAACAAAGCGTTATCACGCAAAACCTGAAACACCATACTGACTTGCTTTACATGAGAATCCCAATCATCCGAGAAAACTAGAATATCATCAAGATACACAATCAAAAATTTATCCAGATACTTCCGGAAGATATCATGCATAAAGGACTGAAACACTGAAGGGGCATTAGAGAGCCCAAAGGGCATCACCAAGTATTCAAAATGACCTTCGGGCGTATTGAATGCAGTTTTCCATTCATCTCCCTGCCTAATGCGCACAAGGTTGTACGCACCACGAAGATCTATCTTGGTGAACCACTGGCGCCCTTAATCCGAGCAAACAAGTCTGACAATAGCGGCAACGGATACTGAAACTTAACAGTGATTTTATTCAGAAGCCGATAGTCTATACAAGGTCTCAAAGACCCGTCTTTCTTGGCCACAAAAAAGAATCCCGCACCGAGAGGGGAAGAGGATGGACGAATATGCCCCTTCTCCAAAGACTCCTTGACATAAGAACGCATCGCGGCATGCTCGGGTACAGACAAATTAAATAATCGTCCCTTAGGAAATTTACTGCCAGGAATCAAATCTATAGCGCAGTCACAGTCCCTATGAGGAGGAAGAGCACTGGACCTGGACTCACTGAATACATCCTGATAGTCACACAAATACTCAGGAACTTCTGAAGGAGTAGAAGTAGCAATAGACACCGGCGAAGAATCGCAATGAATTCCCTGACAACCCCAACTTGAGACAGACATAGCCTTCCAATCCAAAACAGGATTATGGGTCTGTAACCATGGCAGACCTAAAACGACCAAATCATTCATTTTATGCAGAACAAGAAGACGAATCACCTCCCGATGTTCAGGAGTCATGCACATGGTCACTTGTGTCCAATACTGCGGTTTATTTTCCGCCAGTGGCGTAGCATCAATTCCTCTGAGAGGAATCGGAACCTTTAAAGGCTCCAGGACAAAACCGCAGCGCTTGGCAAACGACAAGTCCATAAGACTCAGGGCAGCACCTGAATCCACAAATGCCATAACAGGGTAGGAAGACAATGAACAAATTAAAGTCACAGACAAAATAAATTTAGGCTGCAAATTACCAATGGTGACAGGACTGACAACCTTGGTTAGGCGTTTAGAGCATGCTGATATAACATGTGTAGAATCACCACAGTAAAAACACAGCCCATTCTGACGTCTATGATTTTGTCGTTCGGTTCTAGTCAGGATTCTATCGCATTGCATTGAGACAGGTGTCTGTTCAGACAACACCGCCAAAGGTTTAGCGGATTTGCGCTCCCGCAAACGCCGATCAATCTGAATAGCCAGCGCCATAGAATCATTCAGACTTGTAGGAATTGTAAAACCCACCATCACATTCTTAATGGCTTCAGAAAGGCCATTTCTGAAATTTGCGGCCAGAGCACATTCATTCCATCGAGTAAGCACGGACCATTTCCGAAATTTTTGGCAGTACACCTCAGCTTCATCCTGGCCCTGAGAGATGGCCAGTAGAGCTTTTTCTGCCTGAATTTCAAGATTAGGCTCCTCATAAAGCAATCCGAGCGCCAGAAAAAACGCATCAACATCTGCCAATGCAGGATCTCCTGGCGCTAACGAGAAAGCCCAATCCTGAGGGTCGCCACGCAAGAAGGAGATAATAATTTTAACTTGCTGAGCTGAATCTCCAGACGAACGAGGTTTCAAAGATAGAAACAATTTACAATTATTCCTAAAATTCCTAAATTTAAACCGATCTCCAGAGAACAGCTCAGGAATAGGTATCTTAGGCTCTGACATAGGACTGCTAACAACAAAATCCTGAATGCCCTGCACACGTGCAGCAAGCTGATCCACACTAGTAATCAAGGTCTGAACATTCATGTCTGCAGCAAAGCTTCAAGCCACTCAGAGATAAAGGGGAGGAAAAAAAACAAAAAAAAAACTCAGAACTTCTTTTCTTTTAATCCCACTTCAGCAATGCATTAACTATATATTGGCCTGGCTTACTGTTATGATCCCAATGGCAGGGGACCTCAAAGATTACAGCAAAGTCTGCAAAACATAAATACCAGCTCATAGGGAAGTGGTAACTAGGCTGACCATATACCTGATCCTAGCGCAAACACTAACAGCAGCCGGGGAACGTGCCTACGTTGATTCTAGACGTCTCGCGCCAGCCGGAGAACTAACTACCCCTATCAGGGAAAATAAGACCTCTCTTGCCTCCAGAGAAAAGACCCCAAAGTAATACAAGCCCCCAACAAATAATAACGGTGAGGTAAGAAGAAAGGACAAACGTAAGAATTAACTAGATTTAGCAAAGAGAGGCCCACTGACTAATAGCAGAATATAGTAAGAAGACTTATATGGTCAGCAAAAAACCCTGCAAAATATCCACGCTGAATATCCAAGAACCCCCAAACCGACTGACGGTGTGGGGGGAGAATATCAGCCCCCCTAGAGCTTCCAGCAATAACAGGAATCACATATTGTACAAGCTGGACAAAAAATATGAACAATGCAAATGATCAAGAGTACGAAAGCAGGACTTAGCTTATCTTGCAAAGAACCAGGACCTGAAGACAGGAGCAAACAGAAGTGAACTGATTACAACGAAGCCAGGCACTGGACTGAGAATCCAGGAAGTTTAAATAGCAACACCCCAGGCCTAACGAAGCAGGTGAGCACAAACCTGGTAAAAGACAATCCAAGTGCCAAATCACTAGTGACCACAAGAGGGAGCCAAAAAGTATAGTTCACAACAGCCCAGGCCCGATGAGCAGAAGAGACAGGCCCAATGCAGGCCCCCTCTGTCCACCGGGCCCCATATGCCAGTCAGGGCAGTAATGCCCTGATGGCAGCCCTGAATGTGACTGGGGTTAGTAATGGGGGAGTCTTATTGACGCCTCTCCATTACTAACCTCTGGGCTTGATGTCACCTGACAATACAAAGGTGATGTTATGCTACTGCAGTGCAGTATAGCGCAACCTCCACCAGGGGGAGCTTGAGAGGGAAGTGAGACTGCACACACAGAGCAGCAGCACAGACGCCACAAAATGGCGAGAGAGTGGTCAGACAAGCCAAGTCAAAAAAAAGTTAGAAGCAAAAGTACCAATAGTAGCAGCAGTATATGTGGTCAAGAACAAGCCAGGGGGTTCAGCAATAGTCAGAAACGGATAAGACAAAGACAGAAGGCAGAAGGGAGTCCGAATACGAGCCAAGTCAAAAACCAGAGAATCAAGCGAACAAACAGGGAAACACTGGGAAAAGGGCAGACAGAGGGAGTCAACAGACACGGGGCTAGTCAGGGATCACAGCAGGACAGATAAAGAGCTACCAGAGTCAGGTTCACACGCCGAAGGCAGAACTATAGCTGACACCGCCAGCAGGATGCATCAGAGCTAAATAGCACACCTGAACCCAGAATGAGGCAGAGCAAAGTTAACCCTTGACATGATCCACCCGGAAAAAGGGCAGACAGGACTAAACCTTGGAACAGATCATGACAGGTGACATCAAACCCCCCACTATCACCCCACTTGCCACCAGTACAGGACAAGCTGGAAGAGCGAGGCTAAGTGCCAGAATTGGCGCATCTTAGAGATGTGCCTTTTCTGGGGTGGCTGATAGCTGATGTTTTTAGCCTTGGGGGCAGTATTTCATGGCCCCTTCCTAAGCTATTAATATCAGCCCGCAGCTATGTGCATAGCCTTTGCTCGTTATTAATTATAGGGGAACCTCACATCATTTTTTTGGGGGGGTACCCCATTTTAATAGCCGGTAAAGGCTAATTATATAGCTGTGAGCTGATATTAATAGCCTGGGAAGCTCCATGGGTATTACCCCCTTTCCAGGCTAAAAATATCGTCCCCCAGCCATCAGCTTTCCATCTGCTGGTTACGAAAATTGTTAATTACAGTAGAATTTTGGCTTCAAAAAGTCCCTTTGATAGCATTGAAAACCTACAATACAAAATAATTATATGGGATAGCTCAATACCTAAGATACTGTCAACGAGTAAAAAGACTGAAAGCTATTGCAGTTGTTATCACGCACAATTCACATTGGGGGAACACATTATTTTCAGGAATTAATTATCTCAAAAACTAGAACCAATTCAGCACAAGTAATGGGATTTTTTTAATTTTGCAGCTTCAAAATATCTAAAATCAATTAAAAAAATTTTTGGCACTTTTAAATAAATTATCTTTTTGCAGACCTGTCTGTTATATTGGGAGGTGCTGGGATCCATCGTCTTCTGCTTCCTCTTATTCTTCTTCAGATCAATCTAACCAGTGAAGGGCATTAAAAGTTCATGAGATGTGACCCACCCACGGAGGCTACAAT
The DNA here is from genome assembly GCF_051348905.1 of Ranitomeya variabilis. Classification (NCBI taxonomy): domain Eukaryota; kingdom Metazoa; phylum Chordata; class Amphibia; order Anura; family Dendrobatidae; genus Ranitomeya; species Ranitomeya variabilis. Next base: position 252,876,149 of record NC_135233.1, on the reverse strand, counting down.
ATTCGTGACCTACTTTGGTTTCCTGTGTGTTTTGCAGATGCCAATCTTTGCCAGGATGCAGCGGCAGAAGGAAGTCAGGAGGGCACAGAGTACAGGACACAGCAATGCCAAAAAGTAAAGAAAATGCTGCTCTTAAAGGGGAAGTACACAGAAACTGTGTTTTTACCGACGACTTTTATAGATCACTACATCGTTGCCGATTCTATCATGTCATTATTTTCAGCACTGAATGTAGGAAAATCTTCACACTGACATCCAGGCGGGAACTGAAATTCAGCACTGGCATTTAAAAGCACCCAGGCTGATGCTGCCCCCACATTCTCCAGATAGGGGTCTCTGTTACTAATATTATCTTGCATGGAGGAAATGCAGATTTACCACCAACATCACCAATATTATTGATATATAAGATTAATTAATACTGCCACATCATGACTACATAATGCCGCCATACAGCGACAGAATAATGCCATCATACTGATCATTAGAAGGATTGTACACCCCTGAATACGTTTTTGGCAAGTTGCAGTGCAGACGGCTGACTCATTATGGTGTGTAATATATTTACCATTTACAGCAGTTGTCAGGTGATCGCGGGTTTACAATTCTCACACTTTGTGGTCACGCGCCAACCAGAGTCTCAGCCACTTCGCTCAATATTCTGTCCTAGTCGGCACCTGACTCCAAATATGCAAATTGTACACCTGTATTCACGTGACAACTGCTGCAACGAAGAAGTGGTGCCAAATCTTGATGGTGTGTAAACTACACACACATTAGGATATGGCACACTGTGGTCATTGTGTAGCGCCCCCCACTGCCGCAGGGCCAAGGGGTACCCGGTACCGGCCTCTGAGTCTCTGCTCTGGGGTTGTCACGGTGGCTGGACCCGGTCCGTGACCCTGCTGAGGGGCGTACAATGAAGGGTGTGGGTGGTGATGATGTTGTAGTGGTGCGGTGCAGGTCACAGTAAATAACAAGGACACCAGGTTGCAGTCTCTTTACCTTTTTACTGAAGGTTTGGAGGTACCCAATCCAGAGCACTGTTAACAGGGCTGGCTGAGACCGGCCGGTCCAACGGCACATCCGGAGTTCCCTTTTCAGGTGGGAATCAGTGTCTACCTTCTAGCGCCTGTGTGTTGTAGTCCTTCCCTGCTGAGCACCCCGGGATAGTGTTCACAACTTATTCTGTCTGTCTCTGATGTTCATTCTCTCCGTCCCCCAGATGATATGGCTAGGACGCACCCGTATGACGGGTTAGGCCTGGAGTTCTTCCGGGACTCTAGAGTCGCCCCTCTCCCGCAGCTGCCTCCGTTGTCTGCTTAGGTGTTTAAGTGAGACAGCCAACCTATAATTGGCTGCCCTGCCGTGGTTTGAAGTAATGCTTAAAGTCTCTTACTTTCTCGGCGTTCCGGCCACCGACTGTTTGCGCCTCAGAAGGATGTTGCCTTGATCTTACAGCACGACTCCTTCTGGTCCTATCGCCTCTTTGCTGTTTTACCGTTTTCTCACTTCTTGTCCTTTCTTAGGAATCTGTCAGGATCCCATCCCTGACAGGTCCTCTCTCTGGCTCTTCCCAGTTACTTCTTGTTCTCTCTGTCTTCCTGTCCAACCCCCAGTTTTACCAGAGTGTGAGGAGTGGCCTACTAGATAGAACCACTCCCCCTGGTGGCCGGAGTGTGAAGTGTAGTGCGAGTGTTACCTGGTCAGGTGAACTCCTTTAGCGCAGTCAGACGTAACATCACTCCCCTTAGTGGCAGAGCGACATTACTGCAACGACCAGGACTCTGGGGCGCTGCACTCGCCAACAATTTAGGTGGAAAAGGCTTATAACAAACACGACTGGACCAAGATCATGTTAGTATCAATATTGCAATATAAGAAAATATAATACTGCCAGACCATAACCTGATATTACCAACTTATACAGTAGTCCATAACTCGGGATTGCAAAACACACAGACATCTTACTGCTTGTCCTATCCCTCCTCACATTCCCCACCTCTATACAACCCATATAATGCTACTATAACCAGTGCCCTAGACAGACCTGGGCAAAGTGTGACCTGTGGACAGAGACAGCCGCAGGGCTGAAACAGTGGCCCATAGACTGCACGTGTACTCCCCGGCCCGCTATCCATCTGCTGCCGCCTCTCACTGTTGCCCTTCTCCACATCCTCGGGATGCAGACAATGGTGAATACACTGGTGGTGGAAGATGGACCACATCCTCCAGCATGTGATCCAGCAGATGCAATGATATTTCATTGCGTCAGCTGTGCACTGCAGAGAGACAGATCACCGGAGAGAGCTGATCGCTGGGGGGATGGGAGTAAGGCGAGTATGTGGTGGTGGTTATTTTTTTTACATGTGTATAGAATATTTGTATGCATATAGGGGGCTGTGTGGGGCCCATACTGTATATAGGGGTACTGGTGCTTTATATAAAAGGATATGTGGGGCTCATGCTGTATATCAGAGGCTATGTGGGGATCATACGGTATATAGGAGGCTATGTGTGGGCTCATACTGTCTATAGGAAGCTATGTTGAGGATCATACTGTATATAGAAGGCTATGTGCGGGCTCATATTGTCTGTAGGAAGCTATGTTGAGGATCATACTGTATATAAGAGGCTATGTGTGGGCTCATACGGAATATAGGAGGCTATGTGGAGGATCATACGGTATATAGGAGGCTATGTGTGGGCTCATATTGTCTGTAGGAAGCTATGTTGAGGATCATACTGTATATAGGAGGCTATGTGCGGGCTCATACTGTCTATAGAAAGCTATGTTGAGGATCATACTGTATATAGGAGGCTATGTGCGGGCTCATATTGTCTGTAGGAAGCTATGTTGAGGATTATACTGTATATAGGAGGCTATGTGGAGGATCATACGGTATATAGGAGGCTATGTGCGGGCTCATACTGTCTATAGGAAGCTATGTTGAGGATCATACTGTATATAGGAGGCTATGTGCGGGCTCATATTGTCTGTAGGAAGCTATGTTGAGGATTATACTGTATATAGGAGGCTATGTGGAGGATCATACGGTATATAGGAGGCTATGTGTGAGCTCATGTTGTCTGTAGGAAGCTTTGTGAGGATCATACTGTATATAAAAGGCTATGTGCTGGCTCATACGGTATATAGGGGCTATATGTGGGCTCATACTGTCTATAGGAAGCTATGTTGAGGATCATACTGTATATAGGAGGCTATGTGTGGGCTCATACTGTCTATAGCAGAGGTGTCAAACTGCATTCCTCGAGGGCCGCAAACAGGTCATGTTTTCAGGATTTCCTTAGCATTCCACAAGGTGCTGGAATCATTCTGTGCAGGTGATTAAATTATCACCTGTGCAATACAAGGAAATCCTGAAAACATGACCTGTTTGCGGCCCTCGAGGAATGCAGTTTGACACCTCTGGTCTATAGGAAGCTATGTTGAGGATCATACTGTATATAGGAGGCTATGTGCGGGCTCATATTGTCTGTAGGAAGCTATGTTGAGGATTATACTGTATATAGGAGGCTATGTGGAGGATCATACGGTATATAGGAGGCTATGTGTGAGCTCATATTGCCTGTAGGAAGCTTTGTGAGGATCATACTGTATATAGAAGGCTATGTGAGGGCTCATACGGTATATAGGAGGCTATATGTGGGCTCATACTGTCTATAGGAAGCTATGTTGAGGATCATACTGTATATAGGAGGCTATATGCGGGCTCATATTGTCTGTAGGAAGCTATGTTGAGGATTATACTGTATATAGGAGGCTATTGTCATGTCGGACGCTGTTCATACTAGGGCGTTCGACAGACAGCGGTAATTCCGCTTTTGTCCACTATGCGCTCAGTGGCATCGGCTAGATTTTATCTAGCTGGTCCGGGGTTAATTTAGCTGGTGCTCGGATTGGAAGCTGGGTCACGCCCACTGCCTTTAAATAGTTCTTCTGAACATTGGGTGTCGCCGATTATAGCTTCTGTCTTGTGCTTGGTTATCTCGGTCTGGAGTGGTGAGCTAGGAGTTGGAGTATCGTATCTGGTGGTGTATTTCCCTTTGTCTTATTTTCGCCTACCTGTATTTGTATTTGTTTTTCCCTGTGCACTTATAGTATATTCCTGTGTGACTGCGGCGTGGTGCATATTTTTCCGTTATCCTTGTCTGTGCTAACTGTGGGTATTGGTGTGTGGTCTCTTCACTGGGTGGTGGGTGGTGGTTTCAGCCTAGGGTTGAAACAGGAGACAGGGTGAGGATGGAGGCCCAGACATGCACACCATCAGTGTAAACTCTGGGAGAGGGTCAGTCAGGGTTTCTCTAGTCTGAGGGAAATCGCAGGGGCCCGGGTTATTAGCTCTTGCCTACCTAGGCTTCCCGTGACATTATAATCGGCCAACATTATTTGAATTCCATGGATCCCATGACTTCCATAACCCGCCAGTTGGAGGCGCTGTCCCTACAGGTCACTGAGTTGAGGGGGGCAGTGCAGCAACAGGGACTAGCAGTATCTAATGTGCAAGCCGGAGTGACAGGTAGAGTTGCTGAGCCTAAGTTTCCTTTGCCTGAAAAGTTTGCTGGGGAACGCAGTAAATTTGTTACTTTTCGTGAAGCTTGCAAACTATATTTTCGTATGCGCCCGATCTCCTCAGGTAATGAGGCTCAGCGTGTGGGTCTGGTGTTGTCATTATTATTATATACGGGGACCCCCAAGCATGGTCGTTTTCTTTGCCATCTGTTTCTGCTGCATTTAACTCTGTGGAGAGTTTTTTTTCTGCTCTTGGACACATTTACGATGATCCTGACAGAATGGCTCTAGCAGAATCTAAGATACGCACTATTCGCCAGGGGGAGCGTGTTGCAGAGGATTACTGTTCTGAATTTCGCCGCTGGGCGGTCGACACACAGTGGAATGATCCCGCGCTGCGGAGTCAGTTTATTCATGGGGTTTCTGGAAGGGTTAAAAAAGCCCTCCTGATGTACGAGACTCCTGCTTCTCTAGATTCCGCCATGAGTCTTGTTGTTCGCATTGATCGCCGTTTGTGTCAGGGGGAGCATGAGACGCCGCCTATGGGAGAGGGTTTAGGTTCACGTGAGGTTGCTGCAGGTGAGCCCACGAAGCCTATGCAAATCGCAGGGGTGTCACATGTTAAGCATCGAGCCCCTGTGCTCAGGAAGCAGGGAGCCTGTTTTTACTGCGGTAAAACTGGTCATTTTGTTAACATTTGTCCTCTGCTGTCTAAGAAAAACGCAACGGCGGAAAACTTCTAAGCTCAGAGGGTGTGGAGGAGGCCAATCTGAGCTTATGTATATCCTCCATGGTGGTTTCTCAATGCATGCTCCCTGCCAAAGTTATTGTCGCTGGCAGAGAGCTACCAATCACTTTTTGTGGATAGTGGTTCTGCCACAAATCTCATTGATGAGGAGTTTGCGCGCACTGCCGGTTTTAGGATCGAAAAACTGCCTCATCCTATCCGCGTGGTCACCATCAATGCTGCTCCTCTCCCACAGGGGGAGATTACTGAGTTTGTGGCTGAGGTGAAACTCCACATTGGGGTTCTACATTCCGAGCGGGTTACATGTAAGTTGCTCAGGAATCTTCCTGCTCAGGTGGTTTTGGGTTTTCCTTGGTTGTCCATGCACAACCCGGTAATTGACTGGAAAACTCAGGACATAATTCGGTGGAGCGACTTCTGCCAGGAGAATTGCCTGGCCACATGTGTGTCTGCTGTGACTTCAAGCGTTCCGGAGTCACTTCTGGATTTTGCGGATGTGTTCTGTGAGAAGGGTTGTTCAGAGTTGTCACCACATCGCCCCTATGACTGTACTATCAGGTTTAAACCAGGGGCCAAATTGCCTAAAGCAAGGATGTTTAACATCTCCGGTCCGGAGAGACAAGCGTTAAAGGATTACATTGCTGAAAGTTTGAGCAAAGGGCACATCAGGCCTTCATCCTCGCCTGTGGCAGCGGGGTTCTTCTTCGTTAAAAAGAAAGATGGCGGACTACGCCCGTGTCTGGATTTCATGGAGTTAAACCAGATTACGGTTTGTGATCCATACCCTATGCCATTGATACCGGATTTGTTTAACCAGGTGGCAGGTGCTAAGTGGTTTACCAAGCTTGACCTCAGAGGGGCGTACAACCTCATAAGAGTCCGTCAAGGTGATGAGTGGAAGACTGCTTTTAATACCCCTGAGGGTCATTTTGAAAATTTGTTGATGCCATTTGGGTTGACAAACGCACCTGCAGTGTTTCAACATTTCATAAATGATGTGTTCTCGCATGTTTTGGGGAAATTCTTTATTGTGTACCTAGATGACATTCTCATATATTCTTGCGACCGTGATGCTCATTTAGATCATGTCAGGCAGGTGTTACAGCTTCTCAGAGAGAATAAGCTATATGCTAAACTTGAGAAATGTGTATTTTCGGTTCAGGAGTTGCCTTTCTTGGGTTATATTGTGTCTGCTTCTGGTTTTAAAATGGACGCCGCTAAGGTGCAAGCGGTGCTGCATTGGGAACGGCCTGATAACCTAAAAGCACTTCAGCGGTTCCTTGGGTTTTCTAACTACTATAGGAAGTTTATCAAGGATTTTTCTATCATTGCTAAACCGCTAACTGACATGACTAAAAAGAGTACCAATTTCTCCGTTTGGCCTGAGGCTGCTGTGTGCGCATTTGAATTTCTTAAAAACAGTTTTGTTTCGGCCCCCATTCTTGTGCAGCCAGACGTATCGAAACCTTTTGTTGTGGAAGTCGATGCGTCTGAGGTTGGTGTGGGGGCGGTGCTGTTACAAGGCTCATCCTTGAGTGATTTGCGTCCGTGCGCCTATTTCTCCAAGAAACTGTCGTCCGCCGAACGTAACTACGATATCGGCAACAGGGAGTTGTTGGCAATCAAGTTGGCCTTTGAGAAATGGCGACACTTCTTGGAGGGGTCGGTTCATCAGGTTACTGTTATTACCGACCATAAGAATTTGCTTTATTTGGAGTCTGCCAAGCGTCTTCTCCCCAGGCAGGCTTGCTGGGCATTGTTTTTCAAGCGGTTCAACTTTGTTGTTACTTACAGACCTGGGTCTAAAAACACTAAGGCGGATGCTCTGTCCAGATTTTTTCCGGGGGGGAGAACCTCGGGAAGATCCGGTACCCATCCTCCAAAAGGGTGCTGTGGTTTTGGCTCTCACTACCGAGGTTGAGGCTGAGATTGCCGAGGCCCAGGAGGAGGTACCATCTGAGCTTCCCATCAACAAATCGTTTGTACCGCTTCATCTCCGCTTAAAGGTTTTGGCGGAGCATCATGATGCTGTTCTGGCTGGCCACCCAGGGGTTAGGGGTACCTTGGAGTTGGTGTCACGTCGGTTTTGGTGGCCCAAGATCCGACAGGACATGGTCTCATACGTGTCAGCTTGCACCACATGCGCTAGGGCTAAGACACCCCGCTCCCGTCCTGTTGGCACACTACTTCCTCTCGAGGTACCTAGTAAGCCATGGACGGAAATCTCCATGGATTTTATCACTGACTTGCCCTCCTCAGCTGGGAACACGGTCATCTTGGTGATTGTTGATCGGTTCTCAAAAATATCGCACTTTGTGTCTTTGCCTTCGTTGCCTAACGCTAAGACTCTGGCTCAGGTATTTGTGCAGGAGGTGGTCAGACTTCATGGAGTTCCATCTGACATCGTTTCTGATAGGGGGTCTCAGTTTGTGGCAAAATTTTGGAAAGCATTTTGCTCACAGCTGGGGATCAAGTTGTCTCATTCTTCGGCGTTTCATCCTCAGTCAAATGGTCAGACCGAGCGTATGAACCAAAATTTGGAACAGTACTTACGCTGCTTTGTTTCTGATAACCAGGAGGAGTGGTCGACGTTCCTTCCTTTGGCTGAGTTTGCCATCAATAATCACCGCCAGGAGTCTTCTGGGGAGTCTCCTTTTTTTGTGTTTACGGGCTACATCCTCAATTTTGTACTTTGAGTCAGGGGGGCTGTTCCGGCGTCCCGGAGGAAGACCAGTTAGGAGCACAATTGTCATCAGTCTGGAGGAGAGTTAAACAGCGCCTGTTGAGCGTGGGTGCTAGGTACAAACGTGTGGCTGACAGTAGGCGTGTGCCAGGTTTGGACCTGAGTGTGGATGACTGGGTGTGGTTATCCACAAAAAACATAAAACTTAAAATACCATCCCTTAAATTGGGTCCAAGGTTTATTGGTCCATTTAGGGTCGCTGCCGTCATTAACCCAGTAGCGTACCGATAGGAGCTTCCTACGGTGTATAAGATACACAACGTGTTCCACAGATCGTTGCTAAAAAAGATGGTGGGTCTTATGGACGCGACACCGATGCCTTCTCCAGTCTTGGTGGATGGTAATTTGGAATTTGAAGTCTCCAAGGTGGTTGACTCTCGTGTAGTGCACCGCACTTTACAGTACTTGGTACACTGGCGTGGTTATGGGCCTGAGGAAAGGTCCTGGGTACCAGCCTCAGACGTTCATGCGGATCGGCTGGTCAGTATGTTTCACCGCCGCCATCTGGACAAGCCGGGTCCTATAAGTCGTGAGGGCCCTGGGGTCCCTCTTAGAAGGCGGGGTACTGTCATGTCGGACGCTGTTCATACTAGGGCGTTCGACAGACAGCGGTAATTCCGCTTTTGTCCACTATGCGCTCAGTGGCGTCGGCTAGATTTTATCTAGCTGGTCCGGGGTTTATTTAGCTGGTGCTCGGATTGGAAGCTGGGTCACGCCCACTGCCTTTAAATAGCTCTCCTGATCATTGGGCGTCACCGATTATAGCTTCTGTCTTGTGCTTGGTTATCTCGGTCTGGAGTGGTGAGCTAGGAGTTGGAGTATCATATCTCGTGGTGTATTTCCCTTTGTCTTATTTTCGCCTACCTGTATTTGTATTTGTTTTGCCCTGTGCACTTATAGTATATTCCTGTGTGACTGTGGCGTGGTGCATATTTTTCCGTTATCCTTGTCTGTGCTAACTGTGGGTATTGGTGTGTGGTCTCTTCACTGGGTGGTGGGTGGTGGTTTCAGCCTAGGGTTGAATCAGGAGACAGGGTGAGGATGGAGGCCCAGACATGCACACCATCAGTGTAAACTCTGGGAGAGGGTCAGTCAGGGTTTCCCTAGTCTGAGGGAAATCGCAGGGGTCCGGGTTATTAGCTCTTGCCTACCTAGGCTTCCCGTGACAGCTATGTGGAGGATCATACGGTATATAGGAGGCTATGTGTGGGCTCATATTGTCTGTAGGAAGCTATGTTGAGGATTATACTGTATATAGGAGGCTATGTGGAGGATCATACTGTATATATGAGGTTATGTGTAGGCTCATAGTGTCTGTAGGAAGCTATGTTGAGGATCATACTGCATAAAGGAGGTTATGTGCAGGCTTATACTGTATATAGGAGGGTATGTGGAGGCTCATACGGTATATAGGAGGCTATGTGGAGGATCATACGGTATATAGGAGGCTATGAGCAGCCTCATATTGTATATAGGAGGCTATGTGTAGGTTCATATTGTCTACTAGATGGTGGCCCGATTCTAACGCATCGGGTATTCTAGAATATGTATGCGTAATATATTTCGCAGCCCACACAGTACATTGCGCAGCCCACGCAGTACATTGCGCAGCCCACGCAGTACATTGCGCAGCCCACGTTGTATATTGCGCAGCCCACGTTGTATATTGCGCAGCCCACGCAGTACATTGCGCAGCCCACGTTGTATATTGCGCAGCCCACGTTGTATATTGCGCAGCCCACGCAGTACATTGCGCAGCCCACGTTGTATATTGCGCAGCCCACGTAGTATATCGCACAGCCCATGTATATTGCGCAGGCCACATTGTATATAGCACAGCCACGTAGTATATTGCCAGCGACGTAGTATATAGCACAGCCCATGTAGTATATTGCCCAGCCACGTATACAGCACAGGCCATGTAGTATATTGCCCAGCCACGTAGTATATAGCAAAGCCCATGTAGTATATTGCCCAGCCACGTATATAGCAAAGCCCATGTAGTATATTGCCCAGCCACGTATATAGCACAGCCCATGTAGTATATTGCCCAGCCATGTAGTATATTGCCCAGCCACGTATATAGCACAGCCCATGTAGTATATTGCCCAGCCCATGCAGTATATAGCAATGTGGGCATCATATCCCTGTTAAAAAAAGAAATAAAATAAAAAATCGTTATATACTCACCTTCCGGAGCCCCCGGATCCAAGCGATGCTCCTGGCCCGCTTCGGTCCCAAGAGTGCATTGCGGTCTCGTGAGATGATGACGTAGCGGTCGTGCGAGACCGCTACGTCATCATCTCGCGAGATCGCAGCATGGAGCGTCGGGAGGAGCGGGTAAGGCCTGTTGTCGATCCGGGGGCCGACGGACGGTGAGTATCTAACGATTTTTTATTTTTTTTATTATTTTTAACATTAGGTCGTTTTACTATTCATGCCGCATAGGCAGCATGAATAGTAAAAAGTTGGTCACACAGGGTTAATAGCAGCGGTAACAGAGTGCATTACACCGTGGCATAACGCGGTCCGTTACTGCTGCCATTAACCCTGTGTGAGGGCAGACTGGAGGGGAGTACGGTGCGGGCACTGACTGCGGGGAGGAAGGAGCGGCCATTTTTCCGCCGGACTGTGCCCGTCGCTGATTGGTCGTGGCTGTTTTGCCACGACCAATCAGCAACTTTGATTCCATGACAGACAGAGGCCGCGACCAATGAATATCCGCGACAGACAGACAGACGGACAGACAGAAAGACGGAAGTGACCCTTAGACAATTATATAGTAGATAGGAAGCTATGTGGAGGATCATACTGTATATAGGAGGCTATGCAGGGGTTTATAACAGAGGCGTAGCTAGGGTTTTGGTTCAGGGGGGTGCGAAGCTTCTGAGTGGGCCCCTAACCAGGTAACCTTGATTACAATTCGGTGACGCGCCCTAATAGTGGAGGAGAACCTCAGCAGATGACCGCGCTGTTACTGAAGATAATCTCTATATAAAGACCAACATGGATATTACCGCCATATGGTCAGTGGTAGATACCAGCCCTACAGAATATATAAGAGATCACAGCACAGATAATGACTTACCGCTGACGTTCTTTATGATGGAATCGTCACTTTTCCCGTCTTTTCCATCTGGCCCAGACCGACATGACAACTTCTTCCAGCTACAACTCGTCTGCAGAGAATACAACAAAGACACATTTCACTTCTCATATTCCAGCCCCATCATCATCTATTCCCAACCTGCACAAACTCCTCATCCTGCTGATACTCAAATACTGAGCCGCTGCTGCCCTATGTGTCCCTATTACTGGATCTGATACCCCAATACTGAGCCGCTGCTGCCGTATGTGTCCCTATTACTGTCCCTGATACCCCAATACTGAGCTGCTGCTGCCGTATGTGTCGCTATTACTGTCCCTGATACCCCAATTACTGAACCTGCTGTGTGGTTCTCTGTGCCCTCTAAATTCTAAAGCACCCCTCTATAATATAGGAATGCCGGGTGCAAGTGCCCTAGAAAACAGTGCGCATATTTTGCCCCCTAGAAAGTAACATTGCCCTGTGTGCACCTTTGATAGTCACAGTAACCTGAGTTCCCCTATAACAATAAGTGCCCACTTTACATTTAATAATGTCCCGAGTCTCCCCCTGTACAGCTCCCCTATACACAGTATGATGCTCTCTTATACACAGTATACTGACCCCTTAGTAGCCTCCAAACTGTTTGATGGCTCCAACACTGTAATCCCCACACTGTATGATGCCCCTCTAGATGGCCTCCATATAGTATAATGCACCAGATCGTCCTCAATATAGTATAATGCACCACATAGTCCTCAATATAGTATAATGCACCAGATAGTCCTCAATATAGTATAATGCACTCCCCATAGGCCTACTCTATATTGTATAATGCATCCCCCATAGGCAGATTCTATAGCACAAAGCAGCACCCCATAGGCAGACCCTGTACTATAAGGCAGCACCCCCATAGGCAGACCCTGTACTATAAGGCAGCACCCCCATAGGCAGACCCTGTACTATAAGGCAGCACCCCTATAAGCATACCCTGTACTATAAGGCAGCACCCCCATAGGCAGACCCTGTAGTATAATGCATTTCAAAAAACTGACCGTCACATCCAAAACATAGACTAAGTGTGAACAGGTGCTGAACCTAGAGTCACCAACTCGTATACAGTCAAGTAAATAAGGCAGCACACTGCAGCGCTGAAACATGCAAACATGAAACATGAAAACTGAACTGCATTACTGCACTAGAAATATGAAAAATGAGAGCGTTTAGCGCATAAAAATGGCCAATTTTATGTGTACCTGGTAGCCGCTTTAGGGCATCTCTCGTATACCAGGTCCTACGCTTTCCTTTCCTCGCTGAGAATAAACGTCTCCATCTGAATGGGTACCTGTGAAACCTCTTCTTATACTAACATTCTCTCTCTCTGTGGAGGGGTAATGGACCTGTTGCGATTAAAACACCTGTGGCTAGGAGGCGGAGTACTCAGTCAGAAGGCTAAGAAGACCCTGTAGTATAAGGCAGACCCTGTAGTATTAGACAGACCCCCCAAAGGCAGACCGTGTAGTATTAGGCAGACCCCCCATAGGCAGACCCTGTAGTATTAGGCAGACCCCCCATAGGCAGACCCTGTAGTATTAGGCAGACCCTGTAGTATTAGGCAGACCTCCCCCATAGGCAGACCCTGTAGTATTAGACATACCCCCCATAGGCAGACCCTGTAGTATTAGGAAGACCACCCATAGGCAGATTCTGTAGTATAAGGCAGCACCACTTAAAAAAAAATACTCACCTCTCTTCTTCCTGGTTCCTGCGCTGCTCTGAGCTCCCGCTTGTCTCCTGACAGCGGGCGCCGGGCAGTGATTCATCGCGCCCGCTGTCAGCGTCGCTGACATCTGACGCTGACAGGGGGATGATGGGGGAAGGAGCGCAGCGCTGCTTCCCTCATCATTGCGGTCAGCTGTATCGGCTAAATGCCGGTACAGCCGACCCTGCGATGACAGGCGGGGGCCCACTGCTGGCACCGCCCCCCTGCTCAGATGCCCCATAGTGGCCGGCAGCAGAGAAGGAAGATCGAATCTCCCTGCTCTGCCGCAGATGGTAACTGTATCGGCGCGCTGCTACAGTTTCAGTAGCGTAGCTCTGGGTGGGCCCCCTCTGAGCATCGGGCCATAGGTGCCCACACCCTCTGCCCCCCGGTAGCTATGTTACTGGTTTATAATGTCTATAGGAGGCTATGTTAGGGCTCTTATGGTATATAGGAGGCTATGTACAGGTTCATATTGTCTATAGGAAGCTATGTGGAGGATCATACTGTATATAGCAGGCTATGTAGGGGTTCATACTGTCTATAGGAGGCTATGTGATGGCTTTTACAGTATAAATAAGCTAGTGACCAAAATTGTGGATACTCTTGAAATTTTTAATAATTTTCAAGGCTTCTGGAACTTTCGGCGTTCTTACTTGCTTGATTACGTAATTATATTTATAGCGCAGGCATGCAATCTGTTACTAAAGATATCGGGAGACTTGTTTTTTTATATTTTGTCAGTAGTTTTTATAATTTTTACAAGAAATACTGGACTTCGTTCTCTGTGAGTAAAATTAATAAATTTTTAGTTACCGTATTTTTCGGACTATAAGATGCACCGGACTATAAGACACACCACAAATTTTCAGAAGGAAAATAGGGAAAAAAAATTAATGCGTCAAATGGGAGACCGTCTTATAGTCCAAATTCAGCTTACTGGGCGGGATGAGCAGTGCTGGTAGAGCATGGTCACAGGAGGTGTTCGGTGGTCCCAGGCTGGTGCGGCAGATGCGGTGGCCTCCGGGAATCCCATCCCAGGCTGGTGTGGGTGGTGCAGGAGGTTCAGCAGGTGCGGTGGTGGTGCTCTGTGGTGCAGGGGGCTTCGCCGGCATTTTGTGAAAGCCCGGAGGCCCCCTTATATCCATCGCTGTGATGCGGTGGCCTCTGAGAAAATGGCCGCCGGGGGGCGGCGCATGCTTAGATTGAGATCTCGGCAATGAGATTTCATCCCGAGATCTCGTCTCCCAAGATCTAGGGACGAGATCTCAATCTGAGCATATGCCGCCCCCGGTGGCCATTTTCCCAGAGGCCACCACATCGCAGCAGATTGAGATCTCGGCAACAAGATCTCATCCCGAGATCTCAATCTGAACATGCATCGCCTCCAGCGGCCATTTTCCCAGAGGCTAGCGCATCGCAGCAATGGATGTGTGGGGGAAAATTTTGGGGAAAAAAGTGCGTCTTGTAGTCCGAAAAAAAAACGTATATGTTAACTTTTCTTTATGTCCAAATTAAATTATAAATAGTGTTTTACAGCTACAGTCGTCACTTGATCCTTTTAGTATAGGTCCTACAGGCTTTCATTTCTTTACAAACTATTGAGAATTTTTATTTCTTGTATTTTATCAATATTTAAATTTTATTTTTTTAACTGAATAATTATAAATCTCTATTTTGACCTCACAAACTCCTGAATGATTGGGTTTTTTAGATTTTGATCATGCCAGCCACAAAGAGGTCTGATTGGTCTCCAAAAAAGAGAGCTAAGGCTGTTGTTGTGAGGAAGGAGGGATACAGTTTCAGAGATATTGCTAGGACGATGGGTGGTGGAGTCACTGCTTCTGGAGTGCAAAAACTGTGTTCACATTTTGCTGATAGTTGCAGAATCAAAACTAAGAGTGGAAGAGGAAGGAAAAAGACAACAACTCTGGAACGCCCGCCAGGGCCGTGGGGTACTTGGTACCGGCTCCGGTACTCCAAGGGGATATCACGGTGGCTGCGACTCAGTCCGTGGCCCTGAGCGCCCATGTAAAAGGGAATTGAATAAAGTTTGTGTTTGTGATGCCACCTGTTGTATTCGGTCAGTAGGGACCGACTCTGCTTAAAGAGGTCCTCTGGGGTGGTGTTATGGCAGCTAGATGGTATAACTTCCCACAGGTGAAGTAGGTCCCCAGGGCTCCCGGTGTATAGGTGAAGATGGTGAGAGGTGCAGTAAAGAGCAAGGACACAGGTTTGCAGTCTCTTTACCTGATTTACTAAAGGCTTCAGGCAACCGCAGTCCAGGGCACCAAATCACAGGTACAGGCAGGGTGCGGCCGGCTTGGAAGCGAATCCAGAGTCCCCCTTACCAGGTGGAGATAAAACCCTTCCTCTTAGCGCAGTGGTGCTGTAGTCCCT
Organism: Ranitomeya variabilis; assembly: GCF_051348905.1. NCBI lineage: Eukaryota > Metazoa > Chordata > Amphibia > Anura > Dendrobatidae > Ranitomeya > Ranitomeya variabilis. The sequence goes on along the minus strand of NC_135233.1, from coordinate 252,860,877 downwards.
TACTGCCTATGGCTTCTGATAAGATCCTCACAGTTCTCTCTGTCCTCCATGAAGGTAGGACACAAACCCGTATGACAGGTGGCTTGAGCCTTTTTACAGGGTCTCTATTATGACCCGGGCTCTATGTGCCACTGTGCCTCCTGGGTGTTAGGGCAGACAGGTGATGTGTAATCCAGCTGTCCTGCCGGTTTCTGCTGTAAGTCTTAGAGTTCCTCACAACCTCGGTCTTCTGGCTACCGGAATCTGCGCTCTATCAGGGAGATAGCTCAGTCGCAGCTGTTCTCCCCTAATGTCACACTCCTGTGCTTCGCTCTCCTACACACCCACTAAACGCCATTCTTCCTTCCGTGTTCTCTCTCTTTCTCCAGGAGCTGCAGCTTCTCTGGCTACATGGCTCGTTCAGTCCTTCTGACACTGAATGTCTGACTGCTCTCTCCTCTGACCTCTGACAGACTGACTTCCTTTCCCTCCAGACAAGAATATAGGGAAGTTCTCCCTAAACCAGGTTTAGAGCTCCCCCTTCTGGCCTGGAGTATGAACATTGTGTGCATCGTGATTACCTGATAAAAGGAATCCTTCATCGCTTCCAAGTGTGACATCACTCTCCCTGAGGAAAGCAATGCCACTGTGACGACCAGGACCCTGGGGTGTCACAACTCCAAAAACAGAGAGAAGAATTGTTAGGTTAGCCTTGCAAAACAGAAGAGGATCAGCCAAGGAACTCAACCAGTGCTTGTGTAAGAGGGTGGTGCTGTTATGGATAATAAGAAACACGCTGTCACTTTAAGAGGCTGCATCCCCTTGTCTTATGTGATGGTATGTTCTGCTGTTCTCCCCTACTCTTGTGTTCGCTATGGACTGGTCGGGGCTGTGTGGAGGAGGTGGAGCTGAGCAATGAGTGAGAAGAAGTTTCCAGAGGGAACTGAGGGAACTGTGAGCTGTTCTGTCTGCAAGGAAGAGTCGTTGGTTGCAAGAAAGATTACACAGCTTGAGACAAACTGCGATTGTTAAATAGACTTTCCCGGTTGCAGCGAAGGGTGGCTGTTCTGTGCTGGTTTGCGGAGCCACGAAGATACGGAGAAGGGGACTTACGGTTTCCAGGAGCAAAGAGAAGGCCACGCTTTACAGAGCCGACAGGAATCCGTGCGCACCACCGTTCTGGACTTTGGGGGCCCCCTGGGACTGGACCTGTGTCCCCAACATCACCGTGAGTCTGTTCCTGTCTGGTGCACCAGTTAGGGCCTAGCACAGACTTCAGTAGTTAGAGCACGGTAGCCGTGCGGCCTGCGTAGTAAAGGCCAGGGAGATTATATACAGAGTAGCAACGATATATGTTTTATTGTGTAGAGTTGCTTGTGAGATAGATTCTGAGTTTGCAATTGCTCAAGCACTGTGCTATTTACAGACAAATTGACTCATGTGCATTATCTTTTGTTATTGTAAACCCCTGTTTGCACCTTCCTTGTCCTTTACATTTCCTGTTTCCCAATAAATCTATCCTTTGTTGTTTGCACCTCATCTTGTGTACAGTAGTCTTCCTGCACCGTGGTGGTCCCCCGGCCATCGCTTCACTTGCACGATGGAGGAGTTTTGCTGTCAGATAGAACAGTACGTTGCAGATTACTTTATGCCGGTCTGAAAGCACGAACACCAAGGAAAAAGCCATTCCTAAATCTTAAGCAGAGAAATAAGAGAATTTCCTGGGCCAAAGAACATCTCAGCTGGACAACTGAAGATTGGAAGAAAGTAATCTGGTGCAATGAAACGAGAATATCAATTTTTGGTAGTGACGGTGTGCATTATGTTTTGAGAAGGCCAAAGGAAGACAGTCTTCCAGATTGTGTGACAGCTACAATGAAAAATCCTGAAAGTATTATGATATGGGGCTGTATGTCCTGGCAGGGAATTAAAAGAATACAGGTCCTTGAGGGAACTGTAAATATTTCGAAATATGTTCATGATGTCCTTGAACCAAAGCTCATCCCATAAATTCGTGACCTTGGCAAGGAACAGACCAAAATTATTTTTCAACGGGATGGAGCACCATGTCACACTGCAAGGCAATGTCTAAAATGGTTTGAAAGCAAACAAATTTCTGTGCTTTCCTGGCCAAGAAACAGTCCTGATCTGAACCCTATCGAAAATCTGTGGTCAAGATTAAAGCGATTGGTTTCTAGTAAGCGACTGAGCAACAAACAGGCATTGATTGCAGTTGTTATCAGTTCCTGGTACCATGTTATAACCACAAAGAACCTGAGAAGTCTTGTTAAATCAATGCCATGGAGATGCAAAGCTGTTATCGATGCTAAATGATACCCTACACGCTACTAAAGAAAGAACACATAGGGATAGCATGAAATTAACATATTGGGACGTGATATTTTGATTCGACCATTCTGCTGTTCTTATAGATGTAATGAGATTTTTTATTATGGTAACCTTTTTTCGATGTAGAGGCATTCTAATCTACCTTAGACTACTTGTGGCATTATTGTTATAAACACTTTGTATGATTGCATGCTAAAAACGTTAAAAAATTTCAAAAATTTGAAGTGTATCCTCAATTTTGGCCACTAGTGTATAAGGGGCTGTGTGTTGGCTTATATGGTATATAGGGGGATGTCAGCATACTTAATTCTGATCAATATTAAGTCATACAATTAATATAAATACAAAATAATAATTAATATGTTAATATTAATTTTAACAGAATTAATTTCTGCCCCCCATAACAGTCACAGTCTCTCATGTGAAAAATTAATTTCCCACCCTTGCCTGAGACAATAATAATGCCTCCACTGTTCCCTGCACAGTAATAGCATCCTCCTGCTGTGCCCCACACAATAACAGGGCCCCCTACAGTAATGTGTTCCCTCTGTACTTCCTCATAGTAATAATGCTCCTCTGTGCATCTTTACAGTTATAAAGCAGCACCCTGTGTAAATAATCCCCTCCTCTTGCTTCCTTAAAATGATAATGACTTGGTAATAATAATAATCTTTATTTTTATATAGCGCTAACATATTACGCAGCGCTTTACAGTTTGTACACATTATCATCGCTGTCCCCGTGTCAGGGAGAGACTTGGTGAGCGAGAGCTAATACCCCGGGCTCCTGCAATTTCACTAAGACTAGGGAAATCCTGACTGACCCTCTACCTGAAGTTTACACTGATGGTGTGCATGTTCAGGCCTCGAACCTCACCCTAAGGGCTTGTTTCCACATGCGAGAATCACGTCCGTGTCTCGCATGTAGAAACCAAGCTCTGGTGTCTGCACTCCGGAGCAGAGCGTGCGGCCGCATAGGAACACATGGAGCCGCACAGCTCCGCTCCTGAGTGCCGGCGCCAGAGCTTGGTTTCTACATGCGAGACACGGACGTGTTTCTCGCATGTGGAAACAAGCCCTAACTCCTGAGCTCAGCTCTAGGCTGAAACCTCCACCCACCACCCAGTGAAGAGGTAATACTTAAATACCCACAGTTAGCACAGACAAGGATAAAGGAAAATATACACCACGCCGCAGACACTCAGGAATACACTATAAATGTGCAGGGCAAAATAAACACAAATATAGGAAGGAGTAAATAAGACGAAGGAATATACACCACCAGCAACGAATCTCCAACCACCAGCTCTCCACTCCAGACCGAGATAACAACGCAAGACAGAAGCTATAATCGGCGACGCCCAATGGAGAACTAGAACGCCCAATCAGGAGAACTATTTAAAGGCCATGGAAATGGCCCAGCTTCCAATCCGAGGATCAGGTAAATTAACCCCGGAACAGCTAGACAAAATCTAGCAGACGCCAATGAGTAGTGGTCAAAAGCGGAATTACCGCTGTCTGTCGGACGACCTGGTCTGAACAGCGTCCGACATGACACCCCGATGGGGCTCACAATCTAAATTCCCTATCAGTATATGTCTTTGGAATGTGGGAGGAAACCAGAGTGCCCAGAGGAAACCCACGCAAACCCTTGCAGATGTTGTCCAAGGTGGGATTAGAACCCAGGACTCCAGCGCTGCAAGGCTGCTGTGCTAACCACTGCGCCACCGTGCTGCCCATGACTTATAATGATGCAGAAGAGGGAAGCCCACACAAAAATTGGAGAACTTACAAACTCCTTGCAGATGTTCCCCTAGTTGGGAAATTAACCCAGGACTCGAGTGCTGCAAGGCTACCGTGCTAACTGCTGAGGTATCGTTTGCCCTATACATAGTGTGATGCATCATAGCCCCCATTGACAGTATGATGCCCCATAGCCCCTATACATAGTAGGATATCCTGTAGTCCCCTATACACAGTATATTTCTCCCACAGCTACTCTATACTAAGTATGATGCATCATAGCCCTCTACTGACATTATGATGCCCCATAGCCCATATACACAGTAGGATTCCCTGTAGCCCCTTATATACAGTATGTTTCCCCCACAACCACCCTATACACAGTATGATGCATCATAGCCCACTATTGATAGTATGATGTCCCATAGCCCCTATACACAGTAGGATACCCTGCAGCCCTTTATATACAGTATGTTTCCCCCACAACCACCCTATACACAGTATGATGCATCATAGCCCACTATTGACAGTATGATGCCCCATTGCCCCTATACACAGTAGGATACCCTGTAGCCCCTTATATACCATATGTTTTACCCACAGCCACCCTAGGCACAGTATGTTTCCCCCACAGTCACCCTATACACAGTATGATGCATGATAGCCCCCTATTGACAGTATGATGCCCTATAGCCCCTATACACAGTAGGAAACCCTGTAGCCCCCCATACACAGTATGTTTTCCCTACAGCCACCCTATACACAGTATTTTTCCCCCACAGCCACCCAATACCCAGTTTGATGCCCCATAGGCCCCTATACACAATATGATGCCTCCACAGTACATTCCCCCACACAATGCCATCAAGGTTCCCACCCCGATTATTGGGTCCCATAATAATTAGTTTACAATACTTCCCTAATCCTGGTTCCCTGCCCAACGCAGCCTCCGTCTCCTTTTATAACTCCTTTTATAACTTGTATACAGTCGGTGATGCATCCTATGGCATGCTGGAGTACATGGCAGACCATTGAGCCACAGCTGCTGACTGTATTGGCATTCCTGAGGTGTTGCGAATGATGCTGCCCACTACAGGACTTGCCCATCTGGCATTTGCTTAAATTGCCCAATGGCCACTCTGATTCTACAGACAACCCCAGCAGTCACATACTAAGGTTTTGAAGGTGCTAAGGTGTGTCTTAGGAGATTCTGCAGCAGTCACACATGAAATATATACAGTATTATAAGATTCTATAGCATCTGGGATGTTTGTTGAGGTTCTACAGTGGCTGAGATGTATTATGAGGTTCTGCAGCAGTTAAGGTGCCTGATGAGGTTCTGCAGCATCTGAATTGTGCATTTTTAGGTTATGCAGCAGCTGCTGTGTGGATAATGAGGTTCTGCAGCACCCGAAGTGTGCATTCTAAGGCATCTGTATGACTGGCTCAGTTGATTACAGTCATATCTTTGGCGGAACACTGTGGGTACAAATCTGAGTAACACAAAGTTTTGTGGAAAGGAAGGAGGAGGGCATAGGCAGCTAAAAAGCAGAAGGAACTGAGAGTGATGGCAGCTGTGACACCCTGTTAACACCTCTGCACAACTCTCCGCTGAGCACCTTCCTGCAATCTCTGCCTGTCCGGTGCCCTACAATAGGCAAGGAGAAGCCCTGTTGACGCCCCACAGGAACACCCGACTACTAGGAAGCCTTTGCCACCAGCCTCAAGTCTGATTAATGACATTGCAGAGCTCCATAAACACACCACTCTGTGAACCGGTTACCACAGGGACTGCTCATCAAGGTAGGAAATAAGAGCTTCTCCCAGTACGGATGCTGCCATGAAATGGAGGGATAGAAAGCAATGAGTAGATTCTTGTTCTCATGCTCAGTAGGGTTCCTAATGGTCTTTACCAGTTGTCTTTCTAACCAGGATCTCCTGCCCTTCCTCAGGTACAATGGCTATAGCTTGGAGATTAAGGCAAAGGTCAGCATTAGGAAGCATCTTTGCCTTGGCTGTATTGGCCTGGAACATTCGTTTTGTTCTTTTCTTTGACACTGATAGAAGCTCGCCTTCTTCTAGCGATGATATCACCATATTGATTTGGCATTGGCCTTTTCACAAGCCCATGAACCTCTCAGGAGATATTTGTTTAAACAACTACAACATCAAAAACTGTAGACTGACGGACGACCGGAACATGTTCAACCGCAGTAATGTGGTTGTCTTCCACCACATAGAACTGGACCTTGTAGGTCATCAGATGCCTACTGGACCCAGACCGTCTCAGCAGATGTGGGTTTGGGCGACTCTAGAATCTCCTTCAAATACTAATGGGCTCATGAAATGGAATAACACATTCAACTGGACATTGACTTACCGAGAGGATTCGGACATCTTTGTGCCATATGGAAGGGTGGTTCCGAACTTGGTCATGGAACTGAATGCCACTCTAAAGGATGGTTTAGTCTCCTGGGTGGTCAGTCATTATCACCGGACTCAAGAAAGAGCCAACTTTTACAAAGAGTTTTCTTCATACCTCAAGGTGGATGTGTATGGTAAAGCCAGTAGGAAACCTTTATGTTCCTCATGTCTTCTGCCAATGATTTCCAAATACCTTTTTTATCTAGCACTGGAGAACTCTATTCATAAAGACTACATCACAGAGAAGCTGTGGAGGAATGCCTTTCTGGCTGGTGCTGTCCCAATCGTGCTGGGTCCACCAAGAAAAAACTATGAAAAGTTTATACCTTCCGACTCCTTTATCCACGTAGCAGACTTTCTGTCACTGAAACATCTGGCGGAATTTTTAAACACAATGACCCCAGAACGATACCAAGAGTTCTTCCACTGGAGACAAAGATATGGTGTCAAAGTCTATACTGACTGGAGGGAAAGATTCTGCATGATCTGCTCCAAGTACCCGAGTCTGCCCAAGAGCAAAGTATACACAGATATAGATGGGTGGTTTACTAATGAACATGTCTAATGAGCAATTACAGTTATTACTGATGTTTACATAAGATGCACTATATCTATATATATAAGAGGCATTGTGATTACTCGCTAATCCCGCCCCCTGCACAGTAGCTCCGCCCCACCACATCACCACACATAATCCCACCCACCACCCCATTACCACACACAATCCCGCCCCCCACCACATTACCACACATAATCCCGCCCCCCCACCACATTACCACACAATCCCGCCCCCTACCACACTACCACACACAATCACGCCCCCCACCACATTACCACACACAATCCCGCCCCCCACCACATTACCACACATAATCCCGCCCCCCCAACACATCACCACACATAATCCCGCCCCCACCACATTACTACACACAATCCCGCCCCCCACCACATTACCACACATAATCCCGCCCCCCCACCACATTACCACACACAATCCCGCCCCCCCACCACATTACCACACATAATCCCGCCCCTACCACATTACTACACATAATCCCGCCCCCCACCACATTACCACACATAATCCCATCCCGCACCACATTACCACACACAATCCCGCCCCCCCCACCACATTACCACACACAATCCCGCCCCCCACGACATCCCCACACATAATTCCGCCCCCACCACATTACCACACACAATCCCGCCCCCACCACATTACCACACACAATCCCGCCCCCCACCACATTACCACAGATGATCCCGCCCCCCACCACATTACCACACATAATCCCGCCCCCACCACATTACCACACACAATCCCGCCCCCCACCACATTACCACAGATGATCCCGCCCCCCACCACATTACCACACATAATCCCGCCCCCACCACATTACCACACACAATCCCGCCCCCCACCACATTACAACAGATCATCCCGCCCCCCACCACATTACCACACACAATCCCACCCCCCACCACATTACCACACATAATCCTGCCCCCCACTCCATTACCACACACAATCCTGCCTCCCCATCACATCACCACACATGATCCCGCCCCCCACCACATTACCACACATGATCCCGCCCCCCCACCACATCACCACACATAATCCCGCCCCCCCACCACATTTCCACAGATAATCCCACCCCCCACATTACCACACATAATCCTGTCCCCCCACCACTTTACCACACATAATCCCGCCCCCCCACCACATTACCACAGATGATCCCGCCCCCCACCACATTACCACTCATAATTCCGCCCCCCACCACATCACCACACATAATCCCACTCCCCCAACACATCACCACACATAATACCACCCCCCACCCCATTACCACACATAATCCCGTCCCCCCAACACATCACCACACATAATCCCGCCCCCCACCAATTTATGTTTCGTTATGAAATTTGTTTAGATGCTGGAATGAATAAAAAACACACATCTTACTGAATCCAGTTTGTTTTTTATTTTACACTGTGAATAAAATGTATTATTAGTATTATTCAGATTTTTAATGATTATTATTGTTATTAACTTCATTTTAAGTTAATTTACCACCTGCGTAAGCGCTATTGAATGTTGTCATTATTTACTTTAGGTTAATCACCAGCAGCATTAATTAGATAGCAATGAGCGTGCCGAACGTTAGCTGGCTGGAAACAGCTAGTACTATCATACTGCCCCTATGGTCAAAAATATAACTACTATCATACTGCCCCTATGGTCAAAAATATAACTACTATAATACTGCCCCTATGGACAAGAATATAACTACTCTAATATTGCCCCTATGTACAAGAATATAATTACTATAATACTGCCTCCTATGTGCAAGAATATATCTACTGTAATACTGCCTCCTATGTACAAGAATATACAGTAACTACTATAATACTGCCCCTATGTACAAGAATATAACTACTATAATACTGCCCCTTATGTACAAGAATATATCTACTATAATACTGCCCCCTATATACAAGAATATAACTACTATAATACTGCCTCCTATGTACAACAATATAACTACTATAAGGGTATGTGCACACGTTGCAGATTCTCTGCAGATCCGCAATTGATTTACAGTACAATGTAAATCAATGAGAAAAAAAAATGCTGTGCACACTTTGCGGAAAATCCGCTGCGGAAGTAAAAAAAAAAAAAAGTAGCATGTCACTTCTTTTTTGTGAATCTGCAGGGTTTTTGTAGCCATTCCATTATAGAAAACCGCAGGGGTAAAAAACGCAGCAAATCTGCAAGAAAACCGCAGCAAAAACGCATAAAAAACGCTGCGGAACTGCACAAAAACCGCGACAAATCCACAGGTGCGTTTTCTGCCAAGAGAGGCAGAATCCGCACCAGAAATTCCTAAGCCTAATCCGCAACGTGTGCACATAGTCTAATACTGCCCCTATAACTACTATAATACTGCCTCCTATGTACAAGAATATAACTACTATAATACTGACCCTATGTACAAGAATATAACTACCATAATACTGCCCCCTATGTAAAAGAATATAACTACTATAATACTGCCTCCTATGTACAAGAATATAACTACTATAATACTGCCCCCTATGTACAAGAATATAACTACTATAATACTGCCTCCTATGTACAAGAATATAACTACTATAATACTGCCTCCTATGTACAAGAATATAACTACTATAATACTGCTCCCTATATACTGTACAAGAATATAACTACTATAATACCGACCCTATGTGCAAGAATATAACTAGTGTACTATGAGTATAGTGATTATTCCTGTATTTGGAATCAGTATATGATGATATTACAATTAATTGATGGCAGGATTGTGTATTTCACCTGTGCACTTTTTCCGTTATACAATTTGCACACCTTTTCTTACCTCTAAGGTTATAGTAACAACTTGCAGCGTTTTAATATATATAAAGAAAAGTGCTGAAGCCAGCTCACTGACAGCCACCACAGGTGCACGGAACACCGTCCTGATGAGACGTGATAAATAGTAGAAAAAGAAGGTTGTAGTTCCAGCTCGTTAAAAAATTTCAATCTTATTAATCCACTTTAAAATTGCAATATTGGCGGGTGCTCCTCATGGCAGGGAAAGGGGGACATCTCCTTTTCCCTGCCATGAGGAGCACCCACTAGTGATGAGTGAGTGTACTCGTTGCTCGGGTTTTCAAAAGCACGCTCGGGTGGTCTCCGAGTATTTGTGAGTGCTCGGAGATTTAGTTTTTGTGGACGCAGCTGTATGATTTACGGCTGCTAGCCAGCCTGAGTACATGTTGGAGTTGCCTGGTTGCTAGGGAATCCCCTCATGTATTCAAGCTGTCTAGCAGCCGTAAATCAGGCAGCTGCATCCACAAAAACGAAATCTCTGAGCACTCTCAAATACTCGGAGACCACCCGAGCAACGAGTATACTCGCTCATCACTAGCACCCACCAATATTGCAATTTTAGAGTGGATGAATAAAAATTGGAATTTTCTAAGGAGCTGGAATTACAACCTTCTTTTTCTAGTGTTTTAATATCCATACTAATTGGTGGTTGGAGCTGGTGGAGTATGGAGGTGCACACATCCTTACAGAATACAGCTGTCACCCCCATAGAGCTGCTGTATGATTTCGGAGTTCTGGGTAGTGTTGTTACAAGTTGACCTCAGGGACTGAGGAAGTAGTTAACTTCTCCTTCCATGACTGTATGAGCCTATGACTGGGCTGATGTGAGTGATGCATTATGAGCGCCATGGTGCCGTAATAAGTATTGGTAATAAATTATTGATCCTCAATAAATGGCTTGGTCCGTGGTAATGTCTGTGTCTTATGACGCTCCTTACAGCCACAAGATAAATTCATACAAATCTCTGCTGCGTTCACACCTCTGATGAGTCAGATAGAAACAGTAGGTGAGACTTTGATAAAAAGAGGGTGGGCAGACGCCCAGGGTGCCAATATGAATCATTCAGACGAAATGCATGGTGGAGATATGGGAAAAAATTCTCACAGAATAAAACTCCTCACCCAGCTAGAATCGTGGACCAACAGCAAAAGAAAAAAGCTTAAAGGGGATGTCTACAGTTGGGGAGAATTTTTTTTAAACTTAAATGCATATGTTTTGGGCTAAAAAAAAATTATAATTTGTACAATTGGGTTTCAATTAAAGTTTTGCATCGTATGGCGTTTACAGGCTCCTTTTTTCCCAACACCATGAACACTGACAATCATGGTCTATGGCCAGAAATCAGCTGAGAGCTCAAAAAAGACAGAAAAGAGTTAAGTGTTTGCCATCTGCCTGCACTGTCTATTTTTTTTTTTACTGAAACCCAACTGAATATTACTTTTACCCCAAAACACAGGCATTTCAGTAAAAAAAAAAGTCCCCTAAAGGTGGACAAACAATTCAAGTGAGTTTTTTTTTTAAAGTGCAGAATAAAATAAATCGAAAAGTAAAAAAGTAAATTAGGTGCAGTTACATATTTATATGTACTCTATGTATTAAAATCACAAAAATGTTCTAAGTAAGAAAAAGCACTTCGCTATAAATATAAAAAAAAACCAAACATAAGGTAAATGTGGGGGAACAAAGAAGAGATAAACAAAAATTAATAGATTTTTATTCAAATTTATATTAAAAACATACCATAAAAAAGCAAAATGCCATAAAAGGGACACCGAACAAGGGAGGAGGAAAAATATGATATACTGAATAACAGAGGTGGGGGTGAAATACTTCAATGTCTCCCCCTAGCCAAGTAACAAGATAAATAAACCAAACTTATGGCACATTGTAAGAATATAATCCTCCAAAAACACCTTTGCTGTAGTATTAATACTAATGCACAATGAAACCATATAATATAGAGACAAGAGAAAATGTTATGTACTCGTAAAAAGGGCAGGGAACAGCTGAATAAGAAAATTACCAATAGTTATAGCTATAATAATAGAGTGCTGGCAGCCAGGTACAAAGCTTGTCAATAGGTAAATGGAATTAATAGTTATTACCAGTAAGGTATAAATCAGCTACGAGAGGTGTTATCGGTGTCCCCTCACCCCGACGCGCGTTTCACAGGCATCTTTGTTCAACCATATTTACTTTATGTGTGGGGTTTTGTTGATATATATATATATATATTTGTATTTATGCACAAATGCATTTATATATACAGTAGATATATATATATATATATATATATATACATATAAATAGATAGTATGTGTCTGTGTGTTACAAGGATCTGATGTAAAATTGCGAAAATGTTTGACTTTTTGCAACTCTTGCCCACAATTTCCTTTTTTTTTACACTCTGTTCTTCAAGACGTGTTAGTCACATAGCAAATCTCTGTGTCATAATGACTGCACTTGTCAGAACACGATATAAGTACATATATAAGGCAGAAACCGCTATATACTGATCATCTCACCATCCTATACCCAGCCACAAACCGTCCGTGCATGCAATTGTCAGGTTGTCACTAGGACCCCTCCCCATCTAGATCGAGAGAACATACCATATGTTTAGATGAAAGTCGTGGAAGCCACAAGTCCTTCCTGCCCCTGCTGGCACGGAGAAGGGTGGTGATCACATATAGTCACACAGATAGCACTCTCAGCTCCTTTCAGAGAATGGAGAGATCCTCCACTAAGAAGTCATGGAAACTATTCTCGGTGCTTCAATGAGACATTTGTCCTTTCTTTGCGTATGAGAAGAAGAAAAAAAAAAGTATTGACTTCTTTCAGTGCGCTGAATCTGATTTTGATCCATTTTTGGTCCACAGTTTCCATTTTCATTTGTTTTTCTCATATGCAAAAATAAACCCATACATTTTTTTCCTAAGCTTCTGTATCCTACGAATCCCTTCCTAACATGATAGGACACAATAGTGATGATCATTATGGTTTGGTCCTGATGAATAGGTTTGCAAACCTTGAAACATGTTGACAATAAATCGCATTCATGCTTCACCTTGGTGTGTGATCGTATCTTTGAAACTTGGGCAGCGCGGACTCTGAACCACCATATTCCTCATTCATTGGTGGTCCAGCCACAACCTTTACATGTTTCTATAGGAGTTGTGACTTTCACAGGTGAGTGTACATATAATATTTTACACCACTTTGTTATCAGATAAGTCCCTATTTGTGCTTTTTTGTCTCTCCAGTTTTACCATTTGATCTAAAATATAAAATTAGTTACCCAAACACTTGGTAAAAATAAAATTCCAGAACTACGAGTCTTTAGTCACTGGACCTCCCTTAAAAATGCAATATAAGTATTCAGAACAAGATTATCAATAAAAACATCAGCTCTCATATAAAAAATTGTTGGATCAATTAAAAAAAGTTTCAAGATTAGAAAATGACAACACTTTTTTTTTCTTTTAACAAATTTTTGATTATTTATTACCACTTAGAACTATGTATGTTTGCTATTGCCATAATTGTATTGACCTGGAGAATCATATTTTCAGATCAGATTTGCCACACAATTAACACACTAATAACAAACCCTGAAACAATGGAGAATTGCGTTGTTTTTGTTCGTCACCATTTCAGGACAATTATAATTTTTTTTTCTGGCTAAACCAGAAAACATGGACTTTCAACGGGGTCACTGTCTTGCCATGCTTTGGCGGGTAGTGGCAGAAGGGGATTTCGAAAGTGAGAGGTGGGAGCGGTTAACTGTCAGGTGGGACAGGACTTGCAATACTTCTGGATTTCTCAGTGACATCTGGGCCAATAGAACCTCCTCATGACTCATTCTTGAGTTTTGTCCACCCCCAGATGGCCAAACAAGACTTGTAAATGGGCCATGTCTAATACCCTCTGTCTATAGAGTCCTGGTACCAACAATGGTTCCACTATCTCCTACCTCACCTCAGTAAACTGGTACAATAAGTCACCACTCAACATGAAATAGGGGAACCTGGTGTCAGCCCTCAGCTCCTGTGATATGCCATTTACAACAGTTATCTTATTGATACTCTTCTTTTAGAGTTATGTCCCTGTGTTGAGAGGACCCAAACTTTCCTTCGGTTACCCCTATTTCAGGAATATCTGCCTCAGAGGACACTACCTCCTTATCTCCCACCATTACACGGAAGAGAAACCCGTCAGTGTCAGGGGTTACTGCTACAGTGTGGAGCCAGAAGACCGCAGCGTCTGATTGCTCCTACTCCAGCGCTGAGAAGAAGCACTTTTCCTTCATTTTAAGGCCATGTGCACACGTAGGTTCGGGTCCCTGCGGGTTCTCCCGCAGCGAATTTGATAAATCTGCAGAGCAAAACCGCTGCAGTTATCCCTGCAGATTTATCATGTTTTGTCTTGCGGTTTCTGCTGCGGGTTTACTCCTATACTATTGATGCTGCATATGCAGCAATATGCAGCATCAATAGTAATGTTAAAAATAATAAAACATGGTTATATACTCACCCTCTGATGTCCCGATCTCCTCGGCGCTGCACGCGGCGGTCCGGTTCCAAAGATGCTGTGCGAGAAGGATCTTCGTGACGTCGCGGTCATGCGACCGCGGCGTCATCACGGTCATGTGACCGCGACGTCACAGCAGGTCCTGCTCGCACAGCAAACTTGAGACCGGACGGCCGCGTGCAGCGCTGAGAGGTGAGTATATCATTATTTTTTATTTAAATTCTTTTTTTTTTTACCACAAATATGGTTCCCAGGGCCTGGAGGAGAGTCTCCTCTCCTCCACCCCGGGTAGCAACCGCACATTATCCGCTTACTTCCCGCATCGTGGGCACAGCCCCATGCAGGAAGTAAGCCGATCAATGCATTTCTGTGTGCAGAATCACTGCGATTCTGCACAAAGAAGTGACATGCTGCGGGTTGTAAGCCGCTGCATTTCTGCGCGTTTTTTCCCGCAGCATGTGCACAGCGGTTTGCGGTTTCCCATTGGTTTACATGTTTACTGCAAACGCAATGGAAACTGCTGCGGACCCCCAGCATCAAAATCGCTGCGGTTCCGCGGTAAAAACCGCAACGTTTGCACATAGCCTAAGTGTGATTATTATTTCTGGCAGAACAGTGGTTA
This sequence comes from Ranitomeya variabilis, assembly GCF_051348905.1. Taxonomy (NCBI): domain Eukaryota; kingdom Metazoa; phylum Chordata; class Amphibia; order Anura; family Dendrobatidae; genus Ranitomeya; species Ranitomeya variabilis. The sequence goes on along the minus strand of NC_135233.1, from coordinate 252,845,812 downwards.
ATCGGCCATGTTAGGCTACGTTCACATTTGCGGTCAGCGCCGCAGCGTCGGGCGCCGCAGCGGCGCCGCATGCGTCATGCGCCCCTATATTTAACATGGGGGCGCATGGACATGCGTTGTGCTGCGTTTTGCGCCGCATGGCCGCAAGCGTTGGACGCAAGAAATGCATCAAGTTGCATTTTTTTTGCGTCCAACTTTCGGCCAAAAACGACGCATGCGGCGCAAAACGCAGCGTTTTAGCGTGCGTTTTGCCGCGTTTTTGTTTGCGTTGTGCGCTGCGGTGCCGACGCTGCGGCGCACAACGCAAATGTGAACGTAGCCTTAGAAATCCCTGTGTTCGCAGCTGAGCTCAGTTAGCCTTCTGGTAAACTGTTTATTCCTGTGAACCTCCATCTTAAAATTTTGAGTGAACATCACGATTCGCTCTTTGCTGGACAATCTGATAGTAAAGCCACCACAGGTTTTCTTACTCTTCATTTTTGGTGGTCTGGGGTGCACCAGTGTTTGGGAGTATGTAGTTTCCTGCAGCGCTTGCGCACGTTCTAAGACCCCCACATACTCGTTTGTCCAGGTCCAACCTTTGGTAATTTCTTGTAGACCATGGACTCATTTATCTGTACATTTTATCACTGATCTATCCGTATCAGCAAGTAACACTGTAATATTGATGATGGTAGACAGATTCATCAAGATGATTAATTTAATTGCACTACCTGATACTGAACAATAAAATAGACATGTAACCGTACCAGAAGCCATTTGACCATCCAACATACCTCATGTCAAATACATAAAAAACTCCTTTGTTTTCTACAGTCACACCATCAGATACTATTACCGTAGATATGTTCTAAGGGTACTGTCACACAGTGCAATTTTGATCGCTACGACGGTACGATTCGTGACGTTCTAGCGATATCCATACGATATCGCAGTGTCTGACACGCAGCAGCGATCAGGGACCCTGCTGAGAATCGTACGTCGTAGCAGATCGTTTGGAACTTTCTTTCGTCGCTTGATCACCCGCTGACATCGCTGGATCGTTGTGTGTGACACCGATCCAGCGATGTGTTCGCTTGTAACCAGGGTAAACATCGGGTAACTAAGCGCAGGGCCGCGCTTAGCAACCCGATGTTTACCCTGGTTACCAGCGTAAACGTAAAAAAAACAAACCGTACATACTCACATTCCGGTGTCTGTCCTCCGGCGTCTCAGCTTCTCTGCACTGTGAGCGCCTGCCGGCCGGAAAGCGAGCACAGCGGTGACGCGGTGACGTCACCGCTGTGCTTTCCGGCTATGGTGCTTACACAGTGCAGAGAAGCAGAACGCCGGGGGACAGACACCGGAATGTAAGTATGTACTGTTTGTTTTTTTTACGTTTACGCTGGTAACCAGGGTAAACATCGGGTTACTAAGCGCGGCCCTGCGCTTAGTAACCCGATGTTTACCCTGGTTACCCGGGGACTTCAGCATCGCTCCAGCGCCGTGATTGCAAAGTGTGACCGCAGTCTACGACGCTGGAGCGATAATCATACGACGCTGCGACGTCACGGATCGTGCCGTCGTAGCGATGAAAATGGCACTGTGTGACAGTACCCTAACTCTACAGATAGAGACAAGCACCTTGTTGGCCTAAGAAAGGCATTTTTGAATGATCTAGCCAAGAACAGTTAAAAACTAGATTTTAACAGCCACCAGAATAGCAAAGTATCATCTCCTACAAGACAAAACTTTGCAAGAAAGCCACCGGGTAGTCATCTACAATCCACATCTGGAGGTGTTGAGGGGAGCTGCACGGACATTGCAAACAATTTTACAAAAACATGCCTGTTTAACCAATTCAGAACCTTGGGAATTTCCATTTTTGCATTTTGTTTGCTGTTTACCTTCTTCCCAGAGCCATAACCTTCTGGAAAACGGGAAAAAAATCTAATTGCGGTGAAATTGCAAAAAAGTGCAATTTCACAACATTTTTTTTCTTTTTTTACAGTGTTCACTAAATGCTAAAACTGACCTGCCATTCTGATTCTTCAGGTCATGACGAGTTCACAGGTACCAAACAGGCAAACAGGTATAGTTTTTTTTTATTTACGGTAAGTGGTGGAAAAAAAAAAATCTAAATTTGTGTAAAAAAATGGTGCCATTTTCCAAGACCTGTAGTGTCATAATTTTTCAGTATCTGGGGCGGGGTGATTTTTTGCTCTCCGAGCTTATGTTTTTATTGATGCCATTTTGGTCTTGATACGATGTTTTGATCTCGTGTTATTGCATTTTATTTCAATGTTGCATTGACCAAAAAAACGTAATTCTGGAGTTTTAATTTTTTTCTCATTATGCCGTTTACCGATCATATTAATTTAGTTTATGTTTTGACAGATTTCTGAACGCAGCGATACCAAACATGTATTTTTTATTTTTTGTTTTATTTTGAATGGGGAAAATGGGATTGATTTTAACTTTTATATTTTTTTAATTTTATTAATATTTTTTAAAGCCTTTTTTTTCTCCTTTTTACTTTCTTCAATAGTCCCCTTAGGAGACTTGAAGCTGCGATCATCTGATCGCTTGTGCCACACATACAGTACAGACCAAAAGTTTGGACACACCTTCTCATTTAAAGATTTTTCTGTATTTTCATGACTATGAAAATTGTACATTCACACTGAAGGCATCAAAACTATGAATTAACACATGTGGAATTATATACTTAACAAAAAAGTGTGAAACAACTGAAAATATGTCTTATATTCTAGGTTCTTCAAAGTAGCCACCTTTTGCTTTGATAACTGCTTTGCACACTCTTGGCATTCTCTTGATGAACTTCAAGAGGTAGTCACTGGGAATGGTCTTCCAACAATCTTGAAGGAGTTCCCAGCGATGCTTAGCTCTTGTTGGCCCTTTTGCCTTCACTCTGCGGTCCAGCTCATCCCAAACCATCTCGATTGGGTTCAGGTCTGGTGACTGTGGAGGCCAGGTCATCTGGTGTAGCACCCCATCACTCTTCTTCTTGGTCAAATAGCCCTTACACAGCCTGGAGGTGTTTGGGGTTATTGTCCTGTTGAAAAATAAATGATGGTCCAACTAAACGCAAACCGGATGGAATAGCATGCCGCTGCAAGATGCTGTGGTAGCCATGCTGGTTCATTATGCCTTCAATTTTGAATAAATCCCCAACAGTGTCACCAGCAAAGCACCCGCACACCATCACATCTCCTCCTCCATGCTTCACGGTGGGAACCAGGCATGTAGAGGCCATCCGTTCACCTTTTCTGTGTCGCACAAAAACACGGTGGTTGGAACCAAAGATCTCAAATTTGGACTCATCAGACCAAAGCACAGATTTCCACTGGTCTAATGTCCATTCCTTGTGTTCTTTAGCCCAAACAAGTCTCTTCTGCTTGTTGCCTGTCATTAGCAGTTGTTTCCTAGCAGCTATTTTACCATGAGCTGGTGACTCGGATAAACTTATCCTCAGAAGCAGAGGTGACTCTTTGTCTTCCTTTCCTGGGGCTGTCCTCATGTGAGCCACTTTCTTTGTAGCGCTTGATGGTTTTTGCCGCTGCACTTGAGGACACTTTCAAAGTTTTCCCAATTTTTCAGATGTAATGATGACCACTCATTTTTCTTTACTTAGCTGCTTTTTTCTTGCCATAATACAAATTCTAACAGTCTATTCAGTAGGACTATCAGCTGTGTATCTACCAGACTTCTGCACAACACAACTGATGGTCCCAACCCCATTTATAAGGCGAGAAATCCCACTTATTAAACCTGACAAGGCACACCTGTGAAGTGAAAAACCACTCCTGGTGACTACCTCTTGAAGCTCATCAAGAGAATGCCTAGAGTGTGCAAAGTAGTCATCAAAGCAAAAGGTGGCTACTTTGAAGAACCTAGAATATAAGACATATTTTCAGTTGTTTCACACTGTTTTGTTAAGTATATAATTCCACATGTGTCAGTTCATAGTTTTGATGCCTTCAGTGTGAATGTACAATTTTCATAATCATGAAAATACCGAAACATCTTTAAATGAGAAGATGTGTCCAAACTTTTGGTCTGTACTGTACAGTGGGGAAAATAAGTATTTCATACACTGCTGATTATTTCAAGATTTCACACCTACAAAGAATGGAGAGGTCTGTAATTTTTATCATAGGTACACTTCAACTTTCAACTGTGAGAGACAAAATCTTAAAAAAAAATCCAGAAAATCACATTGTATGATTTTTATATAATTAATTTGCATTTTATTGGATGAAATAAGTATTTGATGCAACAAAAAAACAGAACTTAATATTTGGTACAGGTTTGCACACACTGCAGCAGGGATTTTGGCACACTCCTCCATACAGATCTCCAGATCTTTCAGGCTTCGGGGGCTGTCTCTGGGCAACACTGAGTTTCAGCTCCCTCTAAAGATTTTCTATTGGGTTCAGGTCTGTAGAATGGCTTGGCCACTCCAGGACCTTGATATGCTTCTTACAGAGCCACTCCTTAGTTGCTCTGGCTGTGTGTTTCAGGTCACTAACCATCTTCAATGCTCTTAATAAAGGAGGTTGTTAAACAAAATCTCAAGATACCTGACCTCATCTATCCTCCCTTCAATACGGTGCAGTCATTCTGTCCCCTTTGCAGAAAAGCACCCGAAAGTATGATGTTTACCCCACCATGCTTCACGGTTTGGGCAGTGGTCTTGGGGTTGTACTCACCCTTCTTCTTCCAAACACAGCGAGTGGAGTTTATATGAAAAAGTACTATTTTGGTCTCATCTGACCACATGACCTTCTCCCATGCCTCCTCTGGATCTTTCAGATGGTCATTGGCAGCAAAAGACTGAGAAACATTGGCAGTCATCTTGTGTTTCTTCCATTTTCTAATAATTGTACAAACAGTTGTTGCCTTCTCACTAACCTGCTTGCCTATTGTCCTGTAGTCCATCCCAACTTTGTGCAAGTCTGCAATTTTGACCCTGGTATCCTTAGACAGCTCTTTGGTTTTGGCCATGGTGGAGAGGTTGGAGTGTGATTGATTGTGTGGACCGCTGTCTTTTATACAGGTAATGAGTTCAAACAGGTGCAATAAATACAGGTAATGAGTACAGAGTAGGAGGCTTCTGAAAGAAAAACTAACAGGTCTGTGAGAGCCAAAATTCTCGCTGGTAGGTAGGTGATCAAATACTTATTTCATGCAATAAAATGCAATTTAATTATGTAAAATCATGCAATGTGATTTTCTGGCGGTTTTTTAGATCCTGTCTCTCACAGTTGAAGTGTTCTGTGGTAGATCGGCTCACTCGGCTGCACACAGAGGTAGAAACGGGTATATTGCGGCTTTATGAACTTCCTTTGGTTTATTATAGGCGGCATAAACCAAGATGTAGTAAACAAATACAGATCTCTGGGCAAAAACAATAAAACAAAATGGCGTCAGTCCTTCTGAGAGTGGGGTTCCTCCTGCTCACCTCTAGCAGAACACATACATGGTTCAGGTTTTAACCTACAACACAGGCACAAGCACTTTCCTGGAGTGCTTTTTCTCCAGGCACAATAGACACTCTGGCCTTTGAAAGCCAGCTACCTAAGCCCCAGACCTTGTGACTCCTCCATCATGTGATTGATCACATGACTGTGACATCACACAGGTCCTGTCAGGACAGGGTGGTGTCGGCGTTGCAGGTGGAGATAAGGTGGACATTCTCCCACCTGCTCTATGAATGTCCACATAAAAACAGTCCATTTATGCAACTTTAGCTTACATTTAGAGTGCTGGAGAAAATACTCTGGCTTTATATCACTGATGCCATTAAGTGTAGTTACACATATCTCCCCTCCAGTACTTTACCAGTGACTTTGTCACAGTACCTACTATAAAAATTACAGATCTCTCCAAACTTTGTAGGTGGGAAAACTTGCAAAGTCGGCAATGTATTAAATACTTATTTTCCTCACTGTTTCAGGGTTTCAGCCTGCACTATCCTATGTCCTGTTGTGAATAATACATGACTCCTCACATATTGTGTTTTCCCCAACAAACCTTGATGAAGAAGATTCTTGAATTTTACGGCATGACGTCAAGGTCTCTTGCTGCAGATGTTGAGGTTGTTGGCCACATAGGCTTCTTACTAAATATAACATTCCATGACAAACATAAGAGTATATTGCCGCTGTCACAGTATGGCTGCCTAGTACATATAGGAAAACTGACTGAACAGCAATCTAGTCTGAACTGGTGCATAACCAAAAAAGACTTACATAACAAATAGATAATGGCTGCACTCAATTTTACTGTGCTAAAGCAAGGAAATGTGCGATACATGAAATGTGAATAGCATAATGGCTTGTGAAATCTATGAAAAAACACATAAGATGCTTAGCACAAGATTTGGCCAAAAATTGTGAGCCCATCCACCAAACGTCAAGGTAATCTCAGATCGGATGGGTACCTGACCTGACTGGCTAGTGTGAACACTTACCTATGGCTAATAACATGGTAAAGCCTGCATTTATAGGAAGGTCGGAACCAACTGTGTTGGGATGTAATTAAAATCACAGCATGGTGAAGGGCGGGGCGTTCAAGTCAGAAAAAAACTGTACATAGCAAATATAGGAAAACTGACTGAACAGCAATCTAGTCTGAACTGGTGCATAACCAAAAAAGACTTACATAGCAAATAGATAATGGCTGCACTCAATTTTACTGTGCTAAAGCAAGGAAATGTGCGATACATGAAATGTGAATAGCATAATGGCTTGTGAAATCTATGAAAAAACACATGAGATGCTTAGCACAAGATTTGGGCAAAAATTGTGAGCCTATCCACCAAACGTCAAGGTAATCTCAAATCGGATGGGTACCTGATCTGACTCCCTAGTGTGAACACTTACCTATGGCTCACAATTTTTGGCCAAATCTTGTGCTAAGCATCTCATGTGTTTTTTCATAGATTTCACAAGCCATTATGCTATTCACATTTCATGTATCGCACATTTCCTTGCTTTAGCACAGTAAAATTGAGTGCAGCCATTATCTATTTGCTATGTAAGACTTTTTTGGTTATGCACCAGTTCAGACTAGATTGCTGTTCAGTCCGTTTTCCTATATTTACTATGTACTATTTTTTCTGACTTGAACGCCCCCGCCCTTCACCATGCTGTGATTTTAATTACATCCAAACACAGTTGGTTCCAACCTTCCTATAAATGCAGGCTTTACCATGTTATTAGCCAGAGGTAAGTGTTCACACTAGCCAGTCAGGTCAGGTACCCATCCGATCTGAGATTACCTTGACGTTTGGTGGATGGGCTCACAATTTTTGGCCAAATCTTGTGCTAAGCATCTCATGTGTTTTTTCATAGATTTCACAAGCCATTATGCTATTCACATTTCATGTATCGCACATTTCCTTGCTTTAGCACAGTAAAATTGAGTGCAGCCATTATCTACAGTAAGGCTGCCGTCACACTAGCAGTATTTGGTCAGTACTTTACATCAGTATTTGTAAGCCAAAACCAGGAGTGGAACAATTAGAGGAAAAGTATAAGGCCGATGTCACACTGGCATATTACATCCGATGCGAGAGCATCGGATGCGATATGCTTATGACACTCGGCTCCTGCTCGCAGCAGAGCAGGAGCCGAGTGTCATGCGTCCGTGCTCCGATTCTTTTGCACAGGGAGGATCGGAGCACAGCTGCGGAGGAGGCAGAGAAATGAATTTCTCCATCTCCTCCATTGCTGGGGTCCGCTTATAACACACATCACTCGGATGATATCCAAGTGATGTGCATTGTCTCACTCGCACCATAGGCTTATATGGGTGCGAGTGAGCTGAGAGTTTTCCTCGGTCCGAGACAATCGCAGCATGCTGTGACGCTGGCCTAATAGAAACATATGCACCACTTCGGCATTTATCACCCACTCCTGGTATTGGCTTACAAATATTGATGTAAAATACTGACCAAATACTGCTAGTGTGACGCAGCCTATCTCAGAAAGAAGATGTAACTGCAGAAAACAAGGATGTGATACTGGGTTACAGTTGTAGGGATGTGGACTGTCTTACCCTGTTCCTGCCCCTGAAAATAACAGATGCATTATGTGAATAGCGTCGTGTGGTTTTATATGTAAAAGTAACCTGAGTAGAATGTAATGTATTATGCTGACATGCAGTATATAAGGTGTTAATGCATAATGTGAATATAGCATAGGGATACAAGGTGTAACGAGTGACATGCTAAGCATGCCAAGATGAAGACACTTTTAAGCCACAATGCTCCTCTGGGAAATTTGCAAATGTAGACGCCCCTCACACAGCCCAACCAGATCTTACACTTTGCACTGACAAGGAGCAGTACCCCGAAACACAATGTCTGCAAATTGAGATTCTGGATTTGGCGTTTATCCTAAGTCATGTGACAAGGCTCATTAAACATTGACTTCTAGGATTGCTACTTCCTATAGGTGGCACTAGAGTTCTAGTCCTCTTCCTCTCTGAAGAGTCAATTTGCATAGCACAGGGATAGGCTTAGGACAGCATGGGCTACAACATAAGGATAATAGGTTAGCATGTAGATAGGAAATGGTTAAGGTTAGGATTAGCCCAGTTGGAGGGCACTAATGCTGATAAATATGGGGCACTTCCTGGTTAGAGGGAGTTCAGTCTCAGCCAGTGAAGTGTGGAGGAGGGTTCAGGTGGGGTGAGTTGCTAGGAGCAGCATGGCCAAAAGTTCAGGGAAGTGGGCGGCCAAATGTAGATCTGTGATGGACATTGCAACAGAGTCTTGAGCCTAGGGCTCAGGCGAGGTATTAAGGAAGGGACCTGGTCTTCCGACATCACGAGTTCGGTGGCAGGGGAGGAAACTGACAGCTTGGGGCCTCTGTGCAAGACATGTGTCTGGCTACCCTTCTTTTATGGTGCCAAAGCTATATATATATATATATATATATATATATATATATATATATATATATATACATATATATATATATATATATATAATCTTTATTTATATAGCGCCAACATATTCCGCAGCGCTTTACAGTTTAACAGTTTCAAACACAACAGTCATAGGTATCAACATTAACAATACAATAATAAAGCAAAATAAGACGACCCTTTTCGTGAGAGCTTACAATCTACAATGAGGTGGGGGAGATACAAAGTACAGGTGTGTATTTACAATGATGTATTTACAATGATGGTCCCGCCATCTTCAGGGGGTGGGGGGTAGATGGAGATAGTGAATGGGCTACAAACACACAAACATTAAATGACTTTGATTAATTAACGTGGTAGGCCGCTCTGAACAAATGTGTTTTGAGCGAGCACCTAAAACTTTGCAAGTTGTGGATGGTCCTAATATCTTGGGGTAGAGCATTCCAGAGGATTGGCACAGCGCAGAAGAAGTCTTGGAGTTGGGAGTGGAAGGTACGGATTAGTGCAGAGGTTAGTCGAAAGTCATTTGCAGAGCGCAGCGGTCGGCTAGGCCGATAGACAGAAATGAGGGAGGAGATGTAAGGGGGTGCCGCACTGTGGAGAGCTTTGTGGGTGAGAACAAGTGCTTTGAATTGTATCCTGTAATGAATGGGCAGCCAGTGTAATGACTGGCAAAGAGCGGATGCATCTGAGTAACGATTAGCCAGATGGACAACCCTGGCTGCTGCATTAAGGATAGACTGGAGAGGGGAAAGTCGAGTAAGGGGGAGGCCAATTAATAGAGCATTGCAGTAGTCCAGGCGGGAGTGGATTAGGGCGACAGTGAGGGTTTTTGTTGTCTCCATGGTGAGAAAAGGGCGGATTCTATAGATGTTCTCTAGGTGTAAGTGGCACGGGCGGGCAAGAGATTATATATGGGATGTGAAGGAGAGATTGGAGTCAAACATAACACCCAGACAGCGCGCCTGCTGCCGGGGTGTTATTATGGTGCCACCCACGGAGAGGGAAATGTCAGATATGTCATATATATATATATATACATACAGCGGGGGGGGGGGGGAGTTTGCCCACTGACAAAGACGTGAACAGTCTTCAATTTTAAGGGTAGATTAACTTTAACATTAAGAGGTAGAATATCAAAAATAAAATACAGAGAATCACACTGTATAAATTACATAAGGCTACGTTCACATTTGCGTTCAGGAGCCTGCGGATGGCTGGGTACTTCCTCCCTTCTTCCTCTGTGAAGCTCCACCTATGCTCCACCTCAGGGGTGGATTAAGGGTAGCCAGGGCCCCGGGCTGTTCAGACTCTGTGGGTCCCCCGGTCATATGACGGGGTCATCATATACCTGAACCAGATTATTCCAGAAAAATAGTTGCTGAGTGAAACTCCACTTCTCACCTATCACCCATTAACAGTTCCCATCACCAGATCACACATATAGCCAGCAGCTTTTGTTTTGGCCAAAACATTTTTCAAGCCGCCACCATAACACGGTAGACACTTTTGGCCAGGCCCTACTCTATTGTAACCTATTAAATATTTGTTAAAATATGCAATACAATTTAGGTATATTTTTATTTATTTTTCAATTTTTAAAATGACCAATAATATCACATACAAGGAACAAATACAACACCATGTCCAGACCACATATTACCACCAGTGACCGAATAATATCACATACAAAGAACAAATACCACCTCACCATGACCAGATCACATATTACCACCACAAAGTGACCAAATAGCACATACAAGGAACAAATACCGCAACACCAGGTCCAGACCACATATTACCACCACATAATGACCTAATACTGCAATACTGATCAGTAATAAAAAAAAACCACAATGCTATCACCATAAGTGCCATTATATACAGGAGATCTGTATATAGTATACAGTATATAGTGTCAGTGTATAGGTAACACACTGACTCACCAGTGACGTCTCTAGTTGAAGTCCTTCATCTTTCATCCAGCACAGACCGCCATCACTTCTTCCAGCCAGGGCTCATGTCTGCAGGAAGTAACACAGTTATCTCGAGCTCCGCTTGCAGAACACATTACTTAATTTTTCCCAACTTCTACATTACACCACATGAAGAAAAAAAGGCAACATAGTGTCACTCTACACAGTAATAGGCCTGCCCCCTTATTTAAAACAGTATACTAAAAAAATAAAATAAATACATCACTGCAGTAATAATATCCCTTAATTAGCCCCTGTGGTAATAATATTCCCCATCCTGGCCCCGTGTATCTCATTCCTGACTCCAGCCATATGTTCTCGCATCCTGCCCTCATGAGTATCCATTCTGCCCCATATAATCTCCCCATCCTGCCCCATCTGTCTCCATCGTATCCATCCTGCCCCATGATCCTGCACGATCTGTCTCCAATCATGCCTCGTATCTACATTCTGCCCATGCCTCCAGTCCTGCCCCCAGTGTGTCCAGCATTCTGCCCCAGTGTGTATAGCATATTGCTCCCAGTGTGTCCAGCATCCTGCCCCCAGTGTGTCCAGCATCCTGCCCCCAGTGTGTCCAGCATCCTACTCCCAGTGTGTCCAGCATCATGCCCTCCACGTGCCCCCAGTGTGTCCAGCAATCTGCCCAGTGTCTCCAGCATATTACACCCAGTGTGTCCAGCATTCTGCCCCAGCGTGTCCAGCATTCTGCCCCAGTGTGTCCAGCATATTGCCCCCAGTGTGTCTAGCAATCTGCCCCAGTGTGTACAGCAATCTGCCCCAGTGTGTCCAGCATATTGCCCCCAGTGTGTCCAGCATATTGCCCCCAGTGTGTCCAGCAAATTGACCCCAGTGAGTCCAGCATTCTGCCCCAGTGTGTTCATCATATTGCCCCCAATGTGTCCAGCATTCTGCCCCCAGTGTGTCCAGCATATTGCCCCCAGTGTGTCCAGCATATAGCCCCCAGTGTGTCCAGCAAATTGGCCCCAGTGAGTCCAGCATTCTGCCCCAGTGTGTTCTTCATATTGTCCCCAGTGTATCCAGCATATTGCCCCCAGTGTGTCCAGCATATTGCCCCCAGTGTGTCCAGCATATTGCCCCCAGTGTGTCCAGCATTTTGCCCCCAGTGTGTCCAGCATATTGCCCCCAGTATGTCCAGCATATTACCCCCAGTGTGTCCAGCATTCTGCCCCAGTGTGTCCAGCATTCTGCCCCAGTGTGTCCAGCATATTGCCCCCAGTGTGTCCAGCAATCTGCCCCAGTGTGTCCAGCAATCTGCCCCAGTGTCTCCAGCATATTGCCCCCAGTGTGTCCAGCATATTGCCCCCAGTGTGTCCAGCAAATTGCCCCCAGTAAGTCCAGCATTCTGCCCCAGTGTGTTCATCATATTGCCCTCAGTGTGTCTAGCATTCTGCCCCCAGTGTGTCCAGCATATTGCCCCCAGTGTGTCCAGCATATTGCCCCCAGTGTGTCCAGCATACAGCCCCCAGTGTGTCCAGCAAATTGCCCCCAGTGAGTCCAGCATTCTGCCCCAGTGTGTTCATCATATTGCCCCCAGTGTATCCAGCATTTTGCCCCCAGTGTGTCCAGCATTTTGCCCCCAGTGTGTCCAGCATATTGCCCCCAGTGTGTCCAGCATATTGCCCCCAGTGTGTCCAGCATTCTGCCCCAGTGTGTTCAGCATATTGCTCCAGTGTCTCCAGCATATTGCCCCCAGTGTGTCCAGCAATCTGCCCCAGTGTCTCTAGCATATTGCCCCCAGTGTGTCCAACATATTGCCCCCAGTGTGTCCAGCATATTGCCCCCAGTGTGTCCAGCATATTGCCCCCAGTGTGTCCAGCATATTTCCTCCAGTGTGTCCAGCATTCTGCCCCAGTGTGTTCATCATATTGCCCCCAGTGTGTCCAGCATATTGCCCCCCAGTGTGTCCAGCATATTGCCCCCAGTGTGTCCAGCATATAGCCCCCAGTGTGTCCAGCAAATTGCCCCCAGTGAGTCCAGCATTCTGCCCCAGTGTGTTCATCATATTGTCCCCAGTGTATCCAGCATATTGCCCCCAGTGTGTCCAGCATATTGCCCCCAGTGTGTCCAGCATATTGCCCCCAGTGTGTCCAGCATATTGCCCCCAGTGTGTCCAGCATATTGCCCCCAGTGTGTCCAGCATCTTGCCCCCAGTGTGTCCAGCATATTGCCCCCAGTATGTCCAGCATATTACCCCCAGTGTGTCCAGCATTCTGCCCCAGTGTGTCCAGCATTCTGCCCCAGTGTGTCCAGCAGTCTGCCCCAGTGTGTCCAGCAATCTGCCCCAGTGTCTCCAGCATATTTCCCCCAGTGTCTCCAGCAATCTGCCCCAGTGTCTCCAGCATATTGCCCCCAGTGTGTCCAGCATATTGCCCCCAGTGTGTCCAGCAAATTGCCCCCAGTAAGTCCAGCATTCTGCCCCAGTGTGTTCATCATATTGCCCTCAGTGTGTCCAGCATTCTGCCCCCAGTGTGTCCAGCATATTGCCCCCAGTGTGTCCAGCATATTGCCCCCAGTGTGTCCAGCATACAGCCCCCAGTGTGTCCAGCAAATTGCCCCCAGTGAGTCCAGCATTCTGCCCCAGTGTGTTCATCATATTGCCCCCAGTGTATCCAGCATTTTGCCCCCAGTGTGTCCAGCATATTGCCCCCAGTGTGTCCAGCATATTGCCCCCAGTGTGTCCAGCATTTTGCCCCCAGTGTGTCCAGCATATTGCCCCCAGTGTGTCCAGCATATTGCCCCCAGTGTGTCCAGCATTCTGCCCCAGTGTGTTCAGCATATTGCTCCCAGTGTCTCCAGCATATTGCCCCCAGTGTGTCCAGCAATCTGCCCCAGTGTCTCTAGCATATTGCCCCCAGTGTGTCCAACATATTGCCCCTAGTGTGTCCAGCATATTGCCCCCAGTGTGTCCAGCATATTGCCCCCAGTGTGTCCAGCATATTTCCCCCAGTGTGTCCAGCATTCTGCCCCAGTGTGTTCATCATATTGCCCCCAGTGTGTCCAGCATATTGCCCCCAGTGTGTACAGCATATTGCCCCCAGTGTGTCCAGCATATAGCCCCCAGTGTGTCCAGCAAATTGCCCCCAGTGAGTCCAGCATTCTGCCCCCAGTGTGTCCAGCAATCTGCCCCAGTGTCTCTAGCATATTGCCCCCAGTGTGTCCAACATATTGCCCCCAGTGTGTCCAGCATATTGCCCCCAGTGTGTCCAGCATATTTCCCCCAGTGTCCAGCATTCTGCCCCAGTGTGTTCATCATATTGCCCCCAGTGTGTCCAGCATATTGCCCCCAGTGTGTCCAGCATATTGCCCCCAGTGTCTCCAGTATATTGCCCCCAGTGTCTCCAGAATATTGCCCCGAATGTGTCCAGCATATTGCCCCCAGTGTGTCCAGCATATTGCCCCCAGTGTGTCCAGCATATTGCCCCCAGTGTGTCCAGCATATTGTCCCAGTGTGTCCAGCATATTGCCCCCAGTGTGTCCAGCATATTGCCCCCAGTGTGTCCAGCATATTGCCCCCAGTGTGTCCAGCATTCTGCCCCAGTGTGTTCAGCATATTGCCCCCAGTGTCTCCAGCATATTTCCCCCAGTGTGTCCAGCATATTGCCCCCAGTGTGTCCAGCATATTGCTCCCAGAGTCTCCAGCATATTGCCCCCAGTGTTGTGAATTCTGCTTTTGGGTTCCCTCCGGTGGTGGTAGGTGGTAATGCAGTTGTCCCTGAGTTGCAGTCCTGGTCAGGTGTTTCTGCTGATTGCAGTTTTGACTGGGGTATTTAGGTGTGCTGGATTCATTAGTCCTTGCCAGTTGTCAATTGTTGTTGGGAGGTGTTGGACCTCTGCCTGGTTCCTCCTTCCTTTCTGCCAAATCAGCAAAGATAAGTGTCTGGTTTTTTTTCTGTGGCACACATGCTGTGTGCTTCATGATTCAGTGCTATTCTTTTGTGTTTTCTTGTCCAGCTTAGGCCGGCGTCACACTCGGCGTAAGACAATACGGTCCGTATTTTACGGGCGTAATACGGCCGAAATACGGTGAAATGTTCCCAAAATAGTGATCCGTAGGCAGGGTGTGTCAGCGTATTTTGCGCATGGCATCCTCCGTATGTAATCCGTATGGCATCCGTACTGCGATATTTTCGCGCAGGCTTGCAAAACCGACATCTAATGGATTTATGTGCTCAAATGTTCATTAAAACATATATACAGTATATATATATATATATATATGTCATTGAGACACATATATATATATTCTGTATTTAGATTTCATTCAGCGCGATATCTGTGAACAGCCGGTAATTCAATTGCCGGCTTTTCATTTCTCCTGCACAAACCCGACAGGATATGAGACATGGTTTACATATAGTAAACTATCTCATATCCCCATTTTTTTTGCATATTCCACACTACTAATGTTAGTAGTGTGTATGTGCAAAATTTCAGCGCTGTAGCTGCTAAAATAAAGGGTTAAATGGCGGAAAAAATTGGCGTGGGCTCCCGCGCAATTTTCTCCGCCAGAGCGGTAAAGCCAGTGACTGAGGGCAGATATTAATAGCCAGGAGAGGGTCCATGGTTTTTGGCCCCCCCGTGGCTACAAACATCTGCCCCCAGCCACCCCAGAAAAGGCACATCTGGAAGATGCGCCTATTCTGGCACTTGGCCACTCTCTTCCCACTCCCTGTAGCGGTGGGATATGGGGTAATGAAGGGTTAATGCCACCTTGCTATTGGAAGGTGACATTAAGCCAGATTAATAATGGAGAGGCGTCAATTATGACACCTATCCATTATTAATCCAATTGTTGGAAAGGGTTAAAAAACACACACACACACACACATGATTAAAAAGGATTTTAATGAAATAAACACAGCGGTTGTTGTAATAATTTATTGTTCTCTCAAATCCATTTGCAGTCCCTCGCTTGGCAACATAATAAACGCACAAGATACATACCTTCTGATGTACTGTCAGGTCCAACGATGTAATCCATCTGAAGGGGTTAACTAATATTACAAGCAGGAGCCCTGCTATAATGCAGCTGTGCTCCGTGCTTGTAATTCCCCTGCGAATGAATGAAATGTAGGTCATTGACCTACATTTCATTCATTCGCGGTGAGGCGCCCTCTGGTGGATGTTCTCATGAACTGCAGCCTGGGAACTTTTTCCCACGCTCCAGGTCATATGAGGACATCCACCAGGGGGCGCATCACCGCGAATGAATGAAATGTAGGTCAATGACCTACATTTCATTCATTCGCAGGGGAATTACAAGCACGGAGCACAGCTGCATTATAGCAGGGCTCCTGCTTGTAATATTAGTTAACCCCTTCAGATGGATTACATCATTGGACCTGACAGTACATCAGAAGGTATGTATCTTGTGCGTTTATTATGTTGCCAAGCGAGGGACTGCAAATGGATTTGAGAGAACAATAAATTATTACAACAACCGCTGTGTTTATTTCATTAAAATCCTTTTTAATCATGTGTGTGTGTGTTTTTTAACCCTTTCCAACAATTGGATTAATAATGGATAGGTGTCATAATTGACGCCTCTCCATTATTAATCTGGCTTAATGTCACCTTCCAATAGCAAGGTGGCATTAACCCTTCATTACCCCATATCCCACCGCTACAGGGAGTGGTAAGAGAGTGGCCAAGTGCCAGAATAGGCGCATCTTCCAGATGTGCCTTTTCTGGGGTGGCTGGGGGCAGATGTTTGTAGCCACGGGGGGGCCAAAAACCATGGACCCTCTCCTGGCTATTAATATCTGCCCTCAGTCACTGGCTTTACCGCTCCGGCGGAGAAAATTGCGCGGGAGCCCACGCCAATTTTTTCCGCCATTTAACCCTTTATTTTAGCAGCTACAGCGCTGAAATTTTGCACATACACACTACTAACATTAGTAGTGTGGAATATGCAAAAAAAAAGGGGGATATGAGATGGTTTACTGTATGTAAACCATGTCTCATATCCTGTCGGGTTTGTGCAGGAGAAATGAAAAGCCGGCAATTGAATTACCGACTTTTCACTAACAGCGCTGCGTATTTCTCGCAAGTCACACTGCTGGTCCGTGTGGAATCCGTATTTTTCTCGCCCCCATAGACTTTCATTGGCGATTTTTTTGCGCAGTACGCTGACAAACGCAGCATGCTGCGATTTTGTACGGCCGTAGAAAGCCGTATAATACTGAACCGTAATATACGGCTAATAGGAGCAGCCCCATTGAGAATAATTGTGCCGTATGTTATGCGAGTTTTACGGACGTAGTTTCTGCGCTCTTACGTCCGTAAAACTCGCCAGTGTGACGCCGGCCTTAGATTGTGTCAGTATTTTCTCAGTCTTGTTGGATTCTCTGGGGTTGCAGATATTCATTCCACGTCTTTAGTTAGATTGTGGAATTTTTTTTATTATCTGCTGTGGATATTTTTTGAAGGGTTTTAATACTGACCGCCTAGTATTCTGTCCTATCCTTTCCTATTTAGCTAGAGTGGCCTCTTTTGCTAAATCTTGTTTTCTGCCTGCGTGTGTCTTTTCTTCTCCTACTCACAGTCAATATTCGTGGGGGCTGCCTATCCTTTGGGGTTCTGCTCTGAGGCAAGGTAGTATTCCTATTTCCATCTATAGGGGTATTTAGTCCTCCGGCTGTGTCAAGGTGTCTAGGGTTTGTTAGGCACACCCCACGGCTACTTCTAGTTGCGGTGTTAGTTCAGGATCTGCTGTCAGTATAGTTTCCACCTACTCCAGAGAAAGTTTCATGCGGCTCCAAGGTCACCGGATCATAACAGTACAACTGGCCAATAATGAGCTAAATGCATCTCAGAAGAAGGTAAGAAAGGTGTTGAGCCATTTTTTTTTCTGTAGTCTGTTTTGTCTTTTCTTCCCTCTTTATCTATGGGTGGCTGAGGAGTCTTGTGCTAGCATGGATGTTCAGGAATTAGCTTCTCGTGTAGACCAGCTTGCTGCTAGGGTACAGGGTATTTCTGATTATATTGTTCAGACTCCTGTTTTAGAACCGAAGATTCCTACTCCTGATTTGTCTTTTGGTGACAGGTACAAATTTTTGAGTTTTAAAAACAATTGTAAACTGTTTTTTGCTTTGAGACCTCGATCCTCCGGTGATTCTATTCAGCAGGTTAAAATCGTCATCTCCCTGCTGCGTGGTGATCCACAGGATTGGGCATTTTCCCTGGAATCTGGGAATCCTGCTTTGCTTAATGTAGACTCCTTTTTTCAGGCTTTAGGATTATTATATGATGAACTGAATTCTGTGGATCAAGCGGAGAAGACCTTGTTGGCCCTGTCTCAGGGTCAAGAGGCGGCAGAATTGTATTGTCAGAAATTTAGAAAATGGTCTGTGTTGACTAAATGGAATGATGATGCTTTGGCGGCAATTTTCAGAAAGGGTCTTTCTGAATCCGTTAAAGATGTTATGGTGGGGTTTCCCACGCCTTCCGATCTGAGTGATTCTATGTCTCTGGCCATTCAGATTGATCGGCGCTTGCGGGAGCGTAGAACTGTGCACGCTGTGGCGTCGTCCTCAGAGCCAATTCCTGAGCCAATGCAGTGTGATAGGATTTTGTCTAGAACGGAACGACAAGGATTCAGACGTCAGAATAGGTTGTGTTATTATTGTGGCGACGCTTCTCATGTCATTTCAGTCTGCCCTAAGCGGAGAAAAAGGATCGCTAGTTCATTTACCATCAGTACTGTACAACCTACATTTCTGTTATCAGTGTCCTTGATCTGCTCATTGTCATCATTTTCTGTCATGGCGTTTGTGGATTCAGGCGCCACCTTGAACTTAATGGATTTTGAGTTTGCCAGGCGTTGTGGTTTTCCCTTGCAGCCTTTGCAGAACCCTATTCCTTTAAGGGGGATTGATGCTACACCTTTGGCTAAAAATAAGCCTCAGTTTTGGACACAGGTGACCATGCACATGGCGCCAGCCCATCAGGAAGATTGTCGATTTCTGGTGTTGCATAATTTGCATGATGTTATTGTGCTGGGTTTTCCGTGGTTGCAGGTACATAATCCTGTGTTGGATTGGAAGTCTATGTCTGTGACTAGTTGGGGTTGTCAGGGGGTTCATAATGATGTTCCTTTGATGTCAATCTCCTCTTCTTCCTCTTCTGAAATTCCAGAGTTTTTGTCTGATTTTCAGGATGTATTCGATGAGCCCAAGTCCAGTTTTCTTCCACCGCACAGGGACTGTGATTGTGCTATTGATTTGATTCCAGGCTGTAAGTTTCCTAAGGGCCGACTTTTCAACCTGTCTGTGCCTGAACATACCGCCATGCGGAGTTATGTTAAGGAGTTTTTGGAGAAAGGGCATATTCGGCCATCTTCTTCACCGTTGGGAGCTGGATTTTTTTTTGTTGCTAAGAAGGATGGCTCCTTGAGACCTTGTATTGATTATCGCCTCTTGAATAAGATCACGGTCAAGTTTCAATACCCTTTACCTTTGCTTTCTGATTTGTTTGCTAGGATTAAGGGGGCTAGTTGGTTTACTAAGATTGACCTTCGGGGGGCATATAATCTTGTTCGTATTAAACAGGGTGATGAATGGAAAACTGCGTTTAATACGCCCGAAGGCCATTTTGAATACCTTGTGATGCCATTCGGGCTCACTAATGCTCCATCGGTTTTTCAATCCTTCATGCATGATATCTTCCGGACTTATATTGATAAATTCTTGATTGTATATTTGGAAGATATTTTGATTTTTTCCGATGATTGGGAGTCTCATGTGGAACAGGTCAGGATGGTATTTCAGATCCTTCGTGACAATGCTTTGTTTGTGAAGGGGCCTAAGTGCCTCTTTGGGGTGCAGAAGGTTTCTTTTTTGGGCTTCATTTTTTCTCCCTCATCTATGGAGATGGATCCGGTTAAGGTTCAGGCCATTTATGATTGGATTCAACCCACATCCGTGAAGAGCCTTCAGAAATTTTTGGGTTTTGCACATTTTTATCGCCGTTTCATTGCTAATTTCTCCAGTGTGGTTAAACCCTTGACCGATTTGACGAAGATAGGCGCTGATGTGGCGAATTGGTCCTCTGCGGCTGTCTCTGCCTTTCAGGAGCTTAAACGCCGATTTACTTCTGCTCCGGTGTTGCGCCAACCGGATGTTTTCCTTCCGTTTCAGGTTGAGATTGACGCCTCTGAGATTGGGGCAGGGGCCGTTTTGTCTCAGAGGGTTTCTGTGGGTTCCTTGATGAAACCGTGTGCCTTCTTCTCCCGCAAGTTTTCGCCTGCTGAACGCAATTATGATGTCGGCAATCAGGAGTTGTTGGCTATGAAGTGGGCGTTTGAGGAGTGGCTACATTGGCTTGAGGGAGCTAAGCACCGTATTGTGGTCCTGACTGATCATAAGAATCTGATTTACCTCGAGTCTGCCAAACGGCTGAGTCCTAGACAGGCTTGATGGTCCTTGTTTTTTTCCCGTTTTGATTTCGTGGTTTCGTATCTTCCGGGTTCTAAGAATATTAAGGCTGATGCCCTTTCTAGGAGTTTTTTGCCTGATTCTCCTGAGGTCCGTGAACCGGTCGGCATTCTGAAAGAAGGGGTGGTCCTTTCTGCCATTTCCCCTGATTTACGGCGGGTTCTTCAGGAATTTCAGGCTGACAGACCTGACCGCTGTCCTGTGGGGAAATTGTTTGTTCCTGACAGATGGACTTGTAGAGTGATTTCTGAGGTTCACTGTTCCGTGTTGGCTGGTCATCCTGGTATTTTTGGTACCAGAGATTTGGTTGGTAGGTCCTTTTGGTGGCCTTCCTTGTCACGTGATGTGCGTTCTTTTGTGCAGTCCTGTGGGACTTGTGCGCGGGCCAAGCCTTGTTGTTCCCGTGCTAGTGGGTTACTTTTGCCATTGCTGGTCCCTGAGAGGCCCTGGACGCATATTTCTATGGATTTTATTTCTGATCTTCCGGTTTCCCAGAGGATGTCGGTTATCTGGATTGTTTGTGACCGGTTTTCAAGGATGGTTCATTTGGTGCCTTTGCCTAAATTGCCTTCCTCTTCAGATTTGGTTCCGTTGTTTTTTCAGCATGTGGTTCGTTTGCATGGTATTCCGGAGAATATTGTGTCCGACAGAGGTTCCCAGTTTTTTTCTAGGTTTTGGCTGGCCTTTTGTGCTAGGCTGGCATTGATTTGTCTTTTTCTTCTGCATTTCATCCTCAGACAAATGGCCAGACCGAGCGAACTAATCAGACCTTGGAGACCTATTTGAGATGCTTTGTGTCTGCTGATCAGGATGATTGGGTGGCCTTTTTGCCATTGGCCAAGTTTGCCCTTAATAATCGGGCTAGTTCAGCTACTTTGGTTTCGCCTTTCTTTTGTAATTTTGGTTTTCATCCTCGTTTTTCTTCTGGGCAGGTTGAGCCTTCTGACTGTCCTGGTGTGGATTCTGTGGTTGACAGGTTGCAGCAGATTTGGGCGCATGTGGTGGACAATTTGGTGTTGTCTCAGGAGGAGGCTCAACGTTTTGCTAACCGTCGTCGGTGTGTTGGTTCCCGGCTTCGGGTTGGGGATCTGGTTTGGTTGTCTTCCCATCATGTTCCTATGAAGGTTTCTTCCCCTAAGTTTAAGCCTCGGTTTATTGGTCCTTATAGGATTTCTGGGAATATTAATCCGGTGTCTTTTCGGCGCTTCCGGCCTCTTTTGCTATCCATAATGTCTTCCATAGATCTTCATTGCGGAAATATGTGGTGCCCGTTGTTCCCTCTGTTGATCCTCCGGCCCCTGTGTTGGTTGATGGGGAGTTGGAGTATGTGGTTGAGAAGATTTTGGATTCTCGTTTTTCGAGGCGGAGGCTTCAGTACCTTGTCAAATGGAAGGGTTATGGCCAGGAGGATAATTCTTGGGTTTTTGCTTCTGATGTCCATGCTGCTGATTTGGTCCGTGCCTTTCATCTGGCTCGTCCTGATCGGCCTGGGGGCGCTGGTGAGGGTTCGGTGACCCCTCCTCAAGGTGGGGGGTACTGTTGTGAATTCTGCTTTTGGGTTCCCTCCGGTGGTGGTAGGTGGTAATGCAGTTGTCCCTGAGTTGCAGTCCTGGTCAGGTGTTTCTGCTGATTGCTCTTTTGCTAAATCTTGTTTTCTGCCTGCGTGTGTCTTTTCTTCTCCTACTCACAGTCAATATTCGTGGGGGCTGCCTATCCTTTGGGGTTCTGCTCTGAGGCAAGGTAGTATTCCTATTTCCATCTATAGGGGTATTTAGTCCTCCGGCTGTGTCGAGGTGTCTAGGGTTTGTTAGGCACACCCCACGGCTACTTCTAGTTGCGGTGTTAGTTCAGGATCTGCGGTCAGTATAGTTTCCACCTACTCCAGAGAAAGTTTCATGCGGCTCCAAGGTCACCGGATCATAACTGTTATGATCCTTAGTGGCTGAGGATCACAGATTGGACTAGCTAAGTTACTGAACATAGAACAAGCTCTAGGGAGGTGGTAACTGGACTGACCGCAAAACCTGATCCTAACCAAACACACTAAAGGTAGCCGGTGAACGTGCCTAAATTCCTGGATGTCTCGACGCAGCCTGAGAAACTTGCTACCCCTATAGAGAAAGTAAGACCTCACTTGCCTCAGAGAAATGACCCCAAAGATATAGGAAGCCCCCAACAAATAATAACGGTGAGGTAAGGGGAAAATACAAATGCAGAAATGAAAACAGATTCAGCAAATGAGGCCCACTAATACTAGATAGCAGAAGACAGACAGGGAACTGTGCGGTCAGTAAAAAACCCTATACAAAATATCCACGCTGAGAATACAAGAACCCCCACACCAACTAACGGTGTGAGGGGAGATACTCAGCCCCCTAGAGCTACCAGCAAGCAAGGAAATCACATATTAGCAAGCTGGACAAGGACAAATAAATAACCAAGAAACATATTGAACTCTGATGAGCAAAAAATAACCAAACAGAAACTTAGCTTCTCTTGGTGAGACTGATAGCGAGGGAATTCAGGAGAGATCAAAATAGCACTGAATACATCGACAGCAGGCAACAACTAATAGTCCAGGTGAGCTAAATAGGAAACCAGCTAACAGATAATGAGACAGCTGATCCAGCCTCAGACCTGCAGAATGACACAAAGAGCCACCAGAGGGAGCCCAAAGCCAGCACTCACACAATACCACTTGTGACCACAAGAGGGAGCCTAAAAACAGAGTTCACAACACATAACACCCCAGTGTGTCCAGCATATTGCCCCCAGTGTGTCCAGCATATTGCCCCCACTGTGTCCAGCATATTGCCCCCAGTGTGTCCAGCATATTGCCCCCAGCGTGTCCAGCATATTGCCCCAGTGTGTCCAGCATTCTGCCCAGTGTGTCCAGCATATTGCCCCCAGTGTCTTCAGCATATTGCCCCAGTGTGTCCATCATATTGCCCCCAGTGTATCCAGCATATTGCCCCCAGTGTATCCAGCATATTGCCCCCAGTGTGTCCAGCATATTGCCCCCAGTGTGTCCAGCATTCTGCCCCAGTTTGTCCAGCATTCTGACCCAGTGTGTCCAGCATATAGCCCCCAGTGTGTCCAGCAAATTGCCCCCAGTGAGTCCAGCATTCTGCCCCAGTGTGTTCATCATATTGTCCCCAGTGTATCCAGCATATTGCCCCCAGTGTGTCCAGCATATTGCCCCCAGTGTGTCCAGCATATTGCCCCCAGTGTGTCCAGCATTTTGCCCCCAGTGTGTCCAGCATATTGCCCCCAGTATGTCCAGCATATTACCCCCAGTGTGTCCAGCATTCTGCCCCAGTGTGTCCAGCATTCTGCCCCAGTGTGTCCAGCATATTGCCCCCAGTGTGTCCAGCAATCTGCCTCAGTGTGTACAGCAATCTGCCCCAGTGTCTCCAGCATACTGCCCCCAGTGTCTCCAGCAATCTGCCCCAGTGTCTCCAGCATATTGCCCCCAGTGTGTCCAGCATTCTGCCCCCAGTGTGCCCAGCATATTGCCCCCAGTGTGTCCAGCATATAGCCCCCAGTGTGTCCAGCAAATTGCCCCCAGTGAGTCCAGCATTCTGCCCCAGTGTGTTCATCATATTGCCCCCAGTGTATCCAGCATTTTGACCCCAGAGTGTCCAGCATATTGCCCCCAGTGTGTCCAGCATATTGCCCCCAGTGTGTCCAGCATTTTGCCCCCAGTGTGTCCAGCATATTGCCCCCAGTGTGTCCAGCATATTGCCGCCAGTGTGTCCAGCATATTGCCCCCAGTGTGTCCAGCATTCTGCCCCAGTGTGTTCAGCATATTGCCCCCAGTGTCTCCAGCATATTGCCCCCAGTGTGTCCAGCAATCTGCCCCAGTGTCTCTAGCATATTGCCTCCAGTGTGTCCAACATATTGCCCCCAGTGTGTCCAGCATATTGCCCCCGGTGTGTCCAGCATATTGCCCCCAGTGTGTCCAGCATATTTCCCCCTGTGTGTCCAGCATTCTGCCCCAGTGTGTTCATCATATTGCCCCCAGTGTTTCCAGCATATTGCCCCCAGTGTGTCCAGCATATTGCCCCCAGTGAGTCCAGCATATTGCCCCCAGTGTCTCCAGCATATTGCCCCCAGTGTCTCCAGCATATTGCCCCGAATGTGTCCAGCATATTGCCCCCAGTATGTCCAGCATATTGCCCCCAGTGTGTCCAGCATATTGCCCCCAGTGTGTCCAGCACATTGCCCCCAGTTTCTCCAGCATATTGCCCCCAGTGTGTCCAGCATATTGCCCCCAGTGTGTCCAGCATATTGCCCCCAGTGTGTCCACCATTCTGCCCCAGTGTGCTCAGCATATTGCTTCCAGTGTGTCCAGCATATTGCCCCCAGTGTGTCCAGCATATTGCCCCCAGTGTGTCCAGCATATTGCCCCCAGTGTGTACAGCATATTTCCCCAGTGTGTGCAGCATTCTGCCCCTGTGTGTCCAGCATATTGCCCCCAGTGTGTCCAGCATATTGCCCCCAGTGTGTCCAGCATATTGCCCCCAGTGTGTACAGCATATTTCCCCAGTGTGTGCAGCATTCTGCCCCTGTGTGTCCAGCATATTGCCCCCAGTGTCTCCAGCATATTGCCCCAGTGTGTCCATCATATTGCCCCCAGTGTATCCAGCATATTGCCCCCAGTGTGTCCAGCATATTGCCCCCAGTGTGTCCAGCAATATGCCCCAGTGTGTCCAGCATATTGCCCTCTGTGTCTCCACCATATTGACCCCAGTATGTCCAGCATATTGCCCCCAGTGTGTCCAGCATATTGCCCCCAGTGTGTCCAGCATTCTGCCCCCAGTGTGTCCAGCATATTGCCCCCAGTGTGTCCAACATATTGCCCCCAGTGTGTCCAACATATTGCCCCCAGTGTGTCCAGCATTCTGCCCCAGTGTGTCCAGCATATTGCCCCCAGTGTGTCCAGCATATTGCCCCCAGTGTGTCCAGCATATTGCCCCAAGTGTGTCCAGCATCTCTGCCAGTGTCCAGTGTCCCGGGACCCCCGGATTGCCATTCGCAATAAAAAAAAAGAGCTCTCCTCACCTGTCCACACTCCTTTGGCGAAGCTCCCTCCTCGCAGCTGAAGCGTGCACTCTCCGGTGACTGACAATGACATCAGACGCTGGCGATGTGCGTGCTGCGGCTGATGTCAGCTGCCAGCCTCCGATTGGCGGGCGGCTGTTAACTATTGACATGCGGGCGCGCGCCCGCACATCAATAGCGTTTAACTGCCGCAGCGCTGGTAGGGGCCCGGTGAGCAGATGAGATGGGGCCCGATGCGGGCCCCCTCTGCCCACCGGGCCCATACGCCAGTCAGGGCAGCAATGCCCTGATGGCGGCGGGCAATCTGCGTGCGCAGATGGAGCGCTCTGCTGCCCGGGGCTTCAGGAAAATGGCCGCCGCGATCTCCATCTGCGCACGCCATTTTCCTGGCACGCACGCGCGGCCACAGGAAAGATGGCCGCGCCCATCTCCTGGGCAGTGGATATTCTCTTTGGACATGCGCACACCACTACACCACCAACGTAATGATGAGCAGAATTCTGGGGGAGAAACAGCGCTGTCACCACGCCCATAGGACCAGACCAGCGTGAGTGACAGCAGAAAACGGCGACTTTACAAAGGTATTTCGGCAGCATAGGTAGGTAATAAAGGCACACAAAGACACTAATGTAACGCCCAGCTCTGCCCCTATTTAACGCTATTTTTAGCTCATCTTCAAAAAACGGGGTGACAGGTTCCCTTTAACCCCTTCATGACCCAGCCTATTTTGGCCTTAATGACCTTGCCATTTTTTGCAGTTCTGACCAGTGTCCTTTTATGAGGTAAAAACTCAGGAACGCTTCAATGGATCCTAGCGATTCTGAGATTGTTTTTTCGTGACATATTGGGCTTCATGTTAGTGGTAAATTTAGGTCGATAATTTCTGAGTTTATTTGTGAAAAAAACGGAAATTTGGCGAAAATGTTGAAAATTTCGCAATTTTCACATTTTGAATTTTTATTCTGTTAAACCAGAGAGTTATGTGACACAAAATAGTTAATAAATAACGTTTCCCACATGTCTACTTTACATCAGCACAATTTTGGAAACAAATTTTTTTTTGCTAGGAAGTTATAAGGGTTAAAATTTGACCAGTGATTTCTCATTTTTACAACAAAATTTACAAAACCATTTTTTTTAGGGACCACCTCACATTTGAAGTCATTTTGAGGGTTCTATATGGCTGAAAATACCCAAAAGTGACACCATTCTAAAAACTGCACCCCTCAAGGTGCTCAAAACCACATTCAAGAAGTTTATTAACCCTTCAGGTGTTTCACAGCAGCAGAAGCAACATGGAAGTAAAAAATGAACATTTAACTTTTTAGTCACAAAAATGATCTTTTAGCAACAATTTTTTTATTTTCCCAAGGGTAAAAGGAGAAACTGGACCACGGACGTTGTTGTCCAATTTGTTCTGAGTACGCTGATACCTCATATGTGGGGGTAAACCACTGTTTGGGCGCACGGCAGGGCTCGGAAGGGAAGGAGCGCCATTTGACTTTTTGAATGAAAAATTGGCTCCAATCTTTAGCGGACACCATGTCGCGTTTGGAGAGCCTCCGTGTGCCTAAACATTGGAGCTCCCCCACAAGTGACCCCATTTTGGAAACTAGACCCCCCAAGGAACTTATCTAGAAGCATAGTGAGCACTTTAAACCCCCAGGTGCTTCACAAATTGATCCGTAAAAATGAAAAAGTACTTTTTTTTCCCCAAAAAATTATTTTAGCCTCAATTTTTTCATTTTCACATGGGCAACAGGATAAAATGGATCCTAAATTTTGTTGGGCAATTTCTCCTGAGTACACTGATACCTCACATGTGGGGGTAAACCACTGTTTGGGCACATGGTAAGGCTCGGAAGGGAAGGAGCGCCATTTGACTTTTTGAATGAAAAATTATCTCCATCGTTAGCGGACACCATGTCGCTTTTGGAATGCCCCTGTGTGCCTAAATATTGGAGCTCCTCCACAAGTGACCCCATTTTGGAAACTAGACCCCCCAAGGAACTTATCTAGAGGCATAGTGAGCACTTTAAACCCCCAGGTGCTTCACAAATTGATCCGCAAAAATGAAAAAGTACTTTTTTTCACACAAAATTTCTTTTAGCCTCAATTCTTTCATTTTCACATGGGCAACAGGATAAAATGGATCCTAAAATTTGTTGGGCAATTTCTCCTGAGTACGCCGATACCTCATATGTGGGGATTAACCACTGTTTGGGTGCACGGCAAGGCTCGGAAGGGGAGGCGTGCCATTTGACTTTTTGAATGGAAAATTAGCTCCAATCGTTAGCGGACACCATGTCGCGTTTGGAGAGCCCCTGTGTGCCTAAACATTGGAGATCCCCTACAAGTGACCCCATTTTTGAAACTAGACCCCCCAAGGAACTTATCTAGATGCATAGTGAGCACTTATAACCCCCAGGTGCTTCACAGAAGTTTATAACGCAGAGCCGTGAAAATAAAAAATAATTTTTCTTTCCTCAAAAATGATTTTTAGCCCAGAATTTTTTATTTTCCCAAGGGTAATAGGAGAAATTGGACCCCAAATGTTGTTGTCCAGTTTGTCCTGAGTACGATGATACCCCATATGTGGGGGTAAACCACTGTTTGGGTGCACGGCAGGGCTCGGAAGGGAAGGCACGCCATTTGGCTTTTTGAATGGAAAATTAGCTCCAATCATTAGCGGACACCATGTCGCGTTTGGAGAGCCCCTGTGTGCCTAAACATTGGAGCTCCCACACAAGTGACCCCATTTTGGAAACTAGACCTCCCAAGGAACTAACCTAGATGTGTGGTGAGCACTTTGAACCCCCAAGTGCTTCACAGAAGTTTATAACGCAGAGCCATGAAAATAAAAAATAATTTTTCTTTTCTCAAAAATGATTTTTTAGCCCACAATTTTTTATTTTCCCAAGGGTAACAGGAGAAATTGGACCCCAAAAGTTGTTGTCCAGTTTCTCCTGAGTACGCTGATACCCCATATGTGGGGGTAAACCACTGTTTTGGCACACGTCGGGGTTCGGAAGGGAAGTAGTGACGTTTTGAAATGCAGACTTTGATGGAATGCTCTGCGGGCGTCAGGTTGCTTTTGCAGAGCCCCTGATGTGCCTAAACAGTAGGAACTCCCCACAATTGACTCCATTTTGGAAACTAGACCCCCAAGGGAACTTATCTAGATGTGTGGTGAGCACTTTGAACCCCCAAGTGCTTCACAGAAGTTTATAACGCAGAGCCGTGAAAATAATAAATGTGTTTCCTTTCCTCAAAAATATTTTTTTAGCCCAGAATTTTTTATTTTTGCAAGAGTAACAGGAGAAATTGGACCCAAAAGTTGTTGTCCAGTTTCTCCTGAGTACGCTGATACCCCATATATGGGGGTAAACCACTGTTTGGGCACATGCCGGGGCTCGGAAGGGAAGTAGTGACGTTTTGGAATGCAGACTTTGATGGAATGGTCTGCGGGCATCATGTTACGTTTGCAGAGCCCCTGATATGCCTTAACAGTAGAAACCCCCCACAAGTGACCCCATTTGGAAACTAGACCCCCCAAGGAACTTATCTAGATGTGTGGTGAGCATGTTCAACCCCCAAGTGCTTCACAGAAGTTTACAACGCAGAGCCGTGAAAATAAAAAATCATTTTTCTTTCCTCAAAAAAGATGTTTTAGCAAGCAATTTTTTATTTTCACAAGGGTAACAGGAGAAATTGGGCCCCAATATTTGTTGCCCAGTTTGTTGTGAGTGTGTTGGTACCACACATGTGGGGGTAAACCACTGTTTGGGCACACGTCAGGGCTCGGAAGGGAACTAGTGACATTTGAAATGCAGACTTTGATGGAATGGTCTGCGGGCGTCACATTGCATTTGCAGAGCCCCTGATGTGCCTAAACAGTAGAAACACCCCACAAGTGACCCCATTTTGGAAACTAGACCCCCCCAAGGAACTTATCTAGATGTGTGATGAGCACGTTCAACCCCCAAGTGCTTCACAGAAGTTTACAACGCAGAGCCGTGAAAATAAAAAATCATTTTTCTTTCCTCAAAAAAGATGTTTTAGCAAGCAATTTTTTATTTTCACAAGGGTAACAGGAGAAATTGGGCCCCAATATTTGTTGCCCAGTTTGTTGTGAGTGTGCTGGTACCCCATATGTGGGGGTAAACCACTGTTTGGGCACACGTCAGGGCTCGGAAGGGAAGTAGTGACATTTGAAATGCAGACTTTGATGGAATGGTCTGCGGGCATCACGTTGCATTTGCAGAGCCCCTGATTTGCCTAAACAGTAGAAACACCCCACAAGTGACCCCATTTTGGAAACTAGACCCCCGAAGGAACTTATCTAGATGTGTGGTGAGCACTTTCAACCCCCAAGTGCTTCACAGAAGTTTATAACGCAGAGCCGTGAAAATAAAAAATAATTGTTCTTTCCTCAAAAATCATGTTTTAGCAAGTAATTTTTTATTTTTGCAAGGGTAACAGGAGAAATTGGACCCCAACAGTTGTTGCCCAGTTTGTCCTGAGTACGCTGGTACCCCAAATGTGGGGGTAAACCACTGTTTGGGCGCACGTCGGGGCTTGGAAGGGAGGGAGCACCATTTGACTTTTTGAACGCAAGATTGGCTGGAATCAATGGTGGCGCCATGTTGCGTTTGGAGACCCCTGATGTGCCTAAACAGTGGAAACCCCTCAATTCTAACTTCAACACTAACCCCAACACACCCCTAATCCTAATCCCAACTGTAGCCATAACCCTAATCACAACCCTAACCCCAACACACCCCTAACCACAACCCTAACCGCAACACACCCGTAACCCTAATTCCAACCCTAATCCTAACCCTAATCCCAACCCTAACCCTAATCCCAACCCTAACCACAACTGTAACCCCAACGCACCCCTAACCCTATCCGTAACCCTAACCACAAGCCTAATCTTAACCCTATTTCCAACCCTAGCCCTAATTCCAACCCTAACTCTAATTCCAACCCTAACCCTAAGGCTATGTGCCCACGTTGCGGATTCGTGTGAGATTTTTCCGCACGATTTTTGAAAAATCTGCAGGTAAAAGGCACTGCGTTTTACCTGCGGATTTACAGCAGATTTCCAGTGTTTTTTTGTGCGGATTTCACCTGCGGATTTCTATTGAGGAACAGGTGTAAAACGCTGCGGAATCTGCACAAAGAATTGACATGCTGCGGAAAATACAACGCAGCGTTTCTGCACGGAATTTTCCGCACCATGGGCACAGCGGATTTGGATTTCCATAGGTGTACATGGTACTGTAAACCTGATGGAAAACTGGTACGAATTCGCAGCGGGCATAGGTCTGTGAGAGGGGAAAACCAGATGAACCTGCTGCGTGTTTCCCAGCCTGTGAAGCCTGCCTGGTTGCTCCATCGCTGGTGGATGATTGGGATTGGGCCTGTTTGCAGGCTGGTCGATGAAGGGCCACTCCAACAGAGGACGATTCAGGCTGTGTGGTGCTGCTCCAGGTTCTGTGTGGAAAATAAATGAAAAACATTAGTAAAAAAAAATAAAAAGTTTAAATAATAGTAAGACAACACAAAAGATACTCACGTTCGCTGAGCAACCGCAGGCCTCAGAAAAGAAAGCTGATGATGGCACTGATATTTTCTGAGTTTTCGAGCAGCACCACTTCGAACCCGAATCTCCTCTCTCATGTCCTTATTGAAGCGATCCTTCATCGAACGCCAACAAACTTTTATTCTCTTCACTGTGAAGGGGGAAAAAAAGCAAAAAATTAATTGTAAAACAATGCACCTATATATATACTAGATGGTGGCCCGAGTCTAACGTATCGGGTGTTCTAGAATATGCATGTCCACGTAGTATATTGCACAGCCCACGTAGTATATTGCCCAGCCACGTAGCATATTGGCCAGTCACGTAGTATATTGCCCAGCCACGTAGTATATTGCCCAGTGACGTAGTATATTGCCCAGTGACGTAGTATACAGCACAGAGCCACGTAGTATATTGCACAGCGACGTAGTATACAGCACAGAGCCACGTAGTATATTGCCCAGTTATGCAGTATATTGCCCAGTCACGTAGTATATTGCCCAGCTACGTAGTATATTGCCCAGTTAAGTAGTATATTGCCCAGTGACGTAGTATATTGCCCAGCCACGTAGTATATTGCCCAGCCACGTAGTATATTGCCTAGTTACGTAGTATATTGCCCAGTGACGTAGTATACAGCACAGAGCCACGTAGTATATTGCACAGTGACGTAGTATACAGCATAGAGCCACGTAGTATATTGCCCAGCCACGTAGTATATTGGCCAGTCACGTAGTATATTGCCCAGCTATGTAGTATATTGCCCTGCCACGTATGTCACAGGTTAAAAAATAAACATATACTCACCTTCCAGGGCCCCTTGTAGTCCTGTCGCCTCCTTCTTCTTGTATTTGACCCACAACCCAGGAGCAGCGCTACACTGGGTATGCTGAGGGACCCTCAGGGCGGGTGTCAACCTGCATAGATTTTGCGGTGAGAAAGGAGAAGCCAAGCCCCCCGATCCACACCCTCTGCCGGGAACGGTCAGAATCCCGTTCCTATCCGCAGTGGGACAGGAAAAACACTGAGGGGTGGTAGGGGGAGGGTCCTTTTGAACTCTTGTGGTTTCCTGTCCCACTGTGGATAAGGACGTCCTCCATGGTGCTGTCAGGTGGAGACCTGGAAATAAGTACTTGATCCCCTACCAACCATTAAAAGTTCTGGCTCCTACAGACCAGTTAGACGCTCCTAATCAACTCGTTACCTGCATTAAAGACAGCTGTCTTACATAGTCACCTTTGTAAAAGACTCCTGTCCACAGACTCTATTAATCAGAATTAATCAGTCGGACTGTAACCTCTACAACATGGGCAAGACCAAAGAGCTTTATAAGGATGTCAGGGACAAGATCATAGACCTGCACAAAGCTGGAATGGGCTTCAAAACCATAAGTAAGATGCTGGGTGAGAAGGAGACAACTGTTGGTGCAACAGTAAGAAAATGGAAGAAATACAAAATGACTGTCAATTGACATCGATCTGGGGCCCCATGCAAAATCTCACCTTGTGGGGTATCCTCGATCACGAGGAAGGTGAGGTCAGCCTAAAACTACACTGGAGAACATGTTAATGATATCAAGGCAGCTGGGACCACAGTCACCAAGAAACATTATCACTCCACGTGACACAGAGCAGAGCAGATACAGAATAATATTTACATCCAGGCACTTACCGCTGACGTCTCGTCTGATTAGGGCCGCTTTCTCCTGTTTGTTCTCCATCTGGTCAGATCTTCATGTCGACATCTCCCAGCCATGACTCATCTTGTCACGATGATCTTTGTAGCCCTGAAAATAACAAGGTCACATACATTGTATACATACATGTGTCTCCCCGAATACAGATAAGTACCCCACCGTTAATATACTATTAGCCATGCACCATTAAAAAGAAAGTGATAAGCATCACTGTGCCCCCCATTAACGATAATCTCTGGCTCCCAATAATATAATTAATCAGTCTTTGACTCTCCCCTGTAAACTGTAAGGCTATGTGCACATGGAAAATATTCAAGGTTTTACAGTACAGGAAAAGTGAATGAGATCCCTGAAGTCTCATGCACATGCTGCTTATTTTTTCCTTGAAGATTTGCAGCAGATTAAAATCTGCATAATGTAATTTTAAAGATCTCCATCGCCAATAAGATCTTTGTCACTGCTAACACTTATTTTCCTAACTCTGATCAGGGCTCATTTGGTGTGAAGACGCTGTAGACTCTGGATGCGTTTGCTGGAGGGTCCTGTATCATTTTGGGCGGGGATCTCAACATTCAAATGGACCCTCAATTGATTCGGGTAAGTCGTCTGTTCCCTTTTTGGCAGTCTGCAAGATCAAAAGAAAATTAGAACAGCTTCATTTGATAGATTTATGTACTCCCCCCAAGCCAAAAAGACTACAGCCATCACTCTTCCATACACAACACATATAGCCATATAGACTACCGTGTATATGTATCGCAATCCCTTAGATGCTTCTCCCACCTGTTCAATTGGATTTTTTTTGTGGTCTGATCACTCCCCAGTCCTGGGATCCTTGGACCTATTATTGTAACCTCCTAAAAATTTCTCATGGAGCCTTAATGATCACTTATTACATGACCATGCAATTGAAGAAACCATAACCACATTTTTAGAAACCCACAAAAATGGTAGTATTAGAATGTATGCTAAGAGGTATTTTCATAGCCCATGGTTCTAGAATCAATAAAGAAGAGGCGGAGACCTTGAAAAAACTCCTTTCATCCTTAGCTTCATTGGAAAATCTAAATAAATCCAAGCCCTCTGATAATACAAAGGCTGAGATATCTAATAACCAGAAACAAATTCTCCAAATATTATACCGTAAATCCTTAAGCATTCAGGACAAAATTCACAAAGGATATTTTGAATATGGAAATAAATGTGGAAAGTGGCTGTCTCGGGCACTTCACCCCAGAGTCTTCTCTTCACATATCAGATCCATTAATTCCCCGACTAAAGGGTTGGTTCATGCCCATTCGGATATCGTGGAAGAATTTAGTTCATATTATGCATCTCTTTATCATATAAAGGGAGAAAATATATCTATAGTAAATAAAAAATAAAAATATTATAGAGTACTTAAACTCCTTTGCTCCCCCACCCCTAACTGACTCCCAGTCCCAAGATTTGGAAGATGAATTCAGAGAGGAGGAGATCATGGAGGTGATCAAGGGACTTAAGATAGGCAAAAGACCAGGTCCTGATGGTTTCACCCCAACATTTTACAAACTATTCAAACAACAATTAGCTCCAATTCTTCTACAATCCTCCAACATCATTGCATTGGGAGGAAAATTTCCACCACAATCTCTTTTGGCACATATAACTGTTATTCCCAAGCCAGGTAAAGATCACACACATTGAAATAATTTTCACCCCATATCTCTCATCAACACTGATCTCAAAATGTTCTCCATGATGATTGCTATGAGACTAAAACCCCAAATATTATACATAAAGATCAGATGGGATTTATCCAGGGAAGGGAAGCAAGAGACAACACTATCAAAAGGATTTCAATCATAAACGGAGTGCGTTCCTGGGGAGTCCCGACCTGCCTAGTGTCTATAGATGCAGAGAAAGCGTTTTTATAGGGTAAGGTGGGACTTCCTGGGGGCGACGCTCCAAAAAATCGGATTGGGTAGCAATATGTTGTTACATATCTCATGGCCCTTTATACCTCTCCCATGGCATAGGTAAGAGTTAATGGAAGCATTTCCAAACCTTTTACAATCTAGAATGGCATCCATCAGGGATGCCCAGTTTCACTCCTCCTTCATCTGTTAGAGATGGAGGCACTGGCGAACGCCATTAGGGCCAATGTATCCATATCAGGGGTTTCAATTGGTAATACAATGCACAGAAGGTAAATCTTTGCCAACGATTTACTACTATACGTGACAACACCGAGAATCTCTCTACCAGTGATTCTGGCAGCGTTTCAGTGCCATACTCTCTAACTTTAAGATAACTATCTCTAATTCAGAGATCCTTAACTTGAACATTCCGGAAACAGAGGCCTCACATCTCAGCTCCATATTTCCCTTTAAATGGAGAAAGGACCATATCAAATATTTAGGTATTACAATTCCAGTAGATCTACTCTCTTAATTTTGTGCCTCTATAGTGAAACCCGGAGGAAGATCTATCACAATGGTCCAGGTTCTTGGTCTCCTGATTTGGCCGAATTAACATTCTGAAGATGGACCTTTTACCTAGAATTCTTTATGTGTTCCAGACTATTCTTTATAATTTACCCAGTCTTTTTTTCAAAAGATTAAGACAATTTCTTCTAAACTTATTTGGGGGCATCCAAACCTAGATTATCATTCACAGTTTTGACGAGACCTAAAACCTCAGGGGTGTCCCGGTTTTTGTGGCACACCATAGAGCATCAATATTAAATAGCATTTTGCATATCATGATAACGCTTTCCAAGGGACTATGGACTGAATTGGAGGAACACTTAAATCCCGTCCCACTTGCTAAACTACTTTGGGGCGGACATACTTTTAGATCCATAGCATCTCTCCTAACACCTCTATATTGTGTTCTTTTAAATATCTGGGACAAAATAATTAATACATTTAAAATATCATCTGCTCCAGGTCCGTTGTCTCCTATACTCTGTAATCCTCAGGATGAGAGTGGTTTCCATTTCTTAGGCACACTAGACAATCCATTGTCCCAGATGAGACAGGTTGTCTCCTCAAATGGCTTAAAACCCTTAGAGAGTCTTATTACACCAGGGCGTTCATCTGATCAGGCTTGGATGGAGTACCGCCATATCCATAATCAATACCATTCAATTATCAGCCATGAAGCGTGGATCAAACCTTTATCTGATTTTGAAAAAATCTGTATTGAGAGGAGACTTCCTTTGCATTGTATTTCTCTGTTATGCAGGTTGCTGAAGAGGGAAGAGGTGCTGGGGACCCGTGTTCCCTATCAAGACCAATGGGAGAAGGAGCTAGGTAAAAACATCTCTACTTCTGATTGCCATAAATCGTTCATTCTTACTCACAAAATATCTATTTCATGTCATTTCATGTCACATCCAGGAAACTAATTACAAGATCGTCTCCAGATGGTACAGGACACCAGACCGCATTCATCACTTGTATCCTAATATAACAAATAAGTGTTGGAGATGTGACTCCACTGTAGGTAACATGAAACATATCTGGTGGTCTTGCCCCCGAATATCCAAATTGTGGACAAGATTGTTTGATCTCTCCAATAAATTATTCAACACTAACTTCCTGAACTCTCCAGAAACAGCTTTACTATCAATATTCCCTATTTCTATTTCTGCCCTTAAAAAGGGACTAGTTAGAGTATTTTCAGCTGCAATGAGACAGATTATCCCCAGAAATTGGCGATCAAACACCAGTCTTTCTAAGTTGGAATAGGTTGTGTAGGTAGATAACCTTATTCACATGGAAGAGCTCATAGTCTTGGATGAATTTGGCTTCATACGAATATATGAGAGCTCGGTTACCCTGGACATAATTCAGAAATTCATCTGAATTTAGCATTTGGCTAACATCGCCATTCTAGTGATTTTGAGCCATTGATATCACACTCATAATATACAAAATTCACCTCCCTATACCTCCCTCCTGTGTTGGACTTTGTGTTCCCCCTGATTCTTCCCTATCGTGTCTCGTAATTTGAATACAACAATTTAGTCACATAACATGATACAATGTTTCAATACTATTTGTTGCACTATACAATCCATTTCCAAATAAGTAGATGCTGGTTAATATACGGTACTTACATTTTGTTGATTGTACCTCTTGTGCAACCTAAATTTGATTTTGATGTATGTTGGAACATCAATTGTTAATTAGAACTTCAATAAAAATATATTGAACCATAAAATCTGCATAATGTCAATTCTTGAATGAATCCTACATCAACAAAGGAGTACTTACTCTCACTAACCAGTGATAGAAAAAAACTGAGGCTGTGTATATATATGTAATGAGAAAATATTTATTAATACAGACACAGCATACAAAATAGATAAGTCATAAATACAAAACACATGTCACAACATCATTGAAAAAGCACGTGAGGCATAAAAGGGGAAAGAACCAGGCCACACGGGTGCCACTGGCCCTGAATGTAATTAAACGGGGTACTAACAAATTGCATAGCACATACAACGTTTAGTGCATCACCTCCATAGAGCATCTAAATAAGGTTAATGTACCGGCCTATGCAAAATAAGTCTCTAAAATTATCTGGCCATGCTGCTACTTATAAGGGGGTAAAGTGCCGCTAATAGTGCCAAAAAGCTATTGCTTACCCGAATGTAAGAAGACAGGGAGCAGAGCACAAACCGTGTGCGCCAAACCAGAAGCCCCGACGCGCGTTTCGCGTGATATTGCTTCCTCGGGGGGCTATGTGGTCTACTGAGAATATCCCAGAATATATAGAGGGGGAATCATACCCGGTACTAATCACACCGCGCTTGTGTGAGCGCATGGGAGGCAGGACCCCGACCGCAGCCGCGTCACTTCCGGCAATCCGGGCGCCAGTGCAGGCCAAGGAAAATGTTTCCTGTGACGTCACTGACCCGCACTGAGCCTCATGGATGCCTTCCGGGGCGCAGGCAAGCCTGGGGACACACCGCGCATGCGCGCTGCGGCCATCTTTGTTATGGGAAAAATTATGGGCAACATGATCAGGATATTTCGGTAATTAAACACGCTGTAAACATACACAACACATTAAAACAATGACAGCAGGTGAACCCATTACAGAAAAATGACAAACAATTGCTGGAGGTCAAGACGGAAAAAATATCTTCTGCATCATTAGGAGATCAGATGATGTTCGTTATCCATATTTCTCAATATCCATCTTTCGCTCCAATAGTAGCAGATGTTGTCCAATCAGATAATATAACTTGTGCAACAATTAAACAAAAAAAGAAATCCCTATGTGATACACCACTGTGTCACTGAATAAAACGAAACAGAAAAAACAGCATTAAAATGGGAGAAAAAGGGGACATAAAAATTATTTTAGTTAATCACACCATCATAGAAAAGGGGCGAATGATAGTTTCTCATTTAAGCAATAGGGGGACATTGTGCCCAGAGTGACAATCCAGCGACATTGAAGCTGCGCCAAGGATTTTTCACATCTCCTCCACGTGTACCACAATGTACCCTGTGAATTTTTAATGACGATGGATCACAACCATGGCACAGCTTGAAATGCCTAGGTATCGTCTTAAGCTCAACATTCTCATCCAAATTTTTCGCAGCCATAATGTCCCTCACGTGCTCCCGCGCTCTGATCCTCAGTTCACGAGAAGTAAGTCCAACATAGATCAGATTGCAGGCACAGATGGCATAGTACACCACATAGGTGGTGTTACAGGATATATAACTAGTAATCCGGAAATCCCTACTGCCGTCAGCAGAGGTAAAAGATGTTGCTAGAACAATGTTACGGCAAGCTACGCAAGATCCACAAGGATAGCACCCCCATTTTTGCTTACCCGCCTCAAAGGGGTTTGGAGGATTAGCTACGTAATGACTACACACTAGCATGGGCTTCTACCTCTCCTGGCTGTGATAAGTGGGCGATCCTGAATGAGACATCTTAGAGTGGGTTCCGTCTTGAGCACCGGCCAATGTCTGTCTAATATCTCTCTGACTGACCCCCACTGACTGTTATAAGTGGTGATAAAACGGAGTGGTGGATCCCTTGTACCACTGGGCCTTATTCTAGAGAATAGCTGGTCTCTTGGTACCCTCTTTGCACGATGGTATCCCTGCTTTATACTCCTATTACTGTACCCTCTCTCCCGGAATCTACTGGTAAGGTCCCGGGCCTGGGCCTCAAAGATTCCTTCCACTGAACAAATCCTCTTCATCCTCAAAAATTGCCCAATTGGGACTGCTCGTATAGTGGAAGAAACATGGGCTGAGGAAGCATGTAGCAACGCATTAACAGACGTTTCTTTTCGAAAAATGTGAGTTTGAATGGTGCCCGTATCATCAATCATGATTTTGATATCCAAAAAAATCTATCTCTTTCACACCAATTTTATAAGTTAGTCTGACAGTATAATTGTTTTGATTCAGTCCATGGATGAAATCCCTGAGCCCAGGCACCGAACCCTGCCAGATAATGAAGATGTCGTCTATATACCGGTACCAGCACTGCGCATGGGAAGCGGCATGCGCGCCTCCCCGAAAACCTCCCTCTCCCAATAACCGAGAAAGAGGTTTGCGTACAAAGGCGCGCAGGCCGCGCCCATCGCAGTGCCGCATTGCTGTAAAAAGAACCGGTCTTTGAAAGTAAAGAAGTTGTGCATCAGCATAAATTCAAGTAGTTCCAGGATAAGAGAGCACAGCAGGGGGTCCAAATTGCTCATCTCAAGGTAGAGACCCACTGCTCTCAGACCATCACAATGACTAATACTCGTGTACAAGGATTCTACGTCTACAGTAGCAAAAGTCATATCAGGATCCACTGTTAAACCATTAATTTTCCTTAGGACGTCCGAGGTGTCCCTGACATAAGAGGGCAGCATCTTCACTAAGGGGTGAAGAAGATAACTCTCAATGAATTTGCAAGTGGGATCGCATAGCCCTCCGATGCCAGAGATAATGTCAATTCTTGCAGTGTATTTCACCGATACTAATGGGGAAAAATACGTAACAAAAGCATGGCAAAAAATGTGGAAAAAATACATGCATTTTATGCAACTTTCTTCCTGACAACACATTAGGATATGCAGCAGAATTTTCTTCTGCAAATTCTGAACGTGTGCACATAGCCTTAGTACCTGTCCTGTGTTCCCATCATTCATTATAAGTACTTGATAGCATCATAATGATTTTGGGGGTGGGAGAAGACACTATCAGGTACTGAGCATCTTCCGCCACCTCCCAATTCATTACAAGTCCCTGTTAGCATCTTCTCCTACCTTTCAGTTCATTATAAAGTGTCCTATGCACCTTATCGCCTCCTCTACCATTCCCCAATAAATTTTAAGTCCCCGATAGCATCACAATAAATTGTGAGGTGGGGGAGGATGCTATCAGGGACTTAGCACCCTCCTCCACCACCCAATTCATTTTACATTCATATCTAATGTCCTCCTCCCCCTCCCCTGTTCGTAAGTCCATTATAAGACCCCCTTCCTCCCATCCCAATCTGTTATGACCCCAATGGCGAGGGTCTCAGAGGAACGTGGAAGTCTGCAGAATACAAAAATCCAGCTCATAGGGCAGTGGTAACTGGGTTGACCATATATCTACTCCTAACGCCAACACTAGAAGTAGCCGGGGATCATTCCTACGTTGATTCTAGATGACACGCGCCAGCCGGAGAATCTAGCTACCCCTAGTAGAGGAAAACAAAGACCTTTCTTGCCTCCAGAGAAGGGGACCCCAAAGCTGGATAGAAGCCCCCCACAAATAATGACGGTGAGGTAAGAGGAAATGACAAACACAGAAATGAATCAGGTTTAGCACAGAGAGGCCCGCTTACTGATAGCAGAATAAAGAAAGGTAACTTATATGGTCAACAAAAACCCTATCAAAATCCACACTGGAAATTCAAGAACCCCCGAACCGTCTAACGGTCCGGGGGGAGAACACCAGCCCCCCTAGAGCTTCCAGCAAAGGTCAGGATATTGATTTGGAACAAGCTGGACAAAAATACAAAACCAAAACAAATAGCAAAAAGCAAAAGGCAGACTTAGCTGATATAACTGGAACCAGGATCAGTAGACAAGAGCACAGCAGACTAGCTCTGATAACTACGTTGCCAGGCATTGAACTGAAGGTCCAGGGAGCTTATATAGCAACACCCCTAACTAACGACCCAGGTGCGGATAAAAGGAATGACAGAAAAACCAGAGTCAAAAAACTAGTAACCACTAGAGGGAGCAAAAAGCAAATTCACAACAGTACCCCCCCCTTAGTGAGGGGTCACCGAACCCTCACCACGTCCACCAGGGCGATCAGGACGAGCGGCATGAAAGGCCCGAACTAAATCGGCCGCATGAACATCAGAGGCGACCACCCAGGAATTATCCTCCTGACCATAGCCCTTCCACTTGACCAGGTACTGAAGCCTCCGCCTGGAGAGGCGAGAATCCAAGATCTTCTCCACCACGTACTCCAACTCGCCCTCAACCAACACCGGAGCAGGAGGCTCAGCAGAAGGAACTACAGGCACAATGTACCGCCGCAACAAGGACCTATGAAATACATTGTGAATAGCAAACGACACAGGAAGATCCAGACGAAAAGATACAGGATTAAGGATTTCCAATATCTTGTAAGGCCCAATAAAACGAGGTTTAAATTTGGGAGAGGAGACCTTCATAGGAACAAAGCGGGAAGAAAGCCATACCAAATCCCCAACGCGTAGTCGGGGACCCACACCGCGGCGGCGGTTGGCAAAGCGCTGAGCCTTCTCTTGTGACAACTTCAAGTTGTCCACCACATGATTCCAGATCTGCTGCAACCTATCCACCACAGAATCCACCCCAGGACAGTCAGAAGGCTCCACATGACCCGAAGAAAAGCGAGGATGGAAACCAGAGTTGCAGAAAAAAGGCGAAACCAAGGTGGCGGAACTAGCCCGATTATTAAGGGCAAACTCAGCCAACGGCAAGAATGTCACCCAATCGTCCTGATCAGCAGAGACAAAACACCTCAAATAAGCCTCCAAAGTCTGATGGTTCGCTCCGTCTGTCCATTAGTCTGAGGATGGAAAGCAGACGAAAACGACAAATCAATGCCCATCCTACTACAAAAGGATCGCCAGAACCTGGAAACGAACTGGGATCCTCTGTCTGACACAATATTCTCAGGGATGCCGTGCAAACGAACCACGTTCTGGAAAAACACAGGAACCAGATCGGAAGAGGAAGGCAGCTTAGGCAAAGGAACCAAATGGACCATCTTGGAGAAGCGATCACATATCACCCAGATAACGGACATGCCCTGAGATAGCGGAAGATCAGAAATGAAATCCATGGAGATATGTGTCCAAGGTCTCTTCGGGACAGGCAAGGGCAAGAGCAAACCGCTGGCACGAGAACAGCAAGGCTTAGCTCGAGCACAAGTCCCACAGGACTGCACAAATGACCGCACATCCCTTGACAAGGAAGGCCACCAAAAGGACCTGGCCACCAGATCTCTGGTGCCAAAAATTCCCGGGTGACCTGCCAACACCGAGGAATGAACCTCGGAAATGACTCTGCTGGTCCACTTATCCGGGACAAACAGTCTGTCAGGTGGACAAGACTCAGGCCTATCAGCCTGAAATCTCTGCAACACACGTCGCAGATCCGGAGAAATAGCTGACAAGATAACTCCATCTTTAAGAATACCAACAGGATCAGCGACTCCAGGAGCATCAGGCACAAAGCTCCTAGAAAGAGCATCGGCCTTCACATTCTTTGAACCTGGTAAATACGAGACAACAAAATCAAAGCGGGAGAAAAACAATGACCAGCGGGCCTGTCTCGGATTAAGGCGTTTAGCAGACTCGAGATACATCAGATTTTTGTGATCAGTCAAGACCACCACACGATGCTTAGCACCCTCGAGCCAATGACGCCACTCCTCAAATGCCCATTTCATGGCCAACAACTCCCGATTGCCCACATCATAATTTCGCTCGGCAGGCGAAAACTTCCTAGAGAAAAAGGCACAAGGTTTCATAACAGAGCAACCAGGGCCTCTCTGCGACAAAACGGCCCCTGCCCCAATCTCCGAAGCATCCACCTCAACCTGAAAGGGAAGTGAGACGTCAGGCTGGCACAAAACAGGCGCCGAAGTAAACCGGCGTTTCAACTCCTGGAAAGCCTCCACGGCAGCAGGAGCCCAGTTAGCTACATCGGAGCCCTTCTTGGTCATATCCGTCAAAGGTTTCACAATGCTAGAAAAATTAGCGATAAAACGACGGTAGAAGTTAGCGAAGCCCAAGAACTTCTGAAGACTCTTAACTGACGAGGGCTGAGTCCAATCAAGAATAGCTCGGACCTTGACTGGGTCCATCTCCACAGCAGAAGGGGAAAAAATGAACCCCAAAAAGGGAACCTTCTGTACACCAAAGAGACACTTTGAGCCCTTGACAAACAAAGAATTTTCACGCAAAATTTTAAAGACCAACCTGACCTGCTCCACATGCGAATCCCAATTATCAGAAAAAAACAAAATATCATCCAGATAAACAATCAAAAATTTATCCAGATACTTCCGGAAAATGTCATGCATAAAGGACTGAAAAACTGAAGGCGCATTGGAGAGCCCAAAAGGCATCACCAAGTACTCAAAATGACCTTCGGGCGTATTGAATGCGGTTTTCCATTCATCACCTTGCTTAATGCGCACAAGGTTGTACGCACCACGAAGGTCTATCTTGGTGAACCACTTGGCACCCTTAATCCGGGCAAACAAGTCAGACAACAGCGGTAAAGGATACTGAAATTTGACAGTGATCTTATTTAAAAGCCGATAATCAATACAAGGTCTCAAAGATCCGTCCTTTTTTGCCACAAAAAAGAATCCCGCACCAAGAGGGGAAGAAGACGGACGAATATGTCCTTTCTCCAGAGACTCCTTGATATATGAACGCATAGCGGTATGTTCAGGTACCGACAGATTAAACAGTCTTCCCTTAGGAAACTTACTGCCTGGGATCAAATCTATAGCACAGTCACAGTCCCTATGAGGAGGCAGTGCACTGGACTCAGACTCACTGAAGACATCCTGATAATCAGACAAATACTCCGGAACTTCCGAAGGCGTAGAAGAAGCAATAGA
The DNA here is from genome assembly GCF_051348905.1 of Ranitomeya variabilis. NCBI lineage: Eukaryota > Metazoa > Chordata > Amphibia > Anura > Dendrobatidae > Ranitomeya > Ranitomeya variabilis. The sequence continues at coordinate 252,801,959 of NC_135233.1, read as the reverse complement.
CACAGGCAGGGAATCCTCATGAATACCACGACAGCCCCAGCTAGACACTGACATAGCCTTCCAGTCAAGGACTGGATTATGGGTCTGTAACCATGGCAGCCCTAAAACAACCAAATCATGCATTTTATGTAAAACCAGGAAACGTATCACCTCGCGGTGTTCAGGAGTCATGCACATGGTAACCTGTGTCCAATACTGCGGTTTATTTGCTGCCAATGGTGTAGCATCAATACCCCTAAGAGGAATAGGATTTTCTAATGGTTCAAGAGTAAACCCACAGCGCTTAGCAAATGAGAGATCCATGAGACTCAGGGCAGCACCTGAATCTACAAACGCCATGACAGGATAAGATGACAGTGAGCAAATCAAAGTTACAGACAGAATAAATTTAGGTTGCAAATTACCAACGGTGACAGGACTAACAACCTTAGCTATACGTTTAGAGCATGCTGAGATAACATGTGTAGAATCACCACAGTAGTAGCACAAGCCATTCCGGCGTCTATGAATTTTCCGCTCATTTCTAGTCAGGATTCTATCACATTGCATTAAATCAGGTGTCTGTTCAGACAACACCATGAGGGAATTTGCGGTTTTTCTATCACATTGCACCGAATTAGGTGTCTGTTCAGACAACACCATGAGGGAATTTGCGGTTTTGCGCTCCCGCAACCGCCGGTCAATTTGAATAGCCAGTGCCATAGTATCATTCAGACCTGTGGGAATGGGAAAACCCACCATAACATTCTTAATGGCTTCAGAAAGGCCATTTCTAAAATTAGCGGCCAGTGCACACTCGTTCCAATGTGTCAGCACGGACCATTTCCGAAATTTTTGGCAATACACTTCAGCCTCGTCCTGCCCCTGAGACATAGCCAGCAAGGCCTTTTCTGCCTGAATCTCAAGATTGGGTTCCTCATAAAGTAAACCGAGCGCCAGAAAAAACGCATCAAGATCAGCCAATGCCGGATCTCCTGGCGCCAGCGAAAAAGCCCAATCCTGAGGGTCGCCCCGTAAGAACGAAATAACAATTTTTACTTGCTGAGCAGAATCTCCAGATGAACAGGGTCTCAGGGACAAAAACAATTTACAATTATTCACGAAATTCCTAAACTTAAACCTGTCTCCGGAAAACAGTTCAGGAATCGGTATTTTAGGTTCTGACCTAGGATTTCTGATAACATAGTCTTGTATGCCCTGCACACGAGTAGCCAGCTGGTCCACACTTGTAATCAAGGTCTGGACATTCATGTCTGCAGCAAGCATAGCCACTCTGAGGTAAAGGGGAAGAAAAAAAAAAAAAAAAAAACTCAGAATCTTCTTTCTTATAATCCCTCTTCTGCAATGCATTAAACATTTAATACTGGCCTGGCAAACTGTTATGACCCCAATGGCGAGGGTCTCAGAGGAACGTGGAAGTCTGCAGAATACAAAAATCCAGCTCATAGGGCAGTGGTAACTGGGTTGACCATATATCTACTCCTAACGCCAACACTAGAAGTAGCCGGGGATCATTCCTACGTTGATTCTAGATGACACGCGCCAGCCGGAGAATCTAGCTACCCCTAGTAGAGGAAAACAAAGACCTTTCTTGCCTCCAGAGAAGGGGACCCCAAAGCTGGATAGAAGCCCCCCACAAATAATGACGGTGAGGTAAGAGGAAATGACAAACACAGAAATGAATCAGGTTTAGCACAGAGAGGCCCGCTTACTGATAGCAGAATAAAGAAAGGTAACTTATATGGTCAACAAAAACCCTATCAAAATCCACACTGGAAATTCAAGAACCCCCGAACCGTCTAACGGTCCGGGGGGAGAACACCAGCCCCCCTAGAGCTTCCAGCAAAGGTCAGGATATTGATTTGGAACAAGCTGGACAAAAATACAAAACCAAAACAAATAGCAAAAAGCAAAAGGCAGACTTAGCTGATATAACTGGAACCAGGATCAGTAGACAAGAGCACAGCAGACTAGCTCTGATAACTACGTTGCCAGGCATTGAACTGAAGGTCCAGGGAGCTTATATAGCAACACCCCTAACTAACGACCCAGGTGCGGATAAAAGGAATGACAGAAAAACCAGAGTCAAAAAACTAGTAACCATTAGAGGGAGCAAAAAGCAAATTCACAACACCAATCCCCCCCACATCCCTCATTGTCCTCCTCCATATACCATTATTGCCCTCCTCCTCACCTTCACCATTGCCATCTCTACCAACACCTCCATCATTACACTCTCCACCCCCCAACATTGTTCTACCCCACCACCTCCATCATTGCCCTCTCCACCACCTCCATTATTGTTCTCCCACACCACCTCCATTATTGTTCTCCTCCACCACCCCATCATTGCCCTCTCCACCACCCCAATCATTATCCTCTCCACTACCTCCATAATTGTTCTCCCCACCACCATAATTGCCCTCTCCACCATCTCCATCATTGCTCTCTCCACCACCTCCATCATTGCCCTCTCCATGACTTCCATCAGTGTTCTTTCCCACCACCTCCATCATCGTCCTCTCTGCCACCTCCATCATTGTTCTCCCCCACCATCTCCATCATTGTTCTCTCTCACCACCTCCATCATTGCCCTCCCTACCACCTCCATTGTTGCCCTCTCCACCACCATCATTGGTCTCCCCATCACCTCCTGGCGATGGCACATATTATATTTAAACGCGCCGCAGATACCTCCTGAGCACATGCTGCCATAGCAAGGCTCGGGAGCACCACTCAAGCACTCTGCAGGATAAGGTAAACACAGATCCGGTCATCACCATATATAGCTGTAGGAGCAATGCACTGATGTTACCTACATAGCCACAGGTCCGTAGGTACATTGGCTATAACAACAATAGCTCAGCTACAACGAATCATTATTCTAGGCAAATGGGCTTCATAGATACTATTTTTTACTTGGATAGGATACAATCCCTAATTATATCACTATTCCTTACAGCCACTGCAGATTACACAGTGCTTGTAATCTTGAATCTGTACCCTTATTTCCCCTGTACACCTGGATTAAGGTAAATCTCGGTCACTCTTCTCCTTTGTGTGCTTGGTTACTTTATGGTTACTCTTGTTATACGTGTTGATATGATTTTTGTTATAGACTAGGTTTTACCCTTGGGGTCATTGTATTATCGCAAGATGAGGTCATTATTCTATTATGCCATTCTGTGAAATTTATATTTTGTATGTTTTCTTTTTCACAGCGACATATGATTAAGAACCCAGTGGGTTAGAAACGTCATTCTTTATAGTCGTTTTTTCTTGTGTCTGTTTTGCTCCCATACGTACACATAATAAATTGTATGATTTCTGCAAGATATTCCGCTAGAGTGTGCGGTGAATCTTGATTCTCTGGATATAGGACCTTAGGTCCGTTGCACCAGCACCTCATTTCCATTGCAGAGTGCAGGCTAAAATTCCTACTTTATGCTATCCCTCTTGTGCTCATCCGATGAACGTGGACTCAGTAGCGTAGCTACCGGGGGGGCAGAGGGTGCGGGCGCCCCAGGCCCGGTGCTCTGAGGTGGCCCACCTGGAGCTATGCTACAGTTACATTATGCAGCAGAGCAGGGAGAATAGATCTCCCTACTCTGCCGCCGGCCGCTATGGGGCCCCTAAGCAGTCGGGGGGGCCCCGGTGCCAGCAGTGGACCCCCCGCCATCATCGGAAGATCAGATGTACCGGCATTAGCCGATACACCTGATCGCATTGCTGAGAGAAGGGGCGCTATGCTCCTTCTCCCATTATCCCCCTGTCAGTGTGCTATTATTCGGCCCGCCTCGACCCCGTGGCCCGAGCATCACCAAGTTGCATGAGGGCAGTTCACGCCACTCACTCGTTGCTTGACAAGACAGCAGACATAATTCTTGGACATGAGACGCACATTTTTGCCCCGCATGATATTGCGGCAATACTGACACTCCAACAGCCAAGACATCTGACTGTACAACGACACTTGCGGCTGCAGTGTTCACTCCTTTTGCCTGACTATGTCAAGTTGCATCGCTGTACTACAATCAACCCCACTACTTTATATTTGCATTTGGTACAACTTGAAGTCTGGTGATTTTGTGGTCGTGAAAAGGCATGTTAGAAAACACGGACTAGAACTCTTGTATGACGGTCCCTATCAGGTCTCCTAATTATTCCTACGTCAGTGTAGCTGGAAGGAAGGCCGACATGGATCCACGCATCGCACTGCAAGCTGGTCAAACAGGCTAGTGGCAGATAAAAGGGCATAATGTTTTGGTTTTTCCCTTCGTGGAGACCACATGTAGTACAGATGGGTATTGTCAGTTCTATTTTCATTTACCCTATGATTAAACAAATGTGGGATAAATTGGTTAGGGCAACAGACTATCTAGATGATCACATTTGGGATATATTGGATATACTTAATAAAACTGTTGCTGTCCAAAACAAACTCATCATAGTCACTAATCAACATACTGTAGAACTGGAATACTTAACAGCAGCACAGGGTGGTAAGCAGTGGCGGATTATAATAAGGTCAATCTAGGTGGTAGCCCAGGGCCCAGTGGTGTGGGGGAGTCCTGGGCAACCGCTCAGATTGACCGCTGCCATTGACCGGGCGTATGTGGAGCGCCCCCACACCACCGCAGGGCGGAGGGGTACCCGGAGCAGGGCCTCTGGGTCTCTGCTCTGGGGTTGTCACGGTGGCTAGACCCGGTCCGTGGCCCTGTCTGTCAGTGGGGGACGTCCAGTGCAATAAGTGGTGTTGTAATGGTGCAGTTGTGGGGTGCAGGTCGCGGTAAATAACGAGGACACCAGGTTGCAGTCTCTTTACCTCTTTACTGGAGATCTCTGAGTCCTCAGTCCAGAATACGGTTCACCAGGCTGCGCAAGTCCGGCCGGTCCAATGGCACCTCCAGAGTTCACTTCACAGGTGGAAATCGGTGCCTTCCTTCTTAGCGCTATGTGTTGTAGTCCTTCCCTGCTGTGCTTACGGAAAGTACCCCACAACCGTTGTGTCTGTTTCTTAAGTTCCCTCACAACTCGATTAAATGATGTTCTTCTAATCTTCCGTCCCTTCCTGATGTTACAGTTAGAACGGCACCCGTTTGTCGGATAGGCCTGGAGTTCTTCCGGGACCCTAGAGACGCCCCTCTCCCGCAATTGCCTCCCAAGACTTCATAGGTGATATGTGTTAGACAGCCCGCCTTAAACTGACTGTCCTGCCGCTGTTTAGAGTATTGCTTGAAGCTGAATGTTATAATACTCCCTCGGCGTTCCGGCCACCGGTAGTGCGCCTCAGTAGGGTGTTGCTCCGGTCTTACAGCACGACCCCTACTGGAATTCTCCTATTGCTTGATCTCGTTTCTCACTCAGCACAATCTATCTCGCTTCTAGTCCCTTCTTGGGTCCCGCCGCTTCCCGGAGCTGGCGCGGACCCGTTACGTTCTTTTCAATGCCAAGCCTCTGTCAGGATCCCACCCCTGACAGAGACCCTACTGTCTCTTCCTCCACAACACCCTCTGCCACTAGGTGTTGCTTCGTCCAATCCAGTCAGCTTTCTGATCTAACTTCCTGCCTGACCCCCAGTTTACCCACTATGGTGGGGAGTGGCCTAATGAATAGAACCCTTAGCTCCCCCCGGAGGCCCGGCTGTGAAATGTATTGGTGTCTGTGATACCTGATCAGATGAACTCCTTCAGTGCCATCGGACGCACCATGGCTCCCCATAGTGGCGGAGCCACAGTACTGCAACGACCAGGACTCTGGGGCGCTGCACTCCCCCCTGGTTAAACACAGTACTCCGGGACTGGGAAGAAAACAACAATACAAGTTAGCAAAAAGACATACAATTTTGTTGAGTGCAATGACAATAAGTATACTTGAACAGGCTTCCCTTTATGGGAGGTAAGGACACTTGAACGTTACAAACATGGCAAAAAAATATCATAGCAACATGCTATAATTTACTTCTGTTACCCAACCGGGCATTCTACTTAAGTGCAAAATTGTTGAACAATAATTTAACATTGCCTTTAAGGACTCACACTCTAAATCCACTAAAGACCTTTCTATAATCACATTATAAGGCACTTTAACTTTTTCATTCTCCTACTTTGGATCTGCAGGACCGCCTGTCCTATCGGCACCAGACCTACTGCCTCTCCTTTCTGTTACAGGACCGCCCCGTTCAGCCAGGGCCTACTGCCTTTTCAACTGCTATACACAGTATAGAACATAACTTTTCTTTCAGTTTGAGAACACTGAGCCGGCTCTACTTGGCTCCTATAAGGACTCACCCACTAACCCTTACGGGTTCACTTTCTGTCCTTAGTAACACATTACTAACTTTCGATGGGGAACGCAGGGTTTACCTTCTATCCCCCCCCTTTTCTTATCAACATTATCAACTATCTTCTTTTCACAACATTAAACTTTCTCATTACTTCCTTTTACTTTTTCTTTCAGAGAACATTATCAGCATTCCTTTACAATTAGCTAATGGCATACATATAACTTTTACATGTAAATATTATCAGCATTTTCTTCCATTGACATTATTGCTACCGGTCTTAAAGCAATATCACCATTTACGTGCAACAAATGAACATCCCCTTTAAGAGGGGACCAAATCTCTGTGAGGTAGCACATCTTCTCAAGCTACCAGTCCATACTCATCAAAGGTTCCAGTACGGTATCTTCGCAAAGAGTCCTTGTTTAAGTAAAACCAGTAGGGAGCGCCTTTAATAAGGTGCAAACTATATACAAAAGAGTTCGGATCATGCACTGTTCATGATTCAGCAGTTTTTATAACATTGTGAACCAAAAAGCAAAAATGAAAGTGAAAGTAAAAATAAAAAGCAATAGGGATCCCGGGTAAACAAAGGGATCCCTTTAAGAGTTAACCCAGGACGGGTTTTAGCAGCAAAACAGCAAGGAAATAAACAGTTAACTATTTACAGTTTCAGGTTTCCGAGGTTTAGTTGGACGGCTTCCAGGGCTGCACCTGGCACTTAACCCTTCTTGGCCTGGGCAAAGTGAGGTCCAGGGTTACACCCAGTGCTGGACAAACGCCGTTAATCTGTCCTTCATGTATGGTTAAATCATGCGCAGCGATGGAGGTCTGCGCAGCTTGAGTATGGGCATTTGCTGCAGCAGAGGTAGCGGCCGCTGCAAGATCAGTCACTGGAACGGAGTCAGCAGCTGTGGCACTAGCAGTCACTGGAGTGGTGTCGGTCATCAGGGCAGGGTCGTCTTTCATACCTGCTTCAGATGCGGTCCCTCCGGTGCCGGTCTGCTCTGCCTCCGCTGGGGTCTGGAACGCTGGTTGCAGGGCCTTGTGCTGCGACATTGTCATCTCTGCTTGCAGCATACCCCTTTCCGGCAGGGCCTTGCTTTCCAGCTTCGGAGCGCTGGGACTTCTTCCCTGCTCCGGACCAGATGAGGCTGCCGACAGATGTCCGGTGAGGCTCCTGATGATGGCCTTCTTCCACCCGGCCTCAGTGCTCAGCTGCGTCCGCCGGGGTCGGTCGCTGAGCTCGTCCACTCCGGCCTGCAGGAATTCAGCATCAGCGGTGGAGGCCTGGTTGCGGTGCCCCTCCGGGTGGCTGGGGGAGTCCTCTGCTCCGACCCCACGCTCCGGCTCCAGGCGGCTCGCCATGGCGTCCTCCATGTCGCTCGCTCCTTCTTCCTGGTCCTTTTCCCGCTCTCTTCTTCGTGGGCGGTTTCGTTTTCGTTGTCTCTGCCCACCATTAAGGATCAGGAGGCGGATCTCGGCTGCTGACGGACACGTCCTCAAGGGGCCGAGATATTTAGACTGGGCGGCCATTGTCTTTCGCGCTCTTCAGCTTGTTCACGCCCACTTCCACGCCCTTCTTCTTCTCCTGCGCTCTCCTTAGCGCTGTAATGGCGGCGGTTTTGGCGGGAACTTCTGGCGGCAAGTGGCAACACACAGTCCTTGTAATAAAGCACAGTCCAAGCACGATAAATCACAGTTCCAAGGCACACATGACCTGATTCTTCAGGCTTAAGTAGATCCTGTTCGTGACGCCAAGTTTTGGGGCGCCCCCACACCACCGCAGGGCCGAGGGGTACCCGGAGCCGGGCCTCTGCTCTGGGGTTGTCACGGTGGCTAGACCCGGTCCGTGGCCCTGTCTGTCAGTGGGGGACGTCCAGTGCAATAAGTGGTGTTGTAATGGTGCAGTTGTGGGGTGCAGGTCGCGGTAAATAACGAGGACACCAGGTTGCAGTCTCTTTACCTCTTTACTGGAGATCTCTGAGTCCTCAGTCCAGAATACGGTTCACCAGGCTGCGCAAGTCCGGCCGGTCCAATGGCACCTCCAGAGTTCACTTCACAGGTGGAAATCGGTGCCTTCCTTCTTAGCGCTATGTGTTGTAGTCCTTCCCTGCTGTGCTTACGGAAAGTACCCCACAACCGTTGTGTCTGTTTCTTAAGTTCCCTCACAACTCGATTAAATGATGTTCTTCTAATCTTCCGTCCCTTCCTGATGTTACAGTTAGAACGGCACCCGTTTGTCGGATAGGCCTGGAGTTTTTCCGGGACCCTAGAGACGCCCCTCTCCCGCAATTGCCTCCCAAGACTTCATAGGTGATATGTGTTAGACAGCCCGCCTTAAACTGACTGTCCTGCCGCTGTTTAGAGTATTGCTTGAAGCTGAATGTTATAATACTCCCTCGGCGTTCCGGCCACCGGTAGTGCGCCTCAGTAGGGTGTTGCTCCGGTCTTACAGCACGACCCCTACTGGAATTCTCCTATTGCTTGATCTCGTTTCTCACTCAGCACAATCTATCTCGCTTCTAGTCCCTTCTTGGGTCCCGCCGCTTCCCGGAGCTGGCGCGGATCCGTTACGTTCTTTTCAATGCCAAGCCTCTGTCAGGATCCCACCCCTGACAGAGACCCTACTGTCTCTTCCTCCACAACACCCTCTGCCACTAGGTGTTGCTTCGTCCAATCCAGTCAGCTTTCTGATCTAACTTCCTGCCTGACCCCCAGTTTACCCACTATGGTGGGGAGTGGCCTAATGAATAGAACCCTTAGCTCCCCCCGGAGGCCCGGCTGTGAAATGTATTGGTGTCTGTGATACCTGATCAGATGAACTCCTTCAGTGCCATCGGACGCACCATGGCTCCCCATAGTGGCGGAGCCACAGTACTGCAACGACCAGGACTCTGGGGCGCTGCATATGGGCCCGGTGGGCAGAGGGGGCCCGCATCGGGCCCCGTCTCATCTGCTCACCGGGCCCCTTCCAGCGCTGCGGCACGCTATTGACGTGCGAGCGCGCGCCCACATGTCAATAGTTAACAGCCGCCAGCCAATCGGAGGCTGGCAGCTGACAACAGCCGCAGCGCGCACGTCACCGGCGTCTGATGTAATTGTCAGTCGCCGGCGAGTTTGCGCTGCTGGAGGGAGCATCGCCGAAGGAGCACGGACAGGTGAGGAGAACTCGTTTTTTTTTTTATTGCGAACGGCAATCCGGGGGGCCCAGGGCAGAGATGCTGGATACACTGGGGGCAATATGCTGGTCACACTGGGGCAGATTACTGGACACACTGGGGGCAATATGCTGGATAAACTGGGGGAAATATGCTGGACACACTGGGGCAATATGCTGGACACACTGGGGGCAATATGCTGGACACACTGGGGCAATATGCTGGACACACTGGGGGCAATATGCTGGAGACACTGGGGGCAGGATGCTAGATACACTGGGGCAGAATACTGGACACACTGGGGGCAGAATGCTGGACAAACTGGGGGCAATATGCTGGACACACTGGGGCAGAATGCTGGACACACTGGGGGCAATATGCTGGACACACTGGGAGCAGGATGCTGGACACACTGGGGCAGAATGCTGGACACACTGGGGGCAATATGCTGGAGACATTGGGGCAGATTGCTGGACACAATAGGGGCAATATGCAGGACACATTGGGGGCAGAGATGCTGGACATTGGGGGCAGAATGCTGGACACATTGGGGGCAGAGATGCTGGACATTGGGGGCAGAGATGCTGGATATTGGGGGCAGAGATGCTGGACATTGGGGGCAGAGATGCTGGACATTGAGGCAGAGATGCTGGACACTGGGGGCAGAGATGCTGGACACTGGGGGCAGTGATGCTGGACACACGAGGGGCAGGACTGGAGACATGGGAAGAATGTAGATACAGGGCATGATTGGTGACAGATCGTGCAGGATCATGGGGCAGGATGGATACGATGGAGACTGATGGGGTAGGATGGGGAGATCATATGGGGCAGGATGGATGCTCATGAGGGCAGGATGGGAGAACATATGGCTGGAGCCAGGAATGAGATACACTGGGCCAGGATGGGGGATATTATTATTACCATAGGGGCTAATTAAGGGATATTATTACTGCAGTGATGTATTTATTTTATTTTTTGAGGACACTGTTTTAAATGGGGGGGGTGGTCCTGTTACTGTGTAGAGTGACACTATGTCGCCTCTTTTTCTTCATGTGGTGTAATGTAGAAGTTGGGTAAAATTAAGTAATCTGTTCTGCAAGCGGAGCTCGAGATAACTGTGTTATTTCCTGCAGAGACGAGTCCTGGCTGAATGAAGTGATGGCGGTCTGTGCTGGATGAAAAATGAAGGACTTCACCTAGAGACGTCACTGGTGAGTCAGTGTTACCTATACACTGTATACTGTACTATATACTGAACTGAAGGGAAAATTGACTAGATCAATGGATGTCTGACAGGTTATAGTTTCACACAGCAACTATTTTTCTGGAATAATCTGGTTCAGTTATATGATGACCCCGTCGAATGACCCCGTCGTATGACCCCGTCACATGACCGGGGGGCCCACAGTGTCTGAACAGCCCGGGGCCCTGGCAACCCTTAATCCACCCCTGGTGGTATGTGTCAGGTTATTGGACCTGCTTGCTGTCATTATATAGAACCCAATAGCACTATGAAGTTAAAGTTTGTTACATATCACTGCCTTTATCTTTGTCATGTATGTAATACTAAAACTTGTTCTTTGGTGTATTTCTGTATGTATTAGGAAATTCTGCACTAAGACAACTAATGATGATACCAAAAGCGTTGCCACCCCTGCTCTTCTCTAGACCGATTTCACAAAGTTACCTGATGAAGATGTTGAAGCCAAGCGCATGGCTACCTTCAAAAGACCTCCTCCACTGTCATCAGAAAACCAGTTTTTACTTACCGGTAATAGGATTTTACAGAATCCACGACAGTACCCTACGAGAGAGGGGATCCGCCCACCATCTGGACAGGAACCTACAGGATTTAAAGGGGCGGTACCCCTCACCACTCCAGTTTGTGTTTCAGAGTATAAGGGACACCGCCATTGAGTTAGTACACAATCATATATATTTAAACATTACTAAATACCATCACCTCTAAAGAGTGACAACTAAAGGCACACCTTCCAATAGAGTGCAGGAATCCAGTGATTAACTACGGGCGGGAATGTGCGGGTGCTGTCGTGGACTCTGTAAAATCCTATTACCGGTAAGTAAAAACCGGTTTTCCTATCGCCACGACAGCACCCTACGAGAGACTTTCAAAGACTAATCACCTGGGAGGGACTACAGCACTAAGTACTGAACGGCCAAACTCTAAGTTGGCCTTAGATGATAGATCAAGACGGTAATGTTTATAAAAGGTGGAAGGAGATGACCACGTTGCCGCCTTACATATCACGTCTATGGAGACGTCCGTTTTCTCCGCCCAGGATGAGGCCATGGCTCGAGTGGAGTGGGCCTTGATGCCTTCTGGTGGAATTTGACCTTTGGCAGTATAGGCAAGACATATTGCATCTCTGATCCATCTGGCGATAGAACCTTTTGTTACACTCGCCCCTTTCCTTGGATTCTGAAAGGAAACAAACAGAGCCCTACTCTGCCTCCAAGGTTCTGTTTTGTGCAAGTATTCTAATACTGTTCTTCTAACATCTAGCATATGACATTTCTGCTCATCTGCCGAAACTGGATTATTACAAAATGATGGTAAGTATATTTCCTGGCTTCTGTGGAATTTAGAAGCTACCTTTGGCAGATATGCTGGATCTGGTTTCAAAACTATTCTATCCTGAAAAACCGTTAGATAAGGAGGGTCTACCGACAATGCTTGCATTTCACTCACTCTTCTAGCAGAAGTCAAGGCCACTAGAAGAGACGTTTTTAAAGTTAAATTTTTAATGGAGACAGACTCTAACGGCTCAAAGGGGGGTTCTGTTAACACATCCAAAACCAAATTTAGATCCCATGGCGGCAATCTAACAATATGAACTGGGTTAGTACGTTCAGTAGCTTTAATGAATCTAGATACCCATCTATTTCCCACCACATTGCTGTTATATAATGCCCCCAGGGCTGATACCTGAACTCTAAGGGTATTTACCGCCAACCCCAATTCTCGGCCCTTCTGCAAGAACTCCAGAATAGCCGGAATTGGAATTTTATCCGTAAAAGGATGTTGATAAAAGGCAAGGAATTTTTTCCAGATCTTAGAGTAGATTTTAGTAGTAACTTCTTTTCGGCTACTTAAAAGGGTAGATATCAAAGCGTCAGAAAACCCCTTTCTCTTTAATAACTCCCTCTCAAATTCCATGCCATCAAATGCCGAGATTCCACATTGGGGTAACGAAATGGGCCCTGAGAAAGAAGTTCCGGACTCACGGGCAACACCCAGGGGTCGGTCACTGACATTGCCCTGAGTAAGGAGAATCATGCCCTCCTGGGCCAGAAGGGGGCAATTAGGATTACTCTCGCCCCCTCCTTCCTGATCTTCCTGAGAACTAGGGGGATTAGACATATTGGGGGAAATGCATATGCTAGAGGGAAATCCCAATGAATCTGAAGGGAGTCCACTACACAAGGTTTGTCCGCTACCCGAAGGGATGCAAACTTCCTGGTCTGTCTGTTTTCCCTTGTAGCAAACAGATCTATAACGGGTAACCCCCCACAGACTCACTATTTGTTTGTATACTAGCCGGTTTAGAGACCATTCTCCCTGACGTAGAGAATGACGGCTGAGGTAATTTGCCTCTGTTTTGTGTTCTCCTCGTATGTGAACCGCAGAAAGAGAGCGAAAGTGAGCTTCGGCTATGTCGAGAATGTCTGTGGTGGTGTTCATTAGAGACTTTGACCTTGTCCCTCCCTGATGGTTGAGATATGCCACTACTGTCGTGTTGTCTGACTGGACCCTTACGTGTGAATCCCACAGGAATGGTACCCACCTGAGCAGGGTATTTTTTACTGCCGTAAGCTCCTTCCAATTTGAGGACTCTTGAGTCTCTAAAAGAGACCATTGCCCTTGAGTCCAAACATCTCCTATGTGAGCTCCCCATCCTATTGGACTGGCATCGGTTGTGACCGTGTTGTCTGGTACTATTTCCCAATGTACCCCTTTTGCCAAATGTTCTATATCTAGCCACCATCCCAGACTGCACAGTGTGGCGGCGGATAGCCTGAGTCTTCCGCTTAGGTGTCCCTGGAGACTCCTTTCTGCATTCAGGACTTGAGCTTGCAAAACCCGAGTGTGGAATTGAGCCCACTGAACAGCCGGTATGCAAGATGTTAATGACCCTAGAAGGGACATTGCGTCTCTCAAGGTCAGATCTGTTTTTTTTATCACAGTCCTGACTTTGTGTATAATCCTCTGCTTCTTTTCTTCTGGAAGAAAACATAGCTGATCCTCTGAATTTAGCAGAATACCAAGGTAAAGGTACCTTCACACGAAACGACTTTGTAACGATATCGCTAGCGATCCGTGACGTTGCAGCGTCCTCGCTAGCGATATCGTTTAGTTTGACACGCAGCAGCGATCAGGATCCTGCTGTGATGTCGCTGGTCGCTGAATAAAGTCCAGAACTTTATTTGGTCGTCCGATCGCCGTGTATCGTTGTGTTTGAAAGCAAAAGCAACGATACCAGCGATGTTTTACACTGGTAACCAGGGTAAACATCGGGTTACCAAGCGCAGGGCCGTGCTTAGTAGCCCGATGTTTACCCTGGTTACCAGCGTAAAAGTAAAAAAAACAAACAGTACATACTCACCTGCGCGTCCCCCAGCGTCTGCTTCCTGACACTTACTGAGCGCCGGCCCTAAAGTGAAAGTGAAAGCACAGCGGTGACGTCACCGCTGTGCTGTTAGGGCCGGAGCTCAGTCAGTGTCAGGAAGCAGACGCCGGGGGACGCGCAGGTGAGTATGTAGTGTTTGTTTTTTTTACTTTTACGCTGGTAACCAGGGTAAACATCGGGTTACTAAGCGCGGCCCTGCGCTTAGCAACCCGATGTTTACCCTGGTTACCCGGGGACCTCGGCATCGTTGGTCGCTGGAGAGCGGTCTGTGTGACAGCTCCCCAGCGATCAAACAGCGACGCTGCAGCGATCGGCATCGTTGTCGCTATCGCTGCAGCGTCGCTTCGTGTGAAGGTACCTTAAGTCTGATTTGTTGATGGCTCTAGCTTTGACTTTTCTAGATTGACCAGCCAACCCAGGTCCTGTAGAGAAGATATTTTACAGTTTAGGCGACTTTTACACTGGAAAAACGAACTTCCCACTATTAGGAAGTCATCCAAGTAGGGTATAACTAATGTATCCTGTTCTCTGATATAGGCCATTACTTCCGCAATGATCTTAGTAAACACCCTTGGTGCCATAGATAATCCAAATGGCATTGCCGTATACTGAAAGTGTCTGACCTGATCGTTTAAGCGCACCGCCATTCTGAGGAACCGTTGGTGATCTTTGTGAATGGGCAGATGGTAGTATGCATCTTTTAAATCCAGGACTGTCATATAACACCTGGGATAAAGAAGTTTAGTCGCCGTTTTAATTGATTCCATCTTAAAGGCATGGTATTGTAGAAATTTGTTCAGCTTTCGTAAATTTATGATGGTTTGAAAGGATCCATCAGGTTTGGGGATTAAAAATAAAGGGGAATAGAACCCTTCCCCCTCCTGATCTTTTGGAACTTCTACAATAACCTCCTTCTGTCTCAACATCTGAACCTCTTTTTCCAGGGCCTTTTGTTGATCTAAGGAATTAGGGGCAGTCAATACATAGTAATCAGAAGGTCTTTCCCGAAATTCTAATTTTAAACCTGACTCAACTATACCCAGAATCCAATTGCTGGAAGTTATTCTGGCCCACTGAGTATAGAAATGTTTCAATCTGCCCCCTACTGGAAGATGTGTTTTAGCGGTAATTTCGCCTACGTCTTGAAGAAGATGATGAGGCATTAAAGTCTGAACCTTTCTTCTTCGGCTCCGTCGACTCCCAATCTCGATTTGAGTAGGGTCTCCGGTATGGGAAGCGCCTCTTGAAGGTATTCCTAAAGGTAGGATTGAATACTTTAGGGAAAACCTTTCCTCCTATCCTCAGCCTTAGCCAGGATGTCATCCAATACCGGGCCAAACAAGTACTCACCCCTACACGGAATAGTACACAGTTTAGCTCTAGCCTGAGCATCCCCTTTCCAGGTCTTAAGCCATAGGGCCCGGCGAGCAGCATTCGAGAGTCCCGCAGATCTGGCTGCAAGTTTCAGAGAGTCTACTGATGCATCTGCCAAATACGCCACACCCTCACGGATCTGAGACAGGGAGTTTAGTAATTTGTCTCTAGGCACCTTAGATTTCAGCTGTTCTTCCAGCTGGGTTATCCAGACCATAACTGATCTGGCCGTGCAAGTACTAGAGATCGCAGGTTTGAATGCTCCTGATGATGACTCCCAAACCTTTTTCAAAAACATATCCGCCTTTCTATCTGACGGATCTTTTAGAAGACCTACATCTTCCAGTGGTAAAGTACCTGACTTAGATGTAGAAGCCATGGCTGCGTCCACTTTCGGGACTTTCATCCATTCAGCTAAATCCTTATCATCAAAGGGATACCTTCTCTTTGCTGATGACGGTAAAAACCCCTTTTCCTGCTTATCCCATTCTCGTCTAATAAGGTTTTTAACTGTTTCAACTACTGGAAATGATTTACGACTTTTCTGACACAAGCCCGCAAACATTATATCCTGCGTAGATCTTGGTTCTTTGTTCTCTGCAACCCCTATAGTTGCACGAACCCCCTTGACCAATACATCCATATTATCCACTGAAAAACATGGCCTTCCCTCTTCATCCGAGGAGGATGGCGATGAGGAGCGAGAACATTCACCCTCTTGTAAGGACGGGTTAGATCCAGGAGATACATGTCATGTCGGACGCTGTTCAGACCAGGTCGTTCGACAGACAGCGGTAATTCCGCTTTTGTCTACTATGCGCTCATTGGCGTCGGCTATATTTTATCTAGCTGGTCCGGGGTTAATTTACCTGGTGCTCGGATTGGAAGCTGGGCCATGCCCACTGCCTTTAAATAGTTCTCCTGAACATTGGGCGTTGCCGATTATAGCTTCTGTCTTGTGCGTGGTTATCTCGGTCTGGAGTGGTGAGCTAGTAGTTGGAGTATCGTTGCTGGTGGTGTATTTCCCTTTGTCTTATTTTCTCCTTCCCATATTTGTATTTGTTTTGCCCTTTGCACTTATAGTGTATTCCTGAGTGACTGCGGCGTGGTGCTTATTTTTCCATTATCCTTGTCTGTGCTTACTGTGGGTATTGGAGTGTGGTCTTCACTGGGTGGTTTCAGCCTAGGGTTGAAACAGGAGATAGGGCGAGGGTGGAGGCCCAGACATGCACACCATCAGTGTAAACTCTGGGAGAGGGTCAGTCAGGGTTTCCCTAGTCTGAGGGAAATCGCAGGGGCCCGGGTTATTAGCTCTTTCCTACCTAGGTCTCCCGTTACATTATAATCGGCCAATATTATTTCCATGGATGCCATGATTTCCATAACCCGCCAGTTGGAGGCGCTGTCCCTACAGGTCACTGAGTTGAGGGGGCAGTGCAGCAACATGGACTAGCAGTGTCTAATCTGCAAGCCGGAGTTACAGGTAAAGTTGCTGAGCCTAAGTTTCCTTTGCCTGAAAAGTTTGCTGGGGAACGCAATAAATTTGTTTCTTTTCGTGAAGCTTGCAAACTGTATTTCCGTATGCGCCCGATCTCCTCAGGTAATGAGACTCAACGTGTGGGCCTGGTGTTGTCATTATTAAGCAGGGATCCCCAAGCATGGGCATTTTCTTTGCCGTCTGATTCTGCTACATTTAACTCTGTGGAGAGTTTTTTTTCTGCTCTAGGACACATTTACGACGATCCAGATAGAATGGCTCTAGCAGAATCTAAGATACGCACTATTTGCCAGGGGGAGCGTGTTGCAGAGGATTACTGTTCTGAATTTCGCCGCTGGGCAGTCGACACACAGTGGAATGATCCCGCGCTGCGGAGTCACTTTATTCATGGAGTTTTTGATAGGGTTAAAAAAGCCCTCCTGATGTACGAGACTCCTGCTTCACTAGATTCCGCTATGAGTCTTGTTGTCCGCATTGATCGCCGTTTGCGTCAGGGGGATCATGAGACGCCGCCTGTGGGAGAAGGTGTAGGTTCACGTGATTTTGCTGCAGGTGAGCCCACGGAACCTATGCAAATCGCAGGGGTGTCACATGTTAAGCATCGAGCCCCTGTGCTCAGGAAGCAGGGAGCCTGTTTTTACTGTGGTAATACTGGTCATTTTGTTAATATTTGTCCTCTGCTGTCAAAGAAAAACGCAACGGCGGAAAACTTCTAAGCTCAGAGGGTGTGGAGGAGTCCAATCTGAGCTTATGTATATCCTCCATGATGGTTTCTCAGTGCATGCTCCCTGCCAAAGTTGTTGTCACTGGCAGAGAGCTGCCAATCACTGTTTTTGTGGATAGTGGTTCTGCCACAAATCTCATTGATGAGGAGTTTGCACGCACTGCTGGTTTTAGGATCGAAAAACTGCCTCATCCTATCCGCGTGGTCACCATCAATTCTGCTCCTCTCCCACAGGGGGAGATTACTGAGTTTGTGGCTGAGGTTAAACTCCATATTGGGGTTCTTCATTTCGAGCAGGTTACATGTAAGGTGCTCAAGAGTCTTCCAGCACAATTGGTTCTGGGTTTTCCATGGTTGTCTACACACAATCCGGTTATTGACTGGAAAACTCAGGACATAATTCAGTGGAGTGATTTCTGTCAGGAGAATTGCTTGGCCACATGTGTTTCTGCTGTGACTTCAAGCGTTCCTGAGTCACTTCTGGACTTTGTGGATGTGTTCTCTGAGAAGGGTTGTTTAGAGTTGCCACCACATCGCTCCTATGACTGTACTATCAGGTTTAAACCAGGGGCCAAATTGCCTAAAGCAAGGATGTTTAACATCTCCGGTCGGGAGAGACAAGCGCTAAAGGATTACATTGCTGAAAGTTTGAGCAAAGGGCACATCAGGCCTTCATCCTCACCAGTGGCAGCAGGGTTCTTCTTCGTTAAGAAGAAAGATGGTGGACTACGGCCGTGTCTGGATTTCAGGGAGTTAAACCAGATTACGGTTCGTGATCCATACCCTATGCCATTGATACTGGATTTGTTCAACCAGGTGGCAGGTGCTAAGTGGTTTACCAAGCTTGACCTCAGGGGGGCGTACAACCTTATAAGAGTCCGTCAAGGTGATGAGTGGAAGACGGCTTTTAATACCCCTGAGGGTCATTTTGAAAATTTGGTGATGCCATTTGGGTTGACAAACGCACCTGCAGTGTTTCAACATTTCATAAATGATGTGTTCTCGCATGTTTTGGGGAAATTCGTTATTGTGTACCTAGATGACATCCTCATATATTCTGGCGACCGTGATACTCATTTAGATCATGTCAGGCAGGTGTTACAGCTTCTCAGAGAGAATAAGCTATATGCAAAACTGGAGAAATGTGTATTTTCGGTACAGGAGTTGCCTTTCTTGGGCTATATTGTGTCTGCTTCTGGTTTTAAAATGGACACTGCTAAGGTGCAAGCGGTGTTGCATTGGGAACGGCCTGATAACCTAAAAGCACTTCAGCGGTTCCTTGGGTTTTCTAACTACTATAGGAAGTTTATCAAGGATTTTTCTATCATTGCTAAACCGCTAACTGACATGACTAAAAAGGGTACCAATTTCTCCGTTTGGCCTGAGGCTGCTGTGTGTGCATTTGAATCGCTTAAGAACAGGTTTGTTTCGGCTCCCATTCTTGTGAAGCCAGATGTATCGAAACCTTTTGTTGTAGAAGTCGATGCGTCTGAGGTTGGTGTGGGGGCGGTGCTGTCACAAGGCTCATCCTTGAGCGGTTTGCGTCCATGCGCCTATTTTTCCAAGAAACTGTCGCCCGCCGAACGTAACTACGATATCGGTAACAGAGAGTTGTTGGCAATCAAATTGGCCTTTGAGGAATGGCAACACTTCTTGGAGGGGTCGGTTCATCAGGTTACTGTTATTACCGACCAATAAGAATTTGCTTTATTTGGAGTCTGCCAAGCGTCTGTTTCCCAGTCAGGCTCGCTGGGCATTGTTTTTCACGTGGTTCAACTTTGTTGTCACTTACAGACCTGGTTCTAAAAACACTAAGGCGGATGCTTTGTCCAGGTGTTTTCCTGGGGGAGAGCCTCGGGAAGATCCAGTACCCATTCTCCAAAAGGGTGTTGTGGTTTCTGCTCTCACTATCGAGGTTGAGGCTGAGATTGCCGAGGCTCAGGAGGAGGTACCATCTGAGCTTCCCATCAACAAAACGTTTGTACCGCTTCATCTCCGCTTAAAGGTTTTGGCGGAGCATCATGATGCTCTTCTGGCTGGCCATCCAGGGGTTAGGGGTACCTTGGAGTTGGTGTCACGTCGGTTTTGGTGGCCCAAGATCCGACAGGAAGTGGTCTCATACGTGTCAGCTTGCACCACGTGCGCTAGGACTAAGACGCCCCGCTCCCGTCCTGTTGGCACACAACTTCCTCTCGAGGTACCTAGTAAGCCATGGATGGAAATCTCCATGGATTTTATCACTGACTTGCCCTCCTCAGCTGGGAACACGGTCATCTTGGTGATTGTTGATCGGTTCTCAAAAATATCGCACTTTGTGTCTTTGCGTTCGTTGCCTAACGCTAAGACTCTGGCTCAGGTATTTGTGCAGGAGGTGGTCAGACTTCATGGGGTTCCGTCTGACATCGTTTCTGATAGGGGGTCTCAGTTTGTGGCAAATTTTTGGAAAGCATTTTGTTCACGGCTGGGGATCAAGTTGTCTCATTCTTCGGCGTTTCATCCTCAGTCAAATGGTCAGACCGAGCGTATGAACCAAAATTTGGAACAGTACTTACGCTGCTTTGTTTCGGATAACCAGGAGGAGTGGTCGAAGTTTCTTCCTTTGGCTGAGTTTGCCATCAATAATCACCACCAGGAGTCGTCTGGGGAGTCTCCGTTTTTTTGTGTTTACGGGCTTCATCCTCAATTTTGTACTTTGAGTCAGGGGGGCTCTTCCGGCGTCCCGGAGGAAGACCAGTTAGGAGCACAATTATCATCAGTCTGGAAGAGAGTTAAACAGCGCCTGTTGAGTGTGGGTGCTAGGTACAAACGTGTGGCTGACAGTAGGCGTGTGCCAGGTCCGGACCTGACTGTGGATGACTGGGTGTGGTTATCCACAAAAAACATAAGACTCAAAATACCATCCCTTAAATTGGGTCCACGGTTTATTGGTCCATTTAGGGTCGCCGCTGTCATTAACCCAGTAGCGTACCGGTTGGAGCTTCCTACGGTGTATAAAATACACAATGTGTTCCACAGATCGTTGTTAAAGAAGGTGGTGGGTCTTGTGGACGCGACACCAATGCCTTCTCCAGTCTTGGTGGATGGTAATTTGGAATTTGAAGTCTCCAAGGTGGTTGACTCTCGTGTAGTGCGCCGCACTTTACAGTACTTGGTACACTGGCATGGTTATGGGCCTGAGGAGAGGTCCTGGGTACCAGCCTCGGACGTTCATGCGGATCGGCTGGTCAGGTTTTTTCACCGCCGCCATCCGGACAAGCCGGGTCCTATAAGCCGTGAGGGCCCTGGGGTCCCTCGTAGAAGGCGGGGTACTGTCATGTCGGACGCTGTTCAGACCAGGTCGTTCGACAGACAGCGGTAATTCCGCTTTTGTCCACTATGCGCTCATTGGCGTCGGCTAGATTTTATCTAGCTGGTCCGGGGTTAATTTACCTGGTGCTCGGATTGGAAGCTGGGCCATGCCCACTGCCTTTAAATAGTTCTCCTGAACATTGGGCGTCGCCGATTATAGCTTCTGTCTTGTGCGTGGTTATCTCGGTCTGGAGTGGTGAGCTAGTAGTTGGAGTATCGTTGCTGGTGGTGTATTTCCCTTTGTCTTATTTTCTCCTTCCCATATTTGTATTTGTTTTGCCCTTTGCACTTATAGTGTATTCCTGAGTGACTGCGGCGTGGTGCTTATTTTTCCATTATCCTTGTCTGTGCTTACTGTGGGTATTGGAGTGTGGTCTTCACTGGGTGGTGGGTGGTGGTTTCAGCCTAGGGTTGAAACAGGAGATAGGGCGAGGGTGGAGGCCCAGACATGCACACCATCAGTGTAAACTCTGGGAGAGGGTCAGTCAGGGTTTCCCTAGTCTGAGGGAAATCGCAGGGGCCCGGGTTATTAGCTCTTTCCTACCTAGGTCTCCCGTGACAATACACCCCCGACCGACCTTTCATGGCGACTGCCTCTAAGGGAATAATTTATCTCTTCCCTGATGACCGCCCTGAGGTCTGATGAATGAAGGGGAGCCTCTTCCTCTAATGTCTGACAAATGCAAGCCTGGCAAAGCCTCTTACTATAGCTTTCAGGGAATGGAACTGTGCATAATGCACATTGCTTATGTTTAGATTTTGATGACTTCTTAACCTAAAACAAAGCACAAGAAAAAACGGACCATATCAGCACTAGGTGTATCTTTAACTCTCACCAAAGGCTGAATTCAAGAATACCGGTTTTGGAGGAGATGAATCCGCACGTGACGCTGGGGCACTCGCATGCTGCTGCCCCCGTACCACACCGCTGCTACTCCTTGAGCGGCTGCTACCGCTTTTGCTGCGCTGCTCCAGCACCTCCACCTGAGGGTGCTCTGTGTCCCCTACCGAGGACATCTTGCTGCACGCCACATTCCATAGCCGCCGCTCTTTCATATTAGCAGCAGCGCCTCCTCCCCCGGCTTACCCCGGAAGTATAACAACTACTTCCGGGTTCACCAGCGCTGATGAGAACGCTGAATCAGCGCTGTACTCATGCGATCCAGGACGGCACTGCCCGACCCCTGGGACGCGCTCCACATGGCCAGACGAGGGGGGGTCTACAAGCAGGACACCCCCGACGCTGCTTCCAGCGACCCCATCTCTGCCGTTCCCACAGACACCGCGCAGAGGCTGAGGACCTAGGTAGGAAAAACTTCATGCTTTAGCCTGTGTGTTCCCATCTAGGACAGGAACCCAAACTGGAGTGGTGTTACTAGGCTAAAGTTAATAGTTGTTATGAGACCTTGATTATTCCAGCCTGAACAAGATATGACACTGAGGGTGTATTGTTCTACGAGGCCTTGACGTACATGCTGCTATGCTTCTCTCTATGCCACGTAGACATGGACATATTTGTAGTTTTCGGGTTTCCTGCAATCTTATAGGTTAAGAACTGTGAGCGTGTTCTTATGATGATTGGTTGAAGTGTATCTTGTTAAGATTATGAAAAGTGCGACACAATAAATGGGGCTTAGAGATCTGCTCGATCCTCCCAAACAGAGACACACATCTCCATCTGGTCATTTTCAGTTGCCGGCAACCAGGGGTGAACCTAGCCTCTCTGCTGCCTGAGGCGAACTGCAAAATGGCACCCCCCCATACACCCCGTACACACATGGCTCTGCTCCGCTCCGTACACATACACGGGTCAGCTTCATACACTTTGTACACACAGGGCTCCGTTTTGTACACACGCGGCTCAGCTCCGCACACCTCGTACACACGTAGCTCAGCTCCGCAAACCTCGTACACATGAGGCTCAGCTCTGCACACCTCGCACACACGAGGCTCAGCGCCGCACACCTCGTACACACACACGGCTCTGCTCCGTACACCTCGTACACACACATGGCTCTGCTCCGTACACCTCGTACACATGTGGCTCCGCTCCGTACACCTCATACACACGCGGCTCCGCTCTGTACACACGCGACTCAGCTCCGTACACCTCGTACACACGCGGCTCAGCTCCGCACACCTCGTACACACGCGGCTCAGCTCCGCACACCTCGTACACACACGGCTCGGCTCCGTACACACGCGGCTCAGCTCCGTACACCTCGTACACACGCGGCTCAGCTCCGCACACCTCGTACACACGCGGCTCAGCTCCGCACACCTCGTACACACGCGGCTCAGCTCCGCACACCTCGTACACACGCGGCTCAGCTCCGCACACCTCGTACACACGCGGCTCAGCTCCGCACACCTAGTACACACGCGGCTCAGCTCCACACACCTCGTACACACACGGCTTCGCTCCACACACACACGGCTCCACCACATCCACACTGTAAACCCCTCCTGACCCTACACATAAGCTTTCCCTCTTCCAGCACCATGACAATCAGCACAGCAGAGTCCTGAATACACTGAGGCCACTGATCATGTGACCCTTGACTCCTCCCATCCGGTGACGTTGTCACAGGTCCTGTGCGCACAGAACAGCCTTCTATGAGCAGCCCCAGCAGATGCAGGAGAGGAGTGACTTCAGGTTGAGGACCTGTGATGATGTCACGATCACGTGACCGGTCACATGAGCCGGGGAGGGCTAGATGAGGGGATTCGGCCATTCGGGACGGTTGGAAGCCTTGAATACAGTAGTAACTGAACCTGCATCTACGACGCAAATTCAGTTACTACACCGGCAGAATCTGCCGCCCCCTCTCTTCATTGAAGGCAGTGCCGCTGAGGCAAAGTACTCAACTTGCCACATGATAGCGGCGCCCCTGCCGGCAACGCTCTATGGATCAATTTGGAAATCACTAGGTCAACCGTGATGGGTCACTCCACATCCTCCCTCAACAGGGTCTTCCGCCTTATTACAGGGTCTGCCGCCTTATTACAGGGTCTACCTATGGTGGTCTGCCGCCTTTTTACAGGGTCTGTATTCTGACTCATGGGTATGTAGAACGCAGTGGTGCCTGGATAGACCTATTCTTTTGGGCGCTTCCGTATTGACCTGTACTCACGTTCATACCGATTTATCAGATAGCTTAACTCAGCCACGATCTCATGTAAGAAGACTCCAGGAAAAGAGGATTGCTTTAACCGAAATTCTTGTATTATGATGAAAGTAGCAGGTAAAAAGGAATATTCAACAGAGGACATGTAATAGGATGCATACAGATATGGGGATGATGACAAAATGGAGAATAAGGGCGTGAACAAACATACATCACAGGACTACAGTGAGAGAGTTGGGACAAAATAAAGGGAAAGGCAAACTTCTGCCTAGAAAGAAAGGATGGAACACAAACAATGCAAACATTAAATGATTTCTCAAGTCGTGGGACATGACACTCCCCGTCTGAAATCCTTGGATTTCACGATGTCCGTAATTTTTCGAAGTCGTTCGAACCTGAAAAAACAAGAGGAAGAAAACATGCATGCAATAATAAACATAAAAGATTTTTAAGTCCAACTCGTTGTTGTTGACCCGTAGATCACACCGAAAGATAAGTTCAAGTATATAAAACCCATCTTCAGATTGGGGAAGCCGCAAACATGCAAACTCTTCCACCAACCCAGAATCCAATGGGAATGTTAAGGGTTCAATCCAATGGAAAATGTCAACATTCAATAAACTGGGGAATGAGGAGGAACGCTCCCCGCCGTGAACAACGTCCAGGAGCATGTTCAGTTCATGTGGTATCCTCCTTACGTAGAAGCAGCACGAGTTCAGTGACCGGGCGGAAGAAGGTTCGGGTAGAGCCCCCTTTTGTCACCTTAACTTCTACCTTACGAGTCTTTCCGTCCTCACCGGGTAGGACTTTGGTGATAAGTCCCATTGGCCAGTCATTACGATGAGCCTCTTTGTCCTTTAAGAGAACAAGGTCTCCTTCTTGGAGATTGGGACTAGGCGTCTGCCATTTGTGACGGTTTTGAAGCAAGTGTAAATATTCGGTCTTCCAGCGATGCCAAAACACATTAGCCAGGTGTTGAACTTGTCTCCACTGACGTTTGTAAATGTCCTTGTTATCGAAATTCCCAGGTGGGACTGTAGCGGCTCCAATCTTCTGTGTAAGGAGTGTAGCTGGAGTAAGTATCGTTGGAGCATCGGGGTCGGATGATACTGGAACCAAAGGTCTAGCATTTATTATGGCTGACACTTCTGCGAGGAAGGTGACCAGAACTTCATGAGTAAGGGGAAGTTTATGGTCCAGCAACATGGAGTCGAGGATCCTTCGTGCAACACCAATCATGCGTTCCCAAGATCCACCCATGTGTGAAGAGTGTGGAGGGTTGAATACCCAAGTGCATCCATTGTCGGACAAGAAGTTGTCAAACTGCAGTTCCTTGCAGGCTCCTACAAAGTTTGTGCCGCAGTCGGACCGGAGTTGTTTGGCAGGTCCCCGGATGGAAAAGAATCTTCTTAGGGCATTGATGAAGCTGGAGGTATCCATGGATTCAATAACCTCGATGTGAACTGCACGGATACTGAGACAGGTGAATAGGACAGCCCATCGCTTACTGTTCGCGGCTCCTCCACGGGTTTTCCTGGTAACAACCGACCATGGCCCGAAGACGTCTACACCAACATATGAAAACGGTTGGTCCATGCTCAGTCGATCTGCTGGGAGGTTCGCCATTTGTTGTTGTTGGTGTTTTCCTCGTAACCTTCGACACTTGACACATCTATGGAGAACTGAAGAGACGCACCTCTTCATTCCCATGATCCACAAGCCAGCAGACCTGATGGCACCTTCAGTAAGATGTCTGCCTTGGTGCTGTACTCGTTCGTGATAGTGCCGAATCAACAGAGTAGTGACGTGATGTCGACCTGGAATGATGATAGGGTTCTGCTCCTTATCGTATAGGTCTGATTTACTTAAACGTCCTCCCACTCTTAGAAACTTGAGATGATCGACTACTGGATTCAAGTCGAGTAGAGTGCTGTTTTTGGACACGCTGACTCCCTTGGTAATACTGCCAATCTCATGTGAATATTCTTCTTGTTGCACACACCTGATGATAACTTGTTCAGCATGGTCTATGTCGTCGGCAGTAAGACGACTCTTACACACGTGCCAACCATGGCACCCTGAGGGCTTGTCCTTTGTAAAACAGCGAGCAATGTGAATGAGACGAGCTACAGTTCGTACAACGGAGGACCAGCTTGAAAAGCGTTCAAAACGATGAGACTTCAAACCTTGCCTAGATGTCATTGAAGTATAGTGAGCAGAGATAGTTTGTCTTATCTCCTTGTCAGATTCTGGTTCCACCAGCTCATAAGCATTTTTGGTGTTGTTCGCACAGAAATCTTCGTACAGGAGACTGGGAGGCGTCAACCACATGTTGTCACCAAGCTTAGAAGCAGCTGCGAGTCTTGTACCTCGGTCGGCTGGGTTTAAATCGGTGGAGATGTGATGCCACTGCTCAGGGGTAGAAAAACTTCTGATGCGCTCAACTCTGTTGCTCACATATGTATAGAACTGCTTTGTTTGGTTGTGAATGTACCCGAGTACCACCCTGCTGTCAGTGTAGAAAGTAAAGGAATCAATTGTAATGTCCATTTCGTCTTGTACAACTTCAGCAATTTCTACTGCCAATACCGCAGCACAAAGCTCGAGTCTGGGTACAGAGTGTGCAGGCTTTGGAGTTAATTTGGCTTTACCCAGGATGAAACCACAGTGTACCTTGTTAGCTCCTAAGGTCATCAGATAAGCTACTGCAGCTATGGCTTCTGTAGATGCGTCAGAGAAAATATGGACTTCTCTTCTGATTGCAGTCGAAGGTGATCTTGGAGAATAACAACGTGGGACTTGGAGTTGCTCTAAGAACTTCAGAGACTTCTTCCACGCCTCCCACCTTTGCTGTTTCTGAGTTGGGAGCGGGGTGTCCCAATCCGTGTTCTCGGCCGTAAGCTGTCTTAACAGTATCTTGCCTTGAATAGTGATGGGTGCTACAAACCCGAGAGGATCATAGATGCTATTTATGACAGATAGGACTCCTCGTTTGGTAAAGGGTTTGTCATAGGGTGACACTTGGAAAGTGAAGGTGTCCCGTTTGATATCCCACAGTAGACCAAGGCTGCGCTGTGTTGGAGGAACATCGGAACCCAAGTTGAGGTCCTTTAGGTTTGTGGCATGGTCCTCAGATGGAAACGCGTTCATTACCTCTTGACTGTTAGAGATAATCTTGTGGAGTCTGAGGTTTGATGTGGATAGCATTTCCTGTGTTCTGGAGAGTAGGTCAATTGCATCTTCGCTTGTGGGCAAGGACTTGAGCCCATCGTCCACGTAGAAGTTCTTCTCTACAAATTGCCGAGCATCGGAACCGTACTCTCTCTCACCTTCCTGGGCTGTCCGTCTCAGTCCATAGATCGCCACAGCAGGTGAGGGACTGTTGCCGAAGACATGGACCTTCATCCGGTAGTCTATGACCTGATTGTTGACGTTGTTGTCCTTGTGCCATAGGAACCTAAGATAGTTTCTGTTGTCTTCTTTCACAATGAAGCAATGAAACATCTGCTGAATGTCGGCCATTATGGCAACAGGTTCTTGTCTGAAGCGGATCAATACTCCAAGGAGGCTGTTGTTCAGGTTGGGCCCAGTTAGGAGCAGGTTATTGAGAGAGAGGCCTTCAAACTGAGCACTGGAGTCAAACACCACTCTGATCTGATTAGGCTTGCGAGGGTGATAGACACCAAAGGATGGAAGATACCAACATTCTTCTCCCTCCCTCAGTGGTGGCGCAGGTTCAGCATGATTTCTGTCAAAGATGTTCTGCATAAAGTCAATGAAATGCTTCTCCATCTCTGGTTTCCTCTTTAGGGTACGCTTTAAGGATGAGAACCTTGCAGTTGCTTGCTGCAGGTTGTTCGGCAACCTCACTCTTGGGAAACGAAAGGGTAAAGGAGCTACCCAACTGTTGGAGTCGTCTTGAACAAATTCTTTATCCATAACCTTTATAAATTCTTTATCTTCCCTTGTGGGTGCCAACTTGTTGTCATTACTTGTGGAATCGAACACTGATGACCCGAGGTTTTCTTCCCAGGACTGGAGTGTGTTCATGTTGTTGAAGGATTCCTGTTGCCACTTGGTGTTGCTCACTTTCTCTTTCACCCAGTAGTGATGTGGGCATGGTTGGAAATGGGTGCTGCGACCATTTGACAAGATGTGTGTCTTGTAAGAGGAGATGTTGTTAGGTCTCTTCATCTTGTGTATGCAAACATTGCCTATGATTACCCAGCCTAGATCTAAGCGTTGGGCAAATGGTGCATCGTGTGGTCCATTAATTTGCTGACGCACCTTGTGCAGCCGGAGAATGTCTCTGCCAAGCAGAATCAGGATATCTGCACTGTTGTTGAGGGCTGGTATCTTGTTTGCTATCCCCTTGAGATGTTGGTGATGAAGAGCAGCCTCTGGCGTTGGGATCTCTTCTCGATTGGATGGAATCTGGTTGCACTCGACCAGTGTAGGTAACGGTATCTCGACGGTGTTCTCGAGAGATGTCGCTGTAAGACCACTGGCCCTTCTCCCATAAACCTCTGTAACACCACTGCAGGTACCTAAGGTGTAAGGGTAGGCATTTCCCTTTAAGTTAAACATATCAAAGAGTTCTGACCTTGCAAGTGATCGGTTGCTCTGATCATCCAGAAGGACGTACACCTTCACGGCTTTCTCTGGGTGACCGTTGGGATATACGTTCACCAGGCAAATCTTCGCACAGGACTTGTCCCAGAGGTCTTCTCCGCAGACTTCTGTGCATGAAGAAGATATTGTGGTATGGCTTGCAGTTTGAGCTGCGTCCTCCCCGCCATGGCTCGTGGTGGGGGAAGGAGTAAGTGTAGAGTCAGGACGGAATGGGTGGAGTGCTTGTACGTGGTCCTCACTGTCACACTCCATGCACTTAATTGTAGTTTTACAGTCTTTAGCAAGGTGTTCAGTAGAAGCACAACATCTGTAGCATACCCCGAACCTCTTTAGAAGCTCCTTGCGTTCCTGGAGCGGTTTCTTCCTGAAGCCGATGCACTTTTTTAAGGGATGTGGCTTCTTGTGGATGGGACATTCACGATTTGGGTTCTCTATCTTTTCACCTTTGTTACTCTTGTCTGGGGCTGGTGTTGGTAAGGGAAGAATATCCGTCTTCTTCACTGACACTGGACCTCTGCGGTTTCTGTCGTTCGAGCGTGCGCTGACGTATTTAGAAGGAGGTGAAGCTGGGCCACTGGATTCTTGGTAAGAAAAGCTTGGGTCGTTCTTGCGCTCTGCCACGTCTTTTATAAACTCACAGAAGTAGGAGAATGGAGGAAATGACACTTGATGGTCTTTCTTGTATTTTGACCCTAGTGTAGTCCACCTTTCTTGCACGTTGTACGGTAGCTTGGAGATAATGGGATTTACTCCACGAGCAGTGTCCAGGTAGCTGAGGCCAGGTAGGTGGGTGTCTGCCTTGGCCAGCTGGAGCTCTAACAGCAAGTCACTGAGCTCTAGGAACTTTGAACTGTCCTTGCTTGATATCTTTGGAAAACTCTGTAATCGCTTGAACAGTGCGTCCTCTATGGCTTCTGGACTGCCAAAGTTTTTCTCTAGTCTTTCCCATGCAGCCATGAGACCAGCCGTTGGATTACTGATATGTACAGACCTGAGTCTCTTGACACGCTCGGTGGATTGTGGTCCTAGCCATCTGATTAGCAGGTCCAGCTCTTCGGCAGCAGTGATGCCGAGGTCACTAGTTACGGTTCTAAAGGCATTTTTCCAACCTCTGTAATTTTCAGGTTGGTCGTCAAACCTTGTGAGACCGGTTTTAGTAAGTTCGCGGCGAATCATGTACCTTGCGAAGTCGGACATGTCTGTTCTTTCTGACTTAGGATGCACGAATGTGGGCTGAGCGGTGTTGTACATAGGAGTGGAGACGTCTTGGACTTGAAACGTGGGTAAGTATGGAGTGGCATATGCATTTAGTCCAGCAACCGGTTTGGTGGGTATAGTCTCTGCTACATGCGGAGCTGGCACTGTGCGGTTGTCGAGAGTATAATGACCTGCCGGTATATTGGGTTGCGTGTAGATAATAGCCTGTGGAGTTTGATGAGATGCAGGGTCTTGGCGCATACTGGAATACGAAGGAAGTTCAAGTTTGGGAGCATTGTACTGACCTTGAGTGTAGGGTTCTGTAAGTTGATCGGCATCCTGGTGTCCTGGAGAAGCATGAACGCCATCAGAAGTGTTAGTGATGATCTGCTGTTCGCCATTTTGGCTTAGCACGTAGTCTCTTGTGCGTTCAATAGGGTCCTCCGCCTCCACTTCACACAAACTGATGCTGTCTCTTTGACTCCCACTGATAGCTCGCTCCAGGATCCTTAACTCCGCCATGGCTGTTGCGTGCTCACATTCCTTCTCCAGAGCTTCCTTGCGTGCTGCATCCGCATCCATTTCTGCTCTCTTTTGTGCTGTGGCTGCCTCCATTTCTGCTCTCTTTTGTGCTGTGGCTGCCTCCATTTCTGCTCTCTTTTGTGCTGGGGCTGCATCCATTTCTGCTCTCTTTTGTGCTGTGGCTGCATCCATTTCTGCTCTCCTTTGCGCAAAGGTTGCTTGTATCTTAGACGTTTCTGCCTTAGCACGTGCCCTTATAAGCTGCTGGCTGAGAGTGGAATATTTTGATGAACTTGACCTAGATGAGCGTTTTGAGTGCTTAGACGATTTGGATGAGCGAGATGATGCATCTGGTGTCCGTGCAATTTTAGCCTCTATCTTGGTTTTAATGTCACGTACGGTGCAGTCCCTTTCAGAATTAAGCTGCTGGAAACTTTGCAATTCTTTTAAAGTCTCTGGCAGATTCAGTTTCTTCAGGAGAATAATGTATTGGTCAGTCTTCTCCATATACCTTTGGTATGCTGTGCATAATTGTTCTAGGACTCCCTCTAGTGGTAACTCATGAGAAGCAGGCCTTGATACAGTGTCTATGTGACTCAGCACTTTCTCCCATAGTGAAGACACATCACTATATACAACACATTTTTCAGTCTCTAAATTCTCCATGACTTTCCATGTAGGTTTAACTGTACGTTTTCCTCTTTCACTAGCTGGTGGATGGGGATCTAGGTCTCTTTCCTGTGTTTGTAAGTCTGGTAGGGACATTGTATACCTCGCTTCAGACATGATTTGTTTGCAGGCAGGAAGAGTGGATGATGAGGGTTATACTTCTCACTGTTTATCTGCAGTGTGTGCTTCTATGCACGCTGGGGTCTGGCTGGGAACTGGGTTACTGTGTATCTGGGAAATGTCCTTTTCCACTGGGGTTCAGCACAGACCTTGAGTTACTGTCTCTGAAGGCAGGCTATTCCTTTTTACTATTCTGACTCATGGGTATGTAGAACGCAGTGGTGCCTGGATAGACCTATTCTTTTGGGCGCTTCCGTATTGACCTGTACTCACGTTCATACCGATTTATCAGATAGCTTAACTCAGCCACGATCTCATGTAAGAAGACTCCAGGAAAAGAGGATTGCTTTAACCGAAATTCTTGTATTATGATGAAAGTAGCAGGTAAAAAGGAATATTCAACAGAGGACATGTAATAGGATGCATACAGATATGGGGATGATGACAAAATGGAGAATAAGGGCGTGAACAAACATACATCACAGGACTACAGTGAGAGAGTTGGGACAAAATAAAGGGAAAGGCAAACTTCTGCCTAGAAAGAAAGGATGGAACACAAACAATGCAAACATTAAATGATTTCTCAAGTCGTGGGACATGACAGTCTGCCTATGGGGATCTACCTATGGGGTGCCGCCTTTTTACAGGGTCTGCCTATTGGGTGCCGCCTTATTACAGGGTCTGCCTATGGGGGTCTGCCGCCTTATTACAGGGTCTACCTATGGGGGTCTGCCGCCTTATTACAGGGTCTGCCTATTGGGTGCCGCCTTATTACAGGGTCTGCCTATGGGGGAACTGCCTCCGTCTGGTCATTTTCAGTTGCCGATAACCAGGGGTGAACCTAGCCTCTCTGCTGCCTGAGGAGAAATGCAAAATGGCGCCCCCCCATACACCCGTATACTCATGGCTCTGCTCCGCTCCGTACACATACACGGGTCAGCTTTGTACACACAGGGCTCAGCTCCGCACACCTCGTACACACGCGGCTCAGCTCCGCACACCTCGTACACACGCGGCTCAGCTCCGTACACCTCGTACACACGCGGCTCAGCTCCGTACACCTCGTACACACGCGGCTCAGCTCCGCACACCTCGTACACACGCGACTCCGCTCCACACACCTCGTACACACGTGGCTCAGCTCCGCACACCTCGTACACACGCGGCTCAGCTCCGCACACCTCGTACACACGCGGCTCAGCTCCGCACACCTCGTACACACGCGGCTCAGCTCCGCACACCTCGTACACACGCGGCTCAGCTCCGCACACCTCGTACACACACGGCTTCGCTCCGTACACACACGGCTCCGCTCCGTACACACACGGCTCCACCACATCCACACTGTAAACCCCTCCTGACTCTACGCATAAGCTTTCCCTCTTCCAGCACCATGACAATCAGCACAGCAGAGTCCTGAATACACTGAGGCCACTGATCATGTGACCCTTGACTCCTCCCATCCAGTGACGTTGTCACAGGTCCTGTGCGCACAGAACGGCCTTCTATAAGCAGCCCCAGCAGATTCAGGAGAGGAGTGACTTCAGGTTGAGGACCTGTGATGGTGTCACGATCACGTGACCGGTCACATGAGTCAGGGAGGGCTGGATGAGGGGATTTGGCCATTCGGGACGGTTGGAAGCCTTGAATACAGTAGTAACTGAACCTGCGTTTACGACGCAAATTCAGTTACTACATCGGCAGAATCTGCCGCCCCCTCTCTTCATTGAAGGCAGTGCCGCTGAGGCAAAGTGCTCAACTTGCCACATGGTAGCGGCGCCCCTGCCGGCAACGCTCTGTGGATCAATTTGGAAATCACTAGGTCAACTGTGAAGGGTCACTCCAGATCCTCCCTCAACAGGGGCTTCCTCCTTATTACAGGGTCTTCCGCCTTATTACAGGGTCTACCTATGGTGGTCTGCCGCCTTTTTACAGGGTCTGCCTATGGGGATCTACCTATGGGGTGCCGCCTTTTTACAGGGTCTGCCTATTGGGTGCCGCCTTATTACAGGGTCTGCCTATGGGGGTCTGCCGCCTTATTACAGGGTCTACCTATGGGGGTCTGCCGCCTTATTATAAGGTCTTCCTATGGGGATCTGCCACCATTTTACAGGGTCTGCCTATAAGGATCTGCCACCTTTTTACAGGGTTTGCCTATGGGGTGCCGCCTTTTTACAGGGTCTGTCTATGGGGTGCCGCCTTATTACAGCGTCTGCCTCTGGGGGTACTGCCTTATTACAGGGTCTGCCTATGGGGATCTGCTGCCTTATTACAGGGTCTGCCTATGGAGATCTGCCGCCTTATTACAGGGTCTGCCTATGGGGGTCTGCCGCCTTATTACAGGGTCTGCTGATGGGGGATCTGCCGCCTTTTTACAGGGTCTGCCTCTGAGGTGCCGCCTTATTACAGGGTCTGCCTATGGGGTGCCGCCTTATTACAGGGTCTGTCTATGGGGATCTGCTGCCTTATTACAGGGTCTGACTATGGGGGTGCTGTCTTTTTACAGGGTTTGCCTATGGGGTGCCGCCTTATTACAGGGTCTGCCTATAGGGGGCTGCCTTATTACGGGGTCTGCCTATGGGGTGCCGCCTTTTTACAGGGTCTGCCTATGGGGATCTGCTGCCTTATTACAGTGTCTGCCTATAGGGGTGCTGCCTTATTAAAGGGTCTGACTATGGGGGCTGCCTTATTACAGGGTCTGCCTATAGGGGGCTGCCATATTACAGGGTCTGCCTATAGGGGGCTGCCTTATTACAGGGTCTGACTATGGGGGTGCTGCCTTATTACGGGGTCTGACTATGAGTGGGCCTGACGTATTACAGGGTCTGCCTATAGGGATACTGCCTTATTACAGGGTCTGACTATGGGGGCTGCCTTATTACAGGGTCTGCCTATAGGGGGCTGCCTTATTACAGGGTCTGCCTATAGGGGTGCTGCCTTATTACAGGGTCTGGCTTTGGGGGTGCCTTATTACAGGGTCTGCCTATAGGGGGCTGCCTTATTACAGGGTCTGCCTATAGGGGTGCTGCCTTATTACAGGGTCTGACTATAGGCAGCTGCCTTATTACAGGGTCTGCCTACAGGGGTGCTGCCTTATTACAGGGTCTGCCTATAGGGGTGCTGCCTTATTACAGGGTCTGACTATGGGGGTGCTGCCTTATTACAGGGTCTGCCTATAGGGGTGCTGCCTTATTACAGGGTCTGACTATTGGGTCTGCCACCATTTTACAGAGTCTGCCTATAAGGATCTGCCACCTTTTTACAGGGTTTGCCTATGGGGTGCCGACTTTTTGCAGGGTCTGCCTATGGGGTGCCGCCTTATTACAGGGTCTGCCTATGGGGGTACTGCCTTATTACAGGGTCTGCCTATGGGGATCTGCTGCCTTATTACAGGGTCTGCCTATGGGGATCTGCCGCCTTATTACAGGGTCTGCCTATGGGGGTCTGCCGCCTTATTACAGGGTCTGCTGATGGGGATCTGCCGCCTTTTTACAGGGTCTGCCTTTGAGGTGCCGCCTTATTACAGGGTCTGCCTATGGGGTGCCGCCTTATTACAGGGTCTGTCTATGGGGATCTGCTGCCTTATTACAGGGTCTGCCTATGGGGATCTGCCGCCTTATTACAGGGTCTGCCTATGGGGGTCTGCCGCCTTATTACAGGGTCTGCTGATGGGGGATCTGCCGCCTTTTTACAGGGTCTGCCTTTGAGGTGCCGCCTTATTACAGGGTCTGCCTATGGGGTGCCGCCTTATTACAGGGTCTGTCTATGGGGATCTGCTGCCTTATTACAGGGTCTGACTATGGGGGTGCTGTCTTTTTACAGGGTCTGCCTATGGGGTGCCGCCTTATTACAGGGTCTGCCTATAGGGGGCTGCCTTATTACGGGGTTTGCCTATGGGGTGCCGCCTTTTTACAGGGTCTGCCTATAGGGGGCTGCCTTATTACAGGGTCTGCCTATATGGGGCTGCCTTATTACAGGGTCTGACTATGGGGGTGCTGCCTTATTACGGGGTCTGACTATGAGTGGGCCTGCCTTATTACAGGGTCTGTCTATAGGGATACTGCCTTATTACAGGTTCTGACTATGGGGGCTGCCTTATTACAGGGTCTGCCTATAGGGGTGCTGCCTTATTACAGGGTCTGGCTTTGGGGGTGCCTTATTACAGGGTCTGCCTGTAGGGGGCTGCCTTATTACAGGGTCTGCCTATAGGGGTGCTGCCTTATTACAGGGTCTGACTATGGGGGCTGCCTTATTACAGGGTCTGCCTATAGGGGTGCTGCCTTATTGCAGGGTCTGAATATAGGCAGCTGCCTTATTACAGGGTCTGCCTACAGGCATGCTGCCTTATTACAGGGTCTGACTATAGGGGTGCTGCCTTATTACAGAGTCTGACTATGGGGGCTGCCATATTACAGGGTCTGACTAGAGGGGGCTGCCTTATTACAGGGTCTGCCTATAGGGGTGCTGCCTTATTACAGGGTCTGACTATGGGGGTGCTGCCTTATTACAGGGTCTGCCTATAGGGGTGCTGCCTTATTACAGGGTCTGACTATGGGGTCTGCCTTATTACAGGGTCTGCCTATAGGGGGCTGCCTTATTACAGGGTCTGCCTATAGGGGGCTGCCTTATTGCAGGGTCTGACTATGGGGGTGCTGCCTTATTACAGGGTCTGACTATGGGGGCTGCCTTATTGCAGGGTCTGACTGTAGGGGGCTACCTTATTACAGGGTCTGCCTATAGGGGTGCTTGTTGTGAATTCCATTTCTCGGACTCCCTCCTGTGGTCATGAATGGTACTTTGGTTAGTTCTGCTCTTGGACTCCCTCTGGTGGCTTTGAGCGGAACTGCTGGTCTCTGAGGTTTGCTTTCTCAGCTGCCCTCATTTATTGTTATGCTTGTTTCCCTATTTAACTCTACTCAGATCGTTACTTCATGCCAGCTGTCAATGTTTCAGTATTGGTTCAGATCTCTCTTGGACTTCTCTGAGGACCTGTCTACTCCAGCAGAAGCTAAGTCCCTGCTAGTTCATTTGTTGTTACTGCTGCCTGAATATATTTCTTAGTACTGCTAAATTCTAGTCCAGCTTGCTATCATGATATTTCCTTGCTAGCTGGAAGCTCTGGGGGTACAGTGTTGCACCTCCACACCGTGAGTCGATGTGGGGGTCTTTTTGCATACTCTGCGTGGTTTTTTGTAGTTTTTTGTGCTGACCGCATAGTTTCCTTTTCTTTCCTCTGACTATTTAGTGAAGTCTGGCCTCCTTTGCTAAAACCTGTTTCATTCCTGTGTTTGTGACTTTCCTCTTAACTCACAGTCAATATATGTGGGGGGCTGCCTTTACCTTTGGGGAATTTCTCTGAGGCAAGGTTAGGCTTCTATTTCTATCTTTAGGGGTAGTTAGCTCTTAGGCTGTGAAGAGGCGTCTAGGGAGAGTTAGGTACGCTCCACGGCTATTTCTAGTGTGTGTGATAGGAGTAGGGTTTGCGGTCAGCAGAGTTCCCACTTTCCCAGAGCTTGTTCCGATTACTAGTTTACTCATCAGGTCATTCCGTGTGCTCCTAACCACCAGGTCCATAACAGTACAGCTGGCCAACAAAGTGTTAATGCATCTCAAAAGAGGGATAAGAGAAGTTCTGAACCCATTTTTTTTTCTTTGCAGTGTGTTTTGTCTCTCTTTTCCCCTTAATCTCTGGGTGGTTCAGGACTCAGGTGTAGATATGGATATTCAAGGTCTGTCCTCTTGTGTGGATCAACTCGCTGCAAGGGTCCAAAGCATTCAAGATTATGTAGTTCAGAATCCGATATTAGAGCCTAGAATTCCAATTCCTGATTTGTTTTCTGGGGATAGATCTAAGTTTCTGAATTTCAAAAATAATTGTAGACTGTTTCTTGCTTTGAAACCCCGCTCCTCTGGTGACCCCATTCAGCAAGTAAAAATTATTATTTCTTTGTTACGTGGCGACCCTCAAGACTGGGCATTCTCCCTTGCGCCAGGAGATCCTGCATTGCTTAATGTAGATGCGTTTTTTCTGGCGCTTGGATTGCTTTATGACGAACCGAATTCAGTGGATCAGGCAGAGAAAACCTTGCTGGCTTTGTGTCAGGGTCAGGATGAAGCGGAGGTATATTGTCAGAAGTTTAGAAAGTGGTCTGTGCTTACTCAATGGAATGAGTGTGCCCTGGCAGCAATTTTTAGAAAGGGTCTCTCTGAGGCCCTTAAGGATGTTATGGTGGGCTTCCCCACGCCTGCTGGTCTGAATGAATCAATGTCCTTGGCCATTCAAATTGATCGGCGTTTGCGCGAGCGCAAAGTTGTGCACCATTTGGTGGTGTCCTCTGAGCAGAGGCCTGAGCTTATGCAATGTGATAGAACTTTGACCAGAACTGAACGGCAAGAACACAGACGTCAGAATCGGCTGTGTTTTTACTGTGGTGACCCTACTCATGCTATCTCTGAGTGTCCTAAGCGCACTAAGCGGTTCGCTAGGTCTGTCACCATTGCTACTGTACAGCCTAAATTTCTTTTGTCTGTTACTTTGATTTGCTCTCTGTCGTCCTACACGGTTATGGCATTTGTGGATTCGGGCACTGCCCTGAATTTGATGGACTTGGAGTTTGCCAGGCATTGTGGTTTTTTCCTGGAGCCTTTGCAGTATCCTATTCCATTAAGGGGAATTGATGCTACGCCTTTGGCCAGGAATAAACCTCAGTATTGGACTCAGTTGACCATGTGCATGGCTCCTGCACATCAGGAAGATATTCGCTTTTTGGTGTTGCATAATTATCATGATGTGGTCGTGTTGGGTTTGCCATGGCTACAGGTTCATAATCCAGTATTGGATTGGAAATCAATGTCTGTGTCTAGTTGGGGTTGTCAAGGGGTACATGGCGATGTTCCGATGATGTCAATTTCTTCATCCATTCCTTCTGATGTCCCTGAGTTTCTGTTGGATTACCGGGATGTATTTGATGAGCCCAAATCCAGTATCCTACCACCTCATAGGGATTGTGATTGTGCTATAAATTTGATCCCTGGTAGTAAGTTTCCTAAGGGTCGACTTTTCAATTTATCCGTGCCAGAACACACCGCTATGCGGAGTTATATAACGGAGTCCTTGGAGAAAGGGCATATTCGCCCGTCTTCATCACCGTTGGGAGCAGGGTTCTTTTTTGTGGCCAAGAAGGATGGTTCTCTGAGACCCTGTATAGACTACCGCCTTCTCAATAAAATCACGGTCAAATTTCAGTACCCTTTGCCTCTGCTGTCTGATTTGTTTGCTCGGATTAAGGGGGCTAGTTGGTTCACCAAGATAGATCTTCGAGGGGCATATAACCTTGTGCGTATTAAACAGGACGATGAATGGAAAACAGCATTTAATACGCCCGAGGGCCATTTTGAGTACCTGGTGATGCCATTCGGGCTTTCTAACGCTCCATCTGTGTTTCAGTCCTTTATGCATGACATCTTCCGAAAGTATCTGGATAGATTCATGATTGTATATTTGGATGATATTTTGGTCTTTTCTGATGATTGGGAGTCTCATGTGAAGCAGGTCAGAATGGTATTCCAGGTCCTTCGTGCTAATTCCTTGTTTGTGAAGGGGTCTAAATGTCTCTTCGGAGTTCAGAAGGTTTCCTTTTTGGGCTTCATTTTTTCCCCTTCTACTATCGAGATGGATCCTGCTAAAGTTCAGGCCATTTATGATTGGACTCAACCTACATCTGTGAAGAGTCTTCAGAAATTCCTGGGCTTTGCTAATTTTTACCGTCGCTTCATCGCTAATTTTTCTAGTGTGGTTAAACCTTTGACTGATTTGACAAAGAAAGGTGCTGATGTGGTGAATTGGTCCTCTGCGGCCGTGGAGGCTTTTCAGGAGCTGAAACGTCGTTTTTCTTCGGCCCCTGTGTTGCGTCAGCCAGATGTTTCGCTCCCTTTTCAGGTTGAGGTTGATGCTTCTGAGATTGGAGCAGGGGCTGTTTTGTCTCAAAGAAGTTCTGATGGCTCTGTGATGAAGCCATGTGCTTTCTTTTCTAGAAAGTTTTCGCCTGCTGAGCGTAATTATGATGTTGGCAATCGGGAGTTGTTGGCCATGAAGTGGGCATTCGAGGAGTGGCGCCATTGGCTTGAGGGCGCCAAGCAACGCGTGGTGGTCTTGACGGATCACAAGAATTTGACTTATCTCGAGTCTGCCAAGCGGTTGAACCCTAGACAGGCTCGATGGTCACTGTTTTTCTCCCGATTCGATTTCGTGGTTTCATACCTTCCGGGTTCTAAGAATGTGAAGGCTGATGCCCTTTCAAGGAGTTTTGTGCCTGATTCTCCGGGAGTCCCTGAGCTGGCTGGTATTCTCAAAGAGGGGGTAATTCTGTCTGCCATCTCCCCTAATTTGCGGCGGGTGCTGCAGGAGTTTCAGGCTGATAGACCTGACCGTTATCCAGCGGAGAAACTGTTTGTCCCTGATAGATGGACTAGCAGAGTTATTTCTGAGGTTCATTGCTCGGTGTTGGCTGGTCATCCTGGGATTTTTGGTACCAGGGATTTGGTGGCTAGGTCCTTTTGGTGGCCTTCCTTGTCACGGGATGTGCATTCTTTTGTGCAGTCTTGTGGGACTTGTGCTCGGGCCAAGCCCTGCTGTTCTCGTGCCAGTGGGTTGCTTTTGCCCTTGCCGGTCCCGAAAAGGCCTTGGACGCATGTTTCCATGGATTTTATTTCAGATCTTCCTGTCTCTCAAAGGATGTCTGTCATCTGGGTGGTTTGTGATCGCTTTTCTAAGATGGTCCATTTGGTACCCTTGCCTAAATTACCTTCCTCCTCTGATTTGGTGCCATTATTCTTTCAGCATGTGGTTCATTTGCATGGCATTCCGGAGAACATTGTGTCGGACAGAGGGTCCCAGTTTGTCTCTAGGTTTTGGCGGTCCTTTTGTGCTAAGATGGGCATTGATTTGTCTTTTTCTTCGGCTTTCCATCCTCAGACAAATGGCCAAACCGAACGAACCAACCAGACTTTGGAGGCCTATCTGAGATGCTTTGTTTCTGCTGATCAGGATGATTGGGTGACCTTTTTGCCATTGGCTGAGTTCGCCCTTAATAATCGGGCTAGTTCGGCTACTCTGGTTTCGCCTTTTTTTTGCAATTCTGGTTTTCATCCTCGTTTTTCTTCAGGGCAGGTTGAGCCTTCTGACTGTCCTGGTGTGGATTCTGTGGTGGACAGATTGCAGCAAATTTGGACTCACGTAGTGGACAATCTGACGTTGTCCCAGGAGAAGGCTCAACGTTTCGCTAACCGCCGTCGTTGTGGTGGTCCTCGACTTTGTGTTGGGGATTTGGTTTGGTTGTCTTCTCGTTATGTTCCTATGAAGGTTTCTTCTCCTAAGTTTAAGCCTCGTTTCATTGGTCCTTATAAGATTTCTGAAATTCTCAACCCTGTGTCATTTCGTTTGGTCCTTCCAGCTTCCTTTGCCATCCATAATGTGTTCCATAGGTCATTGTTGCGGAGGTATGTGGCGCCTATGGTTCCCTCCGTTGATCCTCCTGCTCCGGTGTTGGTTGAGGGGGAGTTGGAGTATGTGGTGGAAAAAATTTTGGATTCTCGTATTTCGAGACGGAAGCTCCAGTACATGGTTAAGTGGAAGGGCTATGGTCAGGAGGATAATTCCTGGGTTGTTGCCTCAGATGTCCATGCTGCCGATTTAGTTCGTGCCTTTCATTTGGCTCGTCCTGATCGGCCTGGGGGCCCTGGTGAGGGTTCGGTGACCCCTCCTCAAGGGGGGGGTACTGTTGTGAATTCCATTTCTCGGACTCCCTCCTGTGGTCATGAATGGTACTTTGGTTAGTTCTGCTCTTGGACTCCCTCTGGTGGCTTTGAGCGGAACTGCTGGTCTCTGAGGTTTGCTTTCTCAGTTGCCCTCGTTTATTGTTATGCTTGTTTCCCTATTTAACTCTACTCAGATCGTTACTTCATGCCAGCTGTCAATGTTTCAGTATTGGTTCAGATCTCTCTTGGACTTCTCTGAGGACCTGTCTACTCCAGCAGAAGCGAAGTCCCTGCTAGTTCATTTGTTGTTACTGCTGCCTGAATATATTTCTTAGTACTGCTAAATTCTAGTCCAGCTTGCTATCATGATATTTCCTTGCTAGCTGGAAGCTCTGGGGGTGCAGTGTTGCACCTCCACACCGTGAGTCGGTGTGGGGGTCTTTTTGCATACTCTGCGTGGTTTTTTGTAGTTTTTTGTGCTGACCGCATAGTTTCCTTTTCTTTCCTCTGACTATTTAGTGAAGTCTGGCCTCTTTTGCTAAAACCTGTTTCATTCCTGTGTTTGTGACTTTCCTCTTAACTCACAGTCAATATATGTGGGGGGCTGCCTTTACCTTTGGGGAATTTCTCTGAGGCAAGGTTAGGCTTCTATTTCTATCTTTAGGGGTAGTTAGCTCTTAGGCTGTGAAGAGGCGTCTAGGGAGAGTTAGGTACGCTCCACGGCTATTTCTAGTGTGTGTGATAGGAGTAGGGTTTGCGGTCAGCAGAGTTCCCACTTTCCCAGAGCTTGTTCCGATTACTAGTTTACTCATCAGGTCATTCCGGGTGCTCCTAACCACCAGGTCCATAACAGGTGCTGCCTTATTACAGGGTCTGACTATGGGGGCTGCCTTATTACAGGGTCTGCCTATAGGGGGCTGCCTTATTACAGGGTCTGCCTATGATGGTGCTGCCTTATTACAGGGTCTGACTATGGGGGTGCTGCCTTATTACAGGGTCTGCCTATAGGGGTGCTGCCTTATTACAGGGTCTGACTATGGGGTCTGCCTTATTACAGGGTCTGCCTATAGGGGGCTGCCTTATTACAGGGTCTGCCTATAGGGGGCTGCCTTATTGCAGGGTCTGACTATGGGGGTGCTGCCTTATTACAGGGTCTGCCAATAGGGGTGCTGACTATGGGGGTGCTGCCTTATTACAGGGTCTGCCTATAGGGGTGCTGCCTTATTACAGGGTCTGCCGCCTTATTACAGGGTCTGCCTATGGGGTTGTTGCCTTATTACAGGGTCTGCCTATGGGGGTGCTGCCTTATACTACAGAGTCTGCCTATGGGGGTACTGCCTTATTACAGGGTCTGCCTATTGGGTCTGCCTTATGCTAAAGGTCTGCCTATGAGTGCATTATACTATATTGTAGACTATTTGGTGCATTATGCTACTGTATATGGAAGCTATCTAGGGGGCCATCATACAGTATGGAGATTACAGTGTGGGGGTCATTATACATTGTTGGAGCCATCAAACAGTTTGGAGGCTACTAAGGAGTCAGTATACTGTGTGAGTGGTACTATACAGTGAGGGTGCATTATACTGTGCATAAGAGAGCATCATGCTGTGTATAGGGGAGCTGTACAGGGGGGAGACTCGGGACATTATTAAATGTAAAATGGGCACTTATTGTTATAGAGGAACTCAGGTTACTGTGGCTATCAAAGGGGCAAAATATGCGCACTGTTTTCTAGGGTACTTGCACCCGGCATTCCTATGTTATAGAGGGGTGCTTTAGAATTTAGAGGGCACAGAGAACCACACAGCAGGTTCAGTAATAGGGTTACATATGGCAGCAGCGGCTCAGTATTGGGGTATCAGGTGCAGTAATAGGGTCACATACGGCAGCAGCGGCTCAGTATTGGGGTATCAGGTGCAGTAATAGGGTCACATACGGCAGCAGCGGCTCAGTATTGGGGTATCAGGTGCAGTAATAGGGTCACATACGGCAGCAGCGGCTCAGTATTGGGGTATCAGGTGCAGTAAGAGGGACACATACGGCAGCAGCGGCTCAGTATTGGGGTATCAGGGGCAGTAATAGGGACACATACGGCAGCAGCGGCTCAGTATTGGGGTATCAGGGTCAGTAATAGGTAATCAAAAAAACAAGGCCAGAAGACATACAAGGAAGCGGGGATCACCTTTATAAAGCGTATCAAATTTTATTTAACATATACAAACAACGCAAAAAAGCACACGCAAAGGGATATTTAAAAACATTTAACATACACAGAAAAAGTATACTGCCACTTGATGTGGCCTAGTTTAAATATAGGGGCAGTAATAGGGACACATATGGCAGCAGCGGCTCAGTATTGGGGTATCAGGGGCAGTAATAGGGACACATACAGCAGCAGCGGCTCAGTATTGGGGTTTCAGGGCCAGTAATAGGGACACATACGGCAGCAGTGGCGCAGTATTGGGATATCAGGGGCAGTAATAGTGACACATACGGCAGCAGCGGCTCAGTATTGGGGTATCAGGTGCAGTAATAGGGACACATACAGCAGCAGCGGCTCAGTATTGGGGTTTCAGGGCCAGTAATAGGGACACATACGGCAGCAGTGGCGCAGTATTGGGATATCAGGGGCAGTAATAGGGACACATACGGCAGCAGCGGCTCAGTATTGGGATATCCGCCGGATGAGGAGTTTGTGCAGGTTGGAATAGATGGTGATGGGGCTGGAATATGAGAAGTGAAATGTGTCTTTGTTGTATTCTCTGCAGAAGAGTTGCAGCTGGAAGAAGTTGTCATGTTGGTCTGGGCCAGATGGAAAAGACAGGAAAAGTAAACGATTCCATCATAAAGAACGTCAGCCTTAAGACATTACAGTTATATGAAAAAGTTTGGGCACCCTTATAAATCTTAAGCTTAATGTTTTATAAAAAAAAAAATAAAAAAAAATTTTGCAACAGCTATTTCAGTTTCATATATCTAATAACTGTTGGACACAGTAATGTTTCTGCCTGAGGTTTATTGTACTAACAGAAAATGTGCAATCTGCATTCAAACTAAATTTGACAGGTGCATAAGTATGGGCACCCTTATCATTTTCTTGTTTTAAATACTCCTACCTACTTTTTACTGACTTACTAAAGCACTTTTTTTGGTTTTGTAACCTCATTGAGCTTTGAACTTTATAGCCAGGTGTATGCAATCATGAGAAAAGATACTTAAAGTGGCCACTTTCAAGTTGTTCTCCTGTTTGAATCTCCTCTGAAGAGTGGCATCTTGGGCTCCTCAAAACAACTGTCAAATGATCTGAAAACAAAGATTATTCAACATAGTTGTTCAGGGGAAGGATACAAAAAGCTGTCTCAGAGATTTAACCTGTCAATTTCCACTGTGAGGAACATAGTAAGGAAATGGAAGAACACAGGTACAGTTCTTGTTAAGGCCAGAAGTGGCAGGCCAAGAAAAACATCAGAAAGGCAGAGAAGAAGAATGGTGAGATCAGTCAAGGACAATCCTCAGACCACCTCCAGAGAGCTGCAGCATCAAGTTGCTGCAGATGGTGTCACTGTGCATCGGTCAACTATACAACGCACTTTGCACAAGGAGAAGCTGTATGGGAGAGTGATGTGAAAGAAGCCGTTTCTGCAAGCACGCCACAAACAGAGTCAGCTAAGGTATGGAAAAGCACATTTGGAGAAGCCAATTTCTTTTTGGAAGAAGGTCCTGTGGACTGATGAAACCAAGAT
This sequence comes from Ranitomeya variabilis, assembly GCF_051348905.1. Classification (NCBI taxonomy): domain Eukaryota; kingdom Metazoa; phylum Chordata; class Amphibia; order Anura; family Dendrobatidae; genus Ranitomeya; species Ranitomeya variabilis. The sequence continues at coordinate 252,757,149 of NC_135233.1, read as the reverse complement.
TGAGTTGTTTGGTCATACAAAAAGGCGTTATGCATGGCGGCAAAAAAACACAGCATTCCAAGAAAAACATTTGCTACCCACAGTAAAATTTGGTGGAGGTTCTATCATGCTTTGGGGCTGTATGGACAATGCCGGCACCGGGAATCTTGTTAATGTTGAGGGACGCATGGATTCCTCTCAGTATCAGCAGATTCTTGACAATAATGTTCATGAATCAGTGACAAAGTTGAAGTTACAGAGGGGATGGATCTTTCAGCAAGACAATGATCCACAACACTGCTCCAAATCTACTCAGGCATTCATGCAGAGGAACAATTACACTGTTCTGGAATGGCCATCCCAGTCCCCAGACCTGAATATCATTGAACATCTGTGGGATCATTTGAAGAGGGCTGTCCATGCTCGGCGACCATCAAACTTAACTGAACTGGAATTGTTTTGTAAAGAGGAATGGTCAAAAATACCTTCATCCAGGATCCAGGAACTCATTAAAAGCTACAGGAAGCGACTAGAGGCTGTTATTTTTGCAAAAGGAGGATCTACTAAATATTAATGTCACTTTTCTGGTGAGGTGCCCATACTTATGCACCTGTCGAATTTTGTTTGAATGCAGATTGCACATTTTCTGTTAGTACAGTAAACCTCATTTCAAGGCAGAAACATTACTGTGTCCAACAGTTATTAGATATATGAAACTGAAATAGCTGTTGCAAGAAAACCAATTTTTATAAAACATTAAGCTTAAGATTAATAGGGGTGCCCAAACTTTTTCATATAACTGTATATGTAACTGTGTGTATATGTTCTGTAGGGCTGGTATCTACCACTGACCATATGGCGGTAATATCCATATTGGTCTTTATATAGAGATTATCTTCAGTAACAGCGCGGTCATCTGCTGAGATTCTCCTCCAGTATTAGGATGCGTCACCGAGTTGTAATCAAGGTTACCTGGTTAGGGGCCCACTCAGAAGCTTCGCCCCCCGAACCAAAACCCTAGCTACGCCTCTGCGTGGACTGTTTAGTAAAATTTGACTGTTGCAAAGATGTCCCCTGCATTGTGTGCAGCGGCTCCTGAGGATGGAAGCCAGGAGGCAGAGAATACCTACAAGTGAGTGTGATGCACCCACACCCTGCAGCACACTGGGACTGGAACAACACTTGTCTGTAAATTGCCAGCATGCAACTGAACAGCAGCTCGGTCTTGACTACTACTCTGCAGTACTTTACATTAGATGTAGTCAGCAGGATCGATCCATGCAATAAAAATCTTGACAGATGTGGGAAAGGATCCAGTAAAAAACAAAAATGGTGCTGAACACTGACGACAAGATGGCGGTGAGTGGAGCAAATGACTAGATGGACCCGCCCATCATGGATGTCCCCAAAGAGAAACCGCATGAAAATCCGTCTAGCCCAGGGAAGGTTTTATCCAGAATGGTCAGCCGATGGTGAGTAGAGCCCACCCTAATGAGTGCGCTGAAATAAAAATAAACCTCGCTCGTCTCAGCCAGTCAAAAGAGAATGGGCGGGAACTGCCGAAACATGAGCAGGACAGCCGGAAATAGAGCCACCCAAAGAACGGTGGAGTCCTGGAAAAGTACACTCTGAGATTCTATAATGCTGCACTTCGTTGTGGGCCTAGACGGTCCGAATGGCAACAAAAGCTGCTGGAACAGAAGCTGGAAATGCTGCTTGTAGGACTGCAGCCACTGATTCATTTGACTGAGACCATTGAGAGACTCCAGCATTGGACCTCAGGGCGGAAGTTTCCTGGTCGGCATCCAAAACTGCCGAATTTAGTGGCCATGTCAGTGTGGGCCAAGCAGCAAGATTGAAGGCCCTGTTGGCGGCGGTAGGCATAAGTATACTCAACCCCTACCAATGCCCTGGTTTCTGGTCCCAAAGGCAGCCCCAATCCTCATGCCACAGATGTACGTGGAGAAAACCCCAGCACCAGACTCTGAGAGGGCCCAGTGGGTGTCCCAGTTGATCAAGGGAAGGAAAGAGCGGGAAAAAGGGGTACTGGCCCAGCTACAGCTCCACGGGGGCAGAAAAGTCTGCCACCAATTAACGGAAGAGGTCCTGCGGCATTATGATTCTAGTAAGGGCTATGGGTTCATCCAGGAGACAGTCACTGAAAATAAAGTTTATGTGTATACCGGGTCCGTTTTCCATAATTAGATCACTGCAGAAAGATGTGGAAGGTCTGCAAAAGAAGTTTGGAAGCTTTGAACACAATCAACAAGTGTTTGGACAGACTTTGCAGGACTTAGGCATCCGCATGGCAGCCCAGGAAAACAAACTTGCTGGCATAGAGTCCCAGTATACATGGGCTTTTCAGGACATAAGCACGCAAATGGCTGCACAAGCGACTTTTCCCCCTGGGCAACCACCATCAGCTAGCCCACCTAAGTTGCCCCCATTCATATTTAATGGTGATCGCGACAAATTTCGTGGCTTTGTGAATCAATGTATGCTATATTTTGATGTGCATGCTGACCGTTTTCCTAATGATAGATCCAAAGTATTGTGTGTAATAATGCTGCTGACCGCACGAGCGCTCGCCTGGGCGAATCCTATGATTGAGTCTCGTGACCAATGGTTAAATAACTTGGATGATTTCTTGGCCGCTATGGCATTAATGTTTGCTGAATCTGCTTTATTGTCTTTACGCCAGGCAAAACGTTCTGTTATTGAGTATGCCACTGAATTCAGGAGATTAGCGGTAGATACCAATTGGGACAGTTATGCTATTTTTAAAAGGGGTCTGTCTGGTATTGTAAAAGATGAACTAGCTCGCTCTGAGTCACCACAAGAGCTAGAGACATTTATACAGCATTGTGTGCGCATTGACATTCGCCTTACTGAGCGTAGGCAGGAGAAGTTTGCTGCATATAACCGTATTTATAACTTTTCCCTTCCTTCCAAAGAGCCTGCAGGTAAAACATCTCAGGAGGTGGAGGAGGTGCTCATGCAAATTGATTCCGTTCAGAGGCGCGAGATCAATGAGCGCCGGAAGCATCACCTTCGTGAAAGTCTATGTTTCTACTGCGGCCAGTCTGACCACTTCTTGATCAATTTTCCTAAGTGTCCTAGACGGCCTAACAAGGTGCTAGCAGCAGTAGGGGAGTATGACAACTGTGATGATGAATCTGACATCTCTGAATGTAGCCTGCCTTTAAACGCTGTATTCCATTCACTTTCTATGACTTCACCCCCCAAGGAGCTTAAGGAAAAGAACTCTCACTGTTCTGTCCCTATTAAGATCATGTGTTCAGGACAGTGGATTTCCAGTGCAGCTATGATTGACTCTGGTGCAGGTGGCAATTTCATGGATATCGCATTTGCCAAGGAACATGGTATTGAAATTCAGCAAAGAGCCTCTCCAATTACCATGGAAACAGTGGATGGGTCACCTTTAATCTCTGGGCCTGTGGATCAGGAGACTGTACCCCTTGAAATTTTGTTGGAGCCTAATCATCAGGAGCAACTTTCTTTCTTGCTAATTTCTTCTCATTTTCCTGTGATTTTAGGCATTCCTTGGTTGCGTTCTCAGAACCCAATTATCAACTGGGAGACCAAGGAGATTATCTTTCCAACAAGGAGCAACTCAGCGTTAACAGAAGCTGTCTCTGAGTCCACGGCTACGGAACCACATGTACAGGTATTTTCTTTACCTCCAGCATATAAAGAGTTCTCTGACATCTGTGACAAGAAGAATGCAGATCAGCTTCCTCCACACAGGCATTATGACTGTCCCATTGAGTTGCTTCCTGGGGCAGCTATTAGTTTGGTAACGTATACCCTTTGGCGGCATCTGAGCTTCAAGCCTTAAAGGAGTATATTGATGAAAATCTGGCCAAAGGCTTCATATGTCCTTCTTCCTCACCAGCAGGGGCACCTATCTTTTTTGTAAAGAAGAAGGATGGGACCCTGAGACCCTGTGTTGACTATCGGGAACTCAATAAGGTAACCGTACGAAACCGTAACCCTTTGCCTCTGATTCCCGAATTACTGGAAAGAGTCCGCCATGCTAAGGTGTTCTCTAAACTGGATCTTCGTGGGGCTTATAATTTGGTGCGTATTCGTCCAGGGGATGATGAGTGGAAGACAGCATTCAGATGCCGGTATGGACACTTTGAATCTCTTGTGATGCCCTTCAGGCTTTGTAACGCCCCTGCAACGTTTCAACACCTTGCTAATGGCATTTTCAGAGATTTGTTGGACCAGTTTGTAGTGATCTATTTGGACGATATACTAATCTTTTCTGACTCTCTACAGGAACATGAAGAACATGTCAAAACTGTTTTAAGACGTCTGAAAGAGAACCATCTGTATATTAAGCAGGAGAAATGCGAGTTCCATCGTTCTGAGATACAGTTCTTAGGTTATATCATCTCTCCCCAGGGGCTGAACATGGAATCTGGTAAGATTCAGGCTATCCTTGACTGGCCGGTACCCAAGAACGTTAAGGAGGTCCAACGTTTTATTGGTTTTGCAAATTTCTACAGACGCTTCATTCAAAATTTTTCTGATATCGTCCGTCCCATTACTTCCTTGACAAAGAAAGAAAAGCCCTTTAAGTGGTCATCACAGGCTCAAGAAGCTTTTGATCGGCTTAAGACCTGTTTCACATCAGCACCGCTGTTGATACACCCAGATCCAACACTTTCATTCATTGTGGAGGTGGACGCTTCTGATGCTTTGGGGGCTATTCTCTCACAAAGAACTGGAGAGAAGAGTCTGCTACATCCTTGTGCTTTCTTTTCCCGTAGACTAACCCCAGCAGAGAAGAATTACGACGTGGGAGACAAGGAATTGCTGGTTATTATTGCGGCTTTCAAAGAATGGAGGCATCATCTGGAAGGAGCTGCACAACAGATCATAGTGCTAACTGACCATTGCAATTTAGAGTTCCTTAGATCCGCTAGATGTCTTTCTCCTCGTCAGGCTCGTTGGAACTTATTTTTAAATCAATTTAACTTTGTTATCTCGTACCATCCAGGTTCTCGTAATGGGAAGGCTGATGCTTTATCCCGAATCCAAGCTGCGGATTCCGTACCTGGAGCCCTGTCCAAGACCATTCTATCTGATGCCAATTTCATCGGAATTATCCATGATCAGGACTTGTGGAAGGAGTGCAGGGAGGCCTATGACGGTGATGTATTTCTGGCCAACCCACCTGTGGATATTAATCTTGTCTTTAAGGGTGGCATGTGGTTCAGAGATCGACGTATCTACGTCCCTGAGGTCGTCCGTCTGCAGATCCTCAAGTTGGTACATGACTCCAAGTTGGCTGGTCACAGGGGGGTACAGAAGACACAAGAGTTCCTGAGCCAATTCTTCTGGTGGCCAACTTGCCTGAAGGATACCAAGGACTATATTCTCTCTTGCGAGGTATGTGCTCATTACAAGACTCCTCATGTGGCACCTACGGGTCTGCTACAACCATTACCTGTTCCGTCCCGCCCTTGGGGGTCTATATCAATGGACTTTATTGTGGAGTTGCCTACATCGGGGGGCATGAATACAATCATGTTGGTAGTTGATCGCCTGACTAAAGCTGCTCATTTTGTTCCGTGCACCGGCCTCCCCTCAGCTAAAGATACAGTGAACTTGGTTATACAGAATGTCTTTCGGTTGCATGGGGTTCCGGATGAGATCATCTGACCGTGGAGTGCAGTTCACTTCAAGATTCTGGAAGGGGTTTTGCTCTGCACTCAATATTAATGTCTGTCTCTCTTCCGCTTACCATCCCCAGACAAATGGTCAGACTGAGCGTACCAACCAGACGCTGGAACAATATCTAAGATACTATGTCAGCCATCTCCAGGATGATTGGTTGGAGTTGCTGCCGTTAGCCAAATTTTCATATAACAATTCTCAGAGCGCCTCCACTAAATTTACACCTTTCTTTGCCAATCTGGGTTATCATCCGTGTATCTTACCTAGGTCTCCAATTAATTCTCCGATTCCGGCAGTGGAGGAAAGGCTGACTGCGATGAGGCAAAATCTGGAGGTTCTGAAGGAATCCCTGACCACAGCTCAAGAACGTTATAAGAGATCGGCTGATAGATTCCGTAAACCTGCACCCATGTTCAAGGTAGGAGATTGCGTGTGGTTATCAACTAAGAATCTGAAGTTAAACGTCCCTTCACAAAAACTTGGACAGAAATTCATTGGCCCTTTCAAGATCAACGGTATTGTGAGCTCTGTGGCCTGCCGGCTGAAGCTGCCTAGGACTATGAAGGTACACCCAGTTTTTCATGTATCTTTACTAAAGCCTGTATCTCCTAATACCTTCCAGGGACGTGTTGTGCCACCTCCGCAGCCTGTGGTGATTGATGGGCAAGAACAATTTGTGGTGGAGGAAATTGTTGATTCCAGGATTCGCAGGAATCGGCTCCAATATCTGATAAGATGGCAGGGATATCCCCCTGAGGAAGACTCTTGGGAACCTGTGGAAAACATCAATGCCCAACAGAAGATTTCTCGTTTTCATCAGAGATTCCCTGAGAAACCAGGTCCAGGATCGTCCTGAGGCCGCTTCTAAGGAGGGAGTAATGTCAGGACTCTGAACATTTTTTATTACCTTTTTGTGCATTACTGCCCTTTTCCAAGATGGCGTCTTTGGTCTCATGTGCACTGTGTCTTCCTTCTATAAAACTCCACCCCAGCCTTCAGTCTGCGCTAGAGTATTCTGCCTTGCATCCAGCTCCTGACCTCTGGTGACTCCCTGGCTATATACCTGCTCCTGTGAACCTGTGGGGTTTTCCTGCTACTCTGCTCTGAGTTCCTGCTGCATACACCAGTTCCAGTAATCCTCCTTCATCTGCTGCTCGTGTTTACTTCCATCTGCATTTGCTGGACATGTAAGCTGTTTGCTGCTCTGCAAGAACCTGAGACTATTACCCAGACCTCCCTGGTTGAGCTAAGATATTATTTGAACTGCCTTATAAGCATATCTATCTGTGTTTTGGACTAAGCAAGGACTTATTCATGTCAAGTATCCTCAAGAATAATTGTGCTTCATAGGCTTTCTGCGTGATTGCATTTTCCTCTGAAGTTTCCTATAGACTGCTAAGCTGCATTTGATATTTGCACCAAGTGTTGTGGACTTGAGTTTCTCTCTGCACCTGTTTGAATCACCGTGTGATAATATAGACTTTACCACTTATAAAACTGTGTCCTGTAGTTGTCTTGTTCCACGCAAAGAGTCTCCTGAGTTATCCCCTATAATTATTACAATCCCACAACCAGAGCTCCAATGTCCGTAGCCCCGCACTTTCCAGCAACACTGCTCAGACCCGGAAGAGCAGCGGAGAATCGGAGTCCAGCAGCATGTCCTCCACCACCAGTACCAGGAGACCGGCCATGACTGAGGCAGCAAGAGTTCCAGCCACCGTGATCGTCTCTCAGGACCCTCACTCGATGACCTATGTTGGCCAGGTTGGAGCAAGGCACACCCTGGTGTAAGGGGCATTTCCTGGTTAGAGAGAGTTCAGTGTCAGCCACTGAAGTATGGAGGAGGGTTCAGGAGGGGTTGTAGGTTGCTAGGGGCAGCATGGGCCAAAAGTTCAGGGCATTGATTGGCCAAATGGAGATCCCTGATGGACATTCCAATAGTGTCTTGCCTGGTCTTCCGACATTACGAGGTCGTGGACATGGAGTTACATGGGGGTCAGGTGGCCGGTCCCGGGTACACTGCTGGTGTGGACAATGAATCGCTGGGGCTGATGGAGTCAGCGATCATTGGGTAGTCCAGAATTAGGCTGCCGTCACACTAGCAGTATTTGGTCAGTATTTTACATCAGTATTTGTAAGCCAAAACCAGGAGTGGGTGATAAATGCAGAAGTGGTGCATAAGTTTCTATTATACTTTTCCTCTATTTGTTCCACTCCTGGTTTTGGCTTACAAATACTGATGTAAAATACTGACCAAATACTGCTAGTGTGAAGGCAGCCTTAATGTGTGGCAGAGCAGGAGTTGTACTAAGGAGGAAGAAACACTGAATTGCTTTGCTCTATCCCACCTGCATCCACATGATGAACTTGGACTGTTTAGCAAAAGTTTGACTCTTGCAAAGAACCTGGTGTCCCTTGCATTGTGCATCACGGCTCCTTAGGATGGAAGCCCAGAGGCCTGTGACCTACAAGTGAGTGTGGAGCACCCCACAGCACACTGGGAGACCCTTTGTCTGTAAAGTGCCAGAGCGCAACTAAACAGCACCTAGCACACAACAACCACTCTGCGGAGCTTTACACAGTCAAAATATGTTTCCTGCTTTATTACGCAAGGCAGGGGCAGCAACAGTTTTCATACTTCTCACTGACCCTTACAAATACTTAGTTATAGCCCCCATCCATCCCAAACACTAGAGGTGAAGTTGCTATCTAAAATGTTTTCATTAGCCAACAGCAAGCAGAGATCTTTACTGGTCTTGTGAATTCTGAATTCTAAGGAAATTCTGCAAGAAGTTTCATAAGGAACAAGCTAAAAATCCGAGTATCCTGTATCAAACCTGTAACTTTCACAACCTTTTGTTGTGTAATTGTATATGTATATGCTGGTATAGCCTGGGCATCTCTTGTACACATTATGTGCAGCTAGTGTTATATAATTATACACGTACAGCCATGGCTGCCACTAGGAATTTCAGGGCCCGATGCTGGCAAAATTTTCCTGTTCTGCTCCACGTACTCACCAATAACTCATTAACAGTTCCAATTGAACATCAATTCACATACACTGCTAAAAAAAATAAAGAGAACACTAAAATCCCACATCTTAGATATCACTGAATGAAATATTCCAGTTGTAAATCTTTATTCATTACATAGTGGAATATGTTGAGAACAATAAAACCTAAAAAAATACCAACGTAAATCACAACTAAAATCCCACGGAGGTCTGGAGTTGGAATGATGCTCAAAATCAAAGTCGAAAATGAAGTTACAGGCTGATTCAACTTCAGTGGAAATGCCTCAAGACAAGGAAATTATGCTCAGTAGTGTGTGTGGCCTTCATGTGCCTGTATGACATCCCTACAACGCCTGGGCATGCTGCTGATGAGGCGGCGGATGGTCTCCTGAGGGATCTCCTCCCAGACATAGACTAAAGCATCTGCCAACTCCTGGACAGTCTGTGGTGCAACATGACGTGGGGTGGATGGTGGAGACATGATGTCCCAGATGTTTTCAATCGGATTCAGGTCTGGGGAACGGACGGGCCAGTCCATAGCTTTAAAGCCTTCATTGTGAAGGAACTGCTGACACACTTCAGCCACATGAGGTCTGGTATTGTCCTGCATTAGTAGGAACCCAGGGCCAACCGCACCAGCATATGGTCTCACAAGGGGTCTGAGGATCTCATCTCGGTACCTAATGGCAGTCAGACTACCTCTGGTCAGCACATGGAGGGCTGTGCGGCCCTCCAAAGAAATGCCACCCCACACCATTACTGACGCACTGCCAAACCGTTCATGCTGAAGGATGTTGAAGGCAGCAGATCGCTCTCCATGGCATCTCCAGACTCTGTCACGTCTGTCACATGTGCTCAGTGTGAACCTGCTTTCATCTGTGAAGAGCACAGGGCTCCAGTGGTGAATTTGCCAATCCTGGTGTTCTGTGGCAAATGCCAAGCATCCTGCATAGTGTTGGGCTGTGAGTACAACCCCCATCTGTGGATGTCAGGCACTCAGACCATCCTAATGGAGTCGGTTTGTAACCATTTGTGCAGACACAGGCACATTTGTGGCCTGCTGGAGGTCATTTTGCAGGGCTCTGGCAATGCTATTCCTGTTCCTCCTTGCACAATGGCTGAGGTAGCGGTCCTGCTGCTGGGTTGTTGCCCTCCTACGGCCCCCTCCACGTCTCTTAGTGTACTAGCCTATCTCCTGGTAGCGCCTCCAGCCTCTGGACACTAGGCTGACAGACAGAGCAAACCTTCTTGCCACAGTTCACATTGATGTGTCATCCTGGATGAGCTGCACTACCTGAGCCATTTGTGTGGGTTGTAGAGTCCATCTCATGCTACCACGAGTGTGAAAGCGCAACCTACATTCAAAAGTGACCAAACATCAGCCAGAAAGCATTGGTACTGAGATGTGGTCTGTGGCCCCCACATGCAGAACCACTCCTTTATTGAGTGTGTCTTGATAATTGCCAATAATTTCCATCTGTTGTCTATTCCATTTGCACAACAGCATGTGTAATTTATTGTCAAACAGTGTTGATTCCTAAGTGGACAGTTTGATTTCACCGAAATTTGATTTACTTGGAGTTATATTCTGTTGTTTACGTGTTCCCTTTATTTTTTTGAGCAGTGTATATCGCCAGAAGCTTTTGTTTTGGCCAAAAGATTTTTTTAAGTTGCGACCACGACAAGGTAGACTCTTTTGGATAGACCCTACCCTCATCTAACCTATTAAACATTTCTTAAAAATATCCAATACTCTTAAGGTATACTTTTATTTATTTTCTGTAAGGGAATGATTCAAATACATTTTTTAAAATGACCAATGACCAACATACTGTACAAGGGTCAAAAACCATCACACTGTGACCAGACCACATATTACCACCACATAGTTACCAAATAATACCACATACAAGGGACAAACACCAACACACCATGACCAGATCAAATATTACCATCACACAGTTACTGAATAATAGGACATACAAGGAACAAATACCACCACACCATGACCAGACCACATATCACCAAAATATAGTTACCAAATAATACCACTTTCAAGGGACAAATTCCGCCACACCATGGCCAGACCACAAATTGCCATCACATAGCGACCGAATAATACCATATACAAGGCACAAAAACCACCGGACCACATATTAAATTCACAGTGAGCGAATAATACCACATACAAGGGAAAAATACTGCCAAACCATGACCAGACCATATATTGCCATCACATAGTGACCGAATACTACAATACTGATTATTAATTAAAGAAAACACAATGCTAAGTGCCATTATACACAGGTGTTCTGTATATGAAGAGGAAGAGGGAAATTTCATCATCACATTCCAACCAGATAATAAAACATTATTTTATTTAATCAATTTAAAAATGTTAAAAAAGACCTTGAGGCCTGAGACATTTCGGGTGTGTATATGAGTAAGGGTGTCGTTGCACACCAGAAACGCATCAGGCTTCAAGGTCTTTTTTAACCTTTTTAAATTGATTAAATAAAATAATGTGTTTTATTATCTGGTTGGAATGTGCCGATGAAATTTCCCTCCTCCTCTTCATTATGGCTGCAATCACCAGCTGATTCGGCACCCATTGGATGAACTCCTCTGTAGAACTCAAGTTGTCATAATTTATGAAGTCGTCATAAAAGCTTCATAATTTCCCTTTCTGCCTCTCCTTCCATATAATTAAGCTCTGTATATACTGCCAGTGCACAGGTAATACAGTGATCACCAGTGATATTATAACCAGGAGCTCTGTATATAGTATCAGTGTGCAGGTAATACAGTGACTAACCAGTGACATTATACATAAGAGCTCTGTATATAGTGTTAGAATACAAGTAATACAGTAATTACCAGTGAGGTTATACACAGGAGTTCTGTATATAATGTACAGATAATATACAGTGATCACCGGTGACATTATACACAGGAGCTCTGTATATATTTATATAGTGTACAGGTAATACAGTGATCACCAGTGTCATTATACACAGGAGCTATGTACATAGTATATAGTGTACAGGTAATACAGAGATCACAAGTGACATTATACACAGGAGCTCTGCTAATAGTGTAGAGGCAATACAGTGATCACCAGTGACATTATACACAAGAGCTCTGTAAATAGTGTACAGGTAATACAGGGATCACCAGTGACATTATACACAGTAGCTATGTACATAGTATATAGTGTACAGGTAATACAGAGTGTCAGGACTCTGAAAATTTTTATTACCTTTTGTGCATTACTGCCCTTTTCCAAGATGGCGTCTTTGGTCTCATGTGCACTGTGTCTTCCTGCTATAAAACTCCACCCCAGCCTTCAGTCTGTGCTAGAGTATTCTGCCTTGCATCCAGCTCCTGACTCCCTGGCTATATACCTGCTCCTGTGAACCTGTGTGGTGATCCTGCTACTCTGCTCTGAGTTCCTGCTGCATACACCAGTTTCCAGTAATCCTCCTTCATCTGCTGCTCGTGTTTACTTCCATTTGCATTTGCTGGACATGTAAGCTGTTGCTGCTCTGCAAAAACCTGAGACTATTACCCAGGCCTCCCTGGTTGTGCTAAGATATTATTTGAACTGCCTTATAAGCATATCTATCTGTGTTTGGACTAAGACAAGGACTTATTCGTGTCAAGTATCCTCAAGAATAACTGTGCTTCATAGACTTTCTGCTTGATTGCATTTTCCTCTGAAGTTCCCTATAGACTGCTAAGCTGCATTTAATATTTACACCAAGTGTTGTGGACTTGAATTTCTCTCTGCACCTATTTGAATCACCGTGTGATAATATAGACTTTACCACTTATAAAACTGTGTCCTGTAGTTGTCTTGTTCCATGCAAAGAGTCTCCTGAGTTATCCCCTATAATTATTACACAGAGATCACCAGTGACATTATACACAGGAGCTCTGTATATAGTGTAGAGGCAATACAGTGATCACCAGTGAAATTATACACAGGAGCTCTGCATATAGTGTCAGTGTACAGATAATTCAGCAATTACCAGTGACATTATACACAGGAGCTTTGTATATAGTATGCAGTGTTCAGGTAATTATATCCAAAAAATGTCCATATCAATACTTATGGCACTTCAAAATGACATGCAACAAAATACGGACTTACATTCACAATAGCAGAGAGAAGAGAACCATGTGTAGATAAAACAATGTATAAAGCTTTATTAAGGTACCATAGTTTAAACTACAGAACAGGACACAAAAACAATTTATGGCTAAGAGTCCAGCAGGGAGCCCTGATTCTATCACACTATACTCCTAAAAATAATTTATATGTATATTCATAGATTTATATGAAAAAAACAAGATATATAGCAAGGGAAACCATGGAAAAATATGTCACCAAAAATTATTATGTATCCTGAAAATATAAAGTGGTAAAAATACAATAAATTAGTGAGATATTCCTGTAACCTCAATGCTGTATCAATAAAGTAGTCACAATAAGGTGTGCCAGCATAGTTAGAGATTACTATATATATATATATGCATACTGATCATAGCCTGAGTATAGATTCTATTGAATCTTAATGGTGCACCAAATGACCAGAGATATGTGTTTGTGGGTAGAATGTATCTCGTATTAATAAGAGTCAGTATACTGCAGCATTGACAAGTGAGCTATGAACACGTATAAAGAAGATATGGCACTGTACCTTAATGAGAGGATCAGCAGATCACAGAGAATAGTGTTAGGATAAGTCAGGTCTTCCCCCCTCCACCCCGACGCTCGTTTCGCCCAGAGCTTCTTCCAGGGGCGTGGGGCAAAAGTCCAAAAAATGCAAAATGTGAAAGATCACCTTTGTGGGTACAAATGCTTTGTTGCTCTGTAATAGGAGCTATTGTTGCAGTTGATATAATAATAATAATAATAATAATTTTTATTTATATAGCGCCAACATATTCCGCAGCGCTTTACAAATTAAAGAGAGGACTTGTACAGACATATATATGGATATATGTTCCGCAATTCTTTTTTTTAGTTTGCGAATTGTACAGCCGATGTATCTAATTTGGCACTGCAAATATCTGATACAATATACCACATGATTAGTGTCACAGTTGATAAAGGACATGATGGTATAATTACTAGTAGATGAAATGGGAAAACATTTAGTTCTATTGAGAGCATATTGGCATACACTACACCTGTTTCCCCCACATTTGTGAAAGCCCTTTATATAGAAAGGCAAGTGGACGAAGAGCTATGATTCTTTAGTAGGCTAGGAGATAACATGTTGCCTAGGGTGAGTCCCCTCTTGGCAACACATCAACAGCTTTGTTTAGTGATGGTACGCAAAGTGTCATCTTGGCTGGTAACAGGTAAATATTTGAGGATAATACTACTGATTTGATAAAACTAGGAGCTGTAGGGAGTTGGAAATGTTAAATTTGTTTGGCCATTATTCACACAGGATGGAGATGCAGTGGCACTTGATAAAGCTTTGAATCTGTTGTCAACGGTATTAATAATAATAATAATCTTTATTTTTATATAGCGCTAACATATTACGCAGCGCTTTACAGTTTGCACACATTATCATCGCTGTCCCCGATGGGGCTCACAATCTAAATTCCCTATCAGTATGTCTTTGGAATGTGGGAGGAAACCGGAGTACCCGGAGGAAACCCACGCAAACACGGAGAGAACATACAAACTCTTTGAAGATGTTGTCCAAGGTGGGATTAGAACCCACACTACACTTTGTAATGCCAATCACAACATGGGAATGCAGAGGTGACCCCAATACTATAAACTAAGTAGCTAAACCTAACTTCTTAAAGGGAACCTGTCAGGCCCCCAACATACTGCTATGATTAAAATTATATACCGTATATAATTGTGCATAAAAAGTGTTTTTCAGCACATTTTTGTGCTGAAAATGCCCCCCATAGCTTATACACGAGGCATTGTCCCAGTTTACGGTGTGGGAGCAGCAGGTCACAGGAGGCAGGCATATAGATACATACACACAAAAAAAACATCCTACTTACCTTCCCTGCGTGCCCTTGCACCATCTTGTTCCGGTGTCGGCAGCTCCTGCGGCCGGGCGACCACGCGTCCCCGCTCATCAAGGCAACGAATATTCATCTCTCTCCACTCCCATAGGCGTGGAGTGTATACTCATTACCTTAATGAGCGGGGACACGCGATCGCCCAGCCGCAGGAGCCGCCGGCGCCGGAACGAGATGTAGCTGTACTGGTCCAGGTTCATATGCATACAGCGAGTGGTTGCATACAATATGTGCATTAAAGGCTCGTTTATTCCCCACCTAATAAATATATAAATTAATTAGCCCCTGTACTCTTTCCCCCAATTCAACACCAGTCACTGCATCCTCAACAGCCCCACTTTGTACCTCCCGCTCCCCCGATTATATTTACATGCACCTTCTGCCCCCCCCCTCTAATTATCAACTTCTCTCCCCCACATTCAATACATCATTTAATCTACCCATCCACAATTAATAATTATTTACTGCCCCTGTAATAACGTGCAGGTACTGAGTATGTCACCACGGAACAGGCAGACCAACAGTTGAGGGGTTTAATAACAGGAATTAGGTTCTCCTCGCAGGGAGGAAGCAATGGAAAATAACTAGCAATAAAACAATGCAAGAATACGGGAGTTAAACAATAAAACAGAATTAAGCAGGATTTCTTGAGAAAAGAACACTTATCAGTCTCATGAGGACTTGCTTGGAGGGTCGTCTTCTCCAACGTAGGCGCCGAGAATCAGTGGCACTTGTCGTCCCTCTGTGGTCCGTGAGCAGAGTAGTCTCTGAGAGCCTGCTGCCTGGGGTTTCGGGAGTTAATGTGGTATGCACAGGCTCTGAGTCTTTAACTTTTATAGCACAGCCAGAAAATCAGGGCTCCGCACGGTTGTCTCTGTACCAGGAAAACAAGGGGCTCTGCACTGTTAAGTCTCTGTACCAGGAAAACAGGGGCTCGGCACTGTTAAGTCTCTGTACCAGGAAAACAAGAGGCTCTGCACTGTTAAGTCTCTGTACCAGGAAAACAGGGGCTCGGCACTGTTAAGTCTCTGTACCAGGAAAACAGGGGCTCGGCACTGTTAAGTCTCTGTACCAGGAAAACAAGAGGCTCTGCACTGTTAAGTCTCTGTACCAGGAAAACAGGGGCTCTGCACTGCTAAGTCTCTGTACCAGGAGTCAGGGGCCAGGGTGTAGTAGTCTCTCAACGGGTCTCAAAGCGCCCCCCTATAGTCACAGCAGAGTCCGCTTTAAGTACTCACTGGATGCAGTCTTTCTGGGCAGTCTCTACAAGATGCAGTCTTTCTGAGCAGTCTCTACAAGATGCAGTCTTTCTGGGCAGTCTCTTTCTCTCTCTCTTCTGGAGCGCAGCTGCACCCAGCTCTGCACGCTGCTCTGCAAGCTGCTCTCTCTCCTCCATGCGTCTCTTTCCCGCTCTCTGGCTGCTTCCCTCCTGTCCCAGTCTACAAGTCTCTCCCCTAGGGAACCTGCGGCACAGCTCAAAGGTTCCGGGCACAGAGCCGAGAAGGTAACCGCCCCCAGACTCTTCTGGTGCTTTTAACTCCTTACATTCCCCCCCTCTTTCTGCTCGCCATTCCACGGGCGAGATCTTCAGGAGCTCCTGTTGGCAATCTTCTAGTCCTTGCACAATCTGCTGCCAGATGAACTCATCCTGATTGTAGCGAACAGGGGGTACACCAGCCGTTGAACGTTCAGAGCGTCTAAAACCAGCAGGGGCGGTGGTGTCAGCTGCTGTGGGAGGAGTCGAGGCTTCCTCCGATACGTTGGTAGAATCTGGCACCAGCCCTGTTCCTGGGTTCACTGGAGGAGATTCGAAGTCTTCCTCATCTTCCACATCTACATTGATCACTGGCGCAGCCGGTGGGGGTGCTGGAGCCAATTGGACTGATTCAGGATCTCGAGACAAACATGGAGGCAACATATTCCTGTGCAGCGTGCGGGTGGGAGTCCCTTCTTCTGTTTCGGGCTGGACCTCATAAACGGGACCCCCGTTGCCGAGCCGCCGCTTCACTCGGTACGGCCTTTTCTCCCATCGGTACTCCAGTTTGTTGTGTGGGCGCTTTTCCCTCACTAAGACTCAGTCTCCAGGCCACAGGGCTGTCCCCTTTTTAGGAGCTACCTGGGGATGCTCCAATTCTTGTAGCCGGTCCTGCACTAGACGTTGAATTGTCCGCAGCCGACGACGATGTTCTTGAACCCAGGAGTACACCCCCGTCCGTGGGTAGTCCTCCTCGGGTTCCAGCGCCAGCTCTGCCAGTCCCTTCCCGGGTCGGCCAAAGAACAGAGAGTAGGGGGTGAATCCGGTAGTGCTGTGTTTACGATTGTTATATGCCCACACCAATTCAGGGACGGACTCAGTCCACTTCGCCTTCTGGTCCTCCTCCAGAGTCCTCAGCATTTGAATCAGAGTGCGGTTAAATCTTTCACAAGCCCCATTCCCCTGTGGATGATAAGGGGTGGTCCGGGACTTATCTATTTTGTACAGCTGGTGCAGCTCCTCCATCACTCTTCCGAGGAAGCAGGCCCCTTGATCAGAATGGATGCGCTTGGGACACCCGTACACCTGAATGAAGTGTTTGCAGATTGCGTGAGCCGCAGACTCGGCAGTTTGGTCCCGCGTGGGCGTCACTACGGCAAATTTAGTAAAGTGGTCTATCATCACTAAACAATGCTCATAACCTTGATGTGCTGGTCCAATTGTCAAGTAATCTATTGCCAGTAGGTCCATGGGGCCAGAAGACCTCACCGTCTCTGTGGGAGCTCTTTGTTCTGGTGGTTTGACCAGCTCACAACTTCTGCATTGCCGACATACTTTATCCACAGTGTTCCATAAGTGGGGGTGATAAAATAGGCGCTGTAACCACTGGAAAGTCTTTTCTGGCCCAAAGTGCGCTCCTTTCTCATGTGCTTCCTTAGCCACCTGGTCTATCATGGACGAGGGAATCACTGTCTGCCATACAAGACTGAGTTCTGTTTGCAGGAATACCTTCCGGTACAGGATACCATCCCGCAACTCGAGCCTCTCCCACTGGCGTAGCATCTTCAGTACTTCAGGTGACATGGACCTCCTCTCACGTCGATTGGGCATTTGTTCAGACACGACCCACCTTCTCAACTGAGCTAGCTCCGGATCCTCCTGTTGTACTCGGACCCACTCATCGCGGGGCTGCTCCAGCAAATTCACACAGGCCTCTTCCTGTTCAATTTCCCGCGCCGCTGCCACCGTCCTGGCAGTCTTTCCAAAACCTGGAACCTCTACATCTTCCAGTTCTTCATCCTGGCTGGGTGCTGGTTTGCAATAGTTTACTCGAGAGATGGCATCCGCATGTACATTCTCAGCTCCTCTTTTGTCATGATTCCCCAATGGCATGGGAACATCAGAAACACAAAAATAACAGACTAGCTCTCGGGTGATGGAAACTCAAGCTGACCGTGACCTAAATCTACCACACAACTAACAGTAGCCAGGAAGCATTCCTACGGCTGCCTAGATGCCATGCGCCAGCCGGAGAACTAACTACGCCTGGAAGAGGAAGGAACAGACCTGGCTTACCTCTAGAGAAATCCCCAAAGATGATAGTAGCCCCCACGTATATTGACGGTGAGTTCAGAGGAAAAGACATACACAGTATGAAGGTAGATTTAGCAAAGCGAGGTCCACTTACTAGATAGAGGAAGGATACAAAAGAGGACTTCACGGTCAGCTGAAAAACCCTTTCAAAAACCCATCCTGAAATTACTTTAAGACTCCTGTGTCAACTCATGACACAGGAGTGGCAATTTCAGTCCACAAGAGCTTCCAGTAACAGGAAATGACAAAACTGTAAACTGGACAAGAAAAACAAAACAATAAGGACAAGAGTCCACTTAGCTGATCAGCAGACTAGTAGCAGGAACATGCAACTGAAAGACTCAGGTTACAATGATGACCGGCAAGGAAGTGACTGGAGAGCAAGGCTAAATAGGGAACTCCCAAAACTGATGGAAGCAGGTGAGCTGAGGCAGAAAAGCACACACAAGTCTCCAGTACCACCAGCCACCACCAGGGGAGCCAAAAAGCGGATCACAACAGTACCCCCCCCTTAAGGAGGGGGCACCGAACCCTCACAAGAACCGCCAGGGCGACCTGGATGAGCCCTATGAAAGGCACGAACCAAATCCGAGGCATGAACATCAGAGGCAGTTACCCAAGAATTATCTTCCTGACCATAGCCCTTCCATTTAACCAGGTACTGGAGTCTCCGCCTGGAAATACGGGAGTCCAAGATCTTCTCTATAACGTACTCCAATTCACCCTCAACCAGCACAGGAGCAGGAGGCCCAGCAGAAGGAACCACCGGCACCTCGTATCTCCGCAACAACGACCGATGGAACACATTATGGATAGCGAAAGATGCCGGAAGGTCCAAACGAAAGGAAACAGGGTTAATAATCTCCAAAATACTATAGGGACCGATGAACCGAGGCTTAAATTTAGGAGAAGAAACCCTCATTGGGACAAAACGGGAAGACAACCACACCAAGTCCCCAACACGAAGGCGAGGACCAACTCGACGCTGGCGGTTAGCAAACCGCTGAGTCCTCTCCTGGGACAAATTCAAATTGTCCACCACTTGTTCCCAAATCCGATACAACCGATCCACCACAGCATCTACTCCAGGACAATCCGAAGACTCCACCTGACCAGAAGAAAAACGGGGATGAAACCCCGAATTGCAAAAGAAAGGGGAAACCAAAGTGGCAGAACTGGCCCGATTATTAAGAGCAAACTCCGCCAACGGCAAAAAGGCAACCCAATCATCCTGATCCGCAGACACAAAACACCTCAAATACGTCTCCAAAGTTTGATTAGTTCGCTCCGTCTGGCCATTAGTCTGAGGATGGAAGGCAGACGAAAAAGACAAATCAATGCCCAACCTGGCACAGAATGCCCGCCAAAATCTAGAAACGAACTGGGTACCCCTATCAGAAACGATATTTTCAGGAATACCATGCAAGCGAACCACATTTTGAAAAAACAAAGGAACCAACTCAGACGAGGAAGGCAACTTCGGCAATGGCACCAAATGAACCATCTTAGAAAAACGGTCACACACCACCCAGATAACAGACATCCTCTGAGAGACAGGAAGATCAGAAATAAAGTCCATCGAGATGTGCGTCCAAGGCCTCTTCGGAATAGGCAAGGGCAACAACAACCCGCTAGCCCTAGAACAACAAGGCTTGGCCCGAGCACACACATCACAAGACTGCACAAAAACACGCACATCACGAGACAGAGATGGCCACCAGAAGGATCTAGCCACCAAATCCCTGGTACCAAAAATTCCAGGATGACCCGCCAGCGTAGAAGAATGAACCTCCGAGATGACTCTACTGGTCCAATCATCAGGAACAAACAGTCTACCAGGTGGACAGCGATCAGGTCTATCCGCCTGAAACTCTTGCAAAGCACGTCGCAGATCTGGGGAAATAGCGGATAATATCACCCCATCCTTAAGGATACCTGTAGGTTCCGAATCACCAGGGGAATCAGGCTCAAAACTCCTAGAAAGGGCATCCGCCTTCACATTCTTAGAACCTGGTAGATATGAGACCACAAAATTAAACCGAGAGAAAAACAACGACCAGCGCGCCTGTCTAGGATTCAGGCGCCTGGCAGACTCAAGATAAATCAGATTCTTGTGATCAGTCAAAACCACCACCTGATGTCTAGCACCCTCAAGCCAATGACGCCACTCCTCAAATGCCCACTTCATGGCCAAAAGCTCCCGATTACCGACATCATAATTTCTTTCGGCGGCAGAAAATTTTCGAGAAAAGAACGCACAAGGTCTCATCACTGAGCAATCGGAACTTTTCTGCGACAAAACCGCCCCCGCTCCGATCTCGGAAGCATCGACCTCAACCTGAAAGGGGAGAGAGACATCGGGCTGGCGCAACACAGGGGCAGACGAAAAGCGGCGCTTAAGTTCCCGAAAGGCCTCCACAGCGGCAGAGGACCAATTGGCAACATCAGCACCCTTCTTAGTCAAATCCGTAAGAGGCTTAGCAACACCAGAAAAACCTGTTATAAATCGACGATAAAAATTAGCAAAGCCCAAGAACTTCTGAAGACCCTTTAGAGAAGTAGGCTGCGTCCAGTCACAAATAGCCCGAACCTTGACAGGGTCCATCTCAACAGAAGAAGGGGAAAAAATGTACCCCAAAAAGGAAATCTTTTGAACCCCAAAAACACACTTAGAACCCTTTACACACAGAGAATTCTCCCGCAAGACCTGAAAAACCCTCCTGACCTGCTGAACATGAGACTCCCAGTCCTCAGAAAAAATCAAAATATCGTCCAAATACACAATCATAAATTTATCCAGATATTCACGGAAAATATCATGCATAAAGGACTGAAAAACTGAAGGCGCATTAGAAAGGCCGAAAGGCATTACTAAATACTCAAAGTGGCCCTCAGGCGTATTAAATGCGGTTTTCCACTCATCCCCTTGCTTAATTCGCACCAAATTATACGCCCCACGGAGATCAATCTTGGAGAACCACTTAGCCCCCCTTATGCGAGCAAACAAATCAGTAAGCAGCGGCAACGGATACTGATATTTGACAGTAATTTTATTCAGCGAGCCATCCTTTTTAGAGACAAAGAAAAACCCAGCTCCTAAAGGTGATGAAGAAGGACGAATATGTCCCTTTTCCAGGGACTCCTTAACATATTCTCGCATGGCAGCATGCTCAGGTACAGATAGGTTAAACAAACGACCCTTTGGAAATTTACTGCCTGGAATCAGATCTATGGCGCAATCACACTCTCTGTGGGGAGGGAGAGAACCAATTTTAGGCTCTTCAAAAATATCCCCAAAATCCGACAAAAATGCAGGAATCTCAGAGGGAATAGATGACGAGATAGGAACCAAAGGTATGTCCCCATGAGCCCCCCGACATCCCCAGCTTAACACAGACATAGTTTTCCAGTCCAGTACTGGGTTATGAGATTGTAACCATGGTAATCCAAGCACTAAAACATCATGTAAATTATACAACACGAGGAAGCGAATCATCTCCTGATGGTCTGGAGTCATACGCATAGTCACTTGCGTCCAGAACTGTGGTCTATTACAAGCCAGAGGTGTAGAATCAATACCCTTCAGAGGTATAGGGACTTCCAGAGGCTCCAAATCAAACCCACAGCGCCTGGCGAAGGACCAATCCATGAGACTCAGAGCGGCGCCAGAGTCCACATAGGCATCCACGGTAATAACTGATAATGAACAAATCAGAGTTACAGACAGAAGAAATTTAGACTGTAAAGTGCCAATAGAAACAGACTTGTCAACCTTCCTAGTACGTTTAGAGCATGCTGATATAACATGCGCGGAATCACCACAGTAGAAGCACAAGCCATTTTTGCGCCTATAATTCTGCCGCTCGCTTCTTGACAGAATTCTGTCACATTGCATTTTCTCTGGCGTCCCTTCAGAAGATACCGCCAAATGGTGCACGGGTTTGCACTCCCGCAAACGCCGATCAATCTGAATCGCCATTGTCATGGACTCATTCAGACCTGTGGGCATAGGAAACCCCACCATGACATCCTTAACGGCATCAGAAAGGCCCTCTCTGAAATTTGCCGCTAGGGCCCACTCATTCCACTGAGTAAGCACAGACCATTTACGAAATTTTTGGCAGTATATCTCAGCTTCATCTTGCCCTTGAGACAGGGCTATTAAAGCTTTTTCAGCTTGAATCTCCAAATTAGGTTCCTCATACAGCAACCCTAAAGCCAGAAAAAACGCATCCACATTGAGCAACGCAGGATCCCCTGGTGTCAATGAAAATGCCCAATTTTGAGGGTCACCTCGCAGCAAAGAAATCACAATCTTAACCTGCTGAACAGGATCTCCAGAGGAGTGAGGTCTGAGCGAAAGGAATAATTTACAATTACATTTGAAATTCAGAAACCGAGATCTATCTCCGGAAAATACCTCTGGTGTAGGAATCTTAGGTTCAGAAATAGGAGTACGTATAACATAATCTTGTAAATTCTGAACCTTCGTAGCAAGATTATTTAAACCTGCAGCCAAACTCTGGACATCCATGTTAAACAGCTAAGGTCAGAGCCATTCAAGGGTTAAGAGGAGGTAAGAAGCAGCTAGACAGCAATTAAGGGCTAGGCAGCAAAACTCTGAGGGAAAGAAAAAAAAAAAATTTTTCCTTCAACACTTCTTTTTCTCCAGCTTCAGCCCAAACAATTAACACTTTGTTGGCCGGTCATACTGTCATGATTCCCCAATGGCATGGGAACATCAGAAACACAAAAATAACAGACTAGCTCTCGGGTGATGGAAACTCAAGCTGACCGTGACCTAAATCTACCACACAACTAACAGTAGCCAGGAAGCATTCCTACGGCTGCCTAGATGCCATGCGCCAGCCGGAGAACTAACTACGCCTGGAAGAGGAAGGAACAGACCTGGCTTACCTCTAGAGAAATCCCCAAAGATGATAGTAGCCCCCACGTATATTGACGGTGAGTTCAGAGGAAAAGACATACACAGTATGAAGGTAGATTTAGCAAAGCGAGGTCCACTTACTAGATAGAGGAAGGATACAAAAGAGGACTTCACGGTCAGCTGAAAAACCCTTTCAAAAACCCATCCTGAAATTACTTTAAGACTCCTGTGTCAACTCATGACACAGGAGTGGCAATTTCAGTCCACAAGAGCTTCCAGTAACAGGAAATGACAAAACTGTAAACTGGACAAGAAAAACAAAACAATAAGGACAAGAGTCCACTTAGCTGATCAGCAGACTAGTAGCAGGAACATGCAACTGAAAGACTCAGGTTACAATGATGACCGGCAAGGAAGTGACTGGAGAGCAAGGCTAAATAGGGAACTCCCAAAACTGATGGAAGCAGGTGAGCTGAGGCAGAAAAGCACACACAAGTCTCCAGTACCACCAGCCACCACCAGGGGAGCCAAAAAGCGGATCACAACACTCTTTTATACGAAATTCTGTATCTGAACTTGGCCATTCGGGCTACCCAACGTTGTTCTAGGGCGCCTAACTTGGCATTCTCGAGATGGGCCAACGGATTGTTATCGGTGCGTACATGAACTTCTGAGCCAGCCAGATATTCCGCGAACTTCTCAGTCATTGCCCACACCAGCGCCAACAACTCCAGCTTGAATGAACTGTAATTTTCTGGATTCCTTTCTGAGTCATGCAGAGACCGACTGGCGTATGCGATGACGCGCTCTTTCCCGTCCTGCATCTGCGACAGTACAGCCCCGAGGCCCTGCAGGCTCCCGTCAGTGTGCAAGATGAACGGTTGTGTGAAGTTAGCGTAGGCCAGCACGGGGGCCTCCGTCAATGCCTTCTTCAAAGCCAAGAATGCCTCCTCCTGATGCTTCCCCCACTGTATGTTCCTGTTTTTGGCGCAAGAGGGCACTCCCCTCAACAACTCCTGGAGTGGATTAGCAAGGCGGGTAAAGTCTTTTACAAAGCGTCTGAAGTATCCCGTGAGTCCCAGGAATGCACGCACATCTTTCACCGTTTTTGGAGTTGGCCACTCTTGTACCGCAGCAATCTTCTCCTGGGAAGGCCTCACCCCTTCAGCGGAGACAACATGTCCCAAGTATTCAATCTCGGTACGGAAGAGGTGACATTTCTGGGGTTTCACTTTCAAGCCATACTTCTGTAGCCGACTCAGAACTTGCTCTAATCTCTGCAGATGCTCCTCAAAGGTGGGGGCAAAGACGATGATATCATCCAAGTAGATCAAAGTGGCTTCAAAGTTCAGGTCTCCCAGACATCTCTCCATGAGTCGCTGAAATGTTCCTGGGGCGTTTGCTAGGCCGAAGGGCATCCGGTCAAACTCATACAGTCCCATCGGAAGGATGAAGGCCGTCTTGGCTCGGTCTTGCTCAGACATGGGCACCTGCCAGTAGCCGCTGGCCAAGTCTAACGTGGAGAAATATCTGGCATTCCCTAGTGCCGTCAGGGACTCCTCTATCCTGGGCAGTGGGTACGAGTCCCGCACTGTGCAAGCATTGAGCCGCCGATAGTCCACACAGAACCGCAGGGACCCGTCTTTCTTTCTCACCAAGACGATAGGGGCAGCCCACGGGCTCTGACTCTCACGTATAACTCCCTTCTTCAGCATGTGTGACAGCATTCCCTTCACCTCCTGGTACATCTGTGGAGGTATTTGGCGGTACCGTTCCCGGATTGGCGCCGCATCCCCGGTGGGTATCTCGTGGGTAATGGCCGTGGTACGTCCAAAGTCATCTTCATCTTTGGCGAACGCATCCTGAAATTTCCCCAATACAGCTTCTACCTGAGGTACCTGCTGCGGAGTAAGTTCCGAGAGCTCTGCCCTCATGCGTTCCAGTATCTGGCGCCCTTCTTGCATTAACCTGGGGTCCGGAGCTGCCTCCGCCTTGACGGTCACCAGCCACGGATCTTCTGGCCTTGCTGTCAGCTGTACCGCCTCAGTGGGGACCAATTCGTCTGGAAGGCCCAGGACTTGAGCGACTTTGCTTCTAGGGGGCAAAGTTATATCTGTCTCCCCCAAATTGATGCAGCGCACAAGGACAGTTCCATCCCGCACGGTAGCCAGGGACCGTGCGACCAATATTCCTGACGGCAGCTGGTCGGCTCTGCTGGGCTCAATTTGGACTTCGACTCCCTCCAGCGGGATGCCAGCTCGTACAGGCAGGGGAAGCACTGTCTGCCCAGGGGGCAACACTCGATTGACTGAGGCGGGGACGACGACTTTGCCGAGTTCCTTTCCGTCGCTGTATGCTTCCCGGACCTGGGCGGTCCGTATCAGTTGTTGGAAGACCCTTCTCTGGGGAGTTTGGTCGCTCCATTGTTGTAGGAACTGTTCCGGGGACTCGTTGAAAATGAGGCTTCCGAGGTCTTTTAACACATTCATGCCCAGGGTCACGGTATGGTCTTTAGCTACCTCTCCATCCACCAATACCACTCCTCTCCTCCCGAGGTCTTTTCCGCAGACCTCTATGTTCATCCATACCACCCCTGCGACCGGGATGGGCAAGTGATTGGCCGCCATAAGTTTGATCACAGGACCCCATTCGGGCCGTAGCGCCTCTGTGAAGTGATGGCGGAAATATCTCTCAGGCATGGTGGTCACTTGTGAGCCGGTGTCTATCAAGCATCGCACTGCTCTTCCATTGATTTCTGCCCAGACCAGAGGGCACGTGGAAACAAGGCTGTGGGGACTTTTACTCCTCCTCCTCTGTTCTTCACGCTCTGAGCGGCGCCCCTCAAGCCCAGAGCCACCTAGTTTAAAGGAGGATGCAGGGATGGTCGGCTCCGCCGGGGACACCATCGAGCAATGTGGCCGGACTCTCCACAAGTGTAGCATGTAAGAGGGCTTCTCCTCCTGGTAGTTTCACCCTCCCTTCGGGGGGCAGCTTCTCTGTCTCGCACCAGAGGGCCGGGCCCCTCTGCCAGAGTTCTTCTGGAGGCCGCCATTTCTTCACGGACCTGTCTAATCTCCATTCTCAGGTCCTCCACCCACTGGGGAATATTGCCTGCGGTGGTGGTTACCTCCCCGCTCTGCACCCTTCCTACCAGCCCCGTCACTCCCTGTTCTTGTTCTCGCACACGCGCCTCACTGCCAACCTCAGAGAAAGTCATGTCTGGCTTTACTCGCATGCGCTCTCGCAGTGCCTGTTTCATCATTGCGTCACGCAGTCCTGTCACTAGCTGATCTCTGAGCACCACATCAACTGACCCTACCCCTACACCGTCCTTTCGTCTGATAGCAGTGTGAAGCTCTTGTAGGGCGTTCATGAATTGGGTCACGGTCTCCCCCTCCCGTTGTACCCGGTGAAACAGTCGCATGCGAAGTTCCCCTACGTCAGTGGGGTCCCCATGCGTTTCCTCAAGTATGCGCAGCACTTTGTCCAGGGTATCTCTCTCCCGGGGGGACCTATGCATGACAGAATCCCGCGCCTCCCCCTCCAGAGCCATCAATGCAATTTCTGCCTCCAGGGCTGGTGTCATGGGGTGCATCCGCATCATTCCCCGGATACGCTCTGTCCAACTCCACAACATTACATTGTTCCCAGTGAACCTTGGCAAATTATTCAACATGGCTCCCAGGGAAATGCTAGACCTGGGAACTTCCCCCGCTGCTTGGTCTGCCCTATCCGCACTACCGTGTGACATCCTGCCGACTACGCCAAATGTAATAACGTGCAGGTACTGAGTATGTCACCACGGAACAGGCAGACCAACAGTTGAGGGGTTTAATAACAGGAATTAGGTTCTCCTCGCAGGGAGGAAGCAATGGAAAATAACTAGCAATAAAACAATGCAAGAATACGGGAGTTAAACAATAAAACAGAATTAAGCAGGATTTCTTGAGAAAAGAACACTTATCAGTCTCATGAGGACTTGCTTGGAGGGTCGTCTTCTCTAACGTAGGCGCCGAGAATCAGTGGCACTTGTCGTCCCTCTGTGGTCCGTGAGCAGAGTAGTCTCTGAGAGCCTGCTGCCTGGGGTTTCGGGAGTTAATGTGGTATGCACAGGCTCTGAGTCTTTAACTTTTATAGCACAGCCAGAAAATCAGGGCTCCGCACGGTTGTCTCTGTACCAGGAAAACAAGGGGCTCTGCACTGTTAAGTCTCTGTACCAGGAAAACAGGGGCTCTGCACTGTTAAGTCTCTGTACCAGGAGTCAGGGGCCAGGGTGTAGTAGTCTCTCAACGGGTCTCAAAGCGCCCCCCTATAGTCACAGCAGAGTCCGCTTTAAGTACTCACTGGATGCAGTCTTTCTGGGCAGTCTCTACAAGATGCAGTCTTTCTGAGCAGTCTCTACAAGATGCAGTCTTTCTGGGCAGTCTCTTTCTCTCTCTCTTCTGGAGCGCAGCTGCACCCAGCTCTGCACGCTGCTCTGCAAGCTGCTCTCTCTCCTCCATGCGTCTCTTTCCCGCTCTCTGGCTGCTTCCCTCCTGTCCCAGTCTACAAGTCTCTCCCCTAGGGAACCTGCGGCACAGCTCAAAGGTTCCGGGCACAGAGCCGAGAAGGTAACCGCCCCCAGACTCTTCTGGTGCTTTTAACTCCTTACACCCCACCCCAATTCATCATTTGTTGTCCTCAACCATCAATTCATCATTTATTGTCCCCCATCCCCAGTCTCTAAACATTATCATTTACTCCCCCACCCTTAAAATTCTTAATAATTTGCTGTCCCTCAAGTAATCACTTGCTGTTCCCACCCCCCACCTTCGATTCAGCATTTGATGTCCCCCATCCCCCACTGTCAGTTCATCGTTTGCTGTTCCTCACACTCAAGTCATCATTTGCAGGAACGGGAAGCCAATATTTCCAGTGTACAGAGGTGTCAAAAGAGAAAGTTTTCCTTTGTCTAGATGCCTTAAGGCCCCGTCTCACTAAGTGAGATCGCTAGCGAGATCGCTGCTGAGTCACAAGTTTTGTGACGCAACAGCGACCTCAGTAGCGATCTCGCTATGTGTGACACGTAGCAGCGACCAGGCCCCTGCTGTGAGATCGCTGGTCGTGTCGGAATGGCCTGGGCCGTTTTTTGATCGTTGAGGTCCCGCTGGGTAGCACACATTGCTGTGTTTGACACCTTAACAACGACCTCGTTGACGACTCAGACACTGAATCGTCATAATAGCTCCCATGTGACATCGTTGTACAGGTCGCTACAGGTCGCTGGTGAGATGTCAAACAGTGAGATCGCAGCAGCGATCGCTGGGAAGATCTCACTGTTTGACATCTCACCAGCGACCACATAGCGACGCAGCAACGATCCCTGACAGGTCGTATCGTTGTCGGGATCGCTTTAGCGTCGCTAAGTGAGACGGGGCCTTTATGCAGCAAGATACACTGATATCCATGTCCCCTATTCATTAGTAAGGTCAGTACTTGTGTACTAATCATGCTACATCAGACCCTCAATTGCAGTGATGGTTTCCCAGTCCCCAGTCTCACTTCATCATGTGCAGTCCCCCTCTTGCTTAATCATGTACAGTCCCCTTCCTCCTGCTTAATTCATCATGTGCAGCCCCCCTCCCCCACTCACATCATGTGCAGTCCCCCTTCCCCACTCACTTCATTTGCATTTCCTCTCCCCCCACTCACTTCATTTGCAGTCTCTCTCCCCCCATTCACATCATGTGCAGTCCCCCTCCCCATCTTCATCATGTGCAATCCCCCTCTTCATCATTTGCAGTCCCCCTCCCCCCACTCACTTCATTGTATGAAGTCCCCCTCCCCTAACTTCATCATGTGCAGTCCCCCTCCCCACGTCATCATGTGCTGTCCCCCGTCCCCTCCCTCACTTCATAATTTGCTGTTCTCCACCCTCAATTCATCATTTGCTGTTCCCCACCCTCAATTCATGGTTTGCAGGAACACTCGGTCAAACCAATATTTCCAGTGTATGGAGATGTCAAAAGAGATAGTTTTCTTTTGTCTGGAAGCCTTATGCAGCAAGAGACACCAATATCCATGTCCGTTATTCATTAGTAAGGTCAATGCTCGTGTACTAATGCTACATGGCCCCTCCATTGCAGGGATGGTTGCCTTGTCCACCCCCTCACTTTGTCATGTACAGTCCCCCTTCCCCGCTCACTTCATCATGTGCAGTCCCCCTCCCCCACTCACATCATGTGCAGACCCCCTCCCCTCAACTTCATCATGTGCAGCCCCCCTCCCCCACTCACATCATGTGCAGTCTCCCTCCCCTCAAATGCATCTTGCGCAGTCCCCCTCTTCATCATTTGCAGTTCACCACCGCCACTCACTTCATCGTCTGCAGTCCCCCTCCCTCAAACTTCATCATGTGCAGTCCCCCTCCCCCAACTTCATCATGTGCAGTCCCCCTCCCCCCAACTTCATCATGTGCAGTCCCAATCACTCAACTTCATCATGTGCAGTCCCAATCCCTCAACTTCATTTTCTGCAGTCCCAATCTCCCAACTTCATCATGTGCTGTTCCCTACCCTCAATTCATGATTTGCAGTCCCTCACCCTCAATTCATCATTTGCAAGAACGATCGGTCAAGCCGATATTTCCAGTGTACGGGGATGTCAGAAGAGAGCGTTTTCCTTTGTCTAGATGCCTTATGCAGCAAGAGACACTGATATCCATGTCCCTTATTCATTAGTAAAGTCGATGCTTGTTTACTAATCATGCTACACTTACCCCTCCATTGCGGTGATGGTTGTCCCGTCTCCCATCCCCTCCCTCACTTCATAATTTACAGTAATCCTCCCCCCACTCACATCATGTGCAGTCCCCCTCCCCCACTTATGTTATTTGCAGTCCCATTCCCCCCTCACTTCATCATTTGCAGTCCCCCTCCCCCCACTCACTTTATCATGTGCAGTCGTCACCTTCCCACCACTCACTTCATCATATGCAGTCCCTCTCCCCCACTTAATCATTTGCAGTCCCGTCCTCCCTCTCTGTTCATCATTTCCAGCCCACCCTCTCCCACTCACATCATGTGCAGGCTCTCTCCCCTTCCTCCTCACTTCATCATTTGCAGCCCCCCTCCCCCCACTCACATCATGTGCAGTCCCCTTCCCCCAACTTTATCATGTGCAGTCCCCTCCCCCACTTCATCATTTGAAGTCCCCCCTCCCCCCACTTTCTTTATCATTTGAAACCCTCCTCCCTAACTCACATCATGTGCAGCCCCCTTCCCCTCACTTTATCATTTGCAGCCCCCTTCCCCCCACTCACTTCATGATGTGCAGCCCCCCTCCCCCACTCACTTCATCATTTACTGTCCCCTCCCCCACTCATATCATATGTAGTACCCTTCCTCCAACTTCATCATGCGCAGTCCCACTCTTCATCATTTGCAGCACCTCTCCCCCTCTCTCTTCATATGCAGTCCCCCCTACTCACTTCATCATGTTCAGTCCTCCTCCCCCATCTTCATCATGTGCAGTCCCCCTCCTCCAACCTTATGTCAATTGCAGTCCCATTCCCCCTCACTTCATCATTTGCAGTCCCCCTCCCCCACTCACTTTATAATGTGCAGTCATCTTGCCACCACTTAATCATTTGCAGTTCCCTTCCTCCCTCTCACTTCATCATTTGCAGCCTACCTCCCCCACTCACATCATGTGCAGGCCCCCTCTCCTCCATCACTTTATCTTTTGCAGTCCCCCTCCCCCTCTCACATTATGTGTAGTCCTCCTCCCCCAAACTTTATCATGTACAGTCCCCTCCTCCCACTTCATCAGTTGAAGCCCCCCTCCCCCACTCTTTATCACTTGCAGCCCACCTCCCCCACTCACATCATGTGCAGGCCCCTCCCTCACTTCATCATTTGCAGTCCCCCTCCCCAACATCAGCATGTCCAGTCCCATTCTTCATCATTTGCAGTACCCCTCCCCCCACTTACATCTTTTGCAGTCCCATTCCCCCTCTCACTTCATCATGTGCAGTCCCCTCCCCCATTCATTTAATCATTTGCAGTCCCCTCCCCCCACTCATATCATGTGCAGTCCCCTTCCCCCCACTTACGTCATTATTTACTGTCCCCCTCCCCCTACTCATATCATATGCAGTACCCTTCCTCCAACTTTATCATGTGCAGTCCCCCTCTTCATCATTTGCAGCACCCCCCCCACTTACTTCATATGCAGTCACCCCTACTCACTTAATCATGTGCAGTCCTCCTCCCCCCAACTTCATCATGTGCAGTCCCCCTCCTCCCAACTTATGTCATTTGCAGTCCCATTCCCCCTCACTTCATTTGCAGTCCCCCTCCCTCACTCACTTTATCATGTGAAGTCCCTTCCCCCACTCACTTAATCATTTGCAGCACCCCTCCCCCACTCATATCATGTGCAGTCCCCTTCCCCCTCACTTCATCAGTTGCAGTCCCCATCCCCCCACTCATTTCATGTGCAGCCCCCTCCCCAATCACTTGATTTACTGCCCCCTCCCCCGACTCATATCATATGCAGTCCTCCTCCCCCCAAATTCATCATATGCAGTCCCCCTCCCACTCAGTTCATCATTTGCAGCCCACCTCCCCCCACTCACATCATGTGCAGGCCCCCTCTCCTCCCTCACTTTATCATTTGCAGTCCCCCTCCCCCCACTCGCATCATGTGCAGTCCTCCTCTCCCCAACTTTATCATGTGCAGTCCCCTCCCCCATGTCATCATTTGAAGCCCCCCTCCCCATTCTCATCATTTGCAGCCCACCTCCCCCACTTACGTCATTTGCAGTCTCCCTCCCCCAACATCACCATTTCCAGTCCCCCTCTTCATCATTTGCAGTACCCCTCCCCCACTTACATCTTTTGCAGTCCCCTTCCCCCCTCACTTTATCATTTGTAGTACCCCTCCCCCACTCATATCATGTGCAGTCCCCTTCCCCTCTCAGTTCATCAGTTGCAGCCCCCCTCCCCCAATCACTTAATTTACTACCCCCTCCCCCACTTATATCATATGCAGTCCCCCTTTCCTCCAACTTCATTATGTGCAGTCCTCCTATCCCCCATTTCATCATGTGCAGTTCCCCTCTTCATTTGCAGTTCCCCTCCCTTCTACTTCATCATGTGCAGTCCTCCTCCCCCCAACTTCATGTGCAGTCCCCCTCCTCACAACTTCATCATTTTTAGTTCCCCTCCCCTCTACTTCATCATGTGCAGTCCTCATCCCCCTCAACTTCATGTGCAGTCCCACTCTTCATCATGTGCAGTGCCCTTCCCCCATTCACTTTATCATATGCAGTACCCCTCCACCCACTCAATTCATCATTTGCAATCCCCATCCGCCACTCACATCATGTGCAGTCACCCTCCCCTCCCTCATTTCATTTGCAGTCTCCCTTCCCCCAATCACATCATGTGCAGTCCCCCTCCCCCCAACTTCCTTATGTGCAGTCCCCCTCTTCATCATTTGCAATCCCCTTCCCCATCTCACTTTTTCATTTGCAGTTCCCCGCTCCCATCCCTCACTTCATCATTTGCAGTCAACCTCCCACCACTCGCTTAATTTGCAGTCCCCCTCTTCATAATTTCCAATTCCCTCCCCCCACTCACTTCATCATGTGCAGTCCCCCTCCCCCCCCACTTCATCATATCCCATTCCCCTCCTCCAAATTCATCATGTGCTGTTCCCTCTTCATCATTTGCAGTCCCCCTTCCCACTTCATCATGTGTAGTCCCCTTCCCCATTTGCAGTCACCCTCTCCCACTCACTTAATCATGTATAGTCCCCTTCCCACTACTACTCACTTCAATTGCAGTCCCCTTCCCCTCACTTTATCATGTGCAGTCCACCTTCCTTTCTTCACTAAATCATTTACAGTCCCCCTCCACCTACCCTCTACCCATTTAATTCATTTTATGATGAACCCATGCAGGTGCAGCTCTGCTTCTCGTGTCGCGACACCCGCTAGGGCCGTGGGTTCTCGGAACCGGGTCGGATGATTCTTAAAGGGGTGGTCATAGCAGCAGTGACCCGGTCCATTGCCCTGGGAGCGTAATAAAAATGATGAGAGGAATGTTTGTAGGGGATTTCACGTGACGCCATCTGTAGTATTCGGCAATAGATATCCGACGTTGCTTAAGGTGACCGCTGGGGCCGATGGTGTTGCAGCTGAGATGGTTATGCTCCCCACAGGTTGAGCAAGGGCCCAGGGTTACGAGTACAGTCTATCAGGGACCGTGGACATTGGGGTGCAGGACTGAGGGTGCGGGAAAGGACTAGAGGTCACAAGGGCTGCAGTTTTCTTTACCTTTTAATTCCTGATTGATGGTGCCGTCCAGAGCACAGGCAACAGGTGGTATTGGAGATCCGGCAGCCTGCAAGCAATTCAGAATCCATCTATCCAGGTGATGTCGGAGGCCTCCCTACTGCGCTCAGTCTGCCCATTAAATGGCACACTACCCGCATGGCAGGCAGCTTGTGCCTGTTCCAGGTGTCACTCCCTCATGGTGACTCCAGGATCTCATATGCTGCTGTACCTCAGGGTGTCAGCTGAGCCAGGAGACCTGCAATCTCCTGCCCTCCGTTTCTAGTTGGTGGACCTGCAGTTCCCACAGAACCATGGACTCTGGTGTCTGGTCTTTGGCACTCAGTCCTGGGGTGAGCTCAGTCACAGCTCTCCTCACTTGCCTCTTCCTCCTTCACTGTCTCAGACTAACTAAAACTCACTAACCCCGCCTCCAGGCCAGAACTTATAGGGAAGCTCCCCCAAAATCAGGTGTTAGAGCTCCCCCCCTTCTGGTCTGGAGTAGGTAAGGTGTTGCTTGCTGATGTATCTGGAAAGGGGATTGCCTCCTTGCTTCCAGGCATGACATCACCCCCTGTGAGGGAGGCAATGCCACTGTGGCAACCGGACTCGTGGTGTGACACATCCTTGTACAGGACGGCATGTACGCACCTGACCAGAAGTCCAGAGGGAGCATGAGCTGCTCAGCCGTGCATGTTAGGAAGCTGTGGATCTCCGAGAAAACCCCCCAGCACCAAGCTTCATTGCACGATGGGATACGGTGAGCAGAAGCATTAGAAGTGGGGCCCATACAGCAGTAAGGGCAGTAATGCCCTGTGTATAGAGACATACTGAAAACAAGTAGGTGGGAAGGTGCATTTAAACGTGGCAACACCATGATGCATAGAACACCTTTACTTGGTTTGTACTGTCATTCTGTGCCAACCTCACTCATGTATACATAAAACGAGTGCTTTAGGTTTTAATTAGATTAGTATTGTTCCATGGGGCAGTACTGATAGCTTTTTTTAATGCCAAAAAAGCTGAATAATTCTCTTCACATCATACTATTTGCAGTGCAAATTAGATACCATGCACCCGTTCAAGTCTATGGGTGTGTGGAAATCTGAGTGCAGTTTGATTTCTGCAGACTCACAGAATGGAAAAATTGTTCTTCATCCCCCTCACTTGTGCTACGATTGTTTCATGTGAGATTACACTAAGGGTATGTTTCTGCAGCGCCCCAGAGTCCTGGTCGTTGCAGTACTGTGGCTCCTCCACTAAGGGGAGCTATGGTACGTCCGATGGCACTGAAGGAGTTCATCTGACCAGGTATCACAGACACCAATACATTTCACAGCCGGGCCACCAGGGGGAGCTAAGGGTTCTATTCACTAGGCCACTCCCCACCATTGAGGGTAAACTGGGGGTCAGGCAGGAAGTTAGACAGAAAGCTGACTGGGTTGGAACCAGGCAACACCTTGTGGCAGAGGGTGTTGCGGGAGAAGATTCGGTAGGGTCCCTGTCAGGGGTGGGATCCTGACAGAGGCTTGGCAACTTGAGCGAACGTAACGGGACCGTGCCTGCTCAGTATAGCGGCGGTACCCAAGAAGCGACTGGAAGCGAGATAGATTGTGCTGAGTGAGAAACGAGATCAAAGCAACAAGGAGAATACCAGTAGGAGTCGTGCTGTAAGACCAAGGCAACATCCTACTGAGGCGCACAACCGGCGGCCGGAACGCCGAGGGAGTATTACAACATTCAGCTTCAAGCAATACTCTAAACTACGGCAGGACAGTCAGTCTAAGGCGGGCTGTCTCACCTAAATCACCTATGCAGTCTTGGGGGGCAACTTGTGGAGAGGGGCGACTCTAGGGTCCCGGAAGAGCTCCGAGCCTACCCGTCATACGGGTGCCGTTCCAACCGTAACATCAGGGAGGGTCGGAGGATTAGCAGAACATCATCTAATCGAGTTGTGAGGGAACTTAAGAAACGGACACAACAGTTGTGGGGACTTTCCGTAAGCACAGCAGGGAAGGACCACAACACATAGCGCTAGCAGGAAGGCGCAGATTTCCACCTGTTAAGAGAACTCTGGAGGTGCCATTGGACCGGCCGGACTTGCGCAGCCTGGTTATCCGAATTCCGGACTGAGGACCCAGAGATCTTCAGTAAAGAGGTAAAGAGACTGCAACCTGGTGTCCTCGTTATTTACTGCACCGCACCACTACAGCCTCACCACCACCATCATCCACCTACATCTATTACTGTACGCCCCTCAGCAGGGTCACGGACCGGGTCTAGCCACCGTGACGACCCCAGAGCAGAGACTCAGAGGCCCGGTACCGGGTACCCCTCGGCCCTGCAGCAGTGGGGGCGCTACATTTCCACTTTCCGTAAAGGCAGCGCTTTGCACACAGCAGATACCCACTCCATCCTAAGCGCTGCCAGCTTTCATACACACGGTGATCCCGCATGTGTTTATTGAACCGTGCAGAATCACTGCACCCAATACATTGGATGGTGATATCTTGTGGAGACTGAGCATCTCCGTAAGATAAGTAGACATGCTGCCGTCTGGAAAGACGCGCCACATGTGTGTATACCCAAGGAAGCCTGAGGCGTCCCTGCACGCATGGTGGACATCGGATTTACTATGCTGTAACATCTGGACGCTGCGGATTGGACACTGCGGCTGTGTGCAGTGTTCAAGCCACAGCAAATACGGAACGTGGATACATTGCCTAAGCCAACACAGATCAGAGTTTTATATCATTAACATAACGATCTGATTCTCTTGCCTGAGAATCCATGCCCCAGGCCTAGACTATCTAGAGACAGATCAACCCAATTTATGCTACCACTTGTCCAGAAACTGCATCACATCTGTCCATTGGTCTGGTCTGGCATTGCACTAAAGCTCTATTGGAATAACTGAGTCCCCACACAAAACGTGTGTGTGTGCGCGTGTACACATGTGTAGGATGGATGATGATGATGATTTCACCTGAAACTGGTCTTAGAAGGTCAAGAAAAAAAATAAAATACACACCCACACGGTGGGCCATGCATATAGATACACCTAAATAAAATGGGAATTTTTGGTGCTAATTTCCCATTTGTGGCACATTAGTATATGTGAGGAGGAAACTTTTCAAGATGGGTGATGACCATGGCAGCCATTTTGAAGTTGGCCATTTTAAATCCAACTTTATTTTTTCCAATGGATGAGGGTCATGTGACAAACTTATTGCGAATTTCACAAGAAAAATAATGGTGTGCTTGGTTTTAATGTAACTTATTCTTTCATGAGTCATTTACAAGTTTTTGTTTACAGCCATTGACATGTCGCAGAGGTTAACACGTGAGGAGCGGATAGAAATTGTGTGGATGTCTGGTGAACGCAGTACCCAGGTCATTGCAGCAGATTTCAATGCAAGAAAACTGTCACCATTCCCATGTTACTTAGGTATATCCATATAAATGGCCCACCCCAAAAAAAGTTTGCCTCATCACTGAACATAAAGTTCTTTTTAAACTGAGGGTTCTGTTCCAATTTTTGTTTTGCCCATTCTGCAAATTCAGCTCACCGATCTGGCATCAAACATCCCTTTGACAGATTAGCTACTCACAATTGGCACCCTTACACAATCCAGCTGCTGCAGGATCTCAACGAGGATGACCCAGATCGGTGCGCTGAATTTTCAGAATGGGCAAAACAAAAAAAATTGGAGCAGGACCCTCAGTTTACACAGAACATTATGTTCAGTGATGAAGCAAACTTTTTTGGGTGGCCCAATTTCTATCCGCTCCTCACGTGTTTACTGCTATTGGCATATTGCAGAGGTTAACGGAGAAACTTGTAATTAACTCATGAAAGAATAAAGTTACGTTAAAACCAAGCACACCATTGTTTTTCTTGTGAAATTCTCAATAAGTTGGATGTCACATGAACCTCTTCCCATTGGAAAGAAAATAAAGTTGGATCCAAAATGGCCAACTTAAAAATGGCCACCATGGTCACCCATCTTGAAGAGTTTTCCCCCTCCCATATACTAATGTGGCACAAACAGGAAGTTGATATCACCAGCCATTCCGATTTTGTTTAGGTGTATCCATATACATGGCCCACCCTGTATATGCAAAAGCCATCATCTAAAGATACCAATATAATTTTAGGCCAGTGTTTTTTTTTTTTTTTTAAAGTTGAAGTCTCTAAATTGTATGCAAAAACTTGGAAATTCCACTTTAAGAAGTTGGCAAAGTCAGCCTTATATTAGCCGTACACGTTACATTTCTGTATAACGAGGCATTGGCGATTGTTCGGCCAAGACATCTCATACAGGAGCGCAAATTCAGCCGAGCTCTGTTTCTGAGAGATGAGCTGACAATGCACACAGCAGCCCTAAATCGGACATGTGCAATTGACACCTCTCGATCAGCTGAACCTGGGGATAGAGGCAGGCTCATCTTAGTTTAGTGTATGGAGGAGAAAACATGGCCAATTCCTCGTGTCTGCTCAATTCATTTGGGCAATATCTTGCCACTCATCAAGGGTATACAGACTTCTCCATAGATTACACCCCACAAGGAGCAGTCACTGGTACATACAATTAGGGCACTGCATTCATTACATTGAAGCAGAGGGCACAGAAGAGAAGAAAAAAAAAAAAAATGCAGACAAGGCAAATTTGGGAGGTAAACTTTTAATACACTGACCAATCAGAATGGACAAGCATAATATGTTAAATGAGTTTCAATTGAGGTAATTAGGAAGAAAAAAGATTTGATTGCAAAGTAAAATATAATCATTGATCTTGACAACAGGGACTACAAAAGTAAAAAGTCACAACCTTAAAATAGTAAAACTCTTGTATATAAGCCTAGCAGAGATAATGAAGGTTGTGTGGAGTTTACACAATATGTTGTGTTGTTCCAATTGCACAGATTACATTTACTTAATAAAAGTAGGTTCAAATGCAACATGCATTATAGTGGAGCTAAATGCACAGTTCTTGTAATAGTCACTTTAAGACAAAGTTTAGCCATTAGTTTTGTATTTTGCATTTTTTACTTTAGTTTTTGCTTTTTATTTTTTTTTTGAGGGGGAGGGGGGAGTAGTATTTTGGCCATTAGGGGCATAAGCCTGTAGGTTAGTCAGCAAGCTTGATTTTATGGACAAAACTCAGAAGGAGCATCCATATGTACATTGGGATTTTGCACAAATATGGAGTTACTTTGCTTACTCCAGTCACATCCAAAGCTGCATTCAGAATTCTGCAAAACACTGGGCTAATGCCTTACAGAAGCACTGTCATTAATGTTTTTTTATTTTTTTAATTTATGAAGAGGGAGAGTTAATCTACTCATTTACTGCTCCTCTTAAGTGAGGTTACCACTTGATACACCGGTCATGCTGCGCTCTGCGTGACCCAGAAGTGACTTACAATGCAAGTTTAGAGAGCGTCAGGATGAGGCCCCATAGACTTGCATGGTAAAAGACTTCCGGCTCGTACATTGAGCCAGTTGTAAATAACAGTAATGTCACCGAGAAGAATGGCGCTGGAGAGAGCAGAAGCGGAGTATATTAATACTCAAGCTATATGCACAACGAAAAAAAATAAAAATTAGGAGTGCTTCCTTAATACAGCTATGGATGTTACTAAAGTAAATAAAGGATAAAAATTCATGGATCTATTGTAAGTTATGGCCTTTTGCACAACTTTACTTGGGGTCATTTAAAAAAAAACAAACTAAAAAACAAAACAAAGACACTGGTATATAGAAAGTTAAAAAAGTTAGAAATCAGACATAATATCTGTTTATGTCACCACCAAAGTACTGCTCATGTCACCACCAGAGAAGCACACATTCTGGAATCTTTACAAGACTCAACTGCAATTGAGAAGTAAATTTGCTTCCTGAAGACTTTGCCAAAGCCATTTATCTGCCCGAGAGGCACAAGCCTAAAGGAAGCACCCCTCTACAGGACCACATGGTGCAAGGAACCCTTAACATGGGCCGAAGCTAGAACAAGGTCAAAGTAGTACCTAAAGCAACAAGAAGCCATTATGAAGTCCCCGAACATTTTAGTGGCCATACTGTGTTCCCCAAAGTGAGGAGTTGAGCTCTTTATCTACACCTCACTTAGAAAGGCCAACAAGCCCAATCAGGATTTAATTATGGTTTCCATGTGGAATACCATGGGGCATTTGCTGTGGGAACACATTGTTCCTATGATTAAAACCATGATAGACATGCCCTGCGGATCCCAGGGGTGGTGCCATGTAATTCTGAGATGACATCTCCTGGGGTGCAGGAAAAGGTCCCATATGGAAGTTGACCATGGGTTGCATGTCAACAGATTCTCCACTGTAGTCTCTGCCTGGGACATTTCTCTTGTCTCTTTGACGGCGGTTGCAAAACCATACTCGAACGACCTGTAGTAAAGAGAAAAGTGTCAAACGTAGTAATAAGACAGATGGTGGGGACTTACAGACAGACCTTAGGTTCAGTAGATCTGAAGGGTCACCAATTGTTGGCTTGTCAAACTGGCCAATGTTTAGCATCAGGAACTGCTTACTGTTCTGATACCACATTACAGCCTGTATTAAACACTCCAGAGCTGCACTTACTATTCTGCTGGTGGAATCATGCATATACACCATTATATTCTGGAGCTGTACTCACCAGTCTGCTGTTAAGGCCTCTGTACACATACGTACAGGCAAGCTAATATCAATGCAATATTTACAGCCACTACACTAGCAGAATAGTGATTACACCTCTGGAGATATTTTAAAAATAAAGTATCATCTGGTGAATTGGATCCTTACCTCTTTATCCAGTTTTAGCTCTCGTGACATTTGTGCCATATCGGGAGCTCCAGGCTTTGGGTTTTTCAGGAAACAAACTTCCAGGGTGTCCTTCACAGAGTTGTCGATATTTGTTCTCCGTTTCCTCTTTCTAGACTGAACCATGGCTTGCTCCTTGTTGATCAACTGGAACATTAAGACGGATCAGTTAATTAAAATATGTCCAGTAGCCTTAATATGTAGCATTACAGGAGCACCAATGTTAGCAAGAACCTTAAAGACCAGACACATTTTTCATGTTGAACTGAATACACAGTGCAGAGCAGAATAAGACTTTAAATCTGCATCAAAGGTGAAATTTAAGCAGTGTTTGCACCCAATGAGTATTTAAAAAAAAAAAAAAAATCCAAGACCATTCGTACATAAAGGCCCCGTCTCACATAGCGAGATTGCTGCTGAGTCACAAGTTTTGTGACGCAACAGCGACCTCAGTAGCGATCTCGCTATGTGTGACACGTACCAGCGACCCGGCCCCTGCTGTGAGATCGCTGGTCGTGTCGGAATGGCCTGGGCCGTTTTTTGGTCGTTGAGGTCCCGCTGACATCGCTGAATCGGTGTGTGTGACACCGATCCAGCGATGTCTTCACTGGTAACCAGGGTAAACATCGGGTTACTAAGCGCAGGGCCGCGCTTAGTAACCCGATGTTTACCCTGGTTACCAGCGTAAATGTAAAAAAAACCAAACAGTACATACTCACCATCTGATGTCCGTCAGGTCCCTTGCCGTCTGCTTCCCACACTGACTGAGCGCCGCAAAGTGAAAGTGAAAGTACAGCACAGCAGTGACGTCACCGCTGCGCTCTGCTCTCACTGTACGGCGGCACTCAGTCAGTGCGGGAAGCAGACGGCAAGGGACCTGACGGACATCAGATGGTGAGTATGTACTGTTTACCAAAAAAAACAAACAGTACATACTCACCATCTGATGTCCGTCAGGTCCCTTGCCGTCTGCTTCCCGCACTGACTGAGTGCCGCCGTACAGTGAGAGCAGAGCGCAGCGGTGACGTCACTGCTGTGCTGTACTTTCACTTTCACTTTGCGGCGCTCAGTCAGTGTGGGAAGCAGACGGCAAGGGACCTGACGGACATCAGATGGTGAGTATGTACCGTTTGGTTTTTTTTACATTTACGCTGGTAACCAGGGTAAACATCGGGTTACTAAGCGCGGCCCTGCGCTTAGTAACCCGATGTTTACCCTGGTTACCCGGGTGCTGCAGGGGGACTTCGGCATCGTTGAAGACAGTTTCAACGATGCCGAAGTCGTTCCCCTGATCGTTGGTCGCTGGAGAGAGCTGTCTGTGTGACAGCTCCCCAGCGACCACACAGCGACTTACCAACGATCACGGCCAGGTCGTATCGCTGGTCGTGATCGTTGGTAAATCGCTATGTGTGACGGGGCCTTAAGAGTTAGTTCAATTTTTTTACCTTGTGCATCAAATCAAACTCTGCTTTGCATCAATGAATGTATAAATACCCTCAGAATGTGACAACCCCAGCTAGGAGCGGTGTTAGGTTTTCAGAGGATTTTCCACACTGGCTACATTTACACTCTGCTTAGTGTAAATATATTTTAGTTTAGTGTCCGGCCAAGTGCCCATGATCCAGGAGTGACAGCACATGTCCAAAGCGCTGCTGTCTATTGAACGCAGGTGATTCCACATGTGTACACTGAACTGTGTGAAATCATCGCGTCCAATACATTGTACTAGCATCTCCGCAAGAGAAATTGACATGCTGCGGTCTGGAGAGACGTGCCGCATGTCCGTCCCCACAGATGCAAGCACAGTAGACATGGGGTTTATAGAATAATCATCCACTATGCTGTAACATGTGGCAGCTGCAGGTTGGACTTGGCATAAATATGTAGAGTCCAACCCGCAGCAGTTCCTGATCGCGAGAACGTACCCTTAAAGTTTCCGCCTTTCTGCCCATAGATCTTAACAGCTCATTTGCATATTTGGAAAAAAACATGGATTTCTATGGAATGGACATCGGATCACAGACATCAAGGTGTCATTTTATTCAGGTTCCCGTTACCTAAATGTCCATATAGACAATTTAGAGCAGGGTTTCCCAAACTCTAGTCCTCACGGACCCCACAGGTCATGTTCCCAGGATTTCCTTAGTATTGCACAGGTGGTGGAAGTTTCATCAAGCCCTCAGGAATGCTCTCACCTGTGCAACACTATGGAAATCCTGAGAACATGACCTGTAGGGTCCGTGAGGACTGGAGTTTGGGGAACACTGATTTAGAGGGTTAATTGCACTGACAGATTCCCTTTAAGGCAACAAGCCGAGAACAGTTCTAAGCACTGGTGCATGAGCTCCATCCTGAACAACCCTGCAAGTGCTATAAAAGGGATGCGACATCAATCCTGCCATGAAATAATCTGCACTAGAGTTGAGCAAATTTGTTTGGATTCAGTTCCGAATAAGATTGGCAGCGAATATTGTTTTTACAGTATTCAAACGTCATTAGGATCGCTGAGAGTAGAAATTGACAAATATGTTCAGAACCGATCATCAAACATACATTCGGCACAAATAGGGTACCAATATGGCAGATTCAGTGACAGAATCCGAACAAGTTCACTCAACTCTTAATCTGCACCACACGTTGTGAGGAGGGTGGGATGGGTGATGCGGTACTGTACCGGTCATGTTCAATCACCGAGGAAGTGCCCCAAATATAAGAGTGGATGTAGATCATGCAGGGCTGACAATGGAGGAGCCACTCAACTAGGCATGGTGGATGAGAGCAAGGGGGAAAATTGGTCATTTATATGGCACAGCAGGGGAGCAGTGTGTGCCAGAGTGGGTGGTCTCCTTTATAAAGACCCTGACTTATGCCACTGCTTCCTACCTCCTGCAGATTAGGGGTTTTCTCAGTCTCTCGTAGCCACCGATTCAGCAGGGGCTTGAGCTGACACATGTTCTTGTAGCTCAGCTGGAGGGATTCAAACCTACAGATAGTCGTCTGACTAAACATTTTGCCTGTGGTGGGGAAGGAAAAGGGGAAAAAAAAAAAAAAAGAAAAAAAAGAAATGTATTTGAGAGTCACAGGAAAACAGACAACCCTAGAATAGTGTTGTGCAAGTATGCTGGTAATTGAAGTTCTATTACCAATTGGAAGCCATAAT
Organism: Ranitomeya variabilis; assembly: GCF_051348905.1. Taxonomy (NCBI): domain Eukaryota; kingdom Metazoa; phylum Chordata; class Amphibia; order Anura; family Dendrobatidae; genus Ranitomeya; species Ranitomeya variabilis. The sequence continues at coordinate 252,713,615 of NC_135233.1, read as the reverse complement.
GTATCCCCCCACCCCCCAAAACAAAATAAAAAAATCTTACCATACAATATGCCCAGGGTGCAGCCAACATCTGATTGTGTGAAGCCTATGGCCACACGTTTCTGTTTCACGTCTTTGGCAAACTGCTCCATCTCCTTTTGGGTGGGCAATTCCTGCAAAGCAAGATAAGACACATCTGTAGGCAGCAGGGTCTTCAATCAGCACATAAGAGTGACACACCGGCTCAAGTATTGAGTTTCACTACCCGATTGTCAGAATGTAAAAAAAAAAAATAATTATATATATATATATATATATATATATATATATATATATATATATATATATATATATATATATATCTCCGATTTACAATTAACGTGTATGCACACATGCAGGAATAGTGTATTAGTATGGCGGCCGGAGGATCGCCTGGACTGGTTAACAGGTGACAAACTGCTCGGAATAGTATTAGATCTGTAAGTTTTCACTGTAAGAATGGAAACAATTGTCATTGACAGCAAGCAGAGATCTTGGGGGGGGGGGGAGGGAAGGGAGAAAATCAACTTTAACACCAAATTTGACTAAAGAGGCACAATGAAGGTAAAGTCTAGAGTGTAAAGTAAACTACCTATAAATGTATTTTCAGCCATCTTGTGCCATTGTAAAGTTTACAAAATGGGAGCAGGGGGTGTAGCCAAGGTGGGTGCGAGGGTAGCAGCCAGAGTGGGTGGGGGAAGGATGGTCTGAAAAGGGCCCATATGAGAAGACTTGATGCCTGGGTGGGGGGACTCCTGGTGTAGATTATGCATTTCACCACTAGAGGCAATGTAAGAACAAGAAATAAATCAGGAGTCCAGGTAACTCCTGTACTCACCCAACCATCCCCCATAAAGTGACGATTTTCAGGGCAAGGCAATTTAAGCAACTATCATATGGTATCAGTGTCTCAAGTGTGCGCCTTTGTCAAGTGTGTGCCAAGTCAAAAGGAACAAGGGTATATAGAGGTCTAGGTCACAGGCAGGGTGGCCAGTGCCCCAAGTTGTAGCATCACTAACCAGATTATGGGGTTACAATAAAACACACCTTAGTTAAGTTTTATGTTACGGATATTATATCTTCCCATTGGACTTTAATGAAATTACCATCTACCCTGTAGTCACATTAATGCATATACCCATTTTCCTCCAGAAGCTGCAACACTCATCTATGGACCATTTCTAATCATTTTAATTACAAGTACATTATGAAATACTTGTCCAGAAACCCCACATAACCCTTAGTAGTCCATGTCCCTTTAAACAATGGTGGACTGGACCTTAAACAGTGTATACACTGGTAATATTTCCATTATGTGGATCATCAATAAATCAATGCTTTATTATACGGGTATTACCTGGACATCTTCACCATCGCATGGCATCACCTCGTCCTGAACTTCTGGGGTTGTCGCAGGCAGGTCCTCGGCCACCTCTTCCTTCTTGGCTGCCTCCTGGGTGACGGAGCTGCTGCTCTGCGCCACCGGCAGCTCGGAGGGTACTTCTGGCATGTTGGGGCTCCGGTTGTCTCGAATCGGATACACACTGGACCCAGAGACACTGCATGGTCTCTGCTGGTTGCCCATGCTGGGATTAGGGTTACCAGGCCACATGTTGTTCCAACAAGGATAGTAGTACTGGACACTGGGGAACCTACTCTCCACTTTATCTTCCTCCTCCTTAATATTCACCCTCTCTACGCTAGTTCGCATTTGCTCCACCATCTGAGGTGACCATGCATGAACGTAACTGGAGGGCTCCAGTGGAGCAGGTGGGTTCCAACCTATGCCCTGTGTTGGGTGGTCCCCTAGTGCTTGGAATCCCTGATCGTAATTATCCGACCTAGCCTGATGATAGAAGAAAGCCTGAGAAGAGTAAGGGTAGCCCCCAAAACTTTCCTGCATGTGTCCATGGTTGAAGGCAAAAGAATTTGTGTAAACCTGTTGGCTATACATGGCCCTCTCCAAAAAAAAAAAAAAAAAAAAAAAAAAAAAAAAAAAAAAAAAAAAAAAATGATTTCAGCCAAAAGTAGGTAAATATTCAGCTGTACCTGCCCCAACCAAGCACCTGAAGTTCAGAAGCGACAAACTCAGGACAAGCTAAAAAGAAATTAGAAAAGATACTGGAACAAAGATACCCAAAATCTAACAGACCCACCCAAACCCTCTAAAAGAGCCACCTCTGACCTGACCAGCCAGCTCCGCAATGTGAAGAGCATCAAGTACAGCCATTGAAGAGCTGACCTTACCTCCTTGTCCCTCCCTCTTAGCTCCCATTCATTGGCTCAGCTCCATCCCTTCACCTCCCCCCTTTGTACCTTGCTGAGAACTTAATTCATTTAACTTTTTTTTTTTTTTTTTTTTTTTTAAACTATTGCTTTGGGTTTTTTTCACTTTGCCCCCTTATACTCACCCAACTAAAATATATATTTTTGTGCTAAATTATCAGGATGCAAACTAGTTATTAATTGTATTAGTGGCAATGTAACCCCTTTATGGGAGGCATATTGTCACTAATGAGCCCCATGAGCATATGTGCATACATAATCTCCATGCTAAATACCCAGCAGGCCTCCCGTATTGGACACTGATTGGATCTTGGCTTTTGCTCCCAACATCACTAGAACCCATTTCCCCACTATTAGATACTATAAAACCATCAACTCCAGGCTCCATTATTGAAGATTCCTGCCTCTGAATGACCTACAGCTGCTTCAGAGCTGAACTCCCAGGGACTTGGCCTAGGAGTGGGGATTTACATGGTGCAGCTGTTTTTGCTGCTAAATCTACAATATGACTGCATTGTGCACTACAAATCCCAACATTCCTATAGCAGACAACAGTAGTATTTGATAATACAGTTTCTTTTATTATTACTATTCCTATATGTCTTGGTTACGTTATTTGTACGCATTCACACATGGCTTTTTAAGTGGATTTTACAACAGATTGACTTCAAAATTCCACATCAATGAGTGTTTGCAGCAATTTTTGATGTGGATTTTGAAGCGGATCCAGCTCAAAAGTAATGTAAAAAACTCCCTGTGAACATGTCTTTAGGCAGTGGCTTGTGAGTGACCAGAGCCAGCTTACGTGGCCATTTCCCTGTGGTGTTCTTACACTCAGAGACAATGCACTGTGATTTTTCATTAACCTATGGGGGTGCATAAGAATGTATAGACACATGCTGTTTCGCATGACCATGACTTTCTGCAATGTTTTCATGCAACAAAACATGAGTTCATTAGTTAACAACAGCGCCACTCTTGGCTGTGTTTGTGTCTGGTATTGCAGCCCCCCAGACAGAACCCATTGACATGAGTAACTATTTCTAAAAAAAAAAAAAAGTTAATAAATGGATATGCTGCAGAATTGCTGCAAGTGAACAGCGCCACCTAGAGGAATATTTTTTAGGAAAAACACCCAACATTGGTTTCCAAAGAAAGTCCAAATGACTTCCAACATATGAGTTCTCCAACATAACCAATATCATCAGTGGTGATATACCATTGCATGTAATACTACAACATAGCATTAGGGAAGCAAAACGATGGGAAACTCCAGCCTAATGACTATACTGACACCTATGTAACCAATATGGACACCATAATATGCAGTGAAGATATGATGCCCCCCATCCTCACCCCCTTAGAGATGTGGATGCATAGTTTTACACATTGATCTATTAGAAGGAACGCCAATGTTATTTAGGGTATGTTTCCATTTTTTTCCTGGGAGACTCCGTTTATAATTGACCCTCCTAGCTGGGCCATGAGACACATGTTCCCAAGTGATACTTCTGGTAAATAGCCAAAGCCTGGAATTACCATATGAAAAGAGCATTCACCTTCCAAGAGTGCCTGCAGCCCTGCTGATCTATTGAGTAGGGTGGGTACCTACATCCACTCTATAGGTATGCGCACCATTGTAATCATACTATTTGCTTTTACTGCATTGAACATTGATGCACACATGGCAGAGACCCCACAAGTTTTTTGCATCCTCCAAAGTTTGAAATGAAATACAGCTCCATAGAAAAATGGGCAGAGGCAGAAATTTGGTAAAGTCCTCAATGCCAGGAAGCTGCTGTAAAGATAATTTGAATTCAAAGATGTTGGGGAAAAAAAGCCAAGACTCCAGTAGATTATTCATCCTTTATTACTTCTTAGGCTCCATTGTGAATATGGGGTGCAGCCTTTGGGCATTATAGATAAGAATGGGGTGGTAGAGAGCATCCTAAAAATACAACTAGATTGTTCAAAGAAATGGAGTTTCTGTATTACAGTCAATAGCTGGTAAAGTTAGGTATGAAAAAAATCACAGAAAAAGGCAGCCTTCTGTACCAACCGCAGGTTACAGCCCCAACGCATGGCCCACCTGATCTATTAGGCTATGTGCACACTTTGCGGATTTTGCTGCGGATCCGCAGCGGATTTGACCGCTGTGGGTCCGCAGCAGTTTCCCATGAGTTTACAGTACAATGTAAACCTATGGGAAACGAAAAACGCTGTGCACATGCTGCGGAAAAAAACGCGCGGAAACGCAGCGGATTACATTCCGCAGCATGTCACTTCTTTTCTGCGGATTTTCACCTGCTCCAATAGGAAAATGCAGATGAAAAACCGCAGAAGAATCCACAGTAAAAAACGCGAACACATATTCCATATAAACAGGGGTATATTGTGCATTCTGTGCGTGTTAGATATGAAAGGAACATGAAATATGAGCAGATTACAGGGAATGGATATATGTCCCATATAAAGAAGTGTATATTGTATTCTCTCTGTGTGTTAGGGTATGTGTCCACGTTCAGGATTTGGTCAGGATTTTATGCAAGTAAAATCCTGACCAAATCTGCACCTGAGGTCACTGGCAGGTCACCTGCGCTGTCCTTACGTTTTTTATGTTATGTAAGGACATGCTGCGTTCTTAAAAAAAACACCACATGTGCGTTTTTGCGGGAATTCCGCATGTGTTTTTTAATGCATAGTGGAGACGGGATTTCATAAAATCCCCTCCACTATGCTGTAACATCTGGACGCTGCGTTTTTGACGCTGCGGCACAACGCTGCGTCAAAAACACAGCGTTTCCTGAACGTGGACATATACCCTTAGATGGGGAATGAACATGGAATATGAGCAGACTACAGGGGAATGAACATATAATTATTTTTATCGTAGGTACACTTCCACAGAATCCAAAAATAAAAACCAGAACATCACGTTGTATGATTTTTAAATAATTACATTTTATTGCATGAAATCAATACTTGATCACCTACCAACCAGTAAGAATTCTGGCTTTCACAGACCTGTTAGTTTTTCTTTAAGAAGCCCTCCTACTCTGCACCCATTACCTGTATTAATTGCACTTGTTTAAATTTGTTACCTGTATTAAAGACTCCTGTCCACACAATCAATCACACTCCAACCTCTCCACCATAGCCAAGACCAAAGAGCTGTCTAAGGACACCAGGGTCAAAACTGTAGACCTGCACAAGGCTGAGATGGGCTACAGGACAATAGGCAAGCAGCTTGGTAAGAAGGCAACAGCTGTTGGCACAATTATTAGAAAATAGAAGAAAAGCAAGATGACTGTCAGTCTTCCTCAGTCTAGGACTCCATGGAAGAAATCTCCTCGTGGGGTAAGGATGATTCTCAGAAAGGGCAGGAATCAGCCCAGAACTACATGGAAAGACCTAGTCAATGACCTAAAGAGAGGTGGGACCACGGTCTCAAACATTACCATTAGTAACACACAACATCGTCATGGATTAACATCCTTGCAGGGCAAGTAAGGTCCCCTGCTCACCTCACGCCAAAACATGTCCAGGCCCATTTGAAGTTCGCCAATGACCATCTGGATGATCTAGAAGAGGCCTGGGAGAAGGTCATGTGGTCATAAGAGACCAAAATATAACTTTTTGGTATCAACTCCAATCGCTGTTTTTGGAGGAAGAGGAAGAGGAAGGATGAGTACAATCCCAAGAACACCATCCCAACTGAGAAGCATGGTGGGGGAAACATCATACTTTGAGGGTGATTTTGTGCAAAGTAGACCGGACAACTGCACTGCATTGAAGGGAATATGGATGGGGTCATGTATTGCAAGAATTTGTCCAACAACCTCCTTCCCTCAGTAAGAGCATTGAAGATGGGACGTAGTTGGGTCGTCCAGTATGGCAACGACCCAAAACACACAGCCAGGGCAACTAAGGAGTGGCTCCATAAGAAGCATTTCAAGGTCCTGGAGTGGCCTAGCCAGTCTCCAGACCTGACCCCAATAGAACTTCTTTGGAGGGAGCTGAAAATCAATGTTGCCCAGTGAAACCTGAAAAATCTGGAGAAGATCTGTATGGAGGAGTGGGCCTAAATCTCTTCTGTTATTCTATTGTATCAATTACTTATTTCATGCAATAAAATGCAAATTAGTTACTTAACCCCTTTACCCCCAAGGGTTGTTGCACGTTAATGACCGGGCCAATTTTTACAATTCTGACCACTGTCCCTTTATGAGGTTATAACTCTGGAACGCTTCCATAGATCTTAGCGATCCTGACACTGTTTTCTCGTGACATATTGTACTTCATGATAGTGGTAAAACTTCTTCGATATAACTTGCGTTTATTTGTGAAAAAAACAGAAATTTGGCGAAAATTTTGAACATTTCGTAATTTTTCAACTTTTAATTTTTATGCCCTTAAATCACAGAGATATGTCACGCAAAATACTTAATAAGTAACATTTCCCACATGTCTACTTTACATCAGCACAATTTTGGAACCAAAATTTTTTTTTTGTTAGGGAGTTATAAGGGTTAAAAGTTGACCAGAAATTTCTCATTTTTACACCACCATTTTTTTTTAGGGACCACATCTCATTTGAAGTCATTTTGAGGGGTCTATATGATAGAAAATACCCAAGTGTGACACCATTCTAAAAACTGCACCCCTCAAGGTGCTCAAAACCACATTCAAGAAGTTTATTAACCCTTCAGGTGTTTCATAGGAATTTTTGGAATGTTTAAATAAAAATGAACATTTAACTTTTTTCACACAAAATTTATTTCAGCTCCAATTTGTTTTATTTTCCCAAGGGTAAGAGAAGAAATTAGACCACAAAAGTTGTTGTGCAATTTGTCCTGAGTACGACGATACCCCATATATGGGGGTAAACCACTGTTTGGGCGCATAGCAGACCTCGGAAGGGAAGGAGCGCCATTTTACTTTTCAATGCAAAATTGACTGGAATTAAGATGGGACGCCATGTTGCGTTTGGAGAGCCCCTGGTGTGCCTAAACATTGAAACCCCCCACAAGTGATACCATTTTGGAAAGTAGACCCCTTAAGGAACTTATCTAGATGTGTGGTGAGCACTTTGACCCAACAAATGCTTCACAGAAGTTTATAATGCAGAGCCGTAAAAATAAAAAATCATATTTTTGCACAAAAATGATCTTTTCGCCCCCAATTTTTTATTTTCCCAAGGGTAAAAGAAGAAATTGGACCCCAACAGTTGTTGTGCAATTTGTCCTGAGTACGCTGATATCCCATATGTGGGAGTAAACGACTGTTTGGGCGCATGGCAGAGCTCGGAAGGGAAGGAGCGCCGTTTGACTTTTCAATGCAAAATTGACTGGAATTGAGATGGGACACCATGTCGTGTTTGGAGAGTCCCTGATGTGCCTAAACATTAAAACCCCCCACAAGTGACACTATTTTGGAAAGTAGACCCCCTAAGGAACTTATCTAGATGTGTTTTGATAGCTTTGAACCCCCAAGTGTTTCACTACAGTTTATAACGCAGAGCCGTGAAAATAATTTTTTTTTTTCACAAAAATGATTTTTTAGCCCCCAGTTTTGTATTTTCACAAGGGTAACAGGATAAATTGGACCCCAATAGTTGTTGTCCAATTTGTCCTGAGTACGCTGATACCCCATATGTGGGGGGAACCACTGTTTGGGTGCATGGCAGAGCTCGGAAGGGAAGGAGTGCCATTTGGAATGCAGACTTAGATGGATTGGTCTGCAGGCGTCACGTTGCATTTGCAGAGCCCCTGATGTACCCAAACAGTACAAACCCCCCACAACTGACCCCATATTGGAAACTAGACCTCCCAAGGAACTTATCTAGATGTGTTGTGAGAACTTGGAACCCCCAAGTGTTTCACTACAGTTTTTAACGCAGAGCCGTGAAAATAAAAAAAAAAAAATTTCCACAAAAATGATTTTTTAGCCCCCAGTTTTGTATTTTCCCAAGGGTAACAGGAGAAATTGGACCCCAAAAGTTGTTGTCCAAGTTGTCCTGAGTACGCTGATACCCTGTATGTGGGGGGGAACCACTGTTTGGGTGCATGGCAGAGCTCGGAAAGGAAGGAGCGCCATTTGGAATGCAGACTTAGATGGATTGGTCTGCAGGCGTCACGTTGCATTTGCAGAGCCCCTGATGTACCCAAACAGTACAAACCCCCCACAAGTGACCCCATATTGGAAACTAGACCTCCCAAGGAACTTATCTAGATGTGTTGTGAGAACTTTGAACCCCCAAGTGTTTCACTACAGTTTATAACGCAGAGCCGAGAAAATAAAAATTCTTTTTTTCTCCCACAAAAAATGATTTTTAGCCCCCAAAATTTTTATTTTCCCAAGGATAACAAGAGAACTTGGACCCCAAAAGTTGTTGTCCAATTTGTCCCGAGTACGCTGATACCCCATATGTTGGGGTAAACCCCTGCTTGGGCGCACGGGAGAGCTCGGAAGGGAAGGAGCACTGTTTTACTTTTCAACGCAGAATTGGCTGGAATTGAGATCGGACGCCATGTCGCGTTTGGAGAGCCCCTGATGTGCCTGAACAGTGGAAACTCCCCAATTCTACCTGAAACCCTAATCCAAACACACCCCTAACCCTAATCCCAATGGTAACCCTAACCACACCCCTAACCCTGACACACCCCTAACTCTAATCCCAACCCTAATCCCAACCGTAAATGTAATCCAAACCCTAACTTTAGCCCCAACCCTAACTTTAGCCCCAACCCTAACCCTAACTTTAGCCCCAACCCTAACCCTAACTTTAGCCCCAACCCTAACCCTAACTTTAGCTCCAACCCTAGCCCTAACCCTAGCCCTAACCCTAGCCCTAACCCTAACCCTAGCCCTAACCCTAATGGGAAAATGGAAATAAATAAAAAATTGTAATTTTATTATTTTTCCCTAACTAAGGGGGTGATGAAGGGGGTTTGATTTACTTTTATACTTTTATAGCGTTTTTTATAGCGGATTTTTATGATTGGCAGCTATCACACACTAAAAGGTGCTTTTTATAGCAAAAAAGTTTTTGCGTCTCCACATTTTGAGACCTATAATTTTTCCATATTTTGGTCCACAGAGTCATGTGAGGTCTTGTTTTTTGTGGGACGAGTTGACGTTTTTATTGGTAACATTTTCGGACACGTGACAGTTTTTGATCGCTTTTTATTCCGATTTTTGTGAGGCAGAATGACCAAAAACCAGCTATTCATGAATTTCTTTTGGGGGAGGCGTTTATACCGTTCCACGTTTGGTAAAATTGATAAAACAGTTTTATTCTTCGGGTCAGAACGATTACAGCGATATCTCATTTATATCATTTTTTTATGTTTTGGCGCTTTTATACGACAAAAGCTATTTTATAGAAAAAATAATTATTTTGGCATCGCTTTATTCTGAGGACTATAACTTTTTTATTTTTTTGCTTATGATGCTGTATGGCAGCTCCTTTTTTGCGGGACAAGATGACGTTTTCAGCCGTACCATGGTTATTTATATCCGTCTTTTTGATCGCGTGTTATTCCACTTTTTGTTTGGCGGTATGATAATAAAACGTTGTTTTTTGCCACGTTTTTTTTTTCCTTCCTTACAGTTTTATAGGTTGGGTCATTACGGACGTGGCGATACTAAATATGTGTACTTTTATTGTTTTTTTTTATTATTTAGATAAAGAAAATGTATTTATGGGAATAATATTTTTTTTTCTTTATTTAGGATTTTTTTTTTTACACATGTGGAATTTTTTTTTTTTACATTTTTACTTTGTCCCAGGGGGGGACATCACAGATCGCTGATCTGACAGTTTGCACAGCACTCTGTCAGATCAGCGATCTGACTTACAGCGCTGCAGGCTTACCAGCGCCTGCTCCGGACCCGGAAGTAGTCCCTGCAGGACCCGGATGCAGCCCCGCGGCCATTTTGGATCCGGGGCCTGCAGGGATAGAAGGTAAGAGGCGCTCGGAGCAACGCGATCACATTGCGTTGCTCCGAGGCTCTCAGGGAAGCCTGTGAGCGCGGCCGATCGCGCTGGACGTACTATTCCATCCTTGGGAAGTAGGGCCCACCCCACATGGACGGAATAGTACGTCCGATGACAGAAAGGGGTTAAAAATCATACAATGGGATTTTCTGGATTTTTTTTTTAGATTCCATTTACAGTCTCTCACAGTTGAAATGTGCCCACGATGCAAATTACAGATCTCTCCAATTCTTTGTAGTGGGAAAACTTGCAAAATCAGCAGTGTATCAAATACTTATTGTCCCCACTGTAGATCCTATATAAACAGATATATATTAGGCTAGTTTCACATTGGCGTTCGAATCCGCAGCGTTTAATCCGCATCCGCAAGTGCAGGAAAAAACGCTTGAAAACGCGTACAAACGCGGCTATTTTTAGACGCATGCTGAAATGCATGAGATTAAAAAAACGCCGCGTTCGCACGCTTTTCTATGCGTTTTTTCCTGCGTTTGCGTTTTTGGTGCGCATAGTGACAAATTTTACAGGAGAGAAATCGAGATAACCAGAAACCGCCATTGGGACTACAGAGGGCGTGTATTATGGGATCTCAATATATAGACACTTGAACAGCTGAAATCTTCAGATTTTGCTCCTGTATGCTGTGTCAGAATGGATCTTCGCATGGAGAGCTTTTATTTTAACCTTGATTTAAGCATCAAGCTGTTTCTTGCCTGTGCGTTTGCTTGGGAGCAAGACAGAAATCGCGAAAGATGGAGAAGGAGACATCGTAGGTGTTTTTGGAGACACCCCATTATCGAACTACGTGAGAGCCGTGGAGCCTATCACACGCTGTATGGCGAGCTTAATGCCAACCCGGAGAAATTCCATGAATATACAAGGATGTCGCAAGACTCGTTCCGGGATTTGCTTGCTCATGTCCAAGGAGCCATACGGAGACAGGACACCCAGCTCCGTAGAGCGATTCCACCCGAGGAACGTCTGCTGGTTACATTAAGGTATGTTCCAAATCTAAACCAATGACAGTCCAAATTTTGGGTGTTCTGACATGTATTTTTGGGGTATTTTCCTTTCTGTCTTTAGCGTAACCACACCATAAATAGAATACATTGTAATTTTTTTTTGGTTTGTTTTTCTTACAGATTTCTTGCAACCGGAGAGAGTTTATCATCCCTCCACTTCCAATACCGGCTCGGAATATCCACCCTGTCCGGAATAGTTGCGGACACCTGCCGGGCTTTGTGGAATGTGCTCCGGGAAGAGTTTATACCCCTACCCACCGCGGAAATGTGGCTTGAAATTGCGGAAAAATTCTGGAATGTGTGTGATTTCCCCAACTGTTTGGGAGCGGTGGATGGAAAGCACTTTCGCATTATCAAACCAGCCAGAACAGGATCGGAGTACGTCAATTACAAAAAATATTTTTCTGTTGTGCTCATGGCAATAGCCGATGCGGACTGTCGCTTCATCGCCGTGGACATTGGAGCTTTTGGCCGTGGCAACGATTCCCAGACTTTTAAGAACTCTGATATGGGCCGCCTTGTGTATGGCAAAAATTTTAATTTTCCACGGCCACAACCGCTCCCCAACACTCAAGGTCCACCGATGCCATTTGTTATGGTTGGGGATGAGGCTTTTCAGATGTGTGAAAACCTACTGAAGCCATATTCCAGTCGGGACTTGAACCACACAAGGAGGATCTTTAACTACAGACTGACCAGGGCCCGAAAAACAGTAGAGTGTACCTTTGGCATTCTAGTCTCAAAATGGCGCACTCTTGCATCAGCCATTAATCTAAAAATGGAGACAGTCGACGAGGTGGTCAAAGCCTGTGTGGTTCTCCACAATTATATAATGGCAAAGGAGCAACTCAACATTGAACTTTATGAACCAGTTGCACACCCACTGCCCGATTACCAGCATCACCTGCTGCGGTCAACTGCTGAAGTTGGTCACATGCGGGACCAATTTGCTGCCTTTTTTTATTCTGATATTGGACGTGTGTCATGGCAGGACAATGTTGTGTAAATGTCCTGTTGTAATTTTATCTGTACAAGTAATTTTCTTAAATGTGAATAATATGTCTCATTAATAAACTTTATTTTTGTTTGTGTTGACCGTGTCTCCTATGTATTTCCTCTACAAACCAAGGCTGTCTTAAAACTGGCAGTATTTGGTCTGTCTTTAGTATCAGTATATGTAATCCAAAACCAGGAGTGGGTGATAAAGGAAGAGGTGCTAGTTATTATGTTAATATCATAATTTACCTATAATTTGTTCACTCCTTGTTTTGACTTACAAATATTGATATAAAATACTGACCACATACTGCTAGTGTGACGGCAGCCATGTTGCTTTAGTGGTAAGCTTGTTGACGTCATTGCGTCCTGATTCTGTTCTGCAGTATCCATTGGACACAGACTGAAGAGACAATGACTGTCATATAAAGAGATCTATAGTCATCAAGTCAGGTGTCATAAATAAGGAATTCATGATGCACATATAACAGCCTCATGAATTCACTATTTCTGACACCTGTGCGGGTGAGCATAGATATCCCGTGTATGACCACCATCGTCCCTTCAATTTGTGTGGAATAGATTACAGAACATGGAGGTTATACAAGGCAGTTCTCCACTCACCAGGTCAGGTGTCCTAACTAATCATTTTTTTGACACCTGACCTGTTGCATATAGTTCTGCTTTGTATTTCCACCATTTTCTCTTCAAACTGCTACACTAGTCACTGACTAAGCAGAAGGAAGAGATTATGGAGATAATACATTAATTAATTATTTGGCCCACCTCATATCTCTATACTAAAGATACACAAAGCTGCAGTCTTTTATTTGCTAACTACTGGAGATATGATGTGGCCAAAAAATAAAGTGTGTGGCAAAGTTTATTTGGCGCACGGTGTGTGTTGCCGGCGGCGAAAGACACAGTAAACCAAACATAATTGTGCCAAAAAAAATTGTTTTTATTTTTCAACAACAAAAATATTTATTTAACTGCGCCAGCTTGGGTTAGAGTGATGTAAACAGGGGGTGTGAAGCACTGAGGCCTGGCTAACTGTGGACGACGCAGAGGTGGCAGGAGAAGGGGCAATGAAACTAGTGGGGTCTGGTAGTTCGGGGATGGGGCTTGACACACGAGAGGCTTGAGACGCACTGGAAGGGTGAGACAAACTTGACATTACAGACACACTGGGAGGTGAAGGGGGAGGAATACTTAGAGTCCGCTGTTTTTTTTTGTTTTTTTTTTTTTGGGATTGCCGGGTTCTGGGAAGCCTTGGTGGGCTCATATGGCGTGGCATGGTCGTGGTGGGTGACCTGTCAGGGTCCGGCTGCACTGTGTCACAGTCCATAGTGCTCGTAGAGCGTGCAGCCATGCCAGAGTCCATAGTGCTCATAGAGCGTGCAGCCATGCCAGAGTCCATAGTGCTCGTAGAGCGTGCAGCCATGTCAGAGTCCATAGTGCTCGTAGAACGTGCAGCCATGCCAGAGTCCATAGTGCTCGTAGAGCGGAAGGCCATGCCAGGGTCCTGCTGCATCGTGGTGGTGGCGGTACAGAAGGCCATGCCAGGGTCCTGCTGCATCGTGGTGTCAGTGGAGGAGGTCCAAGCAGGAGCTGCGGTTGTCATGGTGGTGACGGTGGGCTGTCCAACAGCACTCGGCATGGTGGTGGTGCTGTACTGGTGTCCGGCTCTGCTAGGAATAGAGGTGGCCGTGCAGTGGTATGCAGGAGAGGTCGGCATTGAGGATAATCGTGACAGTGAAGGCACAGGTTAAATATGCCGCCACTGTCTGCTGAAAATACTGACTCTGCTGCATAGCCTGCACGTAAGCAGCATTGCAGGCCTGCATGACACTCAGCTGGAGATCAGGAGTAAGGTGTTCCGACATGCCCTGCTCAATTTGGTTAAAAAAATGATGTGCTGGCCTCTGGAGGTCGGCTTTTACTTGGTCAAGGCTTTTGGTGACCTCCTGGATACGTGTATTCATGTGGCTAAGTGAAATATCCATTCGGTCACCCAAAGCCTTGAGTCCTTCGTGAAAAACCGAGCTCAAGTGCAAATACTCGGGCATGAGGGACCTGTCCGATACCCTCTGCCGCTGCCGGGAGGAGCCCAAAAAAAAGAGGCAGTGGCAGAGGACTGGGAAAGGGGAACACCTGATGGACCAGCTTCCTGGTCACCAGTTAGTGTGGCAGGCCCACTTGCTGCAGCGCTGCTGGATGGCTGGGACGGGTCCGTGGCTGTCTGATGAAGGACCGCTCCAGAACCTGGGCCAACAGTAGTGCTCCATGTGCTGTGAAAAAAGAAAAAAGAAAATTAATACTGCAGTGCCCCAGAGTCCTGGTCGTTGCAGTACTGTGGCTCCGCCACTAAGGGGAGCTATGGTACGTCCGATGGCACTGAAGGAGTTCATCTGACCAGGTATCACAGACACCAATACATTTCACAGCCGGGCCTCCAGGGGGAGCTAAGGGTTCTATTCATTAGGCCACTCCTCACATACTGGTAAAACTGGGGGTCAGGCAGGAAGTTAGGACAGAAAGCTGACTGGGTTGGAACCAGGCAACACCTTGTGGCAGAGGGTGTTGTGGGAGAAGATTCGGTAGGGTCCCTGTCAGGGGTGGGATCCTGACAGAGGCCTGGCAACTTGAGCGAACGTAACGGGACCGTGCCTGCTCAGCATAGCGGCGGTGCCCAAGGAGGGATTGGAAGCGAGATAGATTGTGCTGAGTGAGAAACGAGATCAAAGCAAGAAGGAGAATACCAGTAGGAGTCGTGCTGTGAGACCGAGGCAACATCCTACTGAGGCGCACCACCGGCGGCCGGAACGCCGAGGGAGTATTACAATATTCAGCTTCAGGCAATACTCTAAACCAACGGCAGGACAGTCAGTCTAAGGCGGGCTGTCTCACCTAAATCACCTATGCAGTCTTGGGGGGCAACTTGTGGAGAGGGGTGACTCTAGGGTCCCGGAAGAGCTCCGAGCCTACCCGTCATACGGGTGCCGTCCTAACCGTAACATCAGGGAGGGACGGAGGATTAGCAGAACATCATCTAATCGAGTTGTGAGGGAACTTAAGAAACAGACACAACAGTTGTGGGGACTTTCCGTAAGCACAGCAGGGAAGGACCGCAACACCTAGCGCTAGAAGGAAGGCACAGATTTCCACCTGTTAAGAGAACTCTGGAGGTGCCATTGGACCGGCCGGACTTGCGCAGCCTGGTTATCCGGATTCCGGACTGAGGACCCAGAGATCTTCAGTAAAGAGGTAAAGAGACTGCAACCTGGTGTCCTCGTTATTTACTACAACCTACACTGCACCGCAACATCACCATCTACATCTATCACTGTACGCCCCTCAGCAGGGTCACGGACCAGGTCTAGCCACCGTGACAACCCCAGAGCAGAGACTCAGAGGCCCGGTACCGGGTACCCCTCGGCCCTGCGGCAGTGGGGGCACTACAACTTGGCGTCACGAACAGGATCTACTTAAGCCTGAAAAATCAGGTCATGTGTGCCTTGGAACTGTGATTTATTGTGCTTGGACTGTGATTTATTGCAAAGACTGTGCTGTGCCACCTGCCGCCAAAATCCGCCGCCATTACAGCGCTGAAGAGAGCGCAGGAGAAGAAGAGGGGCGTGGAGTAGGCGTAGACAAACTGAAGAGCGCGAAAGACAATGGTCGCCCAGTCTAAATATTTCTGCACCGTGAGGACGTGTCCGTCAGCAGCGGAGATCCGCCTCCTGATCCTCAACGGAGGGCGGAGACCGAGAAAACGACACCGCCCATGAAGGAGAGAGCGGGAAAAAGACCAGGAAGCGACCCACGTGGAGGACGCCTTGGCCAGCAGCTCTGAACCCGAAAGTGGGGTTGAAGCGGAAGTCTCCCCCATCTACCCGGATGAGCACAGCAGCCCGTTCTCCGTGGACAGCACCGAACTCCTGCAGGTCGAGATGGAGAGCTTGCTCGACCAGCTCCTTCAGCTGAATGTGAAAGCCCAGGCTCCGCACCAGGCGGCGCCGGACCGCAGTCTCCTAGCATCGGATCCGATACTGCTGCCGGGGTCCTCGCTGACATCGCCAGAGGAACCCGCCGCGGAGGAGGAGCCCGCATCGGCTGGTGAGTCCGCCGACCCTGTCCCGCCGGCCGAGGGCTTATTAGTAGGCCCCGTTGCGGCACCCCCTCTCCCTGGGACCCATAGACTTCAGCGCCTGTTGCCATGGGAGGAGCCCACAGGTATGGAACACCGCCTGAAAGCCCCGCTTCGACCCACTGCTCTGCTGTGTGAAGTCCGTGCAGAACGCACAGTGTGCCGCTGGGAGAACCCAGGGTCCAACCTTATGGGGTTCCCCGGGGTGAAGACACGGGAAGGGGAGATGGTGCAGGCCCTGAGCTGGGAGGAATACCAGGCCCGGCTGGAACAGCAGTGGAAGGAGAAGGAAAAGGAGTACCAGGCCGGGATGGAGGCCTATCATCAGAAAGACTTGGCGGTCAAGGACCGGGCCCGCAAAGACCCCACCGCTCACCAGGCCCCGGGCAGACAGGGCATCATCACCACCTTCAAGCTCCGCGGAGGCTGGGGCTTCATTAAAGAGCCGGGCCTGTATGCGGAGGTGTTTGTGAACTGGAGGGATGTTGAGTCGCACCTCAGAGAGGGCCACCCAGGCCGGGATCTCTACCCAGGGGACGGGGTTAGTTACACCAGGCACTTTGGGGAAAAGGGGTGGTTTGCCCTGAACGTCCACAAGAGGCAGAACCCTGTGACGCCCCCGATTAAGGTGCCAGTGAAGCTGACCCCTGTAGCAAAGGTGCCCCCATGTGGCCAGCCCATGATCACCACCCGGACCACCGAGGTCACCCCAATGTGCACTATGGTCAAGACCACAACGTGCAGCATCGTCACCTCAACCACCATCGTGGCCAAGGAGGCACCGCCTCAGGTGGGTGGTGCCTCTGCTGCTCCAGCATCAAAGACAGTGGGTACACAAACCCCCAGATGGGACAGTACTCCACATTACGCAGTACCAGGCGGCGGGCAATATCCTAAGGGATTGCCTCCGCCGGTGCTGCCCCCTGATTGGTTTAAGTAAGATATTAATGCTCTGCAAATTTAAATAGTTATTGTTCTACTGTTTTGCTGCTAAACCCGTTGAGGGTTAACTCTTAAAGGGATCCCTTTGTTGACCCGGGATCCCTATTGTTTTGTTTGCTTTTCCTACCTTCCCCTGTTATCAGGAACTGCCGCCATCATGAACAGTGCATGATACAAACTGCTTGTAAATAGTTTGCACCCTCTTAAAGGTGCTCCCTACTGGTTTTACTTAAAGAAGGACTCTTTGTGAAGATACCGCACCGGAGCCTTTGCTGAGTATGGACTGGTAGCTTGAGAAGATGTGCTACCTCATAAAGACTTGGTCCCCTCTTAAAGGGGATGTTCACTTGTTGCACTTAAAGAATGGTATTGCTTTAAGACTGATAGATAGCAATAATGTCTTGACAAAAAGAAAGTGATGATGATGTCTACATGTAAAAGTTATATGAATCCAGCCAGTTGATTGTAAGAAATGTTTGATAATGTTGATAGAAGAATGAGGACAGAAAAGTGAACCCGTACGGGGTTAGCCAGTGAGTCCTCCTGGGAGCTATGTAAGGATGGCTCAGTGATTTCAAACTGAAAGTAAATGTTATGTTCTATACTGTGTATAGTAGTTGAAAAGGCAGAAGGCCCGGGCTGAAAGGGGCGGTCCTGTAAAGAAAGGAGAGGCAGTAGGCCTGGAGCAGTTAGGACAGGCGGTCCTGCAGATTTAATGAAGGAGAATGAAAGAGAAAGAGTTAATTAATATTATAATGTTTTATAAGTAAAGTCTTTAGTGGATAGGAAGTGTACGTCCTAAAAGGCAATGTTAACTTATTATTCAAAAGTTTGCACTGAGTAGAATACCCGGTTGGGTAACAGGAGTTATTTATAGCCTGTAATTTATAATGTTTAACCATGTTTGTAACGTTCAAGTGTCCTCACCTCCCATAAAGGGAAGCTCTGTTCAAGCTTACTTATTGTTATTGCATTTTCAAAATTGTATGTCTTTTTGCTAACCTGTATTGTTGTTTTCTTCCCAGTCCAGGAGTACTGGATTTAACCGGGGGGGAGTGCAGCGCCCCAGAGTCCTGGTCGTTGCAGTACTGTGGCTCCGCCACTAAGGGGAGCTATGGTACGTCCGATGGCACTGAAGGAGTTCATCTGACCAGGTATCACAGACACCAATACATTTCACAGCCGGGCCTCCAGGGGGAGCTAAGGGTTCTATTCATTAGGCCACTCCTCACATACTGGTAAAACTGGGGGTCAGGCAGGAAGTTAGGACAGAAAGCTGACTGGGTTGGAACCAGGCAACACCTTGTGGCAGAGGGTGTTGTGGGAGAAGATTCGGTAGGGTCCCTGTCAGGGGTGGGATCCTGACAGAGGCCTGGCAACTTGAGCGAACGTAACGGGACCGTGCCTGCTCAGCATAGCGGCGGTGCCCAAGGAGGGATTGGAAGCGAGATAGATTGTGCTGAGGGAGAAACGAGATCAAAGCAAGAAGGAGAATACCAGTAGGAGTCGTGCTGTGAGACCGAGGCAACATCCTACTGAGGCGCACCACCGGTGGCCGGAACGCCGAGGGAGTATTACAATATTCAGCTTCAGGCAATACTCTAAACCAACGGCAGGACAGTCAGTCTAAGGCGGGCTGTCTCACCTAAATCACCTATGCAGTCTTGGGGGGCAACTTGTGGAGAGGGGCGACTCTAGGGTCCCGGAAGAGCTCCGAGCCTACCCGTCATACGGGTGCCGTCCTAACCGTAACATCAGGGAGGGACGGAGGATTAGCAGAACATCATCTAATCGAGTTGTGAGGGAACTTAAGAAACAGACACAACAGTTGTGGGGACTTTCCGTAAGCACAGCAGGGAAGGACCGCAACACCTAGCGCTAGAAGGAAGGCACAGATTTCCACCTGTTAAGAGAACTCTGGAGGTGCCATTGGACCGGCCGGACTTGCGCAGCCTGGTTATCCGGATTCCGGACTGAGGACCCAGAGATCTTCAGTAAAGTGACTGCAACCTGGTGTCCTCGTTATTTACTACAACCTACACTGCACCGCAACATCACCATCTACATCTATCACTGTACGCCCCTCAGCAGGGTCACGAACCGGGTCTAGCCACCGTGACAACCCCAGAGCAGAGACTCAGAGGCCCGGTACCGGGTACCCCTCGGCCCTGCGGCAGTGGGGGCGCTACAATACCAAGAATTAACCAGACGCAAAATCCTGTGGAAAAGAAATATACAGATTATGGCAATACAATACAACCAAATGCAAGGGGAAAATACTTATGTTCTCTGGGCAAGGACCGGTCTTAAAAATGCCAGAACATGATGGTATTTGTATTTTCTGATGCTTGCTCCTGAACCACTGGGAACACGGCTCTCTTGACGCAGGTCCTTGTTGAAGCGGTCCTTCATCGAACGCCAACGTGTTTTCACTTTGGCCACTGTTAAAAAAAAAGGTCAGAAAAAGGACTTTTGGCTGTGCTCACACAACTGTGTGTGATGAGAGAAAGTCCTGAGAGTTTCTTTCATCACACACAGTTGTGTGAGCATGGCCAAGGTCTCTGCTGCTTCACACTGCATTGCAATACTTACCACATGCACTTTGGACCCGATTCGGGGCGTTGTCCCAGCCATCCCACATCGCTATGGCCACCTCATTCCATAGGCGCCGGATCGTCACGTTGTTTGAATGCAGTGGATCCCGGGTGTCTCACAACAGAACTCGCTCATGGACCAGGGAGATGAGGATATCGTTGTCAATGAGGTCCTCATCCCGTTCTGGAACCTAAAACATAAATGTTGCATACATTAACATAAGGAAAAGAAAGAAAACAGAGGCTGAGAAATGGCATGAATAAGGAAAGTCAAGATAAAAAAGGAGTCCAGAAGAAAAATGTAAAGAAAGAGGAAAGTAAAAAGAAAGGAACATTCAAGAATAGTAAAGTGAGGTTACAGTAAACAGTCAGCCTTGTATACATACACGCTGCCGCCTTGCCACCCGACCGTGACTCCGCTGCTCCTGCCCAGTCTCAGCCACAGTAGAAGAAGAGCTCTAAAAAAATTAAAAACCAAAATTGTCATATGTGTAGATGTGACAGTGAATACTTACCAATCTGAGGAGGCAAGTAGTCACCTCACTGACATGTTCTACTTCAGAAGGCCCAGGACGTTGCCTCTCATCAGAAGAAGAAGACATTCTGATGCATGCAGAAAGAAAGAAAGAAAGAAATGGCAGAAATTAGGACATGTAGAGACAGAAAATAGAAAATAAAGGCATTGGATAGGATATACTCACATTGTTCAGTGTCCTGTTTTCCTCCAAGGATGTAGGTTGCGTCTCGTCTGCTTCTGTGTCTGCTGAGTAGTGACCTGCAAATGTCCACTCCCTCCCTTTATCACCTTGTATGTGGGGGGTGGCTTATCAGTGTCTAGATATGTTTTTCTCTTGTGGAACACATGCGTTCACGAACGCAAGCAAACGCATGTGCTTGTAAACGCATGCGTTCATATAGACAGAAATGCGTTTTTTTGGTGCATTCCTTGCGCAATCGACCACATACGTCTCCAGGCGGTAAATTGACGCCTCCAAAAATTA
Source organism: Ranitomeya variabilis (assembly GCF_051348905.1). NCBI lineage: Eukaryota > Metazoa > Chordata > Amphibia > Anura > Dendrobatidae > Ranitomeya > Ranitomeya variabilis. The sequence goes on along the minus strand of NC_135233.1, from coordinate 252,692,610 downwards.
CTACATGTTGCATTTCCGCGAAAAGCCACAGACGACGAAACGATGCATGCGGCGTCAAATGCGGTAAAACGCGAACAATCGCAAACGCATGCGTCCCTAATGTTAAAGATAGGAATACACAACGCATGCGGATATTTGCAGAAGAAACGCTGCGGACACAACCGCAAATGTGAAACCGGCCTTATATTCCCTGAGCTTCTTATATGAGGAACGACCACATACACTGTGTTCCAAATTATTATGCACAAAGAGTTTAGGAGTGATAAGGTTAGAATTTTTTTGTTTGTCATTTAAACTCATTGATGGTGATGTGTGTCAGGGCTCTTTATATCACTGAAAGCAATTGCAGATACCTGTGCAAATTAGTTTGGCAGGTGTGTCCAAATAAAGGCAAGACTACTTAAGAAGGCTGTTCCACATTATTAAGCAGCCTACATTTTTTGCCAAAATGGGAAAGAAAAAGGATGTGTCGGCTGCTGAGAAGCAACAAATTGTGGAGTATTTAGGTCAAGGCATGACTACAATCAACATTGCCAAGACACTTCATCGTGATCATCGCACAATCAAGAAGTATGTAGCTGATTCCCAGCACACACGTGTGCGTGCTGATAAGGAAAAATTGAGGACCCTTTCCAACAGGCAATTGCGTAAGGTTAAAAGAGCAGCTGCAAAAATGCCTGGTCATAGCAGCAGACAAGTTTGTGAAGCTGCTGGTGCCTCCAACGTCCCCAGAACAACAAGATGCAGGGTCCTTCAGAGGTGCGTAAACCATCCTGTCGACCACCTCTATCCACTGCACACAAGCAGAAACGGCTCCAGTGGGCCAAACGATACATGAAGACTGACTTCCAAACTGTTTTGTTCACCGATGAGTGCCGTGCAACGCTCGATGGTCCAGATGGATGGAGTGGAGGATGGCTGGTTGATGGACACCCCATGAAAACACGGCTAAGGCGCCAACAAGGAGGACGTGGAGTAATGTTTTGGGCTGGAATCATGGGGAGAGAGATTGTTGGCCCCTTTATGATCCCTGAAGGGGTAAAGATGAACTCCATAATCTATGTGGAGTTTCTAAAAACACTTCCTGCCATGGTTCAAGAGGAAGAACCGTGCTTTCCGCAGCAAGATCATTTTCATGCATGATAATGCACCACCTCATGCTGCAAAAAACGCATCTGCATCTCTGGCTGCTATGGGCATAAAAGAGGACAAACTTATGGTGTGGCCACCATCTTCCCCTGACCTCAACCCCATTGAGAACCTCTGGAGCATCATCAAAAGGAGTGTCTATGATGGCGGGAGTCAGGTCACATCTAAGCAACAGCTCTGGGAGGGTATTCTGTCCACATGCAAAACAATTGAAGCAGAAACCATCCAAAAACTGACAAATTCAATGGACGAGAGAGTTCAGAAGCTTCTTTCGAACAAGGGGTCCTATGTGCAAATGTAACATCACCTAGAAAAAAGTTTTCACTTGAAAACTGTTTGATTTCATTTTGTAATAAGCTGATAATGCTTATAACTTCACAATTGGCCATTTTTTTGTTCAAAATAAAATAAAAAAGGTTGAAAACTCTGCTGTGCATAATAATTTGGAACATGCATTTTGAGTGTTTATTTTTTTTAAAAAGATACTGTTTTCATAGGCAGTTTGTTCCAAAACATTGCAATTATACTAGAATAGTAGATGACTGGAAAATAACAATGACTGCAATTCAGATAGGTAATTTAGAGAAAATATGAGGAAATATTATTTGCATAATAATTTGGAACACAGTGTATTCCATATAAACAGGTGTATATTGTATAACTATGCTTGTTAGGTGGGGAATGAACATGGAATATATATAGATAACAGGGAATGAACACATTTCCCATATAAACAGGTGCATGTATATTCAGGCCCGTATTTCCCACTAGGCACTAGAGTTTTGGTGCCTAGGGCGGCGCCTGGGTTGGGATTTAAAGAAAAATATTTGTTTTATTTATTTTATTTTTTTAATCTCCCTCCTCCCAGCTGTTTAAGAAAACTGGCTTCTTTCTGGAGGCGAGAGAGGGCGTGCCACATTCATTTGTATTCGCGTCATTAAGGCGCGAATACAAATGATCCTCTGTGCGCGCCGCCACTTCTGTGGTCAGTGGAGCTCATTCTGCTCCCTGACCCCATGTGCTGCGGCATGTGCACCCTGCTGACATCATGACAGCGTGATGAGGAGACCTCATCAAGCTTCCGAAATCAGTTCAGAGTGCCGCGGAGGAGGACAAGCTGGAGCTTGGAGCAGGTAAGTGGCCACAAAGCCAAAGATACAGCCATGGGGGGAGAGTTATACTCTGGAGAACATGGGGTGGGGTGAAGCACAGTATGGCAAAAAATGGGGGGAAGCAGGAAAGCTATGAGGAGAACCTGGGGAGGGGGGAGAAGCTATTTGGAGAACATGGGGAGGGAGAATGTAATTGGAGAACCTGGGGAGGGGGAGAAGGTGTATGTGAAGCGATGGCCGGGGGACCACCACGGTGCAGGAAGACTACTGTACACAAGATGAGGTGCAAACAACAAAGGGTACATTTATTGGAAGGCAAAGGATGAAGTGAATGAGGAAGATGCAAACGGGTATACAATGGCAAAAGACAATGTACAAGAGTTATGAACGTTATCTTTCCCGTAAAATAGCACGGTGCACCAACTATTACAGACTCAAAATATGTCTAACCAGCAAATGTAAACAATAAACAAGTGATGATGCTACTCTGCCTATAACCTCCCTGGCCTTTACTAAGTAGGCCACACGGCTCCCGTGTACTGACTATTGAAGCCTACACTAGGCCCTAACAGGTGCACCAAACAGGAACAGACTCACGGTGATGTTGGAGAATCAGCTCCAGTCCCAGGGGGCCCCCAGCAGTCTAATATGGTGGTGCGCATGGCTTTCTGTCAGCTCTGTGAAGCGTGGTCTTCTCCTTGCTTCTGGATCCTAGGGATGCTCCTGGAAACTGTAAATCCCTTTCTCTGTATCTTCGTGGTTCTCTTGCAGCTATGTCAGGACACAGTTCTTCTCTCTTTCAGCTATCAGCACAAAAAGTCCTCTCTGCTGCAGCCTCAGCTCACACACGCTGCTCCAGCTCCATACCTGCACTCTTCCAGACTAGTTCATCACACCGACTATTGCAGGGGAGAAGCAGAACATTCCATCACGCCAGACAAGGGGGTGCAGCCTCTTAAAGTGACAGCATGTTCCTTACTATCCATAACAGCACCACCCTCTTACATGCCTCCCTTCTTAATGATGGTCGTCCTCGGCCATCACAGTATCAGGGTCAAAGTGTAATGGAGGAACGTTCAATGCGGAAACAGCACCTATAGAGGAGGCAATAAAGTTGCAAAAACAGACAGAGCACACTGTTCTACATATCGGACTGGTGGAACCCCTGCATTAGACCTCTGAGATCTCCGAAGCTCTTGGCTGTCAGGCAAGGCTTGACTATCTTCCAGAGGAACACTTGTTGCAGGAGACATTGTGAGCTCTTGTCTGGTCTCGTCCTCGCATGCTGGTACTGGTACATCCATAGGATTACCGTCTCTGTGTGGCTGAGGACCCCCTCCTGTGTCAGCGACGGTCCACCACTCATCATCGATTTCACCATCAAGCATGACAGATTCAGGAAGTGGAGTAGCGCCTTTAGGCAACAATGGCGTAGAACAGACCTCAGACCGGAAAGGCCACAGCATATTTCTGTGAAGTACTCTAGGGGTGGATGCCCCAGTCTCAGTTTGTACCTTGTAGACAGGGCCATTAGCAAACACTAGCTCGATAACTTTGTACGGCTGTACTTCCCATCTCTCACTTAGTTTTCCCTTGGGGCATTTCTCTCTGACTAATACTCGGTCTCCAGGTTGGAGGGGTAACTCTTGAGTCGGTTTGCGGCCCGTATGTTCATTTTCTTGCAGCTGCTGACCCGCCAACCGCCGTATCGTTTGCAATCGTTGCCGATGCTCTTTCACCCATGAGGTGACAGCTCGCTCCATCAGCTTCTCTGGCTGTTCCAAATTCAGCTCAATGATCTCTCATCCAGCTCTTCCAAACAACAGTAGATAGGGGGTATAACCCGTGGTGGAGTGGACCTGATTGTTGTAGGTCCAGACCAATTCCGGCAGATAGTCTGGCCAACACGCCTTCTTATCCTCCTCCAACGTTCTCAGCATTTGAAGTAAGGTTCGGTTGAAGCGTTCACAAGCTCCGTTGCCTTGAGGGTGGTAAGGGGTGGTCCGGGACCGCTCAATGCCATACATACGATACAGTTTTTCCATCACCTTGCCTTGGAAACATGCGCCTTGGTCGGAGTGGATGCGCTTTGGGCACCCATACACCCGGATGAAGTCTTGACAGATGGCTCGCGCCGCCGATTCCGTAGTCTGATCTCTAGTCGGAGTGACTACTGCGAACTTGGAGAAATGATCGGTCATCACCAAACAGTATTGCAGCCCCCGGGCTGAGTGTCCCACGGGGAGATAGTCGATCATCAAGACTTCTAGCGGTTCCTTAGTTTGTATGGTTTGGATGGGTGCCCTCTGTTCGGTACTCTTAATGAGGTCACATACTCGACATTGCCGGCAAACCTCTTCCACCACAAACTCCAACCGGGGGCAATACACATACCGCTGTAACCATTGGTAGGTTTTTGTGGGGCCGAAGTGTGCTCCAAATTTGTGGGCTTCTTTAGCTACTTCTTGAGCCATTCTTCCTGGGATGACCACTTGCCACCTTACTTACTATATCTATTGGCTGTTGCCTCTTACGATATAGCACTGACTCTCGCACTTCCAGTCTATCCTACAGGTGTAACACACTCCTCATTTCAGAGTCCAGATCATCTCTCTCTTGTTTGCCAGGCTTACGCTTTTGAGTTACCCACCATTTCATCTGTCTCAGCCCTTCGTCTTCATCCTGAACGTGTCCCCATTCCTCATTGGTTCTCCCCAGGGACCGGGGTAATGCGCAGGCCTCCCTTCTTGACTGTGCCGCAACCATTGGGGGCTTAAACTTATGAAAGTCTGGGGTTTCTTCCTCTTCGAGTTGCTCATCAAGATCTCCCACTGGAGTCTCCACAGTCACTCTTGACAGCCCATCAGCATTTGCGTTTTCGGTAGCAGAGCGATAACGGATGGTAAAGTCGAACTTGGCTAGGCGAGCCACCCACCGTTGTTCCAAGGCCCCCAATTTAGCATTCTCAAGGTGGGCCAGGGGATTATTGTCTGTTTGAACTTGAACCTTGGTACCTGTCAGGAAGCCTGCAAACTTTTCTGTCATGGCCCACACCAGGGTCAGGAGCTCTAACCGGAAGGAGCTGTAATTGTGAGGGTTTCTTTCGCTGTCTCGCAGGGACCTGCTAGCATACCCGATGACTCTCTCATGTCCTTCCTTTATCTGAGAAAGTACTGCACCGAGTCCATGAAGGCTACCATCTGTGTACAACAGGAATGGTTGATCGAAGTCTGCATAGGCCAAAATCGAGGCTGAGGTAAGGGCATTCTTTATAGCCTGGAAGGCCTCATCTTGTCCCTGTGCCCAGGGGATGCGCTGGGTCTTCGGCACTCCAACGGACCCGCCACCTTCGTGAAATCTTTAACAAACCGGCAGTAGTACCCAGCGTGTCCCAGGAAGGCCTGGAGTTCTCTCACTGTTCGAGGGACTGGCCACTTCTGGATAGCAGCCACTTTTTCTGGTGAGGGTAGAACTCCATCTTGTGACACTATATGGCCCAGGTACTCGATCTCTCTCTTGAAGAGGTGGCACTTCTTTGGCTTCACCTTCAGGTTATGAGCCCACAGTCTTCCAAGTACCTGTCCAAGCCGGGCAAGGTGTTCTTCGAATGAGGCCGAAAACACAATGATGTCATCCAGATAGATCAGGGTAGCCTCAAAATTTAAGTCTCCCAAAGACTTTTCCATCAGCCGTTGAAATGTGCCTGGAGCATTGGAGAGCCCGAAGGGCATCCGGTTAAACTCGAACAGCCCCATAGGGAGGATGAAGGCGGTTTTCTCTTTGTCTTTCTCTGCCACGGCTACTTTCCAGTATCCGCTTGCTAGGTCCAGGGTGGAGAAGTACTTGGCTTTCCCCAATGCTGTCAAGGATTCCTCGATGCGGGGCAACGGATACGAGTCTCGAACAGTGCAAGCATTGAGTTTCCTGTAATCTACACAGAACCGGATGGTCCCATCCTTTTTTCCTGACGAGCACCACCGGGGCTGCCCAAGGGCATTGACTACTCTGCACCACTCCTGAATCCAGCATCTGCCTCAGTAATGTTTTCACCTCTTGATACATCTTGGGCGGGATCTGCCGGTATCGTTCTCGAATTGGACGAGCTTCTTCAGTCGGTATCTCATGTGTGATGGCTTCAGTACAGCCGAAATCTTCGGCGTGACGGGTGAATGTGGCTTGATTTTCTCACAGCGTAGTTTCTATTGCTTTCACACGCTCAGGGCCCAGAGCCTTCACATCCTCTTCCATTTGGTCAAGGATGACCCGTCCACTCCACTCCGGGGATGGCGTCTCTTCGTCCCCTGCAGCAACTGCTAGGGTCCACCAGAGGGGCCTACAACCTGATTCGCATACGCCAGGGAGATAAGTGGAAGACGGCCTTCAACACCTGAGATTGTCACTATGAATACCGGGTAATGCCGCTCGGGCTCAGTAAAGTGCCCGCGGTCTTTCAGAAGTTTGTGATATTTTTAGGGATCTCCTCCATTCTTGTGTAGTTGTCTACTTGGATGACATCTTGATCTACTCCCCAGACTTTGTCACTCATCGGAGGAGTGTCCGCCTGGTCTTGCAGAGGCTCAGGGAGAACAAACTGTATGCCAAGTTTGAGAAGTGTGTCTTCGAGCAACCCTCTCTGCCCTTTTTCGGCTATATTATCTCATGCACAGGTCTGAAGATGGATCCAGGAAAATTAGCCTCTATCTTCAAATGGCCTCGCCTGACCGGGGTTAAGACTGCTCTTTCCCTAAATTACATGTTCCCCTTCTGTCCGCAGCCTGTATGATGGTGACCGCCTCCTGTACCGAGGACCTTCCTTCTCATATGTCATACCTCGCTGCTCCCCTGGCCACCATCCTCTGAAAGTTGTCCTGGAAACTGAAGGAGACCGTAGTCCGGCCAGCCCCCTCACCCTGGTGACAGTGGACGGCCGCTGCCCGGATGCCCCACAGACTTCCAAGTCGCAGGACGCACGGCCACAAAAGTGAGGTTATCCTGGAACCCGCCAGCCGGCTCTGGCCCGGGGATTAAATATGCAGTGTATAGAGAGGACCTTCTTGTGGAGACCACCTCTGATGTGACCTGTATTGTGGCCGGCCTGACCCCTGCCACCGCGTACACTTTCAGCGTATGTTCCTGCAACTCCAGGGGGCATAGCCCAAGAGTCCCTGTGGTCACCCGGACACTGGACGGGGGAAACCACGCTCCGGACAGACTCGCGGTCTACATCGTCGGGCGCAGTGAAATGTTCATCACCTGGGAGGGGCCCAAGGACCCCGTTGGCAGGTTTTTCAATTACGAACTGAGCCTGAATGGGAAGTCTGTGTATCTAAGGACAGAGCGCTCGTACACCGCCCGGCGCCTGACACCCAGCACCGAAAACACCTGCACTGTATGCGCCATCACCAACGAAGGCCACCACGAGAGCCGCCCCGTCACCAAGAGGACCGCCAGGGATTAGTACACCAACCTAAACAAGTACGTAGCGACCACCTGCCCTGGTAAGATCCATACACGGCTCATACACTAATTGTTACCGTCAATTCATCCCACACTTCTCATTTCCGGTGGCCCCCATCTTGGCTCTGACCCAAAAAGGCGTCAACTCCAAGGATTGGTCTCCTGAGGTTGAGAAGGCCTTTACTTCTCTGAAAAAAGCCTTTTCTTCTGCGCCTGTGCTCCATTGACTGTTTGTGGATAAACAATTCTTCCTCGAGGTGAATGCTTCCTCCACAGGTGCTGGGGCGGTTCTAACTCAAAAGTCTTCCACTGGGTGTATGGTCTCTTGTGGCTTCTTCTCAAAGTTCTTTTCTGCTTCCAAGAAAAACTATTCCATTGGAGATTGAGATTTGTTAGCATCAAGTTGGCTCTGAAAGAGTGGGGTCATCTCCACGAGGGAGCAGTCCACCAAGTTATCATATTCACCGACCACAAAAACCTAGCCTACCTCCAGTCTGCACAGAGGCTGAATCCACGCCAGGCCAGGTGGTCCTTGTTCTTTGCTCGATTCGACTTCGTTCTTCACTTCCACCCTGCCAGAAAGAACGTCAAGGTCGATGCACTCTCTACAGCCTTTCAGCCTCCCAACTTGGAGGAAGAGCCTCAACACATCATCAAGCCGTCCAGTATGGTGTCAGTAGCCTCCATCAATCTGTCTCAGGTTCCTCCCGGAAAAACGTTGGTATCCACCTCGGACAGGAGGCGAGTTCTTCAGTGGGGTCACTCTTCCAAGTTGGCTGGTCATGCTGGGCAGAGGAAAACTTTGCAACTCATTTCCCATTACTATTGGTGACCTACCATGGGAAAAGACATCTCGGACTATGTCTCGGCTTGCCCCTCCTGTGCCCGAAACAAGTTTGCAAAGCACCTTCCGTCTGGACATCTTATGCCCCTTCCAATTCCTTCAGTTCCCTGGCAGCACATCGCTATGGACTTCATTATGGATCTTCCCATTTCCTCTGGCTGTTCCATTAACTGGGTTGTGGTGGACCGCTTTTCGAAGATGCCTCACTTCATTCCTCTTTCTGGTCTATCATCTGCTCCTGAACTGGCTGACTACTTCATTTTGCATATTTTCCGCCTTCATGGGTTTCCTTTCCACATTGTGTCCAACAGGGGTGTCCAGTTCATGTCGAAGTTTTGGAGGGCGATATGTAGTCTAATGAAAGTGGAGCTGGATTTTTCTTCTGCTTATCATCCTCAATCCAATGGGCAGGTAGAGAGAACCAATCAGATCGTCTCTGGATTCCTATGTCACTTCATCAACGTGCATCAAAATGACTGGGTCAAGTTACTACCGTGGGCGGAGTTTTCATACAACAATCATGTAAGTGAGTCCTCTGTTAAATCTCTTTTCCAGATTGTGTTCTGTCTCCAACCCGGAATCCCTCTTCCTTTCTTTGGGTCATCAGGCATCCCAGCTGCTGGCACCATTACGAGAGATCACATTATTAGCAAATACTGGAGTCAAATTTGCACTCAACAGCCTGGAAGCTGCGCATGGGAAGTACACTACAATTCAAAAGATTAGGGCCACTTAGAAATGTCATTATTTTTGAAAGAAAAGCACAGTTTTTTCCAATAAAGCTAACATTAACTGATTCAGAAATACACTCTATACATTTTAATGTGGTAAATGACTATTCTAGCTGCAAACGTCTAGTTTGTAATGCAATATCTTCATAGGTGTATAGAGGCCCATTTCCAACAACCATCACTGCTGTGTTCTTATGGTACTTTGTGTTTTCTTACTGTGTAAGAAGGCTAATGGATGGTTAGAATACCATTGAAAACCCTTGTGGAAGTATGTTAGCACAGCTGAAAACAGTTTGGCTGATCAGAGAACCTATAAACCTGACCTTCCTTTGAGCTAGTTGAGAATCTGGAGCACTACATTTGTTGGTTCCATTAAACTCTCAAAATGGCCAGAAAAAAAGAACTTTCATGTGAAACTCAACAGTCTATTCTTGTTCCTAAAAATGAAGGCTATTCCATGTGAGAAATTGCCAAGAAACTGAAGATTTCGTACAATGGTGTGTACTACTCCCTTCAGAGGAGAACACAAACAGGCTCTACCCAGAGTAGAAAGAGAAGTGGGAGGCCCCGCTGCACAACTGAGCAACAAGACAAATAAATTACAGTCTGTAGTTTGAGAAATCGACACCTCACATGTCCTTAACTGTCAGCTTCATTAAATAGTACACGCAAAACGCCAGTGAGACTGGCTAAAAAAAGGAAAAGATTAATATGGGCAAAAGAACACAGACACTGGACAGAGGAAGATTGGAAAAAAGTGTTATGAACAGACAAATCCAAGTTTGAGGTGTTTGGATCACACAGAAGAACATTTGTGAGACGCAGAACAACTGAAAAGATGCTGGAAGAGTGTCTGACCCAATCTGACAAGCATTGTGGAGGTAATGTGATGGTCTGGGGTTGCTTTGGTGCTGGTAAAGTGGGAGATTTGTACAAGGTAAAAGGGATATTGAATAAGGAAGGTTATCACTCCATTTTGCAGCGCCATGCCATACCCTGTGGACAGCACTTGATTGGAGCCAATTTCATCCAACAACAGGCCAATGACCCAAAGCACACCTCCAAATTATGCAAGAACTATTTAGGGAAGAAGCAGGCAGCTGGTATTCTATCTGTAATGGAGTGGTCAGTGCAGTAACCAGATCTCAACCCCATTGAGCTGTTGTGGGAGTACCTTGACCGTATGGTACGCAAAAAGTGCCCATCAAGCCAAACCAACTGGTGGAGGGGCTTCTGTAAGCATGGGGTGACATTTCTCCAGATTACCTCAGCAAATTAACTGCTAGAATGCCAGAGGTCTGCTATGCTGTAATTGCTGCAAAGGGAGCATTCTTTAACGAAAGCAAAGTTTGAGAGAGAAAATTATTTTTTCAAATAAAATTTTTTTTTCGAACCTTGTCAATGTCTGGACTAGATTTTATATTCATTTGGCAACTCATTTGATTAACAAAAGTATGAGTTTTCATGGAAAACAACAAATTATCTGGGTGACCCTAAACTTTTGAACGGTAGTGTACTTGGACATTCCAACATGACAACGATTCAAAACACAAGACCAAGTCCACCTGTCATTGGCTACATCAGAACAAAGTGAAGGTTCTGGAGTGGCCATCTCAGTCTCCTGACCTCAATATTATTGAGCAACTCAGGGGAGATCTCAAGCGTGCAGCTCAAGCTAGACGGCCCAGGAATTTACAGGAACTGGAAGCTTTTTGCCAAGAAGAGTGGGCAGCTTTGCCATCTGAGAAAATAAAGAACCTCATCCACAACTACCACAAAAGACTTCAAGCAGTCATTGATGTTATAGGGTGCAATACGTGGTATTAAGAAATGGGGTATGTAAACTTTTGATCAGGGTCATTTGGATATTTTGGGTTGACATTATGATTTAAAAAAGATAAAACAGTAGTTTGACAATAAATGGCTTCAATCAACCACTAACCATGAGTGGAGAAAAAGTGTTGGTGTTATCATTCATATTCTATGAAAAAAGGCCAACAAAGCAAACATTTTGTTAGGGTATGTAAACTTTTGAGCACATACCTGGGTAATTATGTTTTATAGTATAAACAAGAGTATGTTGTACTCTTTGTACTTGTTAGGTGAGAAATGAACAGGGGCGTCACAATCCTGGTCGCAGAGAGTGTGACCACGACCCGGGCCAATGTGGAAAAGGGGGTCCCCAATGGTACATTTTCCTAGATGTGTGTCCTTGTATGCACATTTAGCTGAAATGTATTGCAGTGCAGAGACCCATCAGATCCCTGCACTGTAATGCACGTTGCCGGCCAATCAGAGGCCAGCAGCTGCTGTCAGCTTGCCAGTGACGCTCGGTGCATGGCAGTCACTTCATGCGCTACCCATTCTGGCACGCCGAAGTCAGCTGTCGTCTCCTGCGCTGGCTACAGGAGAGGATGCCATGCAGCATTGGAGCGGAGGAAGGTAAGAATAATTTTTTGTTTCTTTTTAACATGGGCTGGAGAAGAATGAAAGTGGCCCAATATGGGGGACATTATACCTGAGTGTTGGGAATTATACCAGAATGGAAGGCATAATACCAGAATGGGGTCATTATACCTGGATGGGGACATTATACAGTTAAGTCCATATATATTTGGACAGAGACAAACAATTCAGATGCAGTTGAAGTTCAGACTTTCAGCTTTCATTTGAGGGTATCCACATTAAAATTGGATGAAGGGTTTAGGAGTTTCAGCTCCTTAACATGTGCCACCCTGTTTTTAAAGGGACCAAAAGTAATTGGACAATTGACTCCAAGGCTATTTCATGGACAGGTGTGGGCAATCTCTTCGTTATGTAATTCTCAATTAAGCAGATAAAAGGCCTGGAGTTGATTTGAGGTGTGGTGCTTGCATTTTGAAGGTTTTGCTGTGAAGAAAACATGCGGCCAAAGGAGCTCTCCATGCAGGTGAAACAAGCCATCCTTAAGCTGCGAAAACAGAAAAAAACCATCCGAGAAATTGCTGAAATATTAGCAGTGGCAAAATCTACAGTTTAGTACATCCTGAGAAAGAAAGAAAGCACTGGTAACTCATCAATGCAAAAAGACCTGGGCGCCCACGGAAGACAACAGTGGTGGATGATCGCAGAATAATCTCCATGGTGAAGAGAAACCCCTTCACAACAGCCAACCAAGTGAACAACACTCTCCAGAAGGTCGGCGTATCAATATCCAAATGTACCATAAAGAGAAGACTGCATGAAAGTAAATACAGAGGGTTCACTGCACAGTGCAAGCCACTCATAAGCATCAAGAATAAAAAGGCTAGACTGGACTTTGCTAAAAAACATCTAAAAAAGCCAGCACAGTTCTGGAAGAACATTCTTTGGACAGATGAAACCAAGATCAACCTTTACCAGATGATGGAAAGAGAAAAGTATGGTGAAGGCGTGGTACAGCTCATGCTCCAAAGCATACCACATCATCTGTAAAACACGGCGGAGGCAGTGTGATGGCTTGGGCATGCATCAAAGAAAAAGAAAAAGCATCACTGCAGTGAATCGCACACCTGCAAACAGTAAACGACAATATGTATAAAATACAAACTGTTTTATTAATAGCTCAAAAAACACATCACAAACAATAAAAACATAATTAAAAACATATAAGCACCATCAGAGACACACAGGAAAAATGGACCATAGCACAGTGTAATAACGTGACCCAAAACCTAATGGCTCATGGGGTGTAGCGCAGACCTGTATATATAGTATAGAGACAGTGCCCAGAAAAAGGTACAATAAATGATGCCTAAGCAAACAAAAATATATATATTAGGCACAATGGATAGTCCCATAAAGAAATAGTACCTGAGGGTGAGCCAAAGGAAAAAAAAAAAAAAAAGCCAATGGATCACAAATATGCAATAGTACCACTAGGTCACAGCAGATATCACAGGAAATAAATTCCCATAAACATACAACCTGGTGAGGTGATGCCCCACGCGTATCGCCCGGCGAACCAGGCTTCGTCAGGGAAGATCTTCCCTGACGAAGCCTGGTTCGCCGGGCGATACGTGTGGGGCATCACCTCACCAGGTTGTATGTTTATGGGAATTTATTTCCTGTGATATCTGCTGTGACCTAGGGGTACTATTGCATATTTGTGATCCATTGGCTTTTTTTTTTTTTTTTTTTTTTTTCCTTTGGCTCACCCTCAGGTACTATTTCTTTATGGGACTATCCATTGTGCCTAATATATATATTTTTGTTTGCTTAGGCATCATTTATTGTACCTTTTTCTGGGCACTGTCTCTATACTATATATACAGGTCTGCGCTACACCCCATGAGCCATTAGGTTTTGGGTCACGTTATTACACTGTGCTATGGTCCATTTTTCCTGTGTGTCTCTGATGGTGCTTATATGTTTTTAATTATGTTTTTATTGTTTGTGATGTGTTTTTTGAGCTATTAATAAAACAGTTTGTATTTTATACATATTGTCGTTTACTGTTTGCAGGTGTGCGATTCACTGCAGTGATGCTTTTTCTTTTTCTTTGATATAGTCTTTTTATCACTGCCACCGCACCCGCAGAAACTTCTTTACATTGTATATGTAGTGCGCCCAATCCTTTCTTGTTGGCTTGGGCATGCATGGCTGCCAGTGGCACTGGGTCACTAGTGTTTATTTATGATGTGACACAGGACAGAAGCAGCCGAATGAATTCTGAGGTATTCAGAGCCAGACTGTGTGCTCAGATCCAGCCAAATGCAGCCAAACTGATTGGTCGTCGTTTCATACTACAGAGGGACAATGACCCAAAACATAAAGCCAAAGCAACCCAGGAGTTTATTAAAGCAAAGAAGTGGAATATTCTTGAATGGCCAAGTCAGTCACCTGATCTCAACCCAATTGAGCATGCATTTAACTTGTTGAAGACTAAACTTCAGACAGAAAGGCCCACAAACAAACAGAAACTGAAGACCACCGCAGTGAAGGCCTGGCAGAGCATCAAAAAGGAGGAAACACAGCGTCTGGTGATGTCCATGAGTTCAAGACTTCAGGCAGTCATTGCCAACAAAGGGTTTTCAACCAAGTACTAAAACTGAACATTTTATTTAAAATTATTTAATCTGTCCAATTACTTTTGGTCCCTTTAAAAACAGGGTGGCACATGTAAAGAGCTGAAACTCCTAAACCCTTCATCCAATTTGAATGTGGATACCCTCAAATGAAAGCTGAAAGTCTGAACTACAACTGCATCTGAATTGTTTTGTTTTAAATTCATTGTGGTAATGTCTATAACCAAAATGAGAAAAATGTTGTCTCTGTCCAAATATATATGGACTTAACTGTACCAGAATGGGGACATTATATCTGGATGGGGACATTATACCTGAATGGAGACATTATAACAGAATAGGGACATTATATCTGGATGGGGACATTATACCAGAATGTGGACATTATATCTGAATGTGGGAATTATAAATGGATGATAAACATTATACCAAAATGGAAGGTATTATACCTGGATGGGGACATTATACTAGAATGGAGACATTATACCAGAATGGGGACATTATACCTGAATGAGTGAAAATATACCAGGATGGTGGACATTATACCAGAATGGGGGCATTATACTAGGTAGGAGAACATTATGCTAGAAAGGGGCCCAGGATGGGGAAAATTTGATAGCATGGGGCCCAGGATGGGGAGCATTATTACTAAAAGGGGCCAGGGTGGGGACATTATTACCTGAAGGGGGCCATGATGGGGGAGGTTTTTACAAGAAGTAGCCAGGACAGGGAACATTACTACATAGAGGGCAAACACATGTCTTTATAGGAACTACTTTGCTAAAAGGATACATACATTTGACTAACATGCAGGTGGGGCTCCAGGTCCATATTTTTCAGTGGGGTCTATTGGACTACAGTTATGCCACTGAGAATGAGCATGGAATTTGTGCAAATTACAGGGAATTTAACACATATCCCATATAAAGATGTCTACAGTGCCTTGAAATAGTATTCATTTTAATACTATCTTTTACATTTGAATGGTACATTTTTACATTTGAAAGTGTTATTTTTTACACGTGAATGTTTTTACATTTTTTCACTTTATATCCACAAAATTAAATTTTCTTTATTGGGATTTTATATGAGACCATCACAAAGTAGCAAGTATTTATGGAGTGAAAGGAAATGATACAATGATATTTTAAAAATATAAATCTGAAAATTGTGACATGCATTTATATTCAGCCCTCCTGAGTCAATACCTTTGGTTATAATTACTGCTGCAAGTCTTTTGGGGTCTGTCTCTACCGGTTTTGCACATTTAGAGGTCACATTTTTGCCCATTCTTCTTCGCACACTTGCTCTCAGTGAGATTTCATGAAGACGTTTGTGAACAGGAATTTTCAAGCCATCACCAGAACCACCATCAGTACATTAATACATCACCATGACCAAGTTTTGAGTATAATTTGTAGAGTTTCAGTTCAGTTTCTGCTTCAAAAACAATCAGTGTGAACACACTCTAACCTAAACTAAGTTTTTGGAGCAAAAGAACACTCAAATCCTCCTCATAATATCAAATCTCTACACTGTCACGATTTTTAATTTTTAACATGAAACACGCTATGGATTGCTACATGTGTTCAGGAATCACTGTAAACACTTAGGTGCAGCATCAGAAACACTGTCAGTACATGAATGCAGCACTAGAGCCACCATCAGTGCATAAATGCAGCACCAGAACCACCGTTAGTACATGAGTGCAGCGCCTGAAACACCATCAGTACATGAATGCAGCACCAGTAACACCATTATAACATGAATACAGCACCAGAAACATTGTCAGTACAGAAATTCAACAAAAGAACAACCATCAGTAGATGCATGCAGCACCAGAACCACCATCAGTACATTCTCTAAATAATGCGAGATTTGCATATTGATCCCATTCAGCTGAAAAACTACCTCACATAATACCACAAAAAGGACAAAAAGAGTCATAATTCCATAACAATTAATAAACTTTAATTTAATTTAATATTAAAACACAATTAATGAGGTTCTCAGACTTATCACTGGTAAAACAGTGACAATGGGGCTGAACAATGCTATTTCTCAGTACAATAAATGTGTCAGTCATGAAGAAAATCACATATTAACCCCTTCATGACATTGGGGTTTTCCGTTTTTGCGTTTCTGTTTTTTCTCCCTGTCTTCCCAGAGCAATAAGTTGTTTATTTTTTTTGTCAATATGGCCATATGAGGGCTTGATTTTTTGCGGGATGAGTTGTACTTTTGAACTACACCATTCATTTTAACATATTGTGTACTGGAAAAAGTGAAGTGAAATTGCAAAAAAGGTGCAATTCTACAATTTTTTTTACAATTTTTATTTAATGCAAAAACTCATCTGCCATTATGATTCTCCAGGTAATAACGAGTTTGTAGATACTAAACATGTATAGGTTCTGTTTTATTTAATTTGTGAAAAAAAATCCAAACTTTGTACAAAAATAATGGCGCCATTTTTCGAGACCTGTAGCGTCTCCATTTTTTGAGATCTGGGGCTGAGTGATGGCTTATTTTTTGCCCTCCAAGCTGACATTTTTATGGATACCATTTTGGTGTAGATACAATGTTTTGATCTCTCATTATTGTATTTTATTGTAATGTTGCGGCCATCAAAAACCATAATTCTGTCGTTTTGATTTTTTTTCCTCATTAAGTCATTTACCGATCGGATTAATTCTTTTTATATATTGATAGATCGGGCATTTCTGAATTCGGCGATACCATATATATTTTATTTTTTTATTTTGAATGGGGGTGGTGATTTGAACTTTTATGCTTTCATTTTTATATAAAATGCTTATCTGCTATGAACACTGACCATAGAGCGGCACTCATAGCAATCCGGCAATGACAACCACACCAGTCTCCTGCAGACGCCAAGTTGTCATGCCAACCCAACGGTGACCCGCAGTCATGTAGTCATGAGATTGGCAGCGGCATTTAACTAGTTAACAGCCACAGGTGGATCACGATTCCACCTGCGGTTGTTTGGGGCGCAGGTCAGCTGATAAAATCAGTTGACGTGCCGGAAAACATGAGGGCTCAGCACAGGATCCCACATAGTGTGATGGGATATGACCTATGACGTATGTCAAGTCTCTATTGTTGGGTGTCCTGGGACCAGGGGCTCCTTCCCTGTCCTAGCTTGTCCTGCTCCCCGGATTACTTCTGATGGTGAAGATGCCGTGGCCACATACCTTGTTTTAGCTCCTGAATCTGCTCTCAGTCTATACCCTTCCCCCACCCAGGGAAGAGGGGAGTAGTAGTGTACTATAATACACCAACCAGACTAATGAGGAAATAGGGATAGCGAAAAATACCAAACATACAAATATACTCATACATACAACAGACCGCACCGGAGAATGGAGGATGGGGTTAAACCAAAGAAGGAGAAGAAAAGGAAACCTAGCAACAGTCACAGATAAATCCATTAACCACCAATAACAACCTCCAGCCATGCAGTGTAAGCTAGCTCTGACAATGAGTGCTAGACAGGGCCCTGTTTATATAGGAGATGGGAGGAGCTAACAGTGCACAGCTAAGAGCCTTAAGCAGGAAAGGTTCCAGGAGCTCCCAACTAAGAAGATTAATCCCTGCACTGCTAAAATAAATTTACATAATTTAATATGAAGGTGATGTGCTTCTAATCAGTGTAGGAGTAGGAGAAATCAGATGTTTTGGTCTTCTGGCTCCTCTCTGTCGCAATAAACCCATGACAGTAGCCCCTTCTACGAGGGACCTCCGGAACCTCAGAACTGGGTTTATCATGGTGTGCCACATGAAAATACCAGATCAGCCTGGCGCAGGATTGACGACAGTCACAATTTTATAAGGACTGATGAACCTAGGATCCAGTTTCCAAGAGGGAACCTTCAACTTAATGATCCTTGAGGACAACCACACCAAGTCACCAACACACAGGTCCGGACCCACCAAACGTCTCCAATCAGTCACACTCGTATATTTGGACCTCATCTTCCTCAAATTATCAATAACCCCTTGCCACACAGACATAATTGATGATGACAATTGTTCTTCTTCAGGTATTCCAGAAGAACAATTAGTATTAAATGAGCTGAACTAAAGAAGGAACCTACATGCCCTGAAAAATGGGGACTTACCAGTAGACTCATGACAACGATTATTTACTGTGAATTCAGCTAGAGGTAAGTAGGTAATGCAATCCTCCTGATTCTCAGACAGAAAACACCTAAGATAAGTCTCAAGATTCTGGTTAACCCAATCAGTTTGCCCATTAGACTGCGGGTGAAATGAAGAAGTGAATGACAGATGGATCCCCAAACTGGTGCAAAACGCCCTCCAAAACTTGGAAATAAACTGAAACCCCCAGTCAGACACAATAGAGATC
Source organism: Ranitomeya variabilis (assembly GCF_051348905.1). Classification (NCBI taxonomy): domain Eukaryota; kingdom Metazoa; phylum Chordata; class Amphibia; order Anura; family Dendrobatidae; genus Ranitomeya; species Ranitomeya variabilis. The sequence goes on along the minus strand of NC_135233.1, from coordinate 252,673,882 downwards.
TCATGTCATTTTACAATCTCACTGATGAAAATTTGTGCCAAGGTCTTGCCATTAGGTAAAGCGGGTAGCGAAATAAAATGTGACATTTTACTGAAGCTGTACACCACCACCAAAATTACATACAGTATTTCCTGCCGACACAGCTAGATGAGTGATAAAAACGACCGATAAATCCAAGGTCTAATGGGAATCGCCAATGGTTGGTGAGACCCAGAAGGACGAGTATGAGAGGTCTTAGAAAGCACACAGACACTGCAGGTGGCTATATACTTCCAGACATCCTGATGTACCCCTCACCACCAAAAACACAAATTAAGATGAACTGTGGTGGCTTTTTTACTGGGATGTCCGACCAAGACTGAATCATGATGTTAACTAAGAACTCTCAGAGGGAGATTCACAGGCACAAACAGTTTACCTAACGGACCAGCAGCAGGGGCGTCTACCTGAGCATCAACAACCTCTTTTTCAAGATTGGAGCACATACTGCAGACACAATTACCACCCCTTTTTGTAGTATAGGAACGGGTTCACAGTTATCTCCACCGGCAGGAAAACAATGAGAAAAGGCATCCACCTTAATGTTCTTGTACTCCAGCCTATATGTAAAAAAAATGTTAAACCTGGTGAAGAATAATGCCCATCTTGCCGGTTGAGGCTTAAAGACATTTTGCACACATTAGATATATACGAAATTCTTATGATCTGTGATTACAATAATAGGATGAACTGCTCCCTCCAGAAAATTACACCACTCTTCAAAGGCCCACTTGATTGCCAAGAGTTCCCTGCTACCAATGTCCCAATTTCTCTCTGCAGATGACAATTTTCTTTAGAAAAGTATGCACATGGACGCCAGTTAGCAGGAGGTGCACCCTACATCAACAGAGCCCCCACCCCCCACTTCAGATACGTCAACTTCTGCAATAAAAGGCTGAGTGATACCAGGCTCTATAAGAATCGGCGCAGATGCAAAATACTCCGTCAAGATATCGAATGCCTCACAGGCCGGACTGGACCACTTGGAAAAGTCTGTCCCTTTCCTGGTCATATCTGTCACAGGTTTGGCCACAACCGAAAAGTTTTTGACGAACTTATGGTAGTAGTTGGTGAAACTCATAAACCTTTGTAATGCCTTAAAATTCTCAGAACAATCCCAAACCCGTACCGCTTAGACTTTCGCCGAATCCATGCGAAAACCGTTGAACCATGACACATATCCTAGAAAAGGGGTTTCCTCAACCGTGAACATACATTTCTCTGGTTTGACAAATAATTTATTGTTCTGAGTATCTGTAAGACTTGCCTGACATGTACCTGATGTGACTCAAAGTCTGGTAAATAAATAAATTTGTCATCAAGATAGATTACAACAAATCTGCCTACCAGGTGACTATAGATGTAATTTACAAAGTGCTGAGTGACAGCGAGAGCGTTCATCAACTCAAATGGCATCACAAGGTTCTCATAGTGTCCCTCAGGTGTATTGAAAGCTGTTTTCTACTCACCCCCTCTTTAATACGAATGAGATTATACACCCCCTGAGATCCAGTTAGGAAAACCATTTTGCTCCTACAATCTGATTAAAGAGGTCCGGGTTTAGAGGTAGTGGATACGGATCCCGGACCATGATCTGATTGAGTGTGCGGAAATCTAGGCAAGGGTGTAACCCTGTCTTTGTTCTTTACAAAGAAAAACACCTCAGCAATGGGGGGATGAGGATGGTCTGATGTGACTCTTTCTCAAACTTTCCACGATATAGTTCTTCATGGTCTGCCTCTCTGGACCAGAGATATTATATAGTTTACTCTTTGGTAGCAGGGCTCCAGGGACAAGATTAATGCCGCAGTCATAAGGATGATGTGGAGAAAGTTCTTGGCAGCCTTGCTGTGAAAACACATCCCCAAAGTCAGACAGGTATTTCAGTATAGACTGGGTATCCACCCTAGCAAGCCAGGTACCCAAGCAGTGTCCTTGACAATACTCACTCCACTTTACCACCTCCCGAGTTTGCCAATCTACCACAGGGTTGTGCAGAATGAGCCAAGGGAGTCAGCATATGTGGTTTGAGGCCCTGGAACTGGATGAACCTAGCATTGATGAATATAAATCTCGCCCCACTGTCCAGAAAGGAAAAAATAACCACCTTATTTTTGCCCAGATGGATTTCAGCAGGCAGAAAAAATTGTTTCCTACCCATGGAGGAGATACTGTATGTATACCCAGGTTGCTAACCTCCCTGTAACCCGGGCTCCTTAGTTCTCCAGCGGCTGTTTACAATGGGATAGTGAAAGAGTCGTGCCCACGAAATGACCCTTTCTACTACAGTAAAAACATACTCTCTGTTAACGCCGAACAACAGACTGCTTTCCAGAGCGAGTTGTACCACCCAACTGCATAAGTTCCTCAGATCAGGTTTCCTTTGCCCCTGGACCTCCCGCACCTTGGGCTGTCTCTTTATGCGTCTGGCAAATCCACACGGATAGCCAGAGACATGACCACCTCAAGAGAAACTTGAGTTTCATACATGACTAAGGCATCCTTCACCCTTACTGATAGCCCTTCACAGAACTGGCTACGGAGCGTGGGGTAATTCCACTTAACGTAGTAATAAACTTGGCACTCCGTATGTGAACAAAATAGAGCTTCCTTTTATTTGTGCATACAGACAAAATGGTTATGAACGTTTTTGATCCGTCACCAGACCTTCATGAGAATATTCTTTAACATGAACTGGAAGTGGAGGGATGCTCTGTAAACGACAATGAGCGTCCGAATTATATGGACCTGCTGCAGCGGGTATGTGCTCTGGAACAGGTAGGCACCATAACCCAGGGAAAGCGCATCGGGTAGAAGCAAGTCAATTGCAAGTGAGCAGCGCTGTGTCCCAGTCCGAGAGTGCGCCGTGCAGCAGGAGGAACGTTCCTCCTGCTGCACGGTGTCATGCACGGAGTCATGGTCCCCAAACCTGTTGTGTTAGGGTGCTGCAAAACGACAGTGTGTAGATCTGCCACCTCCAGGCTGAGCTGCTGCACTTGCCCTGTCAGAGCAGTGATAGGATCCATAATGGATAGAAAAAACGTTCAGTCAGAGCTAATGTCATAACTCGGGTCGTCCCGTGTCCCGTGACCAGGTGCTCCTTCTCTGTCTCTAACGCTAGGGGGTGCCCTAAGTCTCCCTGCTCCCCGGATTACTTCTGATGGTGAAGATGCCGTGGTCTTGTACTTTTCATGGCTCCTGAATCCGCCCACAGTCGGTACCCTTCCCCCACCCAGGGAAGAGGGGAGAAATAGTATAGCGTAATACACCAACCAGACTAACTATGCAATACAAACAGTGGTATTGAAAAATACCAAACAAACAAATATACTCACATACAACAGAGGAATGCATCGGGGAGTGGAGGATGGGGTCAAACCAAAATAGGAGAAGAAAGGGAATTATCACACACTCAAAATCTAGCAACAGACACAGATAAATCCACCAAACACTTTCTCCAATAATAATCATCAACAACCTCCAGCCATACAGCATAAGCTAACTCTGACAATGAGTTCTAGCCAGGACCCAGTTTATATAGGAGATGAGAGTGACTAATTGTGCTGAGCTGAGAGACTTAGCACCAAGAGCTCTCGACTTAGCAGATTAACCCCTGCAGTGCCAAAATAAATTTGCACTGTTTAATAAGAAAGTGAAGTGCTTATAATCAGTGCAGGAGTAGGAGAAATCAGTCGCTGCGGTCTTCTGGTTCCTCTCTGTCGCAGTAAACCCGTGACAACACCTCATAGTCTTATATGTAGTATAATGCACAGCCCATTGTCCTACATGCAGTATAATGCACCCCCATAGTACTCCTCCATATAGTATAATGCACTCCCCATACTCCTCCATATAGTATAATGCTCACCCCTTAGTTCTCAATATAGTATAATGCACAGCCCATATTTATCCATGTAGTATAATGCACTCCACATGGTCTTCCATAAAGTATAATGCACTCCCTTTACTCTTCCATATAGTATAATGCACAGCCTATCGTGTTATATGTTCCCCATCCAGGTATATGTCCCCCCACCTTATGTTAATATATATATATATATATATATATATATATATATATATATATATATATATATATATTGCTCAAATTCTGCACCCAAAGGCCATTACAATGTTTTAAAGTGTGCACTGAGAAAAGTATCTGTTTGAATTGAATATTATTATTATTATAGCACCATTTATTCCATGGCGCTTTACATGTGAGGAGGGATATACATAATAAAAACAACACATTAATGTAATCATAAAGCACTACCATACATTGAGGCCGAGAGCAAAATTTGTGAACTCTCCCAAGACAATTAGAGGGTATACACTCAAATGGACTGCTCCAAGCAGATACAAACATGTATAAAAAATTCATTTATTGAAAAAATCAGATAAAAGGTATTCAAAATTTATATGTACATGCTAAATGCATCAAGAGACTTAAGCAAATTAATATAAGCCCTGTGAACCCTAGAATAGTTTCAACATGGTTCCAACGATATATGCTTACCCATTATAGTCAGGGGAATGTCCCCACTTCGCCCCGCAGCCCCAAGAAAAAAAAATATTAGCAACATATAAAATAATAAAAAATGATGGAGACCAGACTCATTATAGAGAGGCTACTGAATTATTATGGGGCTGCGAGGCGAGGTGGGGACATTCTTCTGACTATAATGGGTAAGCATATATCCTTGGAACCATGTTGAAACTATTCTAGGGCTCACTGATGTATTGTAAATTTCCCTTGATTGTTAAAGCCAGTGGGCCTTTGTACAGATTTGGCTTTGGATGTTTGCTTCCATGGGGTACATGGTGTTGTCCTCCCAGAGTCTCTGCTTGCCTTCAGATTTCCTCCACTTAAGTCTCTTGATGCATTTAGCATGTACATATAAATTTGGAATACCTTTTATCTGATTTTTTCAATAAATGAATTTTTTATACATTATGTTGTTTGGGACATTTGTGCTCTATTTTTCTGCGTTTATAAAAACAAGTACAATAATCTTGAACAATACAAGTCACAACTGGTACAGGAGGAGAGAGGACCCTGCCCGCGATGGCTCACAGTCTACAAGAGAGGGGTGAGGATACAGTAGGCGAGGGTAGAGCTGGTCGTATAGCGGTTTGGTGGATCGGTGGTTAATGCAGGCTGTAGGCTTGTCGGAAGAGGTAGGTCTTCAGGTTCTTTTTGAAGGTTTCGATGGTAGGTGAGAGTCTGATATGTTGTGTTAGAGAGTTCCAGAGTATTGGTGATGCGCGAGAGAAATCGTGTATGCGATTGTGGGAGGAGGAGAAAAGAGGATAGTAGAGAAGGAGATTTTGTGAGGATCGGAGGTTGCGTGCAGGAAAGTACCGGGAGATGAGGCCACAGATGTATTGAGGAGTCAGGTTGTGGATGGCTTTGTATGTCATCGCTGGGGTTTTCTACTGGAGTCTCTGGGTAATGGGGAGCTAGTGAAGAGATTGACAGAGGGGAGGGGCCAGGGAATAGCGGGAGGACAGGTGGATTACTCAGGCAGCTGAGTTTAGAATAGATTGGAGGGGTGCGAGAGTGTTAGAGGGGACGCCACAGAGCAGGTGGTTACAGTAGTTGAGGCGGGAGATGATGAGGGCATGGACTAGGGTTTTTGCAGATTCTTGGTTTAGGAATGTACGGATCAGTGCAATATTTTTGAGTTGAAGGCGGCAAGAAGTGGAAAGGGCTTGGATATGTGGTTTGAAGGAGAGATCAGTGTCAAGGATTACCCCGAGACAGCGAGCTTGTGGGACTGGGGAGAGTGGGCAGCCGTTTACTGTAATAGATAGGTTCGTTGCGGGGGTTGCGTGAGATGGGGGAAAGACGATGAATTCTGTTCTAGCGGAGAAGAAGGATGAAATAGCCGATAGAAATTGAGGGATTCTGGTTAGTAGGGAGATGATATCTGGTCCAGAGATGTAGATCTGTGTGTCATCAGCATAGAGATGATACTGAAAACCATGAGATTCTATGAGCTGTCCCAGGCCAAAAGTGTAAATGGAGAAGAGCAGTGGCCCTAGAATTGAACCTTGCGGGACTCCAACAGATAGGGGGCGAGGTGAGGAGGTGGTGTGTGAGTGGGAGATGCTGAATGTCCGGTAACTTAGGTATGAGAGATCCAGGATAGGGCAAAGTCTGTGATGCCAAGGGATGAGAGGGTCCGCAACAACAGGGAATGGTCCACTGTGTCAAAGGCAGAGGACAGGTCCAGGAGGAGGAGGATAGCGTAATGTTGCTTGCTCGTGATAATCTGATAAATCCCATGTTTATTCCCCACCTTACAAGCATGGGGAATGTAATATACACCTGACTATATGGGATATATGTTGATTCCCCTATTATCTAGTTATAATCCATGTTCATTCCATGTCTAAGATGACTCGGAAATCTATTATACCTCTATATTTTTGCACCAATAAGTTATGTTGATCTTTCTTATTTATTCAATTTGTTCATTCTTGATAGTACGCGGCCATTTATAATACAGCCCCCTCCATGTATTTTAAGTTTGTGAGTGTCAGTTTCATCAGTATTTTGTACCTGAGCTGCTCCCACTTTTATCATGGGGGTCTGCTGCGCCCTGCTAGTGTATTAGTTTTGTAATTTTGTGTTATTGACTCCTACTATTTTCTGTGACTTCTTTTAGTTTATATTCTTTTTCTGTGAATTATTAATTTTAGGTAGGGCAGGAAAAAGAGGTGCCTTAGCGAGGAACTGGTCAATGCTTACAGGGCATCAGTTTGGTCTATTTACTGTACAGGTGGTTAATAATGATGTCAACATATTTTTATTATTAAGGGGACCGAAAGTTTAATTTTTATTTATTTTTGGTTGCCATTATTACATTTCACAACATACAATGTATATGTTTGTGAGAGCTCCTCAGCCACCAGGAGGGATGGATTTAGACCCCATCTGGAGGGTCTCATCTTTAGAACCTTAAAGCTACGTTCCCATGATGAGCTTTTAATGTTTAGCCTATTAGGCTACTTGCATTTTTATTGCTGCTTTTTTTGTCTTTTATTGGTTTGTCATGGTTTTAAATAAAGCGGCTTTTTTTTATATACTTCCTTGTATTTGGCTTTGATAAAACTTTATTGATAGTCATGTGCAGGATTACATGCATTTTCAATATGTTTCCGCCGCAGAAACGCATTATTAACACATGTGCGTTTTTTCTGCATCTAACGCAAGTCTGTAGAAAAAATTTGCACAGAAAAGACCTGAAAATCCCCAAAACTGGCATGTTGTGGACTTGGAACACGCACCGCAGGTCCAATTACGCATTGTAAAATAAAAGCACAGAAGGCGGGAGATCTCTATAAACCCCATCCATGTTGCTGGAAATGGAAGATTCTGTCTGTGGTTTGACGCAGCGAAAATACGCAGCATAGAAAGCTCATCGTGGGCACAGCTGGACTAGTAAATGGATGAGGGTTCACTTGGTAGCAGGGGCTGCATCCTCCGATATACCGAATGTGAAGGAGCCACGCTGCTGTCCCAATATGGGAGCTGCAATTAATAAGATTTTTCTATGTACAACCCCATCCCTTCCCCTCCTAACAGATTAAACTTTTTTTTTAAATAAGCCCCTTAGAAAAAGAATGCAACACACAAAGTTGAAATTTTCTACAATTTTTATTTGAAAAATTAAGTGTGAAATAAAAATATCCATCTCACAGTTTAAGAAAAGGAAAAAAAAAAAATCACCGACTGTTTCTTAATATTGATTGATCCAAATCTCCCCAACTTCTGCACATTTCATGGTTTCCCCCAGTATCCCTCCCGCCCTCCCACCACCCTCTTGTACCCCAACACACACACATTTATTTTTTTTCAGTGTTTAACCACAATAGTGAAGAACTTGTGAACATTAACACATCAGAGCTAAGAATAAGTGTGCACAGAGTCTTTTTGAGGAGTTTTTAGAGAGGCTTTGTGGAGTTTCCGCTCAGTTTCTGCTCCAAAACCTCCCCCCCCAAAAAAAAAAAAAAAAAAAAAAAAAAACAACAACAAAAAAAACTTCTCAGTGTGTAGTGAAATGCATAGACTGTACTGTTATGTGAGAGCACACTGGTGCTGGTAGTGCGTACAGTAAAAAAAAGGGCAGAATAATTTTTTCTATGCAAGATTCAGAATTTTCTCATCGAATTACATTTCTGTGATTGGGTTGTCGATAGGTATGAGGGACATGTATGAAAGTTGGTGGAAGGACAAAATCCATAGCCACCTACGGGCATTTTATTTCTCTAGGGTTGGTCTGATTGGCTGCAGAGCCTTCCTTTATTACATCATATTTCATGAACATCCCTAATAAATCCAACACTGTAAATTAAAGTGTCAAAATGTCAAAACCCAGTTCTAGACCCCCCACTCCTCATTGTAATAGTACTGGTGACAGAACAAGTAATCATGGCGGCTTGTTTAGTGCAATTAGAAATAAAGTAAAACGTAATTAGTGATTAAAGTGACGCAGGGACCCAAGATCTTCTCTTGGAGAAAAATCCCGGTGAAGGAAATACAAATACAATCTAATGTCTAATTTTTAATTCAGGTCAAATAATTTAGTCTTCTCTAAAGGACAAACAATTCACTAAGACAAAGATGGGGCAGATAGGTAGGGTATAGCCAAGCCTTGACTGTGGAAACAATGCCAGGCAGCTGTGGGTAAAGCTGGGAATTGTTCAACTAACCAAAGCCTTGGTCAGTGAAGTAGATAATTCACTAACGCCAGGCAGCTGAAAGGAAAGTAGGTATTGCATGACTAAGCTACACCTTGACTGGTGAAAGAGGAGGACACCTGAATGAAATGGAGGTTTTGCACAACAGAGCCATGCCATGACTGTTACCGAAGTTATTAATGTCAGGCAACTGAAGGTAGAGCTGGGTATTGTATAGTTACACCAAGGTTTGGCTGGTTGAGTGGAGTTTACCAATACCAGGCAGCTAGAAGTAAAGCTGGGCATGGTTAAGTCAAGCTTTGGCTGATGAAGTGGTGAGTTATTGTTATTTTTTGGAAATGGTTATCAGAGGAGATTATAGCCCTCTAGAGTGATTAACTACCAATTCCAAGCAGCTGGAAGTAAAGCTGGTCATTGTATGGTTAATACTAAGGGTGCTTTCACATTGCATTTAGGCATCCGTTCAGTGGCTCACATTGGGGCTTATGTCAAAACCCCAGAACTTTGGGAATGTATGTGCCGAAGGGGCCATAGACTATAATGGTGCCGACAGAGGGAACATGCGCTCTGCCATGCATCATTTTTGAGCATGTGAGCCTACTGGAGGCAGACACTCAGACATTTGGGTGTCCATCTCCAGTAGGCGTACATGCCCAAAAATGAAGCACGGCAGAGCGCATGTGCTCTCTGTCAGCACCATTATAGTGTATGCCCTCACTGACGCATACACCCAAATCCCATTTTGATGGGGGTTTGGACTTAAGCCTTAATGAAAGCCACTGAACAGGTGCCAAAATGCAGTAGGTAAGCACCCTAAGCCAGGTTAAATGGAGTTTAGCAATACAAGGTAACAGAAGGTAAAGTTAAAATTCTCCATCAATGCCAGGCAGCTGGAGATAAAGGTAGTCACCTTTAAACCAGAAATTAATCAGTTCTGAGGTGGAGGATTAATGACATTTCTTACTGTGTAAGTTACAACACTACATGGAAAAACATAAAAAGTGAAACAAAAAGTAATTCTGAATTCCCTGCCCACCCCCCACCCACCCCAGACAAAAGGATTATACTCTGCATACATAAACATTTTACATGTCATGACCACATAGGACAGAGATCTAATTAGCATAGTTGGCCATGGGCATGCCATGAGGTATGTTCTGCTGGTACAATTCGTTTGTATGGAAGCCAGGCATATAAACTGGGTGGTTATAGTGGATTTGGGCCGTAGGGAAGCCTTGAGCGGTGGCTAATTGCGGCAGGGAAAAGTGCTCTGCATTATTAGGTGAAAGGGATTGGATAACTTCGGGGTGTCCACCAATGTTCTCCCTCAGGTACGGGTTCACCTGACGCTTTCCTTTCTGTCGGCGGTTACAAAACCACACCCGGACAACCTGGAATAGATGAAACACATGAAAAATGGGAAAGGGTTACAGCTAAAATCTATGTATCTAGGGAAATTAAAAGGAGCACAAGCCTCAAATTTGAATAAAAAAAATGGTGCCAACAATGACAGCCCAACAACCACACCATATAAAAATAAAGAGGCAGCACACAAGATTAGGAGGATGAGAAGTGCAATACATTTTCCATCAGCCCCTATGTGCAGGGCGCTGTTTCACTGCAGGATAGGGGCTGATTACCAAAGTATTGCACTTTTGACCATCCTAATCTTGTGTGCTGCCTTTTTTTAATTAATATTTATCTACCCTATTTGGAAGAATTGACGCAGCACCAGCTCCAAAACTAGAGATAGGTGCCAGCTCACTGGTTGTAGCCCAACAAGCAGAAAATATCAAAATAAAAAAGCAGAGCAATGACTGTCACAAGAGTGGACAATATCCATTAACTCCCAATCCGTGTGTAACAGCAAAGACTATCTATGCAGACCACTTACGGTTTTATCCATTCCAAGCTCTCGGGCAATCTGGGAGATCTCCTGTGCTCCTGGCTTGGTGCAGTTAAGAAAGTAATTCTCCAGTCTCTGTTTTACATTATTCTCGATACTTGTGCGATGCTTTCTCTTTGGGGCTGGGGGACGTGCCTCACCTTTAAGAAGCTTTTTGGTAAAAAAAAAAAAAAAAGACAGAATTTGTTTTTTTTAGTACTAAACTTAGATTAATAGGGAATTAAGGGTAAGGGTTCTGAGAGCCCCTTTCTGGTGCCAGTTCATACCAACCCCAATGTTGGTGCGGGAGGCCTTGTTGTTCTATGACCCTCCCATCAATTTCTTGCAACCCTAATGATGGCTTTCACTCCTCCATTCCCACTAAATTGTAATTTCTCTACTTTAAATGAGCCTCAAATAGGTTCAGATCATCCATTGGAAGGGCAAATAGAGTCAAATTGATCATGAGCCCCATAGTAGCTTCAAGAGATTATTCCATGGATAAACAGAAAGAGGTTCTCATCATGAAAGATTGCTTAAAGTCAATGCCACGTAGAATCTCTACTTTCATGATTTCTACTCACCTCCTCCGGACTGGCTTTTTTATCCAAGTCATTTAACCACTCTGTTAGTATTGGCTTCAGCTTGCACATATTCTTAAAGCTGAGTTGTAGCGACTCAAAGCGGCAGATAGTCGTCTGGCTAAATGACTTGCCTGGAAAACAAAAGATAAAAAATTTCAGATACTCAAAATTCCAAGAAATAATCTCCAACCAGTTGTCCATTACAAAGCTCTACACGAGACCTTACCGTAAAGCACTCCTAGGGCATAGCCGAGATCCGCTTGAGTGTACCCTAGGCTCACACGCTTAGATTTTAGAGTCTTCGTAAACGCCTCCATTTCAGAAGATGTTGAACCTTCCTCCTCCTGTGGCTAAAACAAAAGATATTAGGACAAATTAACAAATATATGAAATGTTCACCAATTTTCAGATGAAAACAAGACAGGGATTGCTAGGTTGACAGTTTTAGATGTCCATTCATTATGCAGACATCTTTAGTACAAAGACTAATGCTTGTGTGCTCCAAGATTAAACATGGTCTGGAACAGTGGTCTCCAACCTGCAACTCTCCAGCTAATTCAAAGCTATAGCTAATGGAGCTATAGTTTTACAACTGCAGGGTGGTGACAGAAATTAGAGGCCACAAATCTACAAGATCAAGTTCTTAGATTGGACAAATTCATGAGCACAAGGTTTGATCCAACCAGTATTAGCAGTACACGTCATTCAGAGAACAAGTTCAGGAGTTCAGACAGCGGTAACTTCACCTTTTACTTAACCCCTGGTCACAATGCAGATCAAAGGTTAAGTGGAAGGTTTGGTTAAGCTAACAGGATGCCAGAGGGCCATGATACAAGGTGAAGTCTACTCAATACAGTAAGACCATGAGCTGGAAACAAGATGGAATTATTTAAGAATTAGGTCTCCTCAATACAACAAAACAAAGCATTCAGTAGTATATAAGATTATAGAATAGCCTCAAAATAACAAGACCAAGACTTCAGGACTGCATAGGGTCACCTCAATATGACAAAACAAAAAGGTCAATACATATTGTGACTACAGGAACTAATTATCTCTTGGGGTTCCTCAATATTATGTCTAAAACTACACAGTACAAGCTTAAAAGATGCTTAATAGTTCCCCATAATATCATACAAAGTTCTAGATTAATTACACTTGGCACAGCTACATGGGCTGATCTCCATGCGGGACAGATCGCTATCTAAGGTTGCACTGGGGCTTGGTTTGTATGCAAACTGGCCTGGGGTTAGGAACTTGCAATAATCAGAGACCTTGTTGGTAGCTGCTGTATTGCCACCAATTGGGGTAATTTGCCAGTAGGCAGCAGCACCCCATGCCTAGCTGTAATAGAAAGTGGAAGGAAGATTGGGGGGCTGCACTTAGCTGTCATTACCGATTCCTCCTCTTCATCCGTCTTCTGGTTCCCGTTGTCCACAAAGTTTGGCATCTGCTCTTCACAATAATTTTGGTGTCCTCCAACAGGGAGGCCGAGGGTCTCGGTGGCATGATCCAATTGTGGCGGTGTATTCCATTGGAGTACAGGTTGTACTCCAAGGTCTCCAGACTCCGATTTCATCGGCATGCAGCAGTAATTCTGCTGATAAGTTAGGCCAGCGCTAAATGTCCATTCGTCTTGCATAAGGCCAGAGCCGTTTGTATAAAAATTAAAGGCATGCTGCTGATTCATTACTGATTCCAACTGAAAGACCAACGCTGTGCTCAGACCGATAGAATTAAATAGGATGTTGGGCTGATCCTGAAGAGCCTAGAATCATGTATATTCCCATACAGAAAGTCCTGATTGATCTCTGGAGTGGATGAGGTGACAGACGTTCACCTAAAAATCAGAGAAAAGTTCCATAAAGTTCTTGGTATTGCTGGGATAGTTGCAAGACTCCTTTTCCAGAAGCTCCTAAGTAGAGACAACTTTGCTTGAAAGGAATGCTGTCCTAGCAATAATCTAATTCAGTAAGAAAGGGGCTATTTACATAACTGAAGACCCGCCTATAGAGCTTGCCCTCCTAGGTGATTGGCCCTCTTAAAAAATAAATAATTCCCCTTCCAAAGACCATGAAGATGGGAAAAAAGGAGCAAACTGATTGGAAAGCAGTATTTGTGGTTTTCTAGTGGGTTCATCTGGAGGTTACGCCCCCATTGTTTTATGCCCCCCATACCTGTAGTCAACAGGTTATATCTGCAAACACCCAGTGTAAGCTGTCTGTCTGGTATACTGATGTCCCTACACTGAAGAAAATGAATATTCAGCAGATCAGGACTTTACAAACTTCAGCCCCAAACATTATCTGTAATAAACCCATTTACTGCCAGTAATCACCCAGAGAGCTTCCATCTATGCCCAAAGAGTCACATAGGTGTGCTAATGTCAGGACAGGGCAGACTAATAAAGAGCTGGATGGATGGATTATTGGATAGATGGATGGGTGTATGGATGAGTGAAAGGATGGATTATTGGATGGGTAGATTATTGGATGGATGAGTGAATGGATGGATGGATTATTGGGTGGATTATTGGATGGATGTATGGATGAGTGAATGGATGGATGGGTGAATGTATGGGCGGCTTATTGGATGGGGTGAATTATTTAGATGGATGGATCAGTGAATGGATGGGTGTTTTATTGGATGGATGGGTGGATTATTGGATGGGTGGGTGTATGGATTAATGGATGTGTGGATTAATGGATGTGTAGATGGATTATTGGATGGATGGATATAAAAATGAAAAAAGCTGGCAGCACTCAACTTTTTCTTTTGTATTGATGATTAAGGAGGAGTGTTCACTTGAAATGCGTTAATGCGAGCGTTACACTAACGCTAGAGCACCTGTCATCATGACTTTTCATGTCCTTTGTACGAATGCCATTTAAATAAAGAAACTATTTGTGAAGCTGGACTATTTCTTCTCTTATCGCTCATTTGGACTGCTGTAGAGCCATTGTCCGAACTCTGATGGGGGTGAACATCAATGTTGAGTTGGAATCCACATTATTGTTAAACTTTTATTAAGCCGTATGTACAACAGGCAACGTTTCAGCTCCACAGACTTCGTCCAGTAGAAATGTTGCTCTATAATTTGGTTTGGCTACAACCAGTGAGCTGGCACCTATCCTTTACTCTGAAACTGGTGCTGCTTCATTACTCCTGTTGATAGATATACAAAAAAAAAAAGCAGCGCTCCAAAAGTTACTTGTGAAAAAAAGTGGATGTTTATTCACCCATCATGTGCCACAAGATTTCTGATCTAAAATAACTGAGTATTTCACACATGGCTGTGCATGGTGGTCACTTTTGCCTAGATAGATAGATAGATAGATAGATAGATAGATAGATAGATAGATAGATAGATAGATAGATAGATAGATAGATAGATAGATAGATAGATAGATACAAATTTGGCAGCACTACCAAAAGAAACCGGGTGCAATAAAACCTGTTAAGGTAATGTCCAAACTTCCAAAATAGAAAATCAGAAAAGAAACAGACGGCACTCCAAAAATTAAAGTGAAAAAACTGTGGCTTTACTGATCCATTAGCAGCAATGTTTCGGCAGAATTCTGGCTTGAGAAAGGCAGAGAATTCTGCAGAAACGTTGCTGCTAATGGATCAGTAAAGCCACAGTTTTTTCACTTTAATTTTTGGAGTGCCGTCTGTTTCTTTTCTAATTTTCTAGATAGATAGATAACACTGGCCAACAGTGAAAATGTTTCTGAAATGAAAATAGCTGGTTTGTAATAATTTTAGCATCCTAAAAACGAATATGTTACTTAAAAATCATTATTAGCTCTTGTTGCTGAGATACAGGTCATTTAAGATTATTATGCAGGAAAATAGGGAAATTTTGAATTTTCAACAAATGTGTATTGGTAAACCTGATTACAGACCTGTTGAACCAATGTCAGCCATTTTATAAATTGTGTCTGCATAGTTTGTACTAATTGAAGTCTCTTTCTCTTGTTGCAGTAATTTTGTGGAGAGAATTTACACTTTGAAAATGCCTCGTAAATGTGCAAATATTGTTAACAATTTTTGTTACGTGTGTGGTTATGTGACATTTGCCAACCAAAGAAGACCAATTACTCCACTTGTGAAGACTGCTTACCATCATTACTTTGCTTATACGTGGCACTTAAATACGTGGCACTTATACGTGGCACTTAAATACGTGGCACTTATATACGTGGCATTTTGAGACCTATAATTTTTCCACATTTTGGTCCACAGAGTCATGTGAGGTCTTGTTTTTTGCGGGACGAGTTGACGTTTTTATTGGTAACATTTTCGGACACGTGACCATTTTTTATCACTTTTTATTCCGTTTTTTGTGAGGCAGAATAACCAAAAACCAGCTATTCATGAATTTCTTTATACCGTTCTGCGTTTGGTAAAATTGATAAAGCAGTTTTATTCGTCGGGTCAGTACGATTACAGCGATACCTCATTTATATCATTTTTTAATGTTTTGGCGCTTTTATACGATAAAAACTATTTTATAGAAAAAATAATTATTTTGGCATCGCTTTATTCTGAGGACTATAACTTTTTTATTTTTTTGCTGATGATGCTGTATGGCGGCTTGTTTTTTGCGGGACAAGATGACGTTTTCAGCGGTACCATGGTTATTTATATCCATCTTTTTGATCGCGTGTTATTCCACTTTTTGTTCGGCGGTATGGTAATAAAGCGTTGTTTTTTGCCTCGTTTTTTTTTTTTTTTTCTTACGGTGTTTACTGAAGGGGTTAACTAGTGGGACAGTTTTATAGGTTGGGTCGTTACGGACGCGGCGATACTAAATATGTGTACTGTACTGTGCAATTTATACTCTTGTAATGAATTCTTCTCGCTACCTACAGCACATACTTCCATGGCGTGTATCTAAAAAACGAGAGCTAATTAAACAATTCTGTGGGTATATTTGAGTTTCTCGACCCAAAATTAGTAATATTTGCCTATTTTCATCAAAGAAACATAAAAAAAGTTGTTTTTTGTTGGCCTGTGTAATCGATAGATAAATTAAAGATATATACATTTATAGATGATAGATACATTATAGATAGATGGATGGATAATAGATAGATAATAGATAGAAGATAGATAGATGATAGATGGATAATAATAGATAGATGATAGATAGATAATAGATATAATAGATAGATAAGAGATAAATGATAATCGGAAAAAAAAAACATCAATTTTTACTGATTATCTACTTTGGAGGTTTGGACATCACCTTTACAGGTTTTATTGCACCCGTTTTTTTTTTTTGTAGTGCTGCCAAATTTTCTTTTATTAGATAGATACATATACAAAAACTAATGGAACAGCACAATTAGCAGATCTGGGGATTTATTCTTTTATTCTGACAGAGTATAAGGCTGAACTGGATGGACAATTGTCATTTTTCAGCCTTGTTAACTAGGTTATTAATTATATATAGTGGGTGCCAAGCCGCCATAAAAACGTCCAATATAAAGAGGGCTTGAAAAAGATTCTGTGAACCGAAGCGTTGCCACCAGGGTTGAATCCTTTTTTTTGCATCTATATTGGGGTGCTGCCTCTCTTTTTTATATGATAGATAGGAGATGATTCTTTGCTGTTACACACTGGGAGTCAATGGAAATCACTCTTGTGCTCTGCTAGGCGAGCTTCCCTCAAACTTTGTCACCCTTCCGCCATCACCTATAGTGACCTAGACAATGTTCTATATCATTCCTGCCATCAGGTTAATAAAGACCCCCTGCCACCAAGTGCTGGCTGGGACCAGACATGGAAAATCTTGTTAGGTGCTGATAACACCATACAGGGACCTAAACAGACCCCCATGGCCCAGTGTTTGCTCTTCTCTGGGGTCAGACAGCCTGGGCTGAGATAAGGCCAGGGCTGTCATTTGACTTCATACAGTTTGGTGCAGTATTTGTGAGGTTAGAGCTCTTCTTTGGCAGTCATATGGAGGTTAATAGATTAATTACTGGTATTCTTGGCTGATTGTGATCAGCTAACCTTACTAGGTGCTGTGAAGCTTCCTAATCACATTATCTGGAGGGCCCATACACACAGCGGAGCTTTTATAGTCATTCACCCCGACAGACCCCAATGGGTGTCCATTTTTGGACATTACTGCTATGTTGCATGTCTTAGGGTGACAACAAAATGTCATCTTATGTCAAAGTCTAAATAATTATTTTCCCAATTATATGACTTGGATGGTCGACCGTTTATCCATCACTTTCTTCCATATATATATACATTCATGTATTTGGATGTTTTTGTGCATAGTAATGTAATGTCATCCTAAAATAATGATGGAGGACCAGTTGGTCATGTGTGTGTCCAGCTGAGCCACCAAAACAAAACCTGCAATTATCTTGTGTAGGATGGAAACCAGTGGATCGCCCCACTCAGCTCTGCCCAGGGGGTCAGAGTAGAAAGGAGCCTGTGAGAGGCCAATGCCTCCAGGCATTGATTCATTGTTAGCAGGGTCCATCCCCCAAGCCAGCTGATCCCTCTTCCTTGGGATTCCTTCACTGGGGAAAACATGCCCACAATTGCATTAAACTGGTTTGTCCACATTCTGGGAGCTCAATGTAAAACAAGAGGTGACAACCCCCAAACCAGTGACTTTGAACCTGCTGTGCCATTGATTAGGTGCTTTGTGGAGTCTTATCAGTTAATTCTCAGCTTCCTAATTACATCCAATTTGCCGTAATTTTATGGGAAAAATTGGATTACAGAATACCTCCTAAAAAAAAATAAAATAAAAAATACTCCACTTTTTGTGCATAC
The DNA here is from genome assembly GCF_051348905.1 of Ranitomeya variabilis. NCBI lineage: Eukaryota > Metazoa > Chordata > Amphibia > Anura > Dendrobatidae > Ranitomeya > Ranitomeya variabilis. The sequence goes on along the minus strand of NC_135233.1, from coordinate 252,655,861 downwards.
ACATTATGCTGCAGACACCCAGATCTCTTTTTGTGACTATGGGACTGTTCTGAGTATTTTTCCAGCAGCTCCCTTGGCCTCATCAGTGGTGTCCGATAGCATCTGCCATATCTGCTTAGCCTTTATTCTAATTCAGTAAAACCGTTATTTACACACATTTAATTCTCAAAGCAGACCCATGAAGAATATGGGAGATTATTGTTACATGCAGGTTCTCTTCAGAAAATCCTGCAGCACCTTTAATGTTACTGTCGGCCTCTTGACAGCCTCCAGGACCAATACTCTTCCTGCCTTTTCACTTTTGAAGGCCGTTACGTTCTAGGTAGAGTTATTGTTGTGCCAAATTTCAACCCCTTTTTGATGATCTTCACAGTGTAGATTTACGGTAATGCCTTGAAAAAAATTTTTGTGTAAGTTCCCTGACTGAAAACTTTCCACACAGAGAACCTTTGCTGTGTTGTCAGCTGTTCGTGGACCAGAAAAATGTAAGGAAAATCCTCCTACAAAAGCAAAATTTTCTTGGAAGTTAATCAGAATCCCTGTAAATGACGGTGTCTGTACACGGACTACTGTGTAACATGAAAATGTGATTGGCTGATTACTTCAATTTTGTTTTTACTTTCAAGCTTATGTCCCATCCCGAGGACACCGATAAGTTGGTGAAACATTTTGGGAGTGAGGGGACATATGTTGTGCCCATGATTTATTTTATACGCCCATAGCTTGCCTATGAGCCATGAATTGATGGTACAACGGGGAGATATCTTGCTATATACAAGTTCAAGAAATACATTGCCCCTTTAGGGTTATTTGCAGATTAGAAATATAAAGCCTGGCCCAGGTCATATAGTCTCCACAAGGGTAAAATTAAATGTCCTCCATATTTATCCAATCATCATAGGATATTCCAGGCAACTGGCATCATTTGGAGCTTTTCCCATTGCTTTACATCTGTTATGAGTGAATGGTGGAAATCAATAAAGTCCAGTTATTATGACACCCAATAGCGCATAACATCTGACTATAATGGGTCAGTCGTATCTCTGTGAGCACCACTCACCTGACCCTGATCTCATAAGATATAGCATCTAGCTGAGGTGGAATTTTTTAGAATTTCCCATGGGTTTTTAGGCCTTGTCCTATGCAGGGGTCAAAATGGCCTAGAGCCTGTATCGGTAGAATAAGCTGGTCATATGTGCAATTTCAGTTGATATATAATCAAGACCTTTTAGTGGTTTCTACTAAGGGTACTGTCACACAGTGCCATTTTCTTCGCTACGACGGCACGATCCGTGACGTCGCAGCGTCGTATGATTATCGCTCCAGCGTCGTAGACTGCGGTCACACTTTGCAATCACGGCGCTGGAGCGATGCCGAAGTCCCCGGGTAACCAGGGTAAACATCGGGTTACTAAGCGCAGGGCCGCGCTTAGTAACCCGATGTTTACCCTGGTTACCAGCGTAAACGTAAAAAAAACAAACAGTACATACTTACATTCCGGTGTCTGTCCCCCGGCGTTCTGCTTCTCTGCACTGTGTAAGCACCATAGCCGGAAAGCACAGCGGTGACGTCACCGCGTCACCGCTGTGCTCGCTTTCCGGCCGGCAGGCGCTCACAGTGCAGAGAAGCTGAGACGCCGGAGGACAGACACTGGAATGTAAGTATGTACTGTTTGTTTTTTTTACGTTGTTTACCCTGGTTACAAGCGAACACATCGCTGGATCGGTGTCACACACAACGATCCAGCGATGTCAGCGGGTGATCAAGCGACGAAAGAAAGTTCCAAACGATCTGCTACGACGTACGATTCTCAGCAGGGTCCCTGATCGCTGCTGCGTGTCAGACACTGCGATATCGTAACGATATCGCTAGAACGTCACGAATCGTACCGTTGTAGCGATGAAAATGGCACTGTGTGACAGTACCCTAAGGGTGTATAGATAAAAGGTGCAGGAAATAAATATATCTTGGTACCGTGTTAGCCAGTAGATAGACAAATATTTAGAATTGAGAGTCCTCAGTGGTTGATACCTTTAGCCATTAAAAGGTATCAACCACTGTAGATAAAAGGTGCAAAGGTAGCAGTCATATCTAGGCCCAAGGGGCCATAGGGGGCAGAGAGGCCATAGGACTACACAAGGAGACATCAGTGCGATAAATGATACTATAGATGAGGGTCTCCGTTATGGACTTGACATTGGGACCTGGAAGGTTTAGATCAGTTTTGTGGCCATACGGTATTAGATCTAATACACATTTTTAGTCACTGGGAAGGAAAATTGATGATGTTGTAACTTCATTTTCAAAGGAACTGATATGAACTTAATTTTAAGAATTTGCATTTTTTTGTTGGGGGAAGAAAAATGTAAATTTTAAATTTTTTAAAAAATTTTCATCTGATGCACGTTTCATTTTAATATCATTACTTTAGAAGCACAATTTTGGAAGATGGAGATGGCTGTACAATAACCATCATAAGTCATTCAATTGTACTGAAGGATCATTATTTGTAATGTAATTTTAAGATGTACCCTTTAACATTTTTTTCCCGAAAAGTTGCATAACAGGTAGTTTACCACCAGAACTACGAATGAGATAAGTTTCTTATCTCCTCTTCGCAATGATGTTGGGTTGTTGATAGTTAGTTTCGGGCCTTTGTCTCCATTTTTTGACGATTCCATACCAAATAAATACAAAATGATAAAAGCCCTGTTTTCATCACTGCACCTTTCATCAGAGCCCTGTGGATCTCATTGTGTTGGATTTTGGAGAGCTCACCAATATCTACAAGGACAGTGGAGGCAGATAGTTCTTATAACCAGTAAGGAAAATTTTCTGCCAAAATTTCCAGTTTTTGGGAAAGGTACTGGTCAACGCTTTACGACTTGTCCCAAACTCCACCAAGCATAGCTTACGGGGATGAAAAAAAAAAAGTTTTGGGCACAGAATTTATAATTGCCAACTTTTTTTTGTATGGATAGTGGCCAATATGGTCAGCAACATCTCTACCAAATCCAATCCTATTGATAATTATAGCTGCCCCAATTCCAGGTTAATTAAAGCTGAACAATTTTTGCAATGGAGTCCAAGTTGATTGTCGCCTACCCCCCACATGACTGATTGTTCATTTTAAAGAGATATTTAGACTACATTCAAGGAAAACTACTAGGCACCTGGAAAAACCCTTTAAGGTGTTTTACTGTAGATCTAATTATCTGATCTCCCTGTCCAAAGTCAGGGACACTCCTCCAGTCTTCTCTAGGAATGTGTTTAAAGGTCTCATCAAAAAGATTGGGAAGGGGGGGGGGGGGGGTTGTGATCAAGGTGAATACTTTTGTGGGCTTTGCCCTTGGGGGCAAGGGAAGAGCATTACGCATGTGAAAGAAGATTCACAGGGACTGAAAAGCCATTGGTGAAAGAAGGGAAAAGGTCTAAAGAGGGAGGAGAATCAGGTGAAAAACCTATGCAGATGCGAGAATCAACAGGTGGTTTCATCCTATAGGAATCCTGGGAGAAACAAAAAGTTTAACACTAAAGAAAAAAAAAAATAATTAACTGTTAAAAGTTAATTAAAATGAGTCCATGTACAGAGCCTGGGGGTGGGGGGGGATGGTATTGAACATCTCACATACAGAGGACTCCAGTGGCTTCTTCATGAGATGGCCTACCTCAACTATAGTGGGTACATGGTCACTGTATCTTCACACAGATTTTGCTGTATTGTAATTTCTGATTGTGCGTTAATGTATACCAATGGAGGGAAGCTACTTGTAATGCTATACTGAGGGGTCTAAACCGAATCATGTGACATCTGCACTTTTTTATGCTAAATTAGAGAAAATTCTTTGAAAATCAGAATTTCTGGATTATTATATTTAAGGTAAAAGGAACTATATTGGTATGTAAACTCTATTCCAATAGTTCAGGAATGTACGCCTGGCAGGGAAGCTTCAAATTGATCTCCTCTGGGTGGGCCGGAGTCTGAGAACAATACTAGAATGACAGTGAAGGCTGACAGCTACACAGGCAGCGCAGACGTATATGCCATTTGAGGGCTGTATAAAAATGGGACGCTGTCCTATATTTAGTCATCATCTGATAAAAGGGTCCGTGAATTGAGACCTTTCCCCAGAATTAAGGGGCTAAGGTGCTAGAGGAAAATAACCAAATCCTGTGGCACTGGTGACAACCCATGAGCAGGTTAAAGAAGGGACCCCAGGATATGCCCCCCAAAATTAGTGACATTTACACCAAGAAACAAACAACGGACTGAGATAAATAAAATGTCTAATTATATTCGTGAGGAAAAAGGAGTGGAACAGCATCTGCGAGAGGAAAGACACAGACAGACACACAGTATTTCTCTGATATTTTACAATTACAATTTGTGCAAAGAAAAAAAAAAATAATTTCATCATCTGAACTGTAATTGGTGGACTCTACAAGTACTGCAATAAAGATAGGAAACCGCGCCCCCCCGTTGAGCGACCTTATACTCATCAGGAGGTCTTGTCACCAGCGCTAGATTCAGCAAACGTCCATCCATAAGGTAATGGACGAATGGTATTGGTCTGTGATCAGGGCAACTTCAGAGGTCTTTAACATTTCCTATCATAGCAGGTCTAGGATCTGTGGCCTCCCCCGATGCCCCCAATATTAATAGAGACGACACAACAACTCTCCACAGAATCAAGCCCTGGGAGGGGCGTCACAGATGTCTACCATCTTCATGATGAATTTGGAATGCCCGTTTCATGTGCCACACATGGACAGATCTGGACTAAGGTTCAGCCTCTCGTCATCCACAATGTTTGCATTTCTTTTATTTATGGTATTGCCACCATCCTCCTGTGGTTGGAGACGAGAATAATGGGAAATGTCAGCTTAAGTTGGACGCAATCTTATCGACATTGTCAGATCATGGAAGCAATGACTTCTGAATCTGAGCTGAGCACCATGCGTCTATAGGGAGGTGGATAAAGCACCCAATATTGTGATTCAGCTGGTTTTAGGATTTTTTTTTTTTTGTGGAGTCATAGAAATTTAAAATGACTCAAAAGGTGACACTTATGTTGGAGCCATCACTATTGGCAAATAAGGAGCTAAAATAGGGTTACGACTTCCCACCATTCTCCAAAGAGGAAAACCCCAGTGAATCTGTATAGGATTGCTGTTTGATGGCAGCACAGAGCTACAGCCTTGAAATATGGTGCGGCCGGCGACCATCTAATGTGTGGCCAGCGTTAATTATGGCCATCATCCAGGCGACTGTCTCCAACCCAATCACAGCGTGTGTAGTCAATGAGAAGGGGTAGCTCACTCCATCAATTGTATGCACATCTTGACAGCGCCTCTCACCTCCCAATGTGACAGTGGTCAGCACCAGACAACCCTTAAATTATTCAGGTCCTTCTTTAACTTGATGGTTAATTAAAATTTTGTTCTTTAACCTTGAAAAGGGGAGAGCAACATTACGATGCTTCTATCCCTGTCTGAGCTAGAGGTGAGAAAAAAAGATTTGCAGGACCATAGTTGGGCAGCCATGTTGGTAGTCTGCGGCCACAGGACTAAAGCTCTGCAAACCTGCTCCTGTCGGCATGTCCAAGGCTATGTCATGCCACCATGATGACAGCACGCTGGGTGAGGCGTTGGGGATGCTGGCAGGTAGAAGGGACATAGGAATCTGGTCGGTTGTCTATGATCTACAAACGTGGCCATGATCCACCAACATGGTCACTAGACCATGCACTGCAAATTTTTTTGGCTGCACTCTAGTGTAAGGGTTAACTCAGCACACATCCCATGTGCAGGTCCGCTAATATAGTGCAAATATTTCTGCACTGTTCCATTATAATATATCTGCACTGAACATCTTCAAGGGAGACCACACAAAGTGGAGCTACTCCTTTAAGGGAGATTACACCATTAAGGTCTAGCACTATCTTCTCTTTCTGAAACAAAATCAATCATTTTTTTTCAGGATATATGTCCGACCTGTAATGTTTGTACAAAACAAACAGCATAAACCAGAAGGGAGTATGGTTGGAAATGCAGGTGAGTAACGGATACATAATATATATATATATATATCTATGGGGGTTACAGAACAATAGTAAGTCTATAAAAGTGCAAATGTTTCAGGAAGTAACAATCATCTTCTTTAGCTTCGGACGAATGAACTGATAGAAATGACAAGCTGTCGTGCTCCTGACTGGCTCTGTGCACTCATAGGAACACGTAGTTCTAGTCTGAGGTGGTCTTCTAGCTTGCTTGCTCGCTGTGATGATCCCACCTTCCTCGCAGAAGTGTAAAGTGAAAGCAGACAGAGGCTGGAGAACCAGGACAACGCTTGTTTAACAGTCTTGCTTTCAACACCGCTGGAAAATCTTTTTTTTTTTTTGCAAATTAAAAAAAACCAAAAAGAAAACAAACACGTTGATCATACTCTGGAAAAAAGTTTCCGGACTGATTCACGTCTTGAGCTGATTTTTTTCTGGAGTTGGGTTTTGGTTTGAATATGAGTCTGCAAGCGGAGGCGGCTAATGATGGCTGTGGGTCGGGTGGTGGAGAGAAGAGTCGTCAAAGAGAGGATTTTTAACCTCCATTTCTCCAGTCTGAAAAATAAATATAAAAAAAATATATTAGGTGGTACACAACCCCATACAGTCACTAAGCAGTCACACTACATAGGAGAATAGCAGCACCATATATAACACTCGCTAGAGTAAACCTTTTCCGCTGTTATCAATTTTCATTTTAGTGCTTTCATTTTTAAAGCTTCTTCCAAAATCCAATTTTTTTTCCCCGTTATGAATATTTGTTTTTTTGCTGAATGACACCATTCACTTTATTGCCTAATGTAGTGAAGAATGGAAAAAAGATCCCAAGTGTGATGAACTGGAGAATAATAAAAACAGCGCAATGCGGCCATTGTCTTCTGGTTGTGTAGGATAAGGGGCTGATGGAGCTGGAGCACACATCCATCTACAAACGCACCATTTAAATCTGTCTGAGTGACAGCAGTATTTTAACCCCTTCATGACCCAGCCCATTTTGACCTTAATGACCTGGCCATTTTTTGCAATTCTGACCAGTGTCCCTTTATGAGGTAATAACTCAGGAACGCTTCTACGGATCCTAGCGATTCTGAGATTGTTTTTTCGTGACATATTTGGCTTCATGTTAGTGGTAAATTTAGGTCGATAATTTTTGCGTTTATTTGTGAAAAAAACGGAAAATTGGCGAAAATTTCGCAATTTTCTAATTTTTTATTTTTATTCTGTTAAACCGGAGAGTTATGTGACACAAAATAGTTAAAAAATAACATTTCTCACATGTCTACTTTACATCAGCACAATTTTGGAAACATTTTTTTTTTTCCTAGGACGTTATAAGGGTTAAAATTCGACCAGTGATTTCTCATTTTTACAACAAAATTTACAAAACCATTTTTTTTTTAGGGACCACATCACATTTGAAGTCAGTTTGAGGGGTTTTATTTTCCCAAGAGTAAAAGGAGAAACTGGACCCCGAAAGTTGTTGTACAATTTGTCCTGAGTACGCCGATACCCCAATATGTGAGGGGGAACAACTGTTTGGGCGCAAGACAGGGCTCGGAAGGGAATGAGCGCCATTTGACTTTTTGAATTAAAAATTGGCTCCAATCTTTAGCGGACACAATGTCACGCTTGGAGAGCCCCTGTGTGCCTGAATATTGGAGCTCCCCCACAAGTGACCCCATTTTGGAAACTAGACCCCCCAAGGAACTTATTTAGATGCATAGTGAGCACTTTGAACCCCCAGGTGCTTCACAAATTGAACCGTAAAAATGAAAAAGCACTTTTTTTTTCCACAAAAAATTTCTTTTACCCTCAATTTTTTCATTTTCACATGGCCAACAAAATGGATCAAAATTTTTGGGGCAATTTCTCCTGAGTACACCGATACCTCACATATGGGGGTAAACCACTGTTTGGGCACATGGCAAGGCTCGGAAGGGAAGGAGCGCCATTTGACTTTTTGAATGAAAAATTAGCTCCAATCATTAGCGGACACCATGTCGCGTTTGGAGAGTCCCTGTGTGCCTAAACATTGGAACTCCCCCACAAGTGACTCCATTTTGGAAACTAGACCCCCAAGGAACTTACCTAGATGTGTGGTGAGCACTTTGAACCCTCAAGTGCTTCACAGAAGTTTATAACACAGAGCCATGAAAAAATCATTTTTCTTTCCTGAAAAAATATTTTTTAGCCCGCAATTTTTTATTTTCACAAGGGTAACAGGAGATATTGGGCCCCAAAAGTTGTTGTTCAGTTTGTCCTGAGTACGCTGATACCCCATATGTGGGGGGGAACCACTGTTTGGGCACACGTCGGGGGTCGGAAGGGAAGTAGTGACGTTTTGGAATGCAAACTGATGGAATGGTCTGCGGGAAACATGTTACGTTTGCAGAGCCTCTGATGTGCCTAAACAGTAGAAACCCCCCACAAGTGACCCCATTTTGGAAACTAGACCCCCTAAGGAACTTATCTAGATGTGTGGTGAGCACTTTGAACCCCCAAGTGCTTCACAGACATTTATAACGCAGAGCGTGGGAAACACCGGCCTAGAGCTTCTGATCGGCGGTGAAATCATCCCCGCCGGTCAGAGAGCCACGGTTCCCACGCTGTCAAAAGACAGCGTGAGCACTCAGCTGTGATCGGAGGTATAAAGTTTACCTCCGGTCTCTGGTGCCAGCTGATGGGACTACAGCTCCCATCAGCTAAAGCTGACACCTGATGCCGCTAGTAACAGTGAGAGCAGGAGGGGCGGATGGGAGTATTCATCAGCCGCTCCTGCGCTGTAAATAAATAATAATAAAAAAACAACCTGTGTGGGTTCCCCTGTATTTTTGATAACCAGCCAGGCAAAACTCACAGCTGAGGAATGCAACCCTCAGCTGTCAAGCTTCAGCAAGGCAGGTTATCAAGAATAGAGGGGTTCTCATTCTTTATTTTTATTATTTATTTAAATAATGAAAAAATACAAACGGCATGAGGTCCGTCCCCCCCTTTTTTGACAACCAGCCTTGCTAAAGCAGACAGCTGGGGGGCTGGTAAGGGGCCATGGGATATTGCCCTCCCAGCCTAAAAATAGCAGCCAGCAGCCACCCAGAAAAGGCACATCTAATACTAGATTATTCTGCTTTGCTCGGCTCTTCCCACTTGCCCTGTACAGGTGGCAAGTGGGGTTCATATTTGTGGGGTTGATATTACCTTTGTATTGTCCGGTGAAATCAAGCCCACGGCTTAGTATTGGAGAGGTGGCTATAAGACACCTATCCATAACTAATCCTATAGTTGTATGGTAAATAAAGACACAGCCAGAATAAAGTATTTTATTAGAAATAAGACTAAACACAGTTTTCCTTTTTCATTTAAAAATAACAAAACACAGTTATATTCACCTAAAGCCTCATTCCACCGAAGCCCTTGTTCTCTTGTAATAAAACTAAAGTTAAAAAAAAACCAATATCCCTCACCTGTTGGTCGTTCTGTCCCATGCCGTAATCCATGTCTGGGGGATAATTATTTTTGAACCTGAACAGTGCCAAGATGCGACCGTCCAGGCTGAGAACCACTGGTGACTGAACGGCTGCAAGAAGCCCCTCCACGGCCCCTTACCAGCCTGAGAACACCAGCCCCCAGCTGTGAGCTTTAGCAAGGCTGGTTGTCAAAAATGGGGGTGGACCCCACACAGTTTTTTTTAAATTATTTATTTAAATAATTAAAAATAAGGCATGGGGACCCCTCTATTCTTGATGACCAGCCTTGCTGAGGCTGACAGCGGAGGGTTGCAGCCCCCAGCTTTAAGTTTTGCCTGGCCCGTTATCAAAAATACAGGGGAACCCCCCTGTTTTTTTTCTATTTATTTATTTATAGCGCAGGCGGCGATTGGTGAATACTCCCAGCCGCTCCTGCTCTCGCTGTTATTAGCGGCAACCGGTGTAGGCTGGTGTAATAGTCTCAAAAGCAGTCGGCTGGTGTCATTGTTCTCACTTGAATACAACTCATCACTCTCCCCTGCTCGTGCTGATTGTCGGCAGAGCAGGGGAGAATGATGAGTGGTGTCTTCAGCACCTGGAGTGGGAAATAGTGATTACTGTAGCATTTCTTCCCTGGCCCCCGTCTGTGTGGTACTGATGCGGCACAAGGGAGGCAAAAGGTTGCCACACGTGTGTTGCAAGTATTACACACACGGACACTGACATCTCAGATACTGTTTTGACATTAGAAAATCTTCCAAGATGCTCGCGCTAACGCCAGACAGTAGGTGAAGGGAGTTCATTGGCTGTGAACTCCCAGGACCTTTCTGAAGGCATCAGACAGGTCCTATAAGTCCACCGCGACATACTGGGCAGCAGTAGCAAATGCTGCTCAGTGTCTCTGCTGTATGACAGGCTAAATGGCTAGACCCGTCGTGGGACAAATGGATTATCATCATCTCTGCAGAAAGCTGAGGAATATTATTGTTTAGTTTTTTAAATCTTTTGCAGAGGACGGGTGTGTCGGGGGATCGGATAAGGTAATAAGTATGGTTTAATTAAGATTATTAAAGAACTTTGTTATTCTTTCAATTAAAGCACTCTTTTCTGGGTGTCTGTGTTTTCATACAATGTGACTATGGGGTTAGTAAGGGGGCATCATATTGACGCCTCTCCAGTACTAACCTCGGGGCCTGATGTCACCTGACGATTCAAAGGTGACATCATCAACCCCCCCCCCCAACTATCACCCCGCTTGCCACCGCTACAGGACAAGTAGGAAGGGCGAGGCTAAGAGCCAGAATTGGCAGATCTTAGAGATGCACCTTTTCTGGGGCGACCGAGAGCTGATGTTTTTAGTCTGGGGATTGGGTGCCAGTATCCATGGCCGCAGCTGTCTGAATAGCCTTTGCTGGTTATTAATTATAGGGGGACCCTACGTCATTTTTTTTAGGGTCTCCAATTTTAATAGCCAGTAAAGGCTTAGTATACAGTTGTGAGCGTATATTAATAGCCTGGGAAGATCCATGGGTATTATCCAATTCCCAGGCTATAAATATCTGCCCCCAGCCATCGGCTTTCCCTCTAATGGTTATGAAAATTATGCGGGAGCCCACACCATTGTTTTCAGAAAAAAAAAATCCTTCATTAAATACATGTACAGTACACCTTGTACTAATTGTATTTGTCACTGACAGCTATCTATTCTTTGTGTATTTAGGCCATGTGCACACGTTCAGGATTTTTAGCGTTTTTTTCGCGTTTTTTCGCTATAAAAACGTGATAAAAACGCGAAAAAAAACGCTAACATATGCCTCCTATTATTTACAAGGTATTCCGCATTTTTTGTGCAAATGTTGCGATTTTTCCGTGAAAAAATCGCATAGCGGAAAAAAAAGCAACATGTTCATTAAAAATGCGGAATTGCAGGGATTCCGCACACCTAGGAGTCCATTGATCTGCTTACTTCCCGCACGGGGCTGTGCACACCATGCGGGAAGTAAGCAGATTATGTGCGGTTGGTACCCAGGGTGGAGGAGAGGAGACTCTCCTCCACGCACTGGGCACCATATAAGTGGTCAAAAAATAAGAAATAAAATAAAAAATAGTCCTATACTCACCCTCGATGTCCCGCGCAGTGTTCCCGCCTCACCGCTGCACGCTGCCGTTCGGTTCCTGTAGCTGATGTGCGGCGAAGGACCTTGCCGATGACGTCACTGTCCTGTGATTGGTCGTGAGCGGTCATGTGACCGCTCACGTGACCGTGACGTCACGGAAGGCCCTGTGCGCACAGACCAGCTATAGGAAGACGAACGGACGCCGCTGATGAGATGTCTGGGTGAGTATAAGCATTTTTTTATTTTTTTTATTATTTTTAAACATTCTATCTTTTACTATAGATGCTGCATAAGCTGCATCTATAGTAAAAAGTTGGTCACACTTGTCAAACAGTATGTTTGACAAGTGTGACCAACTTGTCAGTCAGTTTTCCAAGCGATGCTACAGATCGCTTGGAAAACTTTAGCATTCTGCAAGCTAATTACGCTTGCAGAATGCTAAAAAAACGCGAAAAAAACGGAAAAAAAACGCAAAAAAAAAAAATGCGGATTTCTTGCAGAAAATTTCCGGTTTTCTTCAGGAAATTTCTGCAAGAAATCCTGAACGTGTGCACATACCCTTACTGTATGTAATCTATCTCTTCTATCCTGTTGGCTCCTGCTGTGATTTTACACTACATGGCTGCTTAATTACCAGCTTTTCTTATATTTATCTATGATTACGTAATACATAAATATATACACACACACACATACTGTATATGTGTGTCACTGGCATTATATATCTATGTATTCTATATGTATATATCTATTCTATTCTAACCTGTCACTCTGATTTTACTGTAAGCAGCACATGAATTGCTGGCTTTTAAGCTATCATCTACTTAAAAAAAAACTTTAGTGGCAACGCAATTATTTTCCTGCACTTTTACAGAATGTTACAGACTTTTCCCGATTTTAAGAAAAATGCTCGTGTTACTGATCACAAATTCGAATGTACCATATTCGTGCCAAATTTTTGCTTGGTGATCGTTTGAAGAACATATTCGCTCATCTCTAAGTTATCTTAGTGCATGGGGACACTAAGGGACTTCAATAGGGTCAAAATTACTAAGGCTACTTTCACACATCAGTTTTTTGCCGTCAGGCTGAATCTGGCGAATTGTAAAAAACTGAAGCGATGGATCCGGTTTTTCGCTGGATTTGAAAGAGAGAAAGAGAGAAAATCCGGGCGGCACCCACAGAACTACAAGCCCCGAGAGAGACGATTCTGCCAGCAGTGCCCCCAGGAGGCCGTGGAGGATGAGGCCCACTTCCTTCTGAGGTGCCCCAAATACTCCGCAGTGAGGGACACTCCCCACCCTGGAAACATCCCCCATCATCTAAAAGGAGCCTGATATCCTGGACCTTTATATGCCTCCCTACCCCACACCCTATTTTTACCATATGCTTGTTTAATGCTGACATGTACTTAGTCCTTCCAATGAAGATAAGGCTGGGTTCACACTGCGTTGAACCCGTCCGTTAGACGGACTAAGTTACACCGCGGCATAAACGCGGTGTAACGTAGTCCGTTAACCCCGCCATTAAGTTCTATGTCGGACGCATCGCTAGCGCACGCCCACAATGGGCGTGCGCCAGCCATGTGCCGTCACTGAGTGACGGACCCTGGGACGCGGGCTGCAGCGTTTCCGAGTCCGTCACTGCTAGCGCAGATAGAGCTAGCAGATGCTCTATCTGCGCTAGCGATTGTGCCAAGTTGGCACTTGCGTTACAGCAGCCCGTTTAAGGTATGTGTTGAACGGGCTGCTGTAAGGCAGAGTGAACCCAGCCTAATTTGAATTGAATTGAGAGAGAGAGAGGAAGGAGAGAGAAGGGATAGAGGGGAGAGAGATTAGAAAGAGGGGAGAGAGATTAGAAAGAGGGGAGAGAGGAGAGAGGGGAGAGAGGGGAGAGAGGAGAAAGGAGGGAGAGGGGAGGGAGAGGGGAGGGAGAGGGGAGAGAGAGGGGAGAGAGAGGGGAGAGAGAGGGGAGAGAGAGGGGAGAGAGAGGGGAGAGAGAGGGGAGAGAGAGGGGAGAGAGAGGGGAGAGAGAGGGGAGAGAGAGGGGAGAGAGAGGGGAGAGAGAGGGGAGAGAGAGGGGAGAGAGAGGGGAGAGAGAGGGGAGAGAGAGGGGAGAGAGAGGGGAGAGAGAGGGGAGAGAGAGGGGAGAGAGAGGGGAGAGAGAGGGGAGAGAGAGGGGAGAGAGAGGGGAGAGAGAGGGGAGAGAGAGGGGAGAGAGAGGGGAGAGAGAGGGGAGAGAGAGGGGAGAGAGAGGGGAGAGAGAGGGGAGAGAGAGGGGAGAGAGAGGGGAGAAAGAGGGGAGAAAGAGGGGAGGGAGAGGGGAGAGAGAGGGGAGGGAGAGGGGAGGGAGAGGGGAGGGAGAGGGGAGAGGGGAGAGGGGAGAGGGGAGGGAGAGGGGAGAGGGGAGGGAGAGGGGGAGAGGGGAGGGAGAGGGGAGAGGGGAGGGAGAGGGGAGAGGAAAGAGAGGAGAGAGAGGAAAGAGAGGAGAGAGGGGAAAGAGGAAAGAGAGGGGAGAGAGGAAAAAGAGGGGAGAGAGGAGAAAGAGGGGAGAGAGGAAAGAGAGGGGAGAGAGGAGGGAGGGGAGGGGAGAGGAGGGAGAAAGAGGGGAGAGAGGAAAGAGAGAGGAGCGAGAGAGGAGGGGGGAGAGGGAGAAACACAGAGAGAGTAACTTTTGCCGGATCCTTTTTTAAAATTTTGCCGGATTGTGCCTGACGGCAAAAAACTGATGTGTGAAAGCAGCCTAAGGGCTACAGAGTTGTGGGATATGATCCTCTATGAGACCACTGAGTGTGTGTGTCCATGATTTCTTTGTACGCCCCTGGTTTAGGTCTTATAATAATCAGGTTGTGCAGTTGTGGGATGAATGGACATTTTTGATCATAACTTCTTTAGCTTTTGCAATGGAAATTTCAGCAGTGCAATTCTGCGACATACTGCATGTTAAACAGACTGGTAAGAACAGGAATCAACAGCAAATCCAGATAAGATAATCTCTGGCTGCACAGAATGACAGTTTTCAATGAAACGGACCCCTGCTGAGTCTTTGTGGCTGTACTGTAACAAGGCTAATGAATAGCATCATTGTTCTTTGAGAGGATCATACTATCATACAACCTGCAAGCAAACAGCGGGGATGGAGCAGGCTGCTGCTTCTATCCATAATGTTAGTACACATCAACACAAAAGTTAGCAAGTTATATAATTATCCGGCAGCTGCATGACTATACAACGCGGACTGCAGGCCTGGTAATGGAGTGTCACCCAAACGTAGCATCAGCGACTTTGGCGTCATAGGAGTGACTGCCAAATAACCAGGTGTAAGGGATTTATTATATATAGGAAGCATGCTTTGCCCCTAAATGTTAACTTCTACCCATGTAGAAAGGTAGCAGATGCCCTCTTGATAAAAGGCTCTACTGTATAGCACTGGCCGATCTCTTGCAGAAGGGATTACATACATATGTTTGAGCAGAGGATGACCACCTATGTGAAGGAACGCGCTTCCACCGCACTGAAAGGTTAACCTGACACCAATGCAGGATCCCAAACAGGATTACAAGGCCCTATTAACAAGCTTTCCCTGCTGGACTTCCTGTACTACATGCCCAAATCGCATACATATAGCCTGCTGGAGGCTTTAGGGGCACAGATTTTAAATTCCTGCCCCCAGGATATCCAATATTCATGGTCTGGATACAGACTTGCCACGGGTCTCCTGATTTGATCTTGACAGCCTCATGTATGCCAAACACCCACGGGCGATGGTCTGTACTTGGTCCGTGAATATCCAATGTGTGAAAAGGGTTTAAAAAACAAAACTAAATTTTAATAGGCAACAACCTAACTTAAAAAAAAAAGTCTAATTAGGAAGATCATAGTAAAGTAAAAGATTCACCGCACACGCTTTGTGTTATTAATCAAAATTTGATGTGAATTTATTGTACATAATCTGGGAGCGTAACAGAATATACAACTTATGCGATCTTTTACTTATAACGTTTCGGCTGAACCAGAGCCTTTGTCATGTGATCGCTTTATTCCAGATTCAGACAGTGATAAATGGACGGGGATTGTCCCAGTAGTAATAAACTTACACTAGTATGGTATTAATGTTCGCTTGTAGCTGCCCAGTAATATGAATCTGTAGTATCTTATGCTGTAAGCGGCGCTCCTGCGCCTTGCTAAGTCCGACGCCGGATTATGTACAATAAATTCACATCAAGTTTTGATTAATAACACAAAGTGTGTGGTGAATCTTATACTTTAATATTATTTGAGACCTTTGGTCTATTCCACCAGCACCTCGCTTTTTAAGGCTGAGTGCACACCATAAATTCTTTCTCTAATTAGGAAGATCTGCAATTAACAATTCAGGGTGATCTAGACGGGCCGCTTAGTAATACCACTGATACCCTTACCGTTAGTGCAATGACAGCCCTATAGTATGTTCACACGTGGCAGATTGGATGCAAACATTTCATGCGCAATGGAGTCTGAAGAAATCTCTGTGCCGACTAGCAAAGAAACCTCATTCCAATAAATGGAAGAGATATTCAGTAGCGAGAAAAATCTGCTGCATGTGAATGTACGCCTATTGTGCGCAGACACTGCAGATTCCTCTGCTTGGACTTCCACCAGAAAAGAGGACCACATTTCATCCAAATTCTGCGTAATTTTTTTTTAAATGGAACTGACACAATTTATATTTACAGTGTCCAGGTATGTCGCAGAATATCCCCACTGAGCTTAAAGGGAACCTGTCAGGGTCAAATTGTGAGCAGCACGAATGAAAGCCAGGTATATTATTCTCTACAACACTTTCAGAGAAAATATACTTTATAGATCCGGCCTGGGACCGCACCCGGAGATCAGGCGCCAAGGCCCGGCCGACTCTTGCTAGTACCAGGTGATTGACAGGTCTCTATCGCTTGTACAATCACCTGGAAGAGTCCACTTGGAACAGAGACGACTTGTCTGGTCCCCGGACGACTCTTCAAAGTGTATTTTATCGGAAACGCTGTAGTGTTTCAGAAAACGTTTCACCTGCCTCAATCATTCAGCCAGGCTGCAATTCTTTATGGGCAGTATGACTCGCCTGACTGGTAGCCTTTAATGGAGAAGTGAAAATCGGCAACATGGATGACGAGGACTAAATATCAGCAGAAAAAAATGAAAACTCAATGTTTGGAGAAATAAAAAAATATTATATATATATATATATATATATATATATATAATTATATGTATGTGTGTATGTGTGTGTGTGTGTGTGTATGTGTATGTGTGTGTGTGTGTATGTGTGTGTATGTGTGTGTATGTGTGTGTATGTATGTATGTATGTATGTATGTATGTATGTATGTATGTATGTATGTATGTATGTATGTATGTATGTATGTATGTATGTATGTATGTATGTATGTATGTATGTATGTATGTATATATATATATATATATATATATATATATATATATATATATATATATATATATATATATATATATATATATATATATACACACATACACACAAAAAGTTAAAATTCCCTGCACGCTTTCTTCCCTTTGAGCACTTCTATGGCTTTTTCTTGGTTTCTTTACTTTAAGTATTTAAACCCTTTATTCCACGAGCAATTTCCATTTTTTTTTCCCGTTCTTTCAAGAGATGTAACTTTTTTTATTTTGTATAACCGTACAAAAGCTTGTTGTTGTGGGACTAGTTGTACTTTTGAATGCCCCCAATCATATTATCATGTGATACACTGGAAAGGGGGAAACAAATTCCAAGTGCGTTGAAATTGCAAAAACAAGTGCAATTTGACAATTGTTTTTAGGGCATTTTATTTACTATGTTCACTAAGTGGTAAAAATCAACCTGGAAATAGGATTCTCCAGGTCAATATGATTATGCAGATAATAAACTTTTTTCTTGGTCGAAAACAAAAAATAAACGTTTAGCTTTCTAAAAAAAAAATTTCTTGTTTTCTTGAGCTTCTATTTTTCAAGACCCCTGTTACAATCGTCTCTTATTAGATTTTATTGCAATGCTGCGGTGGATAAAATGACGTAATTCTGGCATTTTGATTTTTTTTCTCGTTACGATGTTTACAGATTTAATTTATTTTATTAGATCGGATTTTTACGAACGCAGGAATACTTTTTTTTTTATTTTTTAATGGGACAAAAAGTGGGGGCGATTTGAACTTTACTTGTTTTGATACTGTTAAAAACTTTTTCTTTTTACTGCATTTGTTAGTCATCTGATCTCTTGTGCTATACATAGCAGAGCATCAGCAAATCAGGAGAATTGTAATGACAGGGTGTTCAGCTGACCCGGCTGTCAAGGCAACCCATCGGTGCCCCACAATCACGGCAACCCCCTGGTGAACAATAGACGCCGATGAGATTGACGGCAGCATTTAACAGGTTAACAGATATTAGAGGCAGATGATGGCTGATTAAATTAGCCATCATCCACCGGGAAAGATGTGGGCTCGGCTTGTGAGCCCGCATCAAAATCAGGGACCCGACATATTAAGTATCAGTACGTCATATGTCAGGAAGGGCTTAAGTGTTTATCGGCTACTTATAAGTTGATGTCTTATGTGTCGCATTGGGTGGGGGTCCTGCAGCAAGGACATTACAACCACTGCAAATATTTTATAATACATCCCTTTAATGACCAGTAATCACACTTACTGGGGCTAACCCTGGACACTCGTACACTGTGAAGTCTCCATCCTCGTTCTCCTCGTCCGACGTGACGGCAGAATCTGGGTGTTTCAATTCATCTTTATTTCTTTAAAAATAATTAGCAAAAAATAAACAAGACAAGACATTAATCTCTTCACATCCTGAACGGGAGCCAAGCCATGAACACTGAGGCCAGAACAGCACTCACTTCTCCATTGAGATCATCTGCTGCTTCTGGTGCTGGTAATGATACATTTGGGCATTTTGGGCCAATTTCTTATCACCGGGCTGAAAGCAAAAACAAGGCGGAATTAGGAAATAAAATCCCCAACAATCTGTGCTCATCTGCCAATACCAGTCCTATACATAACTCCCCTGAATGCAGATCTGTCTAGGTAAATGGTGATTCGGCCACAGACACGGGACTGGGCAGATCTCAAAAAGAGGAGTGACAACCTACTTGTAAGCTGCAATGGTCACCGAGCTTTCTCAGGTACAGATATAACTATAAAAATGGCTGACCCGATATGATGAAGGCATGCAATTCTGTAGAATGGCCATTTATGGCGGCACATCTACAAAAATTTGAGTTTGACCCACAATTCTGTACATGGATACGTATACTATATGTGGCTCCTAAAGGTAAGGTAGTAGTGAATGGCCTGCCATCTGCATCCATCTCGAAGAGGAGCTGGTCAGGGTTGTCTGCTCTTCACGGTGATGCATTACCTATTAGAATACGCTCCACGCCACTAATTAAAGACATATCTATAGCTGATGGGATGGATACCATTGGGTCATATGCTGAGGACATGATCATTTTTATGGACCAGGTCAGGGACACTTTACCTCTGGTTATCTCAACTTTTGATACATTTGGTAGATTTTCGAGCCTTTCTATAAACTGGAATAAATCAGTGTTAATGCCTCTCATGCGGGCCCTCTACCCATTTAGAATCTGTCACTTTTACCAGTGGTCACAATTTAAATATCTAGCGAACAACATTGATCAAGACATTAAAAGGATCTCTCTTCTAACATTCTGCCCCTATTAGAAGATACCGTAATCTCTGGGGGATACTACCTTCATTAGTGTCAGGACTTCCAAAATTCAGTTATACTTTGCAACACAGTGTGATCCCCATCCCAAAGTCCTTCTTCACAACATTTAACTCATTAATGTCTTCGTTTATGTGGGGTAGTTATCAGGCCAAATTTCAATTTATCTACCCTTCAAAGACCCAAAAAAACTTGGGGGTACAGCTTGGCCAGATTTTTTTCTGTATTGCATAGCACGCCAGCTAAAGGCACTAAGTAGTTGGATGCTAGATTCTCAATTCCCAAATTTGGAGAGTCACTTGGCAGAAGCGACAGGCACTAGCTGTCTACTAGGATTTTTGATGCTTGATAAACCTGACAATCCAAAAATGTTGCCAGTGCTCAAGATGGCGCGGTTAGTCTGGAGACAGGCTTGACAAGTGTTAAATTTTACTGATATTTGTGGCACAACCCTTACTTTCCATCCTTGGAATCTCACCCATCACCTCAATTTTGGAGCACTTAAAATGTCCTTTTACTTGTCGACCTTTATGACCAGAAGATACAATTACCTTTAGATCAGTTGAGAAAAAAAGTATATTGTGCAGAGATTCCAATTTTTTAGACATCTTCAATTAAGGTCCACTCTCCAATCACAATTGCATTCACAAAATGCACTGGTAATCTTGTCTACCTTCCCTTTGACTGGTATTCTTAAACCGCAAGGTCTCGTATCAACGCTGTACATACATGCGATCAATAGGTATTGGTTCTACTGTACTGAAGGTGAAAGGAAAGTGGGAGCTGCTTATTCCCTCTATTGATGAGGAGGACTGGGAGGACATCTTGGAATCCCCTCTTTATGTCTCTGCTTCAGTGAACAATAAAATGACTAAAATTATACATTATTCACCAGGCCTACCTAACCCCATCAAGGTTGTACCGAATGGTCCAATTGTTCTCTTCTTCTGGCAAAGTATAGTCACATTCCTATTTTCCTTGATATGCATTCCTGGGCTACTAGATCCTAAAATTATATTTGGGCTACTTTAGGAGGAGACATGAAGTCATCATACCAAAATCTTTCTTCGAGAAACTATTTTTGCCAAGAAATTGATAGCTTCACGATGAATGGGTAATTGTCCCCCAACGTTAAGGGCTTGGGTTGATTCCGTAACCACAAAAAACAAATATGAGAAAACAGTGTATCATAATAGAGGATGCCCTCACAAGTTTGATAAGGTACAGTGGTTTGCGAAAGTATTCACCCCACCCATTTTCCCCTTGACTCGGACCATTTTCCCTGCTGCCGAAAAACATCCCCAGAGCATGATGCTGCCACCACCACCATGTTTCACTGTGGGGATGGTGTTCTTGGGATGATGAGCTGTGTTGGTCTTAACTGACCACAAGACCTTCCTCCATACATTTGGGGAGTCTCCCATATATCTTTTGGCAAACTCAAAACGAATTTTAAAATGTGTGTGTGTAAGTAAAGGAATTTTATACTCACTCATCCCTAGAGGCCACCTCTATGGAGTGTATGGCTTATTGAGGTCGTACAGACAGATATTCCAATTTATGCTTGGGAACCCTACAGCTGCTTCAGGGTTACCTTTGGTCTCTTTGCTGCCTCTCTGATTAATGACCTCTTTACCCTGGCTGAGAGTTTTGGTGGGTGGTCCTCTCTTGGAAAGTTTGCTGTGGTACCATGTTCTTTCCATTTGACGATAATGGATTTGATTGTGCTCTGGGGATCATCAGAGATTGGGATATCTTTTCAGAACCCAACCCTGACTTGTATTTCTCAACCACTTTGTCCCGGACTTATTTGGAGATCTCCTTGGTCGTCATGGTGTTGCTTGGTTAGTGGTGCATCTTTTGTTAATAGTGTTGCAGCCTCTGTGGCCTTTCAGAAAAAGGTAAAGTGTATATAGTGAAATGCATGTGACACAGATTGCACATGGGGACATCCTGTCACTAAGCATATGACTTATGAAGGGAACTGCTTGCACCAGAAATTTCTAGAGGCTTCACAGCAAAAGGGGTGAATACATATGCCAATTTAATTTATGCCTATATTTTTTTTTTCACTTCACCAGCTTAGTCTACTTAGTACTGATGCATCACACACAAACCAGATTACAACAATATTTAAACACAGATTGTAATGTAACAAAATAGGTAAAAAGCCAATGGGGTTGAGTACTTTAGCAAGCCACTGTATGGGACATATAGAACTCAGGAGAGCATACAGTTTTTCACAACTGAGGTATTATTTATATTATAAGTCAGGGTCTGGGCGACGGGTAGGCCCCTGCCTAGGGGGCTACTTCCTGCCTACTGGAGGGGGAAGCACTTTGGGGAAAAAAAATGCTGGATGTCTGCAGCCGCCCAGAATCGTCCTGCAGCCACAGACATTCAGCACAGTGATAGCTGGGGCACAGAGGTGAGCGATGTCGGGCACAGAGGTGAGCGATGTCGGTCACTGACACTGCTCACCCCTCTCTGTCCTGCAACCCTGCTGTCGCGCACTCCCTGCTCTCCAGTGCATTTGTGTTTATCAGACAAGAATGCAATTGTGCCACCCAGGGCAGGTGCAAAGGAGCCGTAACTCCCCTGCTCTGCCGGGATTTCCAGCAGGATGCAGGCCACATCCGGCCTGCGTCTTGTTGGAGAAGGCACATGCAAGTGACGTTAGATGGCGAGGTGCAGTGAAGTCATCGTGCCGTCCAGCGTACACTGCTGCACTTCACAGAAGAGGAGACACTGAAACGGGAGTGAGTATGAGTTGTTTTTTTTTTTTTTTAATTCTTATACTACTGTGCAAGGGGGCGTAAAATAAGGAGCTGCGCAGATGAAGGAGGGGAAAAAAATTAGGCGAGGGGCTGTGCTAATGGGGGGGGGGGGGATAAAATGAAAGGCTGTGCAGATAAAGCAATAAACACTGTGCATATGGGGGGAATAAAATGAGGGTCTGTGCAGGGGGGGCATGAAATGAGGGTCCATGAAGAGGGGACAGCACAGTATATGAGGCGCTGTGGTGTCCATAAATGTATATAGGGCTGTGGAAGTCATAATGGAGCCTGTGATGAATATCATACTGTTTGGATTGCTGTTTGTGGATCATAATACTGTATGGGGTGTTGTGGAGATCATCATAGCATACAAGGGGGCTGTTTTGGACATCATACTATTTTTGGAGGTCTGTGGTGGTTGTGGACATCAAACTATATATGGGGGGCTGTGGTGGTAACCATACTATATAATGTGAGGTTGTTGTGGATTTAATACCATATGGGCGCCTGTGGTGACCATTATACATTGTAGGAAGACAGTGTGAGGAGTGCTTACAGTTTGAAGAGGGCAGCTTGGTGGGCAGTAGGAGAGCTTAGTGTGAAAAGGGGCACAAAATGGATATGGTGAGGGGACAGAGTGAAATGGAGGCAGAATTTGAAGAGAGGTTAGCATGGTGGTGGTGGGGGACAGTGGAGATATAGAAAGTGAAAAGGAAAATTAGAGAAGGGACAGCCATGGTATAGGCCGTGATTCATAAGGGAGGATGGTGTGGCAGTTATTGCTGATAATGGTAGAGGCTTATTTAGGTCATAATATGGACAGATCTTAAAATGCCCTCTGCATAAAAATAATACTTAATTTTTAAAGGGCACCGTGTCAGAGACAATGGACAAAGTAACGTTTTTTGTGTACGTCGAAAAAACAGACAGCGGATCCGTCGCGGTCTCTCATTTTCTAGAATGGAAGCCTATGGTGCTGGATCCGTCAAATGACGGAATCTGGCGACGGATTTCGCTTTTTTTTTTTTTTTTTTTTAACTGAGCATGCTCTGATCCAATTAGCCAGATCCGCTAGTCAGATCCATCCAAGAAATGGATCCGTTGCATCAGTTTTTCACAATCTGCGATGGATCCGTTGAGCCAACGGATTGCGACTGACGGCAAAAAACTGATATGTGAAAGAGGCCTAAGATGTACATTTTCATTTGTGATACTAATTATCATCAGTACTGTGGTTCCTGTATGGTCCCCAGTCTGATGATGGCTGCTAATAAATTTTCCCAGATCTCCTCACCACTGTTAAGGACATACTGGGAGTTTTGGCTTTGTATTCATGTACAGATTATGGTTCTGATGATGAATACATCACCAGAATAGTCATCACTACATAAACACAGCACCAGAACAACCATCACTACATGAATATGCCACCAGTACAGGAATGCATCACCAGAACCACCATCAGTTTTGTGTAAGCCGCATTTGTTGCATGATGGATGCAAAAAACATCAGATGTTTCCCTTTATTTATAATGGGGATCTGTTTATTTTCCATTAGGGTATTTGCCAAATGCTGGACACCTTAACTGACACCAAACGGTCCCGATTATAGTTACGTTTTATTAGTTTCCAAAACTATCCTTTGGTTCTACATTTGAAATGTAAATGCATGATGTTAGGAATGAATATCGCTTTTTTTCCCTTGATTGATTCTGTATCTAAGTTTGAAATTGCTCCCTGTTAGGTCACATTCCGAAAGTACGAAGAAGAAAAATCCAGCATAGAAGCAGGTAAATAAAATGTCCAATTTTAATGAAGAAATAATTAACGTCCATAAAAACATGGTAGGTGCGATTCTGGTCACAGTGGATACAACCGTGTATATCGTTTCTATGCTTCAACACAGTCTATGTGCAATTATACGTGTACCTGAGCAACTCCTTCATATATACCTTTTAAAGAACAATGCATATTGCTGGACCACAGTTTCCTACTTATAAATAAGTCTTTAAGAATACATTTAATGTTGTGTAATGGTTTTCAATAAAACGTAAGAAAAAAAAAAAAAAAAAAAGGTTGATCTGCCACATACCGATGTCTTTTCATATGGCGGCGGCGGCGACTGTTTGTATGCGGGGTAATCTGTCCGTTCTGCCAGCTTCATCTCCTTGCGCATCCTATGAAGTGACAGAACAGGAACACACATGAATGCTGGAGCTACGGGTTCCAGTCTAGACAAGGGCAACATCAGATCTCACCTCAAGACGTTCAACTACAGAAAGACTCTTGACAATCTGACAGACCAGAGTGATAAAACTGATGGTCAGATGAACATACACAGTTATTAGGGTAATGCATGTACAGCAATTCCCTAAAATTTCTGCATTACCTAGATTGGGAGTAAACTAGGGAATTACTAGACAAACAATTGCTTCATAGGAGAATTGCAGAAAGATTTGATACAGTAATATTCCCTTATTGCAATGTTCAGCACATTGCCTACACCAGCACAGTATACATTACCTGCACCAACATGCGCCAGCGACAATCAAAGCCAGGAGTCCAGCGATTGCACAGGCCACAACCACACCTGCAAGGACACAGAACGTAGAGGGTAAACTATTCAGCAAAAGTGATCATTGCAGGGTGCCATAGCGCAAACGCAACACTTCTTACAGGGGTTGTCCACCTTTGGAGACATTTTTTTCTTACTTAAACGCATGCATTTGGGACTAAAAATCATTTTGTGGTCTCATTAATAATTCTGCATTATTTGCCTCCTATAGCTGCTGTATTACACCATCACCGGCTGCAGAATCAGGTAACGGGGCGGCCACATTGTCTTTATTTTAGCAGACGTGTAGGGGACATGATTTTGTGGCACTTACTATTGTTCTCCTCCTCACAGACTGCAGAGTTCTCTGGTCCATACAATGGCGGCTGCTGGAGGAGCACGTGACCAGACCTGTCTATCAGTCTGCTCCAATAGAAAAGCACTTTTCTTATGTGAGGTTTTCTATTGGACAGTCTGATTGACAGGACTAGTCACGTGCTCCTCCAGCAGCCGCCATTGTATGGACCAGAGAACTCTGCAGTCTGTGAGGAGGAGAGCAATAATCATGTCCCCATCACATCTGATAAAATAAAGACATTTTCCTTTGGTTGTTTACCATGTTCACTTTATAACTGAGCTGGCAGTATGATTCCCCTGGTTAGTTCCATCACGAAGACAGAAAACATCTTTAGTTCTTTTTTATACATTGAAAACAAATTAAAAAAAAAAAAAAAAAAAAAAAATTATATATATATATATATATATATATATATATATATATATATATATACATACATACATACATACATACATACACACACACACACACATACATACACACACACACTGTAGATATATAGATATATTGCACAGCTACGTAGTGTATTGCACAGGCACGTAGTATATAGCAGAGCCACGTAGTATATAGCAGAGCCACGTAGTATATAACATAGCCACGTAGTATATTGTAGAGCCACGTAGTATATTGCACAGGCACGTAGTATATAACACAGTCACGTAGTGTATTGCACAGCTACGTAGTGTATTGCACAGCTATGTAGTATATTGGTCAGCGACGTAGTATATAGCAGAGCCACGTAGTATATTGTAAAGCTACGTAGTATATAACACAGCCCTGTAGTATATTGCACAGTCGACGTAGTATATAACAGAACCGACACAGCAACATAGTATACTGCACAGCTACGTAGTATATAACAGAGCACATAGTATATTGCACAGCCACGTAGTATATTGGACAGTCACGTTATATATAGAGCTTAAGCAGTATTGAACACAGCCCACGTAGTATATAGCAATGTGGGCACTATATGCGTGGTTAAAAAAATACTTCAAATAAAAAATAAACATATACTCACCTTCCGAAGGCCTCTTGAAGTCCTGGCGCCTGCGTGTGGTGCAAGCGGCAGCTTCCGGTCCCAGGGTTGGTATGAGCGCAGGACCTGTGATGACGTCGCGGTCACATGACCGTGACGTCATGGCAGGTCCTTCTCGCATAGCATCCTTGGCACCGAAACCGGCCGCTTGCACGGCCGAGGACAGCGCGTGACGTCGGAAGGTGAGAATAACTTTTTTTTTTATTATTATTTGTAAAAT
The DNA here is from genome assembly GCF_051348905.1 of Ranitomeya variabilis. Taxonomy (NCBI): domain Eukaryota; kingdom Metazoa; phylum Chordata; class Amphibia; order Anura; family Dendrobatidae; genus Ranitomeya; species Ranitomeya variabilis. The sequence goes on along the minus strand of NC_135233.1, from coordinate 252,629,522 downwards.
TAAATCTTTTTACTATTGATGCTGCATAGGCTGATTGGTCACGGCAAAACAGCCACGACCAATCAGCCACTTGGGATTTCCATTACAGACAGACGGAAGTGACCCTTAGACAATTATATAGTAGAGATAGAGTATGTGTGTGTGTATATATATATATATATATATATATATATATATATATATATATATATATATATATATATATATATATATATATATATATATATATATATATATATATATATATATATACACACACACACATATACTGTATATGTACCGTATATACTCGAGTATAAGCCAACCCGAGGATAAGCCGACCCCCCCTAATTTTGCCACAAAAAACTGGGAAAACTTAATGACTCGAGTATAGGCCTAGGGTGGGAAATGCAGCAGCTACCGGGAAATGTCAAAAGTAAAAACAGATACCAATAAAAGTAAAATTAATTGAGATATCAGTAGGTTAAGTGTTTTTGAATATCCATATTGAATCAGGGGCCCCATATAATGCTCCATACAGTTTACGATGGGCCCCATAAGATGCTCCATAGACACATTTGCCCAATATAATGCAGCACAAATGTTGATTATGGCCCCATAAGATGCTCCATAAAGATATCTGCCCCATATAATGCTGCACAATCCTTGATTATGGCCCCATACAGACACTTGCCCCATATAGTGCTGCACAAACGTTAATTATGGCCCCATAAGATGCTCCATACAGACACTTGCCCCATATAATGCTCCACAAACGTTAATTATGGCCCCATAAGATGCTCCATACAGACATTTGCCCCATATAGTGCTGCACGAACGTTGATTATGGCCCCATACAGACACTTGCCCGATATAATGCTGCACAAACGTTATGGCCCCATAAGATGCTCCATCCAGACACTTACCCCATTTGCTGTTGCTGCGATAAAAAAAATAAATCACATACTCACCTCTCCGTCGCTCAGGCCCCCGACACTTTCAATATTCACCTGACTTCGTTCCAGCGCAGCTCCATCTTCAGCGTCTTCTGCACTGACTTTCAGGCAGAGGGCGTGCACTAAAAACATCACCGCGCCCCTCTGACCTGAGCGTCACTGCAGAAGACGCTGAAGATGGAGCGGCGCCTAGAACGAGGAGCAGGTGAATATCGCTCAGTGCTCCCCATTATACTCACCTGCTCCTGGAGCGGTCCCTGCACATCTTTTCCCCGGCGCCGCAGCTTCTTCCTGTACTGAGCGGTCACCATTACTGCTCATTACAGTAATGAATATGCGGCTCCACCCCTATTGGAGGTGGAGCCGCATATTCATTACTGTAATGAGCGGTACCATGTGACCGCTCAGTACAGGAAGAAGCTGCCGGCGCCGGGGAATATATATATTATTGTCTAAGGGGTACATCTGCCTGTTTGTCTGTAACTTCCGTCTGTCTGTCTGTCGCAGAAATCCCAGGTCGCGCCTGGCGGGCAGCGACCAATCAGAGATATTGGGGCGGGATTTAAACACCGCTTCACTTTTTACTATTGATGCTGCCTATGCAGCATCAATAGTAATAACATATAATGTTAAAAATAATAATAAAAAAATATATATATTATATTCCCACCTTCCGGCGTCCGAGGCAGCTTTTTCCGCTCCTCGCGATGCTCTGGACCCAAGAATGCATTGTGGCAATGACTCGAGATCACGTAGCGGTCTCGCGAGATGATGACGTAGCGGTCTCGCGAGATGATGACGTAGCGGTCTCGCGAGATGATGACGTAGCGGTCTCGCTGGAGCGCTACATAATCATGGGTTATTATGGCATTACTGGGACTGGAGCGTCACGAGGAGCATCGCCTGGGCTGGATCTGGGGGCCGCCGGAAGGTGTGTATATAACTATTTTTTATTTTAATTGTTTTTTTTAACAGGGATATGGTGCCCACATTGCTATATACTACGTGGCCTGTGTTATATACTGCGTGGGCTGTGCTATATACTACGTCGCTGTGCTATATACTACGTGGGCTGTGTTATATACTACGTGGGCTGTGTTATATACTGCGTGGCCTGTGTTATATACTACTTCGCTGTGCTATATCCTACATGGTGTGTGTTATATACTACGTAGCCTGTGCTATATACTATGTGGCTGTGCAATATACTACGTGAGCTGTGCAATATACTGCGTGGGCTGTGTTATATACTACATCGCTGTGCTATATACTACCTAAGCTGTGCTATATACTACGTGGGCTGTGCTATATACTACGTGGGTTGTGTTATATGCTACGTGGGCTGTGACTCTTTCGCCCGGGCCCCTCAAAAACCTGGAGCTGGCCCTGGCTTCACTGATTAGTCGCGCCCGGCCACGAAAATCAGCGACAGACGCAGTCCGGCCGCGAATTGGCGCAGGATTTGAACCACGCTTCACTGATTGGTCGCGCCCGGCCGGCCGAATCCTGTGTATTCATTGCATTATTCTGAAATCTTCATAAACTACCGTATTTTCCGGCGTATAAGACGACTTTTTAACCCCTGAAAATGTTCTCAAAAGTCGGGGGTCGTCTTATAAGCCGGGTACGGCATGTGCAAGGAGCGGTCCTGGATGGTTCCCAGGGTCTGGAGGAGAGGAGACTCTCCTTCAGGCCCTGGGATCCATATTAATGTAAAAAAAAAAAAAGAAAAAAAAGAATACAAATAAAAAATATGGATACTTCCCTTCCGATGGCCCCCGGCTCTCAGCAGGCCGCAACCAATCAGCGACAGGCTTAGTCCAGCCGCGAATTGGCCCCTCCCTACTCTCAAGTCAGTGCCAGTGTGTCGCCCCATCCTGGACCAAATTTTTACTATTGATGCTGCCTATGCAGCATCAATAGTAAAAAGATATAACGTTAAAAATAAAAAAAATAAAAAATTATGCTATTCTCACCTTCCGCCGTGCACCGATGCGCGCGATGCTGCCGCCAGCTTCCGTTCCCAGTGATGCATTGCGAAATTACCCAGATGACTTAGCGGTCTTGAGACCGCTAAGTCATCTGGGTAATTTCGCAATGTATCATTGGGAACGGAAGCTGGCAGCAGCATCGTGCACATCGGAACAGCTTCGGTGGACGCCGGACGGTGAGTATATAACTTTATTTTATTTTTTTTAACAGGGATATGGTGCCCACACTGCTATATAGTACATGGGCTGTGTTTTATACTACGTGGGCTGTGTTATAGACTGCGTGGCCTGTGTTTTATACTACGTGGCTGTGCTATATACTACGTGGCTGTCTGTGTTACGTGGGCTGTGCTATATACTACATGGCTGTGCTAAGTGCGACGTACATACATACATATGCTAGAATACCGGATGCGTTAGAATCGGGCCACTATATATATATATATATATATATATATATATAAATATATATATATAAATATATATATATATATATATATATATATATATATATATATATATATATATATATATATATATATATATATATATATATATATATATATATATATATACACATACACACACACATACATACACACATACATACACACATACATACACACATACATACACACATACATACACACATACATACATACACACATACATACACACATACATACATACACACATACATACACACATACATACACACACACACACATGTAATTTATTTATTTTTTCCTTATTTCCCAGAGACATGTAGAGTCTCAAGTTTTCCACGATCTGGATGAGGGCTTATTTTCTGCACATTGAGTGGATGATAGCATTTTGGAGTAGATGCAATGTTTCAGTTGCCTCTTCTTTTCTTTTGGGCGACCACTGCATTGCAATAAAATGAAAGAAGGAATTGTTTTCATTTATTTTCTTGTTACACCATTTAGTGATTGGATTATTTGATATTTTGATACATCAAACATTTCTGAATGACAGAAGACTGACTGGAACTTCCAAGCAAATGTGAATAGGTGCATACTAGGAGCAGCCATGTCCACAAACATTAAGCAAAAAAAGTTGTACTCTGCAGTGCTAAAGAATGTCAATATAAATAGCAATACGGCTTCTGGATACTAGGGAAAAATTAGATGCTTAGCACTAAATTTGGCCAATTCATGCATGCCCAGCAACAAACGACAATGTGGTCTCAAGCTGCTGGGACCTGAAGTGTGAATACCACGTTAGCACCCAGCAGATTTGAAACCACCTTATGTGCCAAGAGTCTCCTTTTTTACCTAGTATCCAGAAACAGTATTGCTATTCATGTTTCATATTGACATGCTCTAGCACTACAGAGTGTAACTTTTTTTGTTTATTATATATGGAGAGGGTTGCTCCTAGCATGCACCTGTTCACATTAGCTTGGAAGTGCCAGTCAGTCTTTTTTCATTTTTATATTAGCTCTCTGACCGTGCTCTCTGGCCTCCAGCATGTGGTGGATTTTAATTGCAACAGGGTCCTACCTACCCAAATAATCAGACTTTGCAGAGAGATATTCCCATCTACCCAGGAATTCAGACTCAATCTTAGGGAGGTATTCACACTAGACACGTTAGGACCCAGCAGACTTGAGACCACCAAGTCGTTGGTTGCTGGGCATGCATGAATTGGCCAAATTATGTGCTAAGCATCTTATTTTTTCCTAGTATCCAGAAGCAGTATTGCTATTCATATTTCATATTTACATGCTTTAGCACTACAGAGTGCAACTTTTTTTATTATATATGGAGAGGGTTGCACGAAATATGAACCCCAGCTAAACTCTGGCTTTCACAGAAGTATTGTAATGACAGGCATTAAAGGTTCTTCACCAGGACCCCTGCTGTCATAGAAATCCATTGGCGTCTCCGGGATCACGTCATGGGTGCATGGAATGATGCACCCCCTTGCCGGCGCATGTTGAATGCAGCTATCAGAAATTAAGTGCAGCATTTAAAATAATAACAGCCACGGGTGGAGAGCTGCTCCAGCCGTGGCTGTTAGAGGCAGATGATGGCTGATTAATTCAGCAATCATCTGCCAGGAAAGATGTGGATTGCAAGCAAAGACAAGGACACTACACATGCTGTAACTGTACATCATATGTTGTGAAGGGGTTATGTGACTGTACCTTCAGCTTTCCTAGACCCCAGACAGGCTGGCGGTTTAGTAACGCAATGGTATATCCCCTTTATCCCGTATTCCTGCCTACTTAGGCAGGTTGTTTTTTTTTTTTTGTTTTTTTTAAAATTCGTTTATTAAACAACAATAACAAAAGAAAGAACAAATAGACATACATGGTTTACATATATCCAAGTCCGCACGGATACACGCATATGCAAATCTCAAAGCACAGACTGGTTCATATAAACTCAAAGTATTACAGTATGTCTAAAGTACCGTACTTAAAACCCTAAAACTATTTTACTGCCAAAACAATCCCCATCACATTAATAAAGTAATATTGAAGTACAGCGTGAACAATGCATATTTTGACTTGAGCTCTATCATATTGGAGCTAGGCCATCAGCTACGTAAGGATATAGTAAGGTACGACGAGTTCCATACATCCCAGATGTCATTAAATTTTCCTAAGCAGCCCCTATTCTGGTATAAAGTTCGTTCGTATGGTATGATTGAATTTACCAGCTCAATCCAGGCCCTGAGAGATGGATGCGTATTACCCATCCAGCGTAAGGCTATCAGCTTTCTTGCCAAGAAAAGTGTCTCTCTCAACAGGATTTGAATATGGTGTCCCCACAGCTCTTCTTCTAGTACCTCAAATAAACACACTAATGGATTTAGAGGGACAGGAACATGTACTAGAGAGGTCAATAGTGAAGTTACCCCTTTCCAAAAAGAGAGAATAACTGGACATCCCCATATCATGTGTATAAAATCTGCTTCCCTTGTATGGTATCTGAGGCATTCTGACGATTGAGACCACCCAATTTTGAATAATCATAACGGGGTTAAATATGATTGATGTATTATATACATTTGTATCATTTTATTGTTCGTTGAAGGGGATACCTTAGTTGGGGACTCAAGAGCCATCTCCCAATCCTCATTCTGAAGATCAGGTATCAGGAGTTTCCACTTTTCTCTAACTGGCAATAGAGCAGAATCAGCGCCCACGGATAGCATATATGTGTATAGTGCAGAGATAAGACCATGGGGTCCCTGTGATTTAAGGATCCCTATCAGTGGGAAGGATGATATTACTCGCATCATGTTCATACTACGCATGTGTGATTGAATCGCTGATCTGAGCTGCAAATATCGAAAGAATGGAGGCCTTGGGATATACCTAAGTTGCAATTGTTCAAAAGACATTAAGGTTCCTTGTTCATAAAGATCATTAACCGACAAGACACCATGTGATATCCAGAATTGAGCAGATGGGTGATTCAGTAGCCCCGGGAAATATTCATTATCCCATAGAGGCATTTCGGCTATAATATCATCCAAGTGAATTACCTTTTTTACCTGCTTCCAAATCAATCTCGCCAACCGGAGTAATGGTAATAGTCTAGGGGTATTAGGCCTATTTATTTCCAGAAAGCCCATTGGGCAATCAATCTTTGCGGCATGAGCCAGATGACTCTCTGAGTTTGACAAACAGCCCCCAGGCATCCACTGTCCCAAAGCTCTAAGTTGTCCAGCCAAATATTACAGAAAAAAATCTGGTAGCGCCGCTCCCCCCCATTAATTTAGACCTATGCAAGGTAGACAATTTAAGTTTAGGTCTAGCCTTCCCCCATATAAAGAACAAAGCTAGTGAGTTTAAACTTGAAAAAAAAAAAGATCTAGGGACCGGTACTGCACTACGTTGAAGGGAGTAATTAAGCTTCGGAAGTAATATCATTTTAATCAGATTTATACGACCAGAAACAGACAGAGGCAATTTACTCCATATAGCAAATTTGTGTTTGACCAGATCGAGCAACGGGAGAATATTAAGTTGTAGATCAAGTCTGCTGCATTTTGGTACAATTATTCCTAGGTATTTAAATTTTGACACGACCGGTAGTGGGGATAACGTTTCAAGGTGATCTGTTGAGTCATGGGAAAGAGGCATTAAGGCAGACTTATCCCAGTTAATGTATAATCCCGAGTGTGTACCAAATCCCTCTACAATGGTGATCACATGTGGTAAGGTCTCCTCAACTTCATCCATAAATATTACCATGTCATCCGCGTATAAACCAATAATATCCATACGGTCCGCTATTTTAATCCCCTAATAGCTGGAGTGGATCTCATCCATATTGCTAGTGCTTCTATCGCAAGAGCAAAGAAGGCATCCCTGGCGGGTTCCCCTTTCCAAGGAGATTGTTTCAGATATAGCTTTATTAATAATTATTTGGGCTTTTGGTTTCATATCTACTTAGGCAGATTTGATGTTGTAAAATGCAATAACAGCCATATTAGATTTTAGATCGTTAATCATGCTTTATGTAAATTGAGCTGTCATTAGATAATGAATTCAGGTGTCTTATCATTGAGTGGGAGGATCAGATAACAAGAAGGGTCTTGTGAGGCCTGCAGTGATTGGGCACTGGGCTCTCCACTGGGGCCATTGTATTCCGCTCAGTCAGTCATCCTGGCTCTCCTCAGAGTTAAAAATTACTCTATTGTGTCACGCAGCATCCTCTCATCCCTTCCTGGGGTCTGCACCTTTGACTGGAATGTTGTACAAAACAGGCAAGGGTATGTATAAGGGACACAATGGCCTTTTGAAGACTGATTAACAAGCCCTTTATAATGTCTCATGAAAAGAGCATAAAGGGTATCTTTACACCTAAGCACTTCCCCAGGCTCTTCATCCAGCAAGTTGAACACTTGTTAGAAGGAAGAGGAGGGGAATGAGGGTCTTGAAACTAACGATTTACTGGCAGCCTCCTAAGAACTCAGATGCAATCCTCAGGTTTCACCACAGTCCTGAAGGGCAAAATCAACCTATTGATATAAATGCATTTGCCACTCAGGAGTTTGGACCAGCTGGATGATAGCCCCTGTACAAGCAATATTAGTGGTCGCATAATAAACAATGACATTTAGCCAAAACCATGTGCAGTACCTAGCAGCACAGCATCATTAGGAGGTCGTCTAGGTGTTCTAGGGGCCCCCGGTACGTCACTTCGCCCTGATGGTTCTTTCGCTGGAGGATTAGGGACTTGAGTAGATGGCGGCAGGGAAGGTGTGGCATTTACTGACGGGATTAAAAGAAATAAATAATTAGACAAGCGCCGAAGCCGTCACCTTACTGAGGCTGTAACTAAGATTTACTTACTTGACAATTTCACAATGTACCAGAATTAAATACAGGGTGATGATCGTCAGAATGATCATTAGTGAGATCAAGGGGTCCTGATCATGGCCCATGTAAACCAGGACAGTGATAATTCACTTGATTATTGCTAATCATACATTTTATGCCAACCTCAAAAAAAAAATCCTTGTTGGATGGCAGCACATCCACCTCTTGTGAACGGGGTGTGCTGCCGACAACAGTTTCCATATGATTATTGCATCATGTAAGAAAACAAGCACTGATCTGACTTCCTACATAATCAATTGATCATCCTTTACAACATTCCATCTTCCTGTGTAGAAGGCTCAGTAGTGATTGGGTGGTTATTATGGAAATCCGTATGGGGACGTGTGGCTACAGGACAGTACCCTCCACAGGCTGGAAGTGACCCCGTGTGTGTGCCGCTGACAGTGTTTACACTGCCTGTGTTCCTGCGGTCATGCTCCATTTATCCTGAGTGGTTGCACACAAGCGGATAATTAGGGGCTCTGTGACTGATTAATAAGACAACAATCTGCATATTAGATTTACAGCATCCCCTCTGTTGATTGCCCACAGGCCTGTAGAGGATGATGACTTTAAAGAGCCACTAACCCTAAAGATCAGCAGTGTTATAAGAGAAGGGGCTGATGTAATGGACAGAAGTCAAAGTAATGAAGATGAATGACCACACACATTTGTAGCAAACTCCCATGTTCAAATTCACAGACAGCAAACGAGAAATTGAGGTGGCATACAAAAGTGACAAAATGGAAAAGCAAAATGCTTCACTTGGTGCAACCACAGCGATCCAACGGCCTGTGCATCGCTAACCTTGCTGTGCATATTCTGGGAGACGCGGGTTCTGCTTCTCCAGCATGGACGCCAGGTAGTCGATGACGTCTTCTGGGCTGCTCACCTTCACTGAAAGACACAGACAGTAAAAGAAACGCCAAGTTATTACAAACGCAGATGGAAACATCCACTTGGACTATTTTAATTTTTGTACTCCTGCTTTTTCCTCTACTTCTTTTTCACAGCACTTAGAAAAAATTCCAAGTGCTGTGAAAAAAATAAAATAAAAAAGGGGATGCTATTTGGCCATTGTATTTTGGTTTGGTTTTAATGGTGTCCATTGTGTGGTAGAAATGACCCGGGCACATCTTTCTCCAGGTGGGTACGATTTTGGCAATTAACGAAAGTGTAGTCACAAATAAATAAATCTGGTTTGAGACCAGTAAGTTTTTTTCCCCAGCTGATGGAGCCATTGTTGGGCTCCTTTTTTTTCGCATGCCCAAAACAGTTTTATTGGTAATATTTTCGGGTACATATAACTATTGCAATTTTTTGTTAGGAAGAAGAGGTAACCAAAAAATTGCAACTTTGGCATTTTCCCTTTCCTTCTTCATTATACGGTTTACTGTATAGTTTAAACAATTTGTGATACAGCGCACTATCACAGATGTAATGATACCAAATCTGCTTATTTATTAACTGGTAAAAAAGGGGGTGATTGTTATATAATATTCTCATGTAGAAAAAATAAAATACATACATAAGGTAAATATTTATAAAATATAAAGATATATCAGTACCACAGTAAGAATTAACGTTCTCTTATACAGTCCAGTCACAAGAGGACTAAGGTGGCGATCATGGGGCCCATCTGCAGGGTGAGGGCGAGGTGAGCCAGGGATTGCACGCACAGGCAATCACACCATGTAAAGAGAAGCGATCATCTGATTCACACTGCCAAAAATCAGAGCCTTGTGCACAATTGCCATTTTTTTCACTGCAACCCTCTGGCATTTCAGAGAAAGTATACTTAGAAGATGCCGCTGGAAATCAGTTGAGTCCCGTTGCGCCTCTGACCCCTTTCTCCCAGCGGGAGAGAGAAGAGATAATGGCGAGGGGAAAGCAACGGGAGATGGAAGAGATTCCGGCGAGGGGATGGCAGCGGGAGATGGAAGAGATACCGGCGAGGGGACGGCAGCGGGAGAGGGAAGAGATACCGGCAAGGGGATGGCAGCGGGAGATGGAAGAGATACCGGCGAGGGGACGGCAGCGGGAGATGGAAGAGATACCGGCAAGGGGATGGCAGCGGGAGATGGAAGAGATACCGGCGAGGGGACGGCAGCAGGAGATGGAAGAGATACCGGCAAGGGGATGGCAGCGGGAGATGGAAGAGATACCGGCGAGGGGACGGCAGCGGGAGATGGAAGAGATACCGGCAAGGGGATGGCAGCGGGAGATGGAAGAGATACCGGCGAGGGGACGGCAGCGGGAGATGGAGATACCGGCAAGGGGACGGCAGCGGGAGATGCAAGAGATAACAGGGAGGAGATGGCAGGAGATGGAAGAGATACCGGTGAGGGGACGGCAGCGGGAGATAGAAGAGATACCAGCGAGGGGACGGCAGCGGGAGAGGGAAGAGATATCGGCGAGGGGACGGCAGCGGCAGATGGAAGAGATATTGGCGAGGGGACGGCAGTGCGAGATGGAAGAGATGGCAGCGGGAGATGGAAGAGATACTGGCTGCAACTGAGCAGTGGGCCTCTGGTGTATGCTGAGGTGTGAGGAGTAAAGTGCTTGTCCCCCCCTGGTAGGTATCAGCTACTATGGCTAATGGCTTCCTTTACGGTGTTATTACAACTGGAGGCTTAGCTGAATTTGCTGGATTTGTGAGGGTAGAGGGAAATGAATACCATCAATGTCCGTCACACATCATTAGGCGCACACTTGACCCACAGGATCTTATAGGCAATTACTATGGATTAGGAGTCAGTGACTTAACCCCTTCATTGGGGTCTGTATGCTGCTCGTGTCCTCCCTGTCGAAGGTGAATTTTCTGATTAAAGCTGTAAATGAAGAGGCCACCTCAAGCCTTCAAATACTCATCAAAAGGCTCGAGGTGATCACCTCTCATGCGACTTGTCCCACAAGCAGAAGATGTGTGGATAAAAGACCTACCCCTCCATAGCCCACCCCAAACCCCCAATTATTAAAGGATGGTAGAGGAGACAGAAGCGGTCTAACAAGTCAGCAAGGAAAAGGGGGTTCTTTGTGCATGCTGAATAAGACCTATAGGGGCCTGTATACACATGCATAGTATGTGCAGCAAAAAGAAGAAAAAATATGGATAGCACTCACCGGTCCTTAAAACTTCATGCTTTATTCAAAAACCTAAAACATCGTGGCTAGGAGAACAGGTTGATAGGATGTGCGAGCCAGTGCCAACGACGGTCGTTTCGCGCTACACGGCACCGTGTAGCACGAAACGGCCGTCGTTAGCAGTGGCTCGCACATCCTATCAGCCTGTTATCCTAGCCACGATGTTTTAGGTTTTTGAATAAAGCATGAAGTTTTAAGGACCGGTGAGTGCTATCCATATTTTTTCTTCTTTTTGCTGCACATATTATGTACTGTTTTTCTGGATGAGCACCCGAGTTCACAGGTGAGGTCTAACTTAGAGGGTATCAACCGTGGATGTGGTAATATCGCCCAGTAGCGGTGCCGTCAAACTATTTCTTTTTTTATATACATATGCATAGCACTGCTCCCGAACCTGTACCAAAGCTACTACTCCTATTATGTTCCCTAGTCTTCTGGAGCAAGATCTCCATTTTATGAATCAGCTGGACAAAGATAGTGTTGCTGAATACCAGCCTAATATGGGGGGCTCCATCAAGTAACTCAACTGCAGCAGGCTGGGGAAAGGGTGAGTATGACAACCACAATATTCGCCATATGTACATAGGATAGTTGTCACTTCCATGCTCCCTGAGCATCATAGCCACCTGTAGGCTGCAGGTGGATGGGAGAAGCTGTTGTCACCAGAGCAGAGGAAGTGCAAGGTAATAAATCTGAGAGGAGCAGAGAAAGGAGCATCTGTGGTTAGGAAGCAGCCATAAAACATTATACAGCGCAAGGTGCTGCTGGTAAATACCTCTGTGCACTGGTGCAGCCTCTATGGCGACCAGGCACAGTGCCCTGCCAGATATTCTGTACAGACTCTCACCTCCCCAGATATACACGTGGTCAAAATTGTTGGTACCCCTCGTTTAATGACAGAAAAACCCACAATGGGCACAGAAATAACTTGAATCTTACAAAAGTAATAATAAATAAAAGATCTATGACAGTGAAGAAATGAAAGTCAGATATTGCTTTTCAACCATGCATCCACAGAATTTAAAAAAATAAATAAAACTCATGAAATAGGACTGGACAGAAATGATGGTACCCCTGAAAATAATGTGACATGTTAAATCGCCGTGTGTCCACAAACTTGCATCACAGGTGTCTACAATCTTGGAATCAGTGAGTGGCCTGTATATAGGGCTACAGATACTCACTGTGCCGTTTGGTGACATGGTGTGTATCACACTCAACATGGACCAGAGGAAGTGAAGGAAAGTTGTCTCAGGAGATTAGAAAGAAAATTATAGACAAACATGTTAAAGGTAAAAGTTATAAGACCATCTCCACGCAGCTTGATGTTCCTGTGACTACAGTTGCACATATTATTCAGAAATGTAAGATCCATGGGACCGTAGCCAATCCCCCTGGACGTGGCCGCAGGAGGAAAATTGATGACAAATCAAAGAGACGGATAATACGAATGGTAACAAAAGAGCCCAGAAAAACAGATTAATGGTGAACTTCAAGCTCAAGGAACATCAGTGTCAGAGAGCACCATCCGTCATTGTATGAGCCAAAGTGGACTTCATGGGAGATGACCAAGGAGGACACCATTGTTGGAAAAAAAAAATTAAAAAAAAAAAAAAAAATCAAAGAACCGCCAGCTGCCCCCATCGAATGTATCCCTGTACCTCCCAGCACATCGCTGTTTCCCCCCAAATCAGCACCTTCAAATATGTCCCCTCTCTTTCAAGTACAACCAAGCTCTCCAAATCATAGTCCTGCGCCAAATATGAACCTCCTCTTCCAGGCAGAGGCCCGGGCCAAGACCTGCCACCAAAGGCAGAGGCCCGGCACGAACCCAGCTGCCGAAAGAAGAGGCCTGGGCCCCAGGGCTGAAGAGTTGGTTTCCATTTTGGTGGAGTCGGGGTCAGTATAAAATGGACCGACAGACTGCTGAAATGCATAATAAATTGGGTGCAGTAATTCAATGCAGACTATGCTGTAAAGGTTTTCATAATAATTTGGTAAAGTTATGAAATGTCATATAAATGTCTGTCCTGTTCCTGATCTAAGGATCTCGGCTTTTAGTTTAGATGAGTCTGTGCTGCACTTTATTTACATGCGCAGTAGCAAATCAGGGCTGTGGAGTCAGAGTTGGTGATTTGGCTTACCGACTCCACAGCCCTGCCGGCCCCAGGCCTCCCGGCCAAAAAAGGGCAGAGGCCTGGCCAAAAAGGGCAGAGGCCCAGCCTCAGACCTCCCGGCCAAAAAGGGCAGGCGCCCGACCCCAGGCCAAAAAGGGCAGGGGCCCGACCCCAGGCCTCCTGGCCAAAAAGGGCAGGGGCCCGACCCCAGGCCTCCTGGCCAAAAAGGGCAGAGGCCCGGCTCCAGGCCTCCTGGCCAAAAAGGGCAGAGGCCCGGCTCCAGGCCTCCTGGCCAAAAAGGGCAGAGGCCCGGCTCCAGGCCTCCTGGCCAAAAAGGGCAGAGGCCCGGCTCCAGGCCTCCTGGCCAAAAAGGGCAGAAGCCCGGCTCCAGGCCTCCTGGCCAAAAAGGGCAGAAGCCCGGCTCCAGGCCTCCTGGCCAAAAAGGGCAGAAGCCCGGCTCCAGGCCTCCTGGCCAAAAAGGGCAGAAGCCCGGCTCCAGGCCTCCTGGCCAAAAAGGGCAGAAGCCCGGCTCCAGGCCTCCTGGCCAAAAAGGGCAGAAGCCCGGCTCCAGGCCTCCTGGCCAAAAAGGGCAGAAGCCCGACCCCAGGCCTCCTGGCCAAAAAGGGCAGAGGCCCGACCCCAGGCCTCCTGGCCAAAAAGGGCAGAGGCCCGGCTCCAGGCCTCCTGGCCAAAAAGGGCAGAAGCCCGGCTCCAGGCCTCCTGGCCAAAAAGGGCAGAAGCCCGGCTCCAGGCCTCCTGGCCAAAAAGGGCAGAAGCCCGGCTCCAGGCCTCCTGGCCAAAAAGGGCAGAAGCCCGGCTCCAGGCCTCCTGGCCAAAAAGGGCAGAAGCCCGGCTCCAGGCCTCCTGGCCAAAAAGGGCAGAAGCCCGGCTCCAGGCCTCCTGGCCAAAAAGGGCAGAAGCCCGGCTCCAGGCCTCCTGGCCAAAAAGGGCAGAAGCCCGGCTCCAGGCCTCCTGGCCAAAAAGGGCAGAAGCCCGGCTCCAGGCCTCCTGGCCAAAAAGGGCAGAAGCCCGGCTCCAGGCCTCCTGGCCAAAAAGGGCAGAAGCCCGGCTCCAGGCCTCCTGGCCAAAAAGGGCAGAAGCCCGGCTCCAGGCCTCCTGGCCAAAAAGGGCAGAAGCCCGGCTCCAGGCCTCCTGGCCAAAAAGGGCAGAAGCCCGGCTCCAGGCCTCCTGGCCAAAAAGGGCAGAAGCCCGGCTCCAGGCCTCCTGGCCAAAAAGGGCAGAAGCCCGGCTCCAGGCCTCCTGGCCAAAAAGGGCAGAAGCCCGGCTCCAGGCCTCCTGGCCAAAAAGGGCAGAAGCCCGGCTCCAGGCCTCCTGGCCAAAAAGGGCAGAAGCCCGGCTCCAGGCCTCCTGGCCAAAAAGGGCAGAAGCCCGGCTCCAGGCCTCCTGGCCAAAAAGGGCAGAAGCCCGGCTCCAGGCCTCCTGGCCAAAAAGGGCAGAAGCCCGGCTCCAGGCCTCCTGGCCAAAAAGGGCAGAAGCCCGGCTCCAGGCCTCCTGGCCAAAAAGGGGAGAAGCCCGGCCCCAGGCCTCCTGGCCAAAAAGGGGAGAAGCCCGGCCCCAGGCCTCCTGGCCAAAAAGGGCAGAAGCCCGGCCCCAGGCCTCCTGGCCAAAAAGGGCAGAAGCCTGGCCCCAGGCCTCCTGGCCAAAAAGGGCAGAGGCCTTGCTTACCAAGTTTTTCTTTAAGAACACAAATATTGCCCTGCCACTCCAAGCACACACCTACTTGAAATATAGCTCTACATTCTTAAGAATTGCTCTGCTTTCATATCTACAACTCCATTCCTAAGGCAGTGTTTCCCAAACTTTAGTGATCATGGCCCGCCAAGGTCATGTTTTCAGGTTTTCTATAGTATAGCACAGGTGAGAGAATTCCTGATGCCTTGTCACCACATGTGCAATACTATGGAAATCCTGAAAACATGACCTGTGGGGGGCCATGAGGACACCAGTTTGGGATACACTACCCTAAGGTAAGTAGCCCAACTCCCTCCCCCCAAAAAATTCTTGCTACAATGAGAACAGTTCAGCTCCCTCAAATATCATCCCGCTGCCTCTTAAAGACTTGTTGACCCAAGTACAGCTCTGCTCAATACCGTCAATACTAGTATCACCATACTATGGCCTCCGCCACCCACAAATAATGACTTGCTTCCCCAAAAATTGCTTTTCTCCTCTAGTTTTAAGTCCCCTTTCCAAGTATAGCTAGGTTTCCCCACTTGAAAAGCCTGCCTCGCCAGGCTCCATGGAGTAAAGACCCCTTGGGGCAAGTAAAGCTTTGTGCGCACGCTCCCATCACTTGTTTCAGTATCGCCTAGACTTGATTGCACTGAAATGGTAATGTAATTTCAGAAGACGCTGGAATACAATATTGGTGCCATGAGCCAATTAGTTTTGTATATTTGGGAAAATAATGATATCTGGCTGAAGAGCTGCAGTCTGTGGGGGTCCGTTTTCATTAACACATCACACCTGCCTCTACAAAACTGAGCAAATAAACCTCCTTCCTGCAGCTCAATAGGTGAACAAGACCTGTACAGATGGTAACGAGTTTTGGGAAATGTCCCTCAAGAACAAGGCAAATGGTTTGAGAAAAGAGCTGCCTGTGCCCCCCTCTGGGATGAATACAGGGGGTGTAACATTTCTGGCTCATAGCTGTGTTTAGCAAACATGTTATACCAATAGAGTGCAACTCGGGGGAGGTGACACTGCTCTATTCACCTAAACACAATAGAAAGAGCCAAGAAGGCAATAGAGCAATGGGCTGCAGATCCTAGTGAATGCTGCCTCTAGTGGCAAGTGGAAGAATGACCGCATTTAAAGCAAAATATTACAATTTGAGGAGTTGTCAGTGGCCGATAGCCAATACATAGTACTGTTACCTTTTATTTTTCTAAGAAATATTTTTCTGTATCCATATTTAAAGGAACACTCCAAGCCTAGCTGACATACCATGTTCCTTTTTTGAGACAGGAATGACCTTAAACAGTAATTTTACAATTAAGATTTTTTTATTTTTTTTATTTTTGTCTCAACATTCACCAAACCGAAGAGGTTTTATTAGTTTGAATAAGTACACGTGAGGGGAAAAACAATGTTATTTTAGATGATAGTTACGCTCTAGAAAAGGGTGATGAGAATTGTTATAATAATATAAATATATTTATATATAAAGATATATTTATATATAAAAATATATTTATATATGAAAATATATTTATATATAAAAATATATTTATATATGAAACTATATATAGACACGAGGGCCTTCTTGGGCTCCTGGCTGCCGTAACAAGGTCATGGGCACCAAGCAATCACATTGGGGAAGTACAACTGGGTGTAGGAAGGGACCCGCTGGCCCATTTTCATGGTGCTGGCACATAACAGGTTGACCTGCTGTGATAGGACTGAGAATTTGGTGTAACTGGCACATGCACTGTATGGAGGGCACTGTGAAATGGGCCATATGGGCGCAGAGGGCTTTGACACTTGCGAGAATCAGATGTAAGGCTATGGCCACATATCCAGTAATCATCAGCTAGAATGGTTCCAGCAGCAATCCATCAGCAAAAACGTTGTGCAGACACCACTTTAGTCCACTTTTAAATAACTGGTCTCTGCTTTTTGAACATTGAAGTCTATGGGAAACGGACCAGTTAATCAGCCATCCGTTAACCTTTCATTTCTAAAGAATCTGATTTTTGCTATCTGGATCCAACAGTGATCAGTTATTTAAAAAGTGACTAACAGATTGGTGCTGGATCCTGGATGATTACTGGACATGTGAACATGGCCTTAGTAAAGCTGCCATGGTGATCTGGCCCCTCACAAGCAGGACATTTGGATAAGGATGGAGTCTTTAAAGGTTTGGTTCAGATAAGATTTCTATCAGATGACACAATGGACATGGCCTCAGGTGAGTTGTTTGTCTTCTCATTAACTTGTGATCACAGAATAAGCAGTTCTCACCTCTCTGCAGACATATTAGAAGACAATCAGTATTTGCTGGCCAAACAGAGACAGGCTGGCCAAACATCTCAGGTAGAAGGCAGCTATGGAATACATGGCTACCATACAGGACAGTCAGTGAGCTTGTCAATAGTGATGAGCGAAAGTGCTCGGATAAGGAGCCATCGGATCACGCTTTGCGAGCTAACCAAGTGACTTCGGCATGCTCGAAATGTTTGAGTCACTGCGGCTGCATGTCTCAAGGCTGTTCGACAGCCATGACACATGCAGGGACTACAATCCGCGTACATGCAGCCACGGGGACTCAAACATAATATTCGAGCACGACGAAGACACTTAGCACACGAGCATGCTCATAACACCTTATCCGACCACTTTCGGCCATCACTACAGAGTCAGTAAACTTGTCAGATACCGGCGGAAGGGGCTTATTACCAGGAAAACAAAAGGATAGAGCACGGACTTTCAATATGAGCAGCACGGCGGCTCAGGGGCTGGCACGGCGGCCTTACAGCGCTAGATTCAAATACCACCAAGATATGCTACAAGTATGTTCTCCCTGTGTTTGCGCAGGTTTCTACCGGGTTCCCTGGTTTCCTCCCACACTCCAAACACAAACTGATAAGAGATGGAGATTGTGAGTCCCAATGGGGACAGCGATGATGTCGTCTGTAAAGTGCTACAGAATTAATGGCGCTATATGTAAAATTATATAAATCCTCCTCGCTCAAAATCATCTGTTGGCTCACGTATACACCAGACATTCCGCTGTTCCCCCAGGGACAGTCAAGTACATTGCTCAGCTATCATAAACTGTCTTGTGAACTGCTTTATTTTATTTTTTTCCACCTTGTGGACATTTATTTTTGATTTTTTAACTTAAAATGTATTCGGGGCTAAAGATTAAAAAAAAACAAAAAAACATAATTGGGTTCATTAAAATTGTTGTACCGTTTGGCTCTTTTATCCCCTTCTCATTCAGTTGAAGTGGTCATAAATCAGCCAAGAGGGATTAAGAAAAATACAAATAAAAGGGTTACAGACTGAGCTCACTAACAGACCCTCAGTTAACTCATTCCCTAGCCATGAGTAGACAGACCAAGTGCAATTCATAGTACGGTATATAGAAAGAAAACTACAAACATGATTTCTAGCCTCAGACACATGCATTTAAAATTAAAGGAAACAAGATTCCCCCCCCAAAAAAATTATTTATATCCCATCCATTTAGCTAGACAGTCTGTTCCTTTCCCTCATTGCCTTGAAATCTGCCTTGAATCTATAAGTAAATGAGGCCGAAGTGCTCTGGACCATTTTTAAGCCTCTGTCAGTCCGGCTCTATTCTCCAGCTAGCTCTGCCTTCTGCTTGACTGACAGCTCAGCTGATCTGTGACTTCAAGCAGAAGTCAGCGCTAGACAGAGAATAGAGCCGGACTGGCAAAGGCTTGGGAAGTGCTTCAACATGCTGAAAGCACTTCAGGCTCATTTGTATATAGATTCAGATTCTAGGTAACAGAAGAACTGAACAGACTGTCTATATAACAGTATGGCTGGTCTTGTCTTTGCAAGACATACATGCGCACATAGATTGAAAGGTGACATATTCCCTTAAAAATAAAAAAATAGTCTCCCCCAAAGTTGGCCAAACCTTTTAATGGTACATTTCTGCATTGGGGAGACAAGTACTACCCTAGCTATTCTGAAAATAATATACATATGATTTAGTATCTACAAAATTACCTGTGAAATAAAGCGGCAAATAGATGATCATAAGTTAAAGACAAAATAAAAAAAAAAGAAGCAAAAAAAATTTGAATTTGTTTTGGGAGGAAGGGGAAAAAGATTTGATCCGTTTTACTCTTAAAATCAATTGAATGCAAAGTAAATTTTCCTGCAAAACATTTTCAAGACAAGAGCTCACATGGCTGCTTGCATGAAAAATAATAATAATAATAATAATAATAATAATAATAATAAAAAAAAGTGTAGGTGAGGGGGCAAAATACCCCCCCAAAAACAACTTTACTAGTGTTTGGTGAAACTCTGCAGCATGATTAGGGGTTAATAGTAACTAAATTCCATTTACAGGATACTAAATTAAATGTCTAACACTTTTGGGACAGTCTTACAACTATTAATGAGATTGTGGGGGTTAAAGGGACGGTCATGTTTTATGTAAGTAAAATGATCCATTGCACCATGAAAAACGTGCAATCCTCCTGCTTCTCATTCTTTTACCACTTTCCACTTTTCCACTTTTACCAGATTTCTGATTACTGTAAGTGAAAACAAATATTTCTTTATGTTCAGAAGCTAAAAGCTGGACTTGCGCCTCTCATAATTGAGCTGTTTAGTTACGCTCTCTTCTACGAGAATAAACACATCAGTACCATCAATCTGAAAACATAGGTCTGGTCGGCCTAGAGACGGCCGCTCAGCTGAAAATAGAGAGTATATTATAAAGTCACCTATCTTCTCACTGTGTAAGGAGTTAGTAGGGTCAGGACTGCACAGTGAGGCAGCCCCCTCACAGCATTACCCCCCCAGCTACCCTCCACTTCAGCCGCAGCGCGGCAGCACACCCTACTGGTCAACAGCAAAATTACACAGAGTCAACCTTCAAGGTGGACGAACAATGAGAAAACAGACTATTTGAAAGAACGTTAGTGCTCTCTTGTATCAGTTCTCTTCAGCGGGGAAAGGGTTAACTTCTCATCAGCTTAATAATTAAACTGCAGAAAATATAAGCATTTGAGGGGTTCGCTGGAGGGAGGTGAGGGGTTTTACTGATCTGCTATGCATATGTCTATCCTACAAGAATGATACATAGAGCCCTATGGTGGCTCACGCTCGACCCTTAACTCAGATACAACAAATTACACATGGGGCTGGAGGGCCCGTCCCATATCCTAACTCCTTCCCAACACGTCGGGTGTATAGAGCAGCATCCGGAGCAAACCCCGCACTATAAAATGTGGGCGAAAGAACGGTATTCAGCCAGCAACTTGCTGTGAGCAGCAGCGATCAGAGACAGCAGTATAGGTAAAATGTGCCATTTTCAGTGTATTATATGGTGCCCTCTATAATAGGGTCCTCCTAGACTGTCATCAATAGTTTGTTCAGTCATTTATACAAGTGCGTCTCACAAAATTAGAATATCATCAAAACGTTAATCTCAGTTCTTCAATACAAAAAGTGAAACACCTATATTATATAGAGTCATTACAAACATAGTGATCTATTTCACGTTTATTTCTGTTAATGTTGATTATGGCTTACAGCCAATGAAAACCCAAAAGTCATTATCTCAGGAAATTAGAATACTTTATAACACCAGCTTGAAAAATGATTTTAACCCCTTCACCCCCGGAGCTTTTTCCGTTTTTTCGTTTTCGTTTTTCGCTCCCCACCTTACCAGAGCCATAACTCTTATTTTTCCATCAATATGGCCATGTGAGGGCTTATTTTTTGCGGGACGAGATGTACTTTTGAACGATACCATTGGTTTTACCATGCCGTGTAACAGAAAACGGGAAAAAAATTCCAAGTGTGATGAAATTGCAAAAAAAGTGCAATCTCACACTTGTTTTTTGTTTGGCTTTTTTGCTAGGTTCACCAAATGCTAAAACTAACCTGCCATTATGATTCTCCAGGTCATTACGAGTTCATGGACACCTAACATGTCTAGGTTATTTTTTTATCTAAGTGGTGAAAAAAAATTCCAAATTTTGCTAAAAAAAAAAAAAAAAAAAAATTGCGCAATTTTCCGATACCCGTAGCGTCTCCAATTTTTTATGATATGGGGTCGGGTGAGGGCTTATTTTTTGCGTGCCGAGCTGGCGTTTTTAATGATAGCATTTTGGTGTAGATACGTTCTTTTGATCACCCTTTATCGCATTTTAATGCAATGTCGCGGCGACCAAAAAAACGTAATTTTGACGTTTTGATTTTTTTTCTCGCTACGCCATTTAGCAGTCAGGTTAATCCTTTGTTTTTATTGATAGATCGGGAGATTCTGAACGCGGTGATACCAAATATGTGTATGTTTAATTTTTTTTTTATTTGTTTTATTTTGATTGGGGCGAAAGGGGGGTGATTTGAACTTTTATATATTTTTTCTTTTTTTATATTTTTAAAGACTTTTTTTTCTTAATTTTGGCATGCTTCAATAGCCTCCATAGGAGGCTAGAAGCATGCATTACACGATCGGCTCTGCTACATAGAGGTGAAATACAGATCACCTCTATGCAGCAGAAAGGCAGGTGTACTTTGAGCGCCGACCACAGGGTGGCGCTCAAAGCAATCGGCCATCAACAACCATAGGTCTCAAGGAGACCTCTGGTTGTTATGGCAATGCACCGCTGACCCCCGATCATGTGACGGGGGTCAGTGGTGTGAGCACTTCCAGCCGCGCGGCCGGGAGCGCTAGTTAAATGCCGCTGTCAGCGCTTAACGGCGACATTTAACTAGTTAATGGGCGCGGGCGGATCGTGATTCCGCTCGCGCTCATTGCGCGCACATGTCAGCTGTACAAAACAGCTGACATGTCGTGGCTTTAAGGTGGGCTCACCGCCAGAGCCCACCTCAAAGCAGGGGATCTGCCAGCTGACATACTATTCCGTCAGCTGGCAGAAAGGGGTTAAAATCTGAAATGTTGGCCTACTGAAATGTATGTTCAGTAAATGCACTCAATACTTGGTCGGGGCTCCTTTGACATAAATTACTGCATCAATGCGGCGTGGCATGGAGGCGATCAGCCTGTGGCACTGCTGAGGGGTTATGGAAGCCCAGGTTGCTTTGATACCAGCCTTCAGCTCGTCTGCATTGTTGGGTCTGGTGTCTCATCTTCCTCTTGACAATACCCCACAGATTCTCTATGGGGTTAAGGTCAGGCGAGTTTGCTGCCAATCAAGCACAGTGATACTGTGGTTTGTAAACCAGGTATTGGTACCTTTGGCAGTGTGGACAGGTGCCAAGTCCTGCTGGAGAATGAAATGTCCATCTCCAAAAATCTTGTCGGCAGAAGGAAGCATGAAGTGCTCTAAAATGTCCTGGTAGACGGCTGTGCTGACTTTGACCTTGATAAAACACAGTGGACCTACACCAGCAGATGACATGGCTCCCCAAGCCATCACTGATTGTAGAAACTTCACACTAGACCTTCAACAGCTTGGATTGTGGCCTCTCCACTCTTCCTCCAGACTCTGGGACCTTTGATTTCCAAATGAAATGCAAAATTTACTTTAATCTGAAAACAACACCTTGGACCGCTGAGCAACAGTCCAGTTCTTTTTCTCCTTGGCCCAGGTAAGACGCTTCTGGCATTGTCTATTGGTCATGAGTGGTCTGACACAAGGAATGTGGCACTTGTAGCCCATGTCCTGGATACGTCTGTGTGTGGTGGCTCTTGCAATGACCCCAGCAGCAGTCCACTCCTTGTGAATCTCCCCCAAATTTTTGAATGGCCTTTCCTTAACAATCCTTTCAAGGCTGCGGTTATCCCTGTTGCTTGTGCACCTTTTTCTACCACACTTTTTCCTTCCACTCAACTTTCCATTAATATGCTTGGATACAGCACTGTGTGAACAGCCAGCTTCTGTAGCAATGACCTTTTGTGGCTTACCCTCCTTGTGGAGGGTGTCAGTGACTGCCTTCTGGACATCTGTCAAGTCAGCAGTCTTCCCCATGATTGTGGAGCTACTGAAACAGACTAAGGGACCTTGTTAAATGCTTAGGAAGCCTTTGCAGGTGTTTGCTAATTATTCTAATTTACTGAGATAATGATTTGGGGGTTTTCATTGGTTGTAAGCCATAATCATCAACATTAACAGAAATAAACACATGAAATAGATCACTCTGTGTGTAATGACTCTATATAAGAGATTCACTTTTTGTATTGAAGAACTGAAATAAGTTTTGATGATATTCTAATTTTGTGAGACACACTTGCATTTGTATGTAATCCTCTCATGTACCGCACCATGGAATCGATTGTGCTCTAAAAATGATAAATAATAATGAAAAAATAATAAGTGCAACTCATCCTGATAAAAACAAGCCCATGCCCAAATGGAAAAATCCAAACTTATGACATTTGGCAGACAAATTGAGGGAAAAAAAAAGCTGAAAAATGAGATGCCATCATAAAATGCCCGATGAAAGAATGTCTGATGAATATTAATAAAAAAAAAAAAAAAAAAGCTAAAATGCTTTCAAATTGCACTTGTAAAAAAGTATTCTAAAGCGAAGAAAAAAAAAAAATCTTAGAATAGAAAATGTCACTATACTTACTTTTTTCTATCTTTAAAAACAAAACAAAACAAAAAAAAACAAAACACAAAACCAAAGTCTCCATAGCCCCTGGTGTGATGATGGCTGTAGCAGTTGTGCGGAGTGCACTCACCTCCATGGTGCCGGTGCCCCGGCTCTCTGTGGTGCAGGTGGTAGCCGGTGCCCAGCGACCACAGGGCACACAGCCACTCTGTAAGCAGCAGGTACGTGGCTTTCATGTTGCCTGTAGGAACAGTTGAGGGATAAGGCAGCGGCACAGCAGGGATAAGGCAGCGGCACAGCAGGGATAAGGCAGTGGCACAGCCGGGATAAGGCAGTGGCACAGCCGGGCGAGCGCTCACTGAGCTCAGACTGTGTGGGAGAAGCAGGGAACTCTCCTCTCATCCCACGCACACTGCAACACAGCGGCAGCAGCCAATCACAGCGCGCAGCGAGGGAAACATCTCCGTGGGCAACAATTAATATATCAATAGCCTGAGAGGTCCCAACGCTGTGTCTGGTTACAAGTGATCACATGCAGCGCCAGAACCAGCACTGCTACATGCAGGCAACTGCATGAGTAACAATCTCTAAGGGAACATTTAATAGTTTGCTTTACAGGGATGCAAAAAAGGACGAGAGTCAGGGATCAGTGGCCGGCGTAGAAAACAAAGAACGAATGTGTACAACCCACTGGGTGGCACTGATGCTCAAAGTAGAGTTGCTATTTAACCACCGGATTCCCCTGGATTGGACCCCACCATTACTATACACACCCACGTTATCAGTAGGATGCTCATGTCACCCGAATTGGCAGAAGCACCCAATCAGAACCCGGCATTCGTCATCATGTGATTGCCCTGGACAGTCGACCATCTAAGTACCAATCGTACGGCCACCATGACAATCACCCACTTTGCCGTAGTCGGGATTGCAGGGCAGCCCAGGCCTCGTGGCACCATTAGCAGCGGTGTAGCAGGAGGCCATTCTCCATCCCCTGTTGGGAACCAGTATGTAGAAGCAGTAGCAGCCACCAGTGTACTGCCGACCCGGCCACAGCAGCACGTCTATCTTAGCAGTCTGCCACACAAAGAATGCTGAAATACTGCGACATGGTCAGCAATGCCGAACACTATATAAAACATATGTTCCCGTCTGCCATATTTACTGCCAAATCAGACCCTTTTGTTCTGGCTCTGCAGGCCGCCCCAGATCTGCACACCCAGGAGTGCCTTCTTCATCACGTCCCTGGAAAAGTCGCTAGCTACGATGCCGCATACATGAGAGTGTAGGCCCCGAGGATTAGTCACTACACATACAGCGGATGGTGATGCCCATAGGGCATCCACTGCCTAATAATGGAGGAAGGTGGCGTCTCTCCAAAAGTACAGAATCACCCAACACGTCACCAGCAGAAAAAGAAGCCAAGCTCTAAAATAAGGCCCAGGGGGAGATGCTGGGAAGTAAGACGCCTTTATGGTAAGGGCCGACTATAACACAACATTTACATTGCCCGCTTACTGCCGCAGATGTCACAGGCTCTTAGGGGGCCATAAATGCCAACCGCTCCATCTCACTCTAAGGTACCTTCACACTAAACGATATCGCTAGCGATCCGTGACGTTGCAGCGTCCTGGCTAGCGATATCGTTTAGTTTGACAGGCAGCAGCGATCAGGATCCTGCTGTGATATCGCTGGTCGTTGCTGAAAGTTCAGAACTTTATTTGGTCGTCAGATCGCTGTGTATCGTCGTGTTTGACACCAAAAGCAACGATACCAGCGATGTTTTACACTGGTAACCAGGGTAAACATCGGGTTACTAAGCGCAGGGCCGCGCTTAGTAACCCGATGTTTACCCTGGTTACCAGCGTAAAATGTAAAAAAAACAAACAGTACATACTCACCTTCGCGTCCCCCGGCGTCCGCTTCCCACACTGACTGAGCGCCGTAAAGTGAAAGTACAGCACAGCGGTGACGTCACCGCTCTGCTGTTAGGGCCGGCGCTCAGTCAGTGCAGGAAGCGGACGCCGGGGGACACGAATGTAAGTATGTACTGTTTTTTTTTTTTACATTTTACGCTGGTAACCAGGGTAAACATCGGGTTACTAAGTGCAGGGCCGCGCTTAGTAACCCGATGTTTACCCTGGTTACCCGGGGACCTCGGCATCGTTGGTCGCTGGAGAGCGGTCTGTGTGACAGCTCTCCAGCGATCAAACAGCGACGCTGCAGCGATCGGCGACGCTGCAGCGATCGGCATCGCTGTCGCTATCGCTGCAGCGTCGCTTAATGTGAAGGTACCTTAAGGGTTAGTACATACAACATATATCGCGTCCTAGAGGGCATCAGTTTTAAAGGTCTATTCCATTTTCTAGACAAGATAATCACCAGAGCTGAGATGCCATTAGGAGGGTGAGGTCTTCTGTCTGTAGTGCTGGATGAGAGCGACTAGAGCTGGCGTGTACCCCTGGGCATCAGAGCGACCACGACAATAAAGACGCTTTCCATGAATGTTTAATGCCGCAGTCTCCTGAGCCAGGTAACACTACAATGTCATTATCCATAATCTATCGCATGGAATCTTCCACATCAAGGAAAATGACAGCCACGGGGCCATTCAATCCATTACAGCAGGTTTAGGTAATTTACAGCTTGCCATCTGTGGAGTCATATGCTGCGCAGCATTCAGGGGGGTTGCTGGGACATCTAGTCCTCCATTCACTGGTAACAACAGCGATGTGTTATATGAATGGAAATAGTGTGTAATTGTTGGTAAATTTTCCACCTGCTGTGTAATCAGCAGCCTGAATAATTCAGATCATCCGGCAATTGCGAATACAAAGCACGTCCCAGCCAGCCGCACAGAGGAGAATCTGCCACAAGGTGGCACTGCGGAGGACACATCAAATCAATAAAATCCTTTCCAGCCTGAAACGGCTGATAACAGGGAGCAATAGGCTGCGCTCAGAAACACAGCAAAGGAGATAAGACAGGCTGCAGATTAATGTTCCCGGGTAAGCAAGGATTAATCCAGGATTCAGGCAGCATCTATTTCAGTACATGCGAGTGTTATCGAACCAGAAAGGTCCCTGTGGCCTCAGAGACAGAAAGCATTGGGTTACATGGAATCTCAGCCACCAAAGCCATCTGGCCTTGTATGACGGAGTCAAGGTGTCAACCAAGGACGGAAAGAGCCTGTACTCAAGGGTACGAGCTGCAAGGGGAAGTCTCATGTCTCTATAACCAAGGACTAGGGGCCCTGCAAGAGTAGCATAAGGCTGTGGGGCTCCACCGCAGATAGTGTAACAAGAATTCTCTAGGAGGATGGCACCTAGTGCAGCTTTATAAGAAGCCCACCGGGTGAAGGCGGTCCCAGCCGCCATGTGATAACAACGAGCAGTATATTATACATCTGAGGTGTCGGGCCGGCCACCTACAAAGGGGCTCCTCCTCGGCCAGATACAGGCACATGATCCGTCCACACGGAGACAACAGAACCAGATCTGCCCTGCACCGGTAAACCAAGAGTATTATCTCAGACAAGAGAGAGGAGAATAACGAGAAGATGACTGTTTACACTAGGAAGGAAATGCTGAAGTAGTAATTCCTCAACAGCTAGCAGGAGTGATCCCAAACTACTGCCGGGGAACTCACAATATGGCATCAGGACATCTCCTTAGATGGAGGACAGGCAAAACGGGTCTCCCAGAAGGCTTCTTTTTTTTTTTTTTTTTTTCCACTCCACCATATACTTTGCACATGTTCTCACCACTCAAAATTGTCTGGGTACAAGGACTGGGCCCCTGCTAGAGAGGGCCCCATAGCAGCCTTTATGGTACACTGACTTATGGCTATGTTACAGGCCACTTTGGCTTTGAACTCGGAGATCCTTGTGCCGTAGGATTGTGATTGTTTCCAGGTCCAACTGGAACATCTACCACCCCTGTGTGGACATGTGAAAGTAGCAGCCTCTGGCTGGGCACGAGTTGTGGGGATT
The DNA here is from genome assembly GCF_051348905.1 of Ranitomeya variabilis. NCBI lineage: Eukaryota > Metazoa > Chordata > Amphibia > Anura > Dendrobatidae > Ranitomeya > Ranitomeya variabilis. Next base: position 252,601,725 of record NC_135233.1, on the reverse strand, counting down.
ACCGGGCATCTGCTCAGCAGCAATGAATATTCCTAACAGCAGAACAACAATGTCTATTAATCAGCAGACCGGAGGGGACGGTTCATCATATTCATGGACGGATTAGTGATGGAAAAACTAAAAACAAAACAGGCAGCAAGTACAGATGGAGCAGACCTGAGCGGAGCAGCCAACTGAACGCACCTCCTACAGCACAGGAATATTGGGGGAGATTGGCTGTCAAAATTAGTCAATTGTTTAATATATATTTTTCCTTTATTACAGTGCTAGGTTTATTTATTGTTTTTCATTTTGTTTTTGCACTTTCGTTTTTTTCCCTCCCTTCTTGCAAGAGCCATAACTTTTGATTTTTCCGCTGATGGGGGTATTATGGGACTACATGAAGCCGTATGGCCACTGCCTTGCTGTTCCTTGCTCCATGCACTTTATGGCACATGGATGGAGTGATGAGAAAAACTCTTGATAGATTATGAGGCTTGTTATCTGCAGGACACCAATCATTTTATCATCTAGTGAAAAATAGTAAAAAATAAATAAAATTAAAGAGTGGTGAAATTGTGAAAAAAAAAAATTAACCATCATTTCTATGGTATTTAGTTTGTAGTAAAAATGACCTGGTAACAGGTTAGTGTGATTATCATGGTCCCAAACTTGATTACATTTTAATCAAAGTGTTAATCCTCTTAATATACTGCATCATCATATTATGCAGCACTGTGTGCTTACAATTGCCCATTTGCCTTTCTTCCCATCTAATTCTTCGGGGCAGAATGTGGGTAATAATCCTGACGTGAACGATTACACGGAGCAGCGAGTATTGCCTGCACCTATACCTGTCTCTTCGCACTAGCCCTGTATACAACTTTATGCTCTGGACACAAGATATTACTTATGTGATACGATGCACAGAGGTGTATAGTCACTAACGTTATATGACTCCCTCTAGAAACATGCTTTTATCATCCTGGGTGTGCGTCTCTTGCTTTTACATGGTTATTACTCTGTAATCTTTTGTTATCACCTGACCAATAATAAAGATTTATTGTGTCACACATTTTGATATATCTGGGTTGTTTTGGTGTTTTTTTTTATCCGCCATTTTCTTCCGTAATTTTCACCGACTGTCCATTTTTCTTTACTATCACGGTCCGAGTTTGCTATGTGGATACATTATAAGCTTGGCATAGCCGCAAGTTTTGAAGCCATACATAAAATCCCACATACGTTTATTTTTTCCCTTGTTCTCCATCTCAATACAGCTCCTGATCCGCTCCATACATGCAGACCTGACAGAAGACCAGCCATTGTGTCCTACTAAAGGAAGGGGTTAATGTCTGCTTCATTTGTACATGACACAACAGATGGAAGACAACCCTCATAATTGATGGCGCCATTTCTACACACTTACCCGACTTTGCCTTCTCGCATTTCCCTTCGCCATCTTCTTTGAAGCCGCGAATACAAGGGCCGCACTCTGCGGAGCCTGGGGGGCAAACCTCCCTGTTGTGCAGAGGACAGTTTAAACTGTTACGGCATTGAGAAGCTGAAAAACACAAACAGAAGGGACGATGAGGTTAAAGCAAACACCATCATTTTGAAGGTCAAGCCACTCATTTCTCATCTCAAGGAGCTAGTGCTGTTAGACAAACAAAACAAGGGACTTTCCCTTTAAACATGGATCCGAAAGTGACAAACACCAAGAGGTTAATTCAGGTCTCCATACAGGAGTGGACCCTCAAAAAGGCAGCTGTAGTCAGGCGCAGATACCAGGTTTCCCGATTCTGTGCAGTTTTTGGTCATTCAAGCACAGATCGCTCCCTGACGCCATTTTTCCACCCACGCCTGCGACAATATTTTGCTCTATGCAGACACACAGCCGGCTCAATGAAATTAGCCCCTGATCCACAGAGAACATCTGTCTTGTGTCTTGATGATGGCTTTCTATCAGCACCAGGCTTAATACTTCAGTGCGGGCCAATCAGCAGTTATTGACAGCGCGGATATTGCACACAGCGCAGCAGCCTGTTAACTGTTAGCTCACCATCTAAGTCCATTATCAGTGTAATCATTTACTGCGCTGGCACTCGGGGGCATTGGTTGACGATGTGCCGACACTTGGGGGGCGCCGGATGACGACGCGCCAACACTCGGGGGTTATATGCAGCTATTTCTTCACCACAAACCAGGACCAAATCACCGCCTCACCCCAGAGCAGGACACTGTTTTCCCAAAATACTCAGTATCCATCATCCATTCCATCGGGACACGTCTGCCCACCATACTAAGAACATACTCTAGTGATGCAGCACTCCTTACCCTGTAATGTCACACTATGACCACCAGGTGGCACAACACCTTCAGGAATGATGGGTGTAGATAACCCGCTTGTTTATGAAATGGGCAATGAATCGATGAGTAAATAAGAGAACAGAAGAGAACAACATCATTCCTGGGAATCCACTGCGACCACCAGTAACCAGAGATGGAAATATCAGGAAAGGTGGTTCTTGTGCCTAATTTTTTACTAACTTACTTTAGAGAGGCATCAATCAGATCATTTATCCGGGGTGTCACAATCTGCCAACACTGCGAGGGGGGATAAGACCCCACCACCACTACTGCTTCCATATTACGCAGCAATGCGCACAGAGCTTGGTGACACATTGCCAGTCAGCAGTGGCGCCTCCTGTCCTGCGCTGCCGATTCACTCCGGTGACATTAGCCCAGAGTCGGATACATATCTGCTGCCGCCGGACCACTGTAAATGGCACGACAGGCCGCAATTCCAGGCTGGACGTGTCAGCGTCATAAATCTCTCCATGCTGACTGTTTGCTACAATGTATGAGTGAAGGGAAAGGGATCCGCTCATCTTACACTGGACACAATTGTAACCATTAGCATATGAATCTCACAGTTTTCCATTCACTGACAGCAAGCAGCAGAACAGGTCATTATCTAAGGATTAGGCTTCATGTATATAACCCATTGATGCCTTCGGTAAGTTCAGGGACCAAGAGAAGACCCTGATGTGCAGGCGCGGCCATTATACGGTATCACAAATCCAACTGTGCTTTTATGGTCCACATGAACACAATGTAACGTAAATAAGAGGATATCAGAGGTGGGAATGCAGCGACACGTGCCGTAATAATGGGATTACTGTGCTGTATATGTGCGCACGTCTCTCATGGAGACCATTAACCATGAGGCGCTGGCGCTCCCCGCTGCACTAACGAGAAGCCTCCCAAGACATTTAATTAGCCCATTAGCAGAGCTGTCCAGGTAATGAACTGCCCATATGCCGCATTTATCACAATGTCATCTGTATTCCTGTCATATTCCCATAGACACGTGACACCACATCACGCTCCACATTGTCCGGGCACGTGCAGACCCCGTCATACATGTCAGGCACACCGTCACAGAGACATGGCCTCCCTCTGCTCCAGGTCCGCTGCTCGTTTTTACACGGGGATTTATAGGGATTCTGGAGGCTGACGAGGAGCTTCGGATACAGACAGGAAGGTCCTGGAATATTGGATTTCATACCCACACAACAGAGACTAGATAGGGGGATGTCTAACAGAATGGCAGCCGCCATCACATCCTCATGGGTAGAGAGAGGAAGAAGAAGACCGGGAGGAAGAAGAAGACAGGGAGGAAGAAGAAGACAGGGAGGAAGAAGAAGACAGGGAGGAAGAAGAAGACAGGGAGGAAGAAGAAGACAGGGAGGAAGAAGAAGACAGGGAGGAAAGACAAAGTGAAAACAAAAACCCACATGGAGTAAGGCTAAGTTCACATTAGCATTCGGGGGCTTTGCGGACCTATCTTTAACATTGGGTACGCAGAACATGCGGATGCATGTGTATGCGTTGTTTTGACATGCCCGCCGACCGCACGGGAACGCAACAAGTTGCATTTTGTGCGGACGGGGAAAGAGGGATATTAAAAAGGAAGTGGAAGAAAATACCAAAGACACAAAACAACACAGAGATGGGGAGAGTCCGCAAAAAGGAAGGAATGATCCCTTGCTAATTTTGTAAGTTCGCCCACTGACAAAGACATGAACAGTCTATACTTTTAAGGGTAGGTTCATTTTAACATTGAGAGATAGAATATCAAAAATAAAATCCAGAAAATCACATTGTATACATTTATTTGCATTCCATTAAGAGTTCTGCCTCCTACAGACCAGTTAGACGCTCCCAATCAACTCGTTACCTGCATTAGAGACAGCTGTCTTACAGTCACCTTTATAAAAGACTCCTGTCCACAGACTCAGTCAGACTGTAACCTCTACAACATAGGTAAGAACAAAGCTTTATAAGGATGTCAGAGACAAGATCATAGACCTGCACAAAGCTGGAATGGGCTACAAAAACCATAAGTAAGACACTGGGTGAGAAGGAGACAATTGTTGGTGCAATAGTAAGAAAATGGAAGCAATACAAAATGACTGTCAATCGACATCGATCTAGGGCACCATGCAAAATCTCACCTCGTGGGGTATCCATCATGAAAAGGTGCAAAATCAGCCTAAAACTACACGGGGGGGAACTTGTTAATGATCTCAAGGCAGCTGGGACCACAGTCACCAAGAAAACCATTGATAACACATTACGCCATAAAGGTTTAAAATCCAGCAGCGCCCGCAAGGTCCCCCTGCTCAGGAAGGCACATGTGCAGGCCCATCTGAAGTTTGCCAATGAACACCTGGATGATTCTGTGAGTGATTGGAGAAGGTGCTGTGGTCAGATGAGACAAAAATTGAGGTCTTTAGCATTAACTCAACTCACCGTGTTTGGAGGAAGAGAAATGCTGCCTATGACCCAAAGAACACCGTCCCCACTGTCAAGCATGGAGGTGGAAACATTATGTTTTGGGGGTGTTTCTCTGCTGAGGGCACAGGACTACTTCACCGCATCAATGGGAGAATGGATGGAGCCATGTACCGTACAATCCTGAGTGACAACCTCCTTCCCTCCGCCAGGACATTAAAAATGGATCGTGGCTGGGTCTTCCAGCAAGACAATAACCCAAAACATACAGCCAAGGCAACAAAGGAGTGGCTCAAAATAAGCACATTAAGGTCATGGAGTGGCCTAGCCAGCCTGCAGACCTTAATCCCATAGGAAACTAATGGAGGGAGTTGCCAAGCGACAGCCTCAAATCTTAATGATTTAGAGATGATCTGCAAAGAGGAGTGGACCAAAAGTCCTCCTGACAAGTGCACAAACATCATCAAATACAAAAAAGCGTCTGACTGCTGTGCTTGCCACCAAGTATTAAGTCTTGTTTGCCAGAGGGATCAAATACTTATTTCTCACTGCAAAATGCAAATATATTTATACAATGTGATTTTCTGGATTTTATTTTTGATATTCTATCTCTCAATGTTAAAATCAACCTACCCTTAAAATTATAGACTGTTAATGTCCTTGTCAGTGGGCAAACCTACAAAATCAGCAAGGGATCAAACACTTATTTCCACCTCTGTATGTGAGTGCGCATACATACATACACACGTACATACATACAGACACAGAAGGAGGGGGTCATGCAGTGATCTCTGCAGGCAGATGTATATATGACAGGGAGCAGCCATATGATGCTCGCATCCATCAGTGACCGCCATGTACCTGTGTCCTGTCCTACATCATGTACAAGAGCTGCTACATCTGTCACATGAATCAGCACATAAATGATGTGTGAAGCTCAGCCCTACAGCAGCAACAGCATGGTGATCACAAAACCATCATAAAAACCTGTATATGAACTTTCACAGAGGATCCAACAGTAAGAGTAAAGGTACCTTCACACGAAACGACTTTGTAACGATATCGCTAGCGATCCGTGACGTTGCAGCGTCCTCGCTAGCGATATCGTTTAGTTTGACACGCAGCAGCGATCAGGATCCTGCTGTGATGTCGCTGGTCGCTGAATAAAGTCCAGAACTTTATTTGGTCGTCCGATCGCCGTGTATCGTTGTGTTTGAAAGCAAAAGCAACGATACCAGCGATGTTTTACACTGGTAACCAGGGTAAACATCGGGTTACCAAGCGCAGGGCCGCGCTTAGTAACCCGATGTTTACCCTGGTTACCAGCGTAAAAGTAAAAAAAACAAACAGTACATACTCACCTGCGCGTCCCCCAGCGTCTGCTTCCTGACACTTACTGAGCGCCGGCCCGAAAGTGAAAGCACAGCGGTGACGTCACCGCTGTGCTGTTAGGGCCGGAGCTCAGTCAGTGTCAGGAAGCAGACGCTGGGGGACGCGCAGGTGAGTATGTACTGTTTGGTTTTTTTACTTTTACGCTGGTAACCAGGGTAAACATCGGGTTACTAAGCGCGGCCATGCGCTTAGCAACTCGATGTTTACCCTGGTTACCCGGGGACCTCGGCATCGTTGGTCGCTGGAGAGCGGTCTGTGTGACAGCTCCCCAGCGATCAAACAGCGACGCTGCAGCGATCGGCATCGTTGTCGCTATCGCTGCAGCGTTGCTTCGTGTGAAGGTACCTTTAGGCAAGGAGCTTATATCAACTAGGATTTCCCTGGCAGTTCTGCCCCGCCTATAAGACGCTGGCTTCTACCTGAAATACAATTGTGTAATAAAAGCTCTATTTCCAGTACAACCAGTATATAAACACCTACTGCAATGACCATAAAAACTAGAATTCCTCATAAAGCAACACAGTCTCTAAAGGCTCTGTAATTGCACTGCAGGTAAATGCAATCTGCTGTTCTCTGTTAGCAGCCATTTTAGTGTGGAGAGAGGTTGACAGGAGTCTATATAGTTTTACTATATACTGTAGATATCATGCACATATATCAGCCGCTCTACCAGAAGCTGTGCTGTAAGGGTTCCCACGATCAGTGTTTGTTCAGGCTTTCACGCAGATGAATTTCCGCATGAATCCTGCACCTCAGCTCACTTGAGATTTTGCAGCACGCGGGGTTTTTTTATGCGATTGTGTCCCTTTGGTATGTTAGATTAGATGTGAGATATATAATTCGTGCCATGCATGTGTAGTTCACTGTACATCTACTAACCTAATAATAATAACAACTAGTAGGCCTGTGCAAAATTTTCGCACAATGGTTATCGGGGGCACAGGCAATTTCAGGAAAATCAAGCTGGTCAAATGTAAATGTATTTAATGAGATGATGAACACAGAGAGGTAGGGGTCTCACATTATATATATATATATATATATATATATATATATTATATATAGAGAGAGAGAGAGAGAGAGAGAGAGAGAGAGAGAGAGAGACAGACATATAGTACATACACCGTATATATGTTTTCACGAATATTTGAGCCCATGGATCCATTATATGTCCAATTTGCAAGCCAGCGACAAAATCTCGCCATACGGATGTCATACGGATGCTTACATGTGAGGACATCGCATCCTCGCACTGAACACGGATGGCATACGGATCACTGTTCAGGGAACATTTCTGCAATTCTTGTGTGAATCGGACCGATTTTTTTTACGTTGTGTGTGACTCCAGCCTAAAGGAGATCCCCCAACATTAAACATAATGGTACTTACTGATCAGAAGGGGTGTGATTGTCAGGACCTTGCAAAAGAACAGGGGCAGCAGCATTTTTTCCCCTCCACAGCAGCACTGCCATCTAACTGCAGTGTAGGGAAGTGCAACACAGCCCTATGTATGTGAACAGAGCAGCTCCCTGAACAGCAGTGCCACTTTGACAGTAAAAATAATGTAGGAGAATTGACCCCATAACTCAGCTTATTTACACCATTTTATAATAATTGGGAATATCCCTTTAAAAAAAAAAAAAAAAAAGTTATATCTGCAGATTATTATACCTTTTTTTCCCTACGGTTGGATTATTATTTACTTATTTTCTTTCAATTTTTGCAAGGCTGTTTCCACCAATCTCTCCCATCGGGAGACAATGTACAGTCTGAGTTATGTCAACGCTGCAGTTTTTTGCTTGGAACCAGAGGTGAATCCAGGTCACCAATAAGCTGCAACCTTAGAAGGAAGATAGACTTTTCAATGACTGTCCAATAATACGGAAAATCTGATGGTTCAGAACCTGTCCGGTCCCTTTTAGGCTGCATTCATTTATATCTTCTAGCAAATATTTTATATGTACCTGCCTGGAATCGGCTGGGCAAGGAGTTCAGCAAGCTGGAAAGCCCCCAAGGCAAATATTAGGATTTGTTTCAGCTTTGTATTAGTATGCTTTGGGGTAGTTTGGTGCCACCTGCAGGTCATTTTTCCTTACTGCAGATTTATGAAAAATGTATTTTGTGATAACAGTGTGGATGTGTGGTTTGTTTGGCTGTTTTCTTGCTGAAGGGGGCAAGTTTACCTTTCAAATGGTGTATCATTTGTGTGTGTATCATTTGTGTGTGTCGGTGCAGTATGAATGGAGATACAAAGTAATCACTGAAAAAGAGTGTTTTGAAATAATATAGAAGGATAATAATAATAATAAAGGTAAAAAGATTTGATGCCGCGCTTGATGATGGGTTCGCAAAGTGAGACCCTAAATCTGCATGGGTCTGTTTCCAACAATGGCTAACAGGTATAATAGCATGAATAATTGCTGGTACAATGTAAAAACTTTCAATATGTCAAAATCATAGTGGATATTCCAACCAGGGAATCTCCCGAACCACAATTAGACTCCCCGTATTGTGTGAGATCCTATGACACTCGTGGGAATCACTGTTCATCTGTATACTGGTGATCAACCCAAGTTAATAACATGGGTAACATTTAAAAAAAAAAAAAAGATACCCAGTGACTGGATTACCTGTGTGGGATAGATGGTGTGATAAGCCATGTGTCCTAGTGAGCAGGCGATGTGGTTGATCCGCTGCAAGCGTTCCCCATGAGATGAGATGTTGAGTGGGATAAGGGGATGAGGCGTTACATAGAGCCAGGGATGCCCTGGTCGGTGGCATCCCTGGATACTGAGCGGGAAAGGAAAAAATGGCCGATAGGCTCCACCTACGTGTGACGTCAGTGAGTAAGGAGGCGCACTGGGATAAAAAAAGGACTACCAATGCGTTTCAAAGAGCTCCGCTCTTCTTCATCAGGGTGGTCGCCCCCACACAAGATCCCATCTATATGTAGGCGTCTGTCCCACCCCTCACTCCAACCCCAACGTCAATCTCCTCTGTATACACATATGACTGACCCGCCGATCAGCCAAATATAAGGAGGAGAGCTATCCCCTTTTCGCTGACCAAAAAATGAAATCCGAAGGTATTCAAGTTTGTGTTGGAATATATATGTGGTCCTACAGTGTTAAACCATGACAGAAGAGGTTGTTTGAATAAACCCTTAGAGAGGCCCATTACATAGGTTTTGACCTATATTACCAACACTAACATGCCGCCATTTGACTATGGAATCCAACTGAATAAACCTCACTTTAAATATATGCAAACTTTATTATTGCCGATATGTGTAAAAAAGGGAATCCCAAATCATATGAAGTTAAAATGCCATATTGGCAGGCTGGGTGTACAATAGCATCACTAACAAATATATCTATTAAAAATTCATTTCTTTTTATTTTTTAAGTCCTAATGAAACAATTAAAATAACCTTTATTTGTGAACCACATAAAAGACATAAAAACATACCTCGCCTATAATTATCCATATCTCTCAACACTTTTCTCATTCCTCAGAGAAGGGAGAGCCTGGGACTGGTAGCTATTACCAAATCATGAAAAATACTGAAATATTAAAAATAGAGACATGAACAGTGATCGAGTCCAAAGGACTTAGTCCTTTCATGGAGCCCCTACGAGAAATGTATATTTAAATTTTTCTATTTGAGATACTACCTATGCTGGTGGTATATACATGAATAGTTATGACATTCAGATCATTCCATAGTGCCAGTGAATCAATCCCACACAATTCACTGTATCATTAATCAATACTGGCCCTTGTGTCTAAAAAGGCAAATAGCTCAGGTTCCTGATTTAGGCCCTTTGGGGCCAAGGCGTCTAGAGTAGATATCCATTGGGATTCGATATTGGACATCTGTTTGATAAAATCACCCTCTCTTGGGTTCTGGTGGACCATGATGCCGGTAAAGATCACGCCTTTGTGGATTGTGTTTCTCCTTAAAATGTTGCGAAAGTGGGTGTCCTACATGGCCTTTTTGAATATTCACTAAGTGTTCCTTGATACGCACCATGAGGCGCCTTTTAGTGTGCCCCACAAATTTTTTTACAGGGACATTGGATCAAATAGATGACCCCCGTGGTGAAACAGGAAATGCTCTCTTTAATATTAAATTCCCTTTCGCCACCGGAGTCTGTAAATGTCGGTTGTCAGGTTTTCTTAAATGTGGTGTTTAAACAGCTAAAACAACTGTCACAAGGTACAAAGCCACTGTTGGATTCTCTAGGTTTTATTCGACCCGATTTTACTGCTGGACAACTTGTTGGTTGGAGCTATTAGGTTACCCAACACTCGAGCTTTCCTATACACAAATTTTGGGGCAGTTGGTAGGAGTTCACCCACCAATTTGTCCTTTTGAAGAACGGTCCAATGTTTTTTAAAAATTCTCGTTAATTTTTTTATAGCCTGCATGGAATTCCATAATAAACGGTAGCTGACATATTTGGTCCTTGATAGTCCGAGGTTCTGAAATTGTAGATTTTGCACTGTGTGCCAATATGCTTTTGAGGTATCTTCTCAATTAGAACAAGCCAAACTGGATGTAGATTTCGTACAACCTTTCTCTATGAATCTCTGTATTAGATGATCCGATTCTTTATTGTAGTCAACATTAGCGCAATTGCGCCTAATTCTCATAAATGGACTTTTCAGAATATTTGTTAGCCAAATAGGGAGGTGGCAACTGTTAAGTGAATGAAACTGTTAGAATCAACTTCCTTACGGTAGCACCTGGTACATGACTGATACTCCTCCATAAAAATGTTAAGGTCCAAAAAGTTAACAGTTGCACTAGTTGTGGGGGTGAACTTCAGGCCAAAATCGTTTATGTTCAGATATAGTAGGAAGGAATCAAGCTCCTTTTGGGTGCCTTCCCAGATAAATAGGAGATCATTGATAAAACTACACCATAGAACCAAACCCTTGTGTAGGCCCCCATCTTTCCCTATAAACAACTACTCCCATTTGGCTACATACAGGTTGGCATAGCTAGGGGCAAACCATGTCCCCATAGCTGTGCCCCAAGTCTGCAGGAAGAACTGATCCTCATACAGGAAGTAATTGGTGTCGTAAAATGAAATATATGCATTCTTGGATAAATTTAACCTGCTCAGCTGTGTATATGCCCAATAAATTCAAGGCCTGCTGACTGACAGCCTTTCTCCCGGTCAATCACTGTATACAACGATTTTATATCCATTGTTCCCAGGATGTAATGGGATTTCCACTTGACCCGTTCTAGAACCTGTAGAACATGGCCCGTATCAGTAAGGTACGCCGGTATCAAGGACATGCATCTTTGTAGGTGAATGTCCACATACCTCGATAGATTAGCTGTTAGGCTATTAATACCTGATATAATAGGTCTCCCGAGGGGGCGTACCGGATCCTTATGCAACTTTGAGATATGATAAAATACTGCTGTGCTGGGGGTATGATTCATTACAAATTCGTACTCTTTGTTCAAAATTCCCATAGACTTCCCCTTAGCGCATAGGATATACAGTTTTTTGATAAAATATGTGGTTGGGTCACTTCTTAGTGTTTTGTAAGTGATTGTATCACTAAGGAGTCTATCCGACTCCTCCCTATACATAGCACGACTTAATACTACTATCCCTCCACCCTTGTCTGCAGGACGGACTAAAATGTCGTTATTCACTTGTAGATCCTTCAGGGCTTTTCTTTCTTGTTGTGTTAGATTATGCGGTATAAATTTGGATTTACCTCTATACAATTTCTTAACATCTGAGGTAACTAACACATCAAACGTGAGGAAAGCGTTCGAATACTCTTGATTAGGAATAAATCTAGATGGATTAGTCAGTGTCGTGTGGCTATACCTATGTGTCTCCTGAACTGGTTGTCTGCTCGCAGACTTTTCCTTCTTTAAAAAATACTTTTTTCAAAGCCAAATTGCTTAAATACTTTTTCATGCAGATGTACAAATTGAATGGATTTGCCGTTGCTGTAGGTGCAAACTTGAGGCCTTTTTGGAGAAGGGATGTTTCACTATCAGATAATTAATATGTACATAAATTGTATATTTTTTGAGAATCATTACTTACAGAAGCTCCTATTTTAGTCTTGGAGCATTTACCCCTCTGTTGTGAATCCGCTTTCTGGGCTCCCCTGGTGGTTGCTGGTGGTACTGGTGACTTGTGTGTGCTTTGCTGTCTCAGTTCACCTGCTCCCATCAGTGTTTGGGAGTTTCCTATTTAGCCTTGCTCTCCAGTCATTTCCTTGCCGGTCATCATTGTAACCAGAGCCTTCGGTTGCATGTTCCTGCTACAAGTCTGCTGATCAGCTAAGTGGACTTTGTCCTTTTGTTTTGTATCTTTTGTCCAGTTTGCAGTTTTTGTTACTCTCTGTAGCTGGAAGCTCTTGCGGGCTGAAATTGCCACTCCTGTGTCATGAGTTGACACAGGAGTCTTAAAGTAATTTCAGGATGGTTTTTTGAAAGGGTTTTCAGTTGACCGTGAAGTCCTCTTTTGTATCCTTCTGCTATCTAGTAAGTGGACCTCTCTTTGCTAAATCTACTTTCATACTGTGTATGTCTTTTCCTCTTAACTCACCGTTATTACATGTGTGGGGCTGCTATCATCTTTTGGGGTATTTCCCTAGAGGTAAGCCAGGTCTGTTCCTTCCTCTACCAGGCGTAGTTAGTCCTCCGGCTGGCGCGTGGCATTTAGGAAGTCGTAGGTATGCTCCCTGGCTACTATTAGTTGTGTGGTAGATTTAGCTCACGGTCAGCTCGAGATTCCATCACCCAGAGCTCGTCCGTTATTTTTGTGTTCTGATGTTTCCCTGCCATTGGGAATCATGACAGTATGACCGGACAATGTTAAAGTTATTGGCAGAAGAAAGGAGAGAAAAAAGAAGTCTGTAGATTTTTTTTTTTTTTTTCCCCTATGCTTGCTCCATAGTTGGATCAGTTGTATTTCAGCTCTAATTACAGCCTTTGCCTTTCTCTCCTTCTAATCCTTGACTGGAAAACAATGTCTGTGCTAAGCTGGGGATGTCGGGGGGCTCATGGGGACATACCTTTGGTTTCCATTTCGTCATCTATTCCCTCTGAGATTCCGGCATTTTTGTCTGATTATCGTGATATTTTTGAGGAGCCAAAAATTGGTTCACTCCCTTCCCCACAGAGATTGTGATTGCGCCATAGATCTGATTCCTGGCAGTAAATTTCCAAAGGGTCGTTTGTTTAACTTATCTGTACCTGAACATGCTGCTATGCGAGAGTATATTAAGGAGTCCCTGGAAAAGGGACACATTCGTCCTTCTTCATCTCCTTTAGGAGCTGGTTTTTTCTTTGTATCTAAAAAGGATGGCTCTCTGAGGCCTTGTATTGATTATCGACTCCTGAATAAAATTACAGTCAAATCAGTATCCGTTGCCTTTGCTGACTGATTTGTTTGCTCGCATAAGGGGGGCTAAGTGGTTCTCTAAGATTGAGCTTCGTGGGGCGTATAATTTGGTGCGTAATTAAGCAGGGGGATGAGTGGAAAACCGCATTTAATACGCCTGAGGGCCATTTTGAGTATTTAGTAATGCCTTTCGGCCTTTCTAATGCACCTTCAGTCTTTCAGTCCTTAATGCATGATATTTTCCGTGAATATTTGGATAGATTTATGATTGTGTATTTGGATGATATTTTGATTTTTTCTGATGACTGGGAGTCTCATGTTCAACAGGTCAGGAGGGTTTTTCAGGTTTTGCGGGAGAATTCTGTGTGTGTAAAGGGTTCAAAAGATTTCCTTTTTGGGGTACATTTTTTCCCCTTCTTCTATTGAGATGGACCCTGTCAAGGTTCGGGCTATTTGTGACTGGACGCAGCCTACTTCTCTTAAGAGTCTTCAGAAATTCTTGGGCTTTGCTAATTTTTATCGTCGATTTATAACTGTTTTTTCTGGCGTTGCTAAACCTCTGACGGATTTGACCAAAAAGGGTGCTGATGTTGCCAATTGGTCCCCTGCTGCTGTGGAGGCCTTTCGGGAGCTTAAGCGCCGCTTTTTGTCTGCCCCTGTGTTGCGCCAGCCTGATGTTTCTCTTCCCTTTCAGGTTGAGGTCGATGCTTCCGAGATCGGAGCGGGGGCGGTTTTGTCGCAGAAAAGTTCCGACTGCTCAGTGATGAGACCTTGTGCGTTCTTTTCTCGAAAATTTTCGGCCGCCGAGCGAAACTATGATGTTGGTAATCGGGAGCTTTTGGCCATGAAGTGGGCATTTGAGGAGTGGCGTCATTGGCTTGAGGGTGCCAGACATCAGGTGGTAGTTTTGACGGATCACAAGAATCTGATTTATCTAGAGTCTGCCAGGCGCCTGAATCCTAGACAGGCACGATGGTCGTTGTTTTTTTCTCGGTTTAATTTTGTGGTTTCATACTTACCGGGTTCTAAAAATGTTAAGGCAGATGCTCTTTCTAGGAGTTTTGAGCCTGACTCTCCTGGGGATTCTGAACCTGCTGGTGTCCTTAAGGATGGGGTGGTTTTGTCTGCTGTCTCTCCAGATCTGCGACGTGCTTTGCAAGAATTTCAGGCGGATAGACCTGATCGTTGTCCGCCTGGTAGACTGTTTGTTCCTGATGATTGGACCAGTAGAGTCATCTCGGAAGTTCATTCTTCTTCGCTGGCAGGTCATCCTGGAATTTTTGGTACCAGAGATTTGGTGGCTAGATCCTTCTGGTGGCCTTCCCTGTCTCGGGATGTGCGTGTTTTTGTGCAGTCTTGTGATGTGTGTGCTCGGGCCAAGCCTTGTTGTTCTAGGGCTAGTGGGTTATTGTTGCCCTTGCCTGTTCCGAAGAGGCCTTGGACGCACATCTCTATGGACTTTATTTCTGATCTCCCTGTTTCTCAGAAGATGTCTGTCATCTGGGTGGTGTGTGACCGTTTTTCTAAAATGGTTCATTTGGTACCATTGCCTAAGTTGCCTTCCTCATCTGAGTTGGTCCCTCTGTTTTTTCAAAATGTGGTTCGCTTGCATGGTATTCCGGAAAACATCGTTTCTGACAGGGGAACCCAGTTCGTGTCTAGATTTTGGCGGGCATTCTGTGCCAGGTTGGGCATTGATTTGTCTTTTTCGTCTGCATTCCATCCTCAGACTAATGGCCAGACGGAGCGAACTAATCAAACCTTGGAGACTTATTTGAGGTGTTTTGTGTCTGCTGATCAGGATGACTGGGTTGCCTTTTTGCCGTTGGCAGAATTTGCTCTTAATAATCGGGCTAGTTCTGCCACTTTGGTTTCTCCTTTCTTTTGCAATTCAGGGTTTCATCCTCGTTTTTCATCTGGTCAGGTGGAATCTTCGGATTGTCCTCGAGTGGATGCGGTGGTGGATCGGTTGCATCGGATTTGGGGACAAGTGGTGGACAATTTGAAGTTGTCCCAGGAGAGGACTCAGCAGTTTGCTAACCGCCGTCGTCGTGTTGGTCCTCGCCTTCGTGTTGGGGACTTGGTGTGGTTGTCTTCCCGTTTTGTCCCTATGAGGGTTTCTTCTCCTAAGTTTAAGCCTCGGTTCATCGGTCCTTATGGGATTTTGGAGATACTTAACCCTGTGTCCTTTCGTTTGGACCTCCCGGCATCTTTCGCTATCCATAATGTATTCCATCGGTCGTTGTTGCGGAGATATGAGGTACCCGTGGTTCCTTCTACTGAACCTCCTGCTCCTGTGCTGGTGGAGGGTGAATTGGAGTACGTTGTAGAGAAGATCTTGGATTCCCGTATTTCCAGACGGAGACTTCAATATCTGGTTAAATGGAAGGGCTATGGTCAGGAAGATAATTCTTGGGTAACTGCCTCTGATGTTCATGCCTCGGATTTGGTTCGTGCCTTTCATAGGGCTCATCCAGATCGCCCTGGCGGTTATCGTGAGGGTTCGGTGCCCCTCCTTAAGGGGGGGGTACTGTTGTGAATCCGCTTTTTGGGCTCCCCTGGTGGTTGCTGGTGGTACTGGTGACTTGTGTGTGCTTTGCTGTCTCAGTTCACCTGCTCCCATCAGTGTTTGGGAGTTTCCTATTTAGCCTTGCTCTCCAGTCATTTCCTTGCCGGTCATCATTGTAACCAGAGCCTTCGGTTGCATGTTCCTGCTACTAGTCTGCTGATCAGCTAAGTGGACTTTGTCCTTTTGTTTTGTATCTTTTGTCCAGTTTGCAGTTTTTGTTACTCTCTGTAGCTGGAAGCTCTTGCGGGCTGAAATTGCCACTCCTGTGTCATGAGTTGACACAGGAGTCTTAAAGTAATTTCAGGATGGTTTTTTGAAAGGGTTTTCAGTTGACCGTGAAGTCCTCTTTTGTATCCTTCTGCTATCTAGTAAGTGGACCTCTCTTTGCTAAATCTACTTTCATACTGTGTATGTCTTTTCCTCTTAACTCACCGTTATTACATGTGTGGGGCTGCTATCATCTTTTGGGGTATTTCCCTAGAGGTAAGCCAGGTCTGTTCCTTCCTCTACCAGGCGTAGTTAGTCCTCCGGCTGGCGCGTGGCATTTAGGAAGTCGTAGGTATGCTCCCTGGCTACTATTAGTTGTGTGGTAGATTTAGCTCACGGTCAGCTCGAGATTCCATCACCCAGAGCTCGTTCGTTATTTTTGTGTTCTGATGTTTCCCTGCCATTGGGAATCATGACACCCCTCCTCTTTTTGTTTTGTTGATTTTACTAGAAAAAAAAATCCTGATTCATGGGAGGGCAGGTGGTAGGCCCTTTAGTTTTTTTCGGGACATTACTGGACGATTTGTGGGGCAATTGGGGTACCCTTAGCTTGGGGTCTCCTGCTGTATTCAGAGTTGCCCTTCTCCGCCTTGCAGCGCTGGAGTCCGGGTTCAAACCCCACCAAGGACAACATCTGCAAAGAGTTTGTATGTTTTCTCCGTGTTTGCATGGGTTTCCTCCGGGTACTCCGGTTTCTTCCCACATTCCAAAGACATACTGATAGGGAATTTAGATTGTGAGCCCCAACGGGGACAGTGATGATAATGTGTGCAAACTGTAAAGCGCTGCGGAATATGTTAGCGCTATATAAAAATAAAGATTATTATTATTATTATTCTCCCTTACTTGTGGTTCGGGAGATTCCCTGGTTGGAATATCCACTATGATTTTGACATATTGAAAGTTTTTGCATTGTACCAGCAATTATTCATGCTATTATATCTGTTATCTATTGTTGGAAACAGACCCATGCAGATTTAGGGTCACTCTTTACAAAACCAACCTCGAGCGCAGCATCAAATCTTTTTATCTATATTCAGTTTTGTCTGACAGATTGGGCATTGGTACTGTGTTTGATTCCAACTGCTGAGGATTTGGGTCATTGGAGATATGAGCGCCAGTGTAAATGTTTAAGAATAATAACAACAACAACAACAGGATGTTGAGTGCCCCCTAATTTTAGTGACCAGCTAAGGTAAAGCAGACAGCGGGCTTATATTATGAGGCTGGGAAAGTCTCTGGTTATTTGGCCCTTCCCAGCCCGCAGTCACCCCAGAATTGTGCTGGGCTCTTCCAGATTGCCCTGGTGCAGTGGCAATAACGGCAGTGTTTGTTGGGGTTGATGACATCTGTGATGTCAAAAATCACAGATTCCATCAAGCCCTGATTTTAGTAATGGACAGGTGTTTATCAGACTTTCCCATAACTAACCCAGTAATTAAATAGAAAACAACTCTATTTGAATATAGACGCCCCCATACTATCCCTTGTTCACCACTTATTAAAAATAAAAATAAAAATCCAACACAGGTCCGAAGTATGCCACCGAATAAGAAGTTGTCCTGAAAAACATTTAAAAAAAAAAAAAGAAAGAAAACACAGGAGACTGTCCCTCGTTCACTAATTACCCAAAATGTTCCTGCGAAGCTCCACCGTACTCCATGTTCCTTGAATCCTGCTCCGGCTGAATAGCAGTAAAGTGACCGCTATTCACAGGCTCCAGATACTGACTACAACGCTCATCGGAGCCACCGAGTGTCGCTGACTGCAGTCGGAGCCAGCGACGATGATGAGCGACGTCGTCAGTACCTGTGAATAGCACCAAAGCAGGATTCAGGGAACATGGACTATAGTGGAGCTTCGTGGGAACATTTTGGGTAATACATTGGTGAACAAGGGACTGTCTTGTTATGGTTTCTGTCTTTATGTTTTTCAGATATTCTTTTTCTGGACTACTTCGGATTCGGTGG
This sequence comes from Ranitomeya variabilis, assembly GCF_051348905.1. Taxonomy (NCBI): domain Eukaryota; kingdom Metazoa; phylum Chordata; class Amphibia; order Anura; family Dendrobatidae; genus Ranitomeya; species Ranitomeya variabilis. Next base: position 252,583,357 of record NC_135233.1, on the reverse strand, counting down.
ATTACTTCGCACCTGCATGGTATATTTATCTTTTTTATAAATTGGTGAACGAGGGATAGTGGGTGGGGACTGTATTCAAGTAAAATATTTTTTTCAGGGTGTTTGTGTTTTTATTTTTAATTACCGAGTTAGTAATGGGGGTCATGGAACACTGCACAAAGCAAAGAAAATCCTCCGCACAGCTGTTTTTGTAGTTAGGCTCTGTTTTGCGAAAACCCCTAATCACAGAAGAAGCCGACAAAAAAATACCTTTTTGCTAACAACGGGGTGCAACTTGTGAAGAAACACACTGTAGTCCATACGAAGATAGAAAAAAACTGCACTTACCCGTGTATGATGATCACAACTTTATTTGGACATGTTACAAAAGAAGAAGGGGAGGGTGTGGAAAAACGTGGACAACGGCCGTTTCGTGCCTCAGCACTTCAACGGGTCCTTTCACTGAGGGGAAATGAGGAGGATCTATATGAACACCTGCAGCAACTTCTGCTCCTCCTTCCACTCCCGTCAGTGAAGTGAAACAAACACCTATTACCAAATGTGAACAATAAACAAATAATTATAACATAAAAACATAATTAAAATCACAGCAACCAAGATATGAAAAAACATTGCACATATTTCTGAGTTTTTAAAGGAAGACGGTCATGTCTATCCTTTCATTGAGACCTAAGGGTCCCAATGCGCCTGCGCATAGGATCCATCTCCCTTCTCTTTGCAATAGCAAGCGCTGCAGGTCTCCACCTTGTCGAGGTAAGGAGACCTTCTCTAATCCTGCGAATCGCAATGTCTGCACCCTCTTTTTTTAAACCTCTTATATAGATCCTCTGACTGTTGTCTGAAGCCTACCGGGTCGTTGTTAATCCTTTTGACACGTAGAAATTGACTAAAGGGTAAAGCCTGTTTTGTGTAGTGGGGATGGGCACTATTTTAATGCAATAGAGCATTCGTGGAGGATGGTTTGCGGTAAACTTCTGTATGTACAGTACCCCCCAACACTTTTAATCTGACATCCAAGAAAACTAATTCATTTCCTCCAAACTGAGAAGTGAACCTCATATTCATGGCGTTCGATGTCCCCAGGTACTCCACAAATTGTGCGAAAGTCTCCTGGTGTCCATCCCACACCAAGAATATGTCGTCCACAAATCTTGAAAAATTTTTTATGTGTTTTAAAAAGGGATTTTTTGTGGAGTAGACGTACTCTTCCTCAAATTTGGCCAGAAATAAGTTGGCTAGGGTACAAGAAACTGGCGTACCCATAGCCACTCCCTCAATTTGTTTATACCAATTATTGTCAAATTGGAATACATTGTGTTCAAGAATGAGGGACAAACCCTCACAAATGAATGCAATGGTACCTGTATCCGTCGAAGTCTTTTTGAGGATAGATCCAATAGTGTCGATTCCCAATTTTTGGTGGATTCTCGTATAAAGGCTTTCAATATCAATTGAAGCTAGGCAAAATCCCTCCTGCCACACGAAGTTTTTAAATGTACCTAGAAAATCCCCAGTATCTCTTACATAAGAGGGTATATCACGTAAAAGGGGATGCAGTAACCAATCCAAATAAGCCGATAGGGGTTCTGTGAGTGACCCTACTCCGGAGACTATGGGGCGTCCCGGTGGCCATATAGCAGATTTGTGGACCTTTGGAATATGGTACCAATGCGGCTTTCTCGGATAATCAGGCAGCAATTTATTAGCCTGTTTCTCCGAAAAAACCCTACTCTCCACGTAGCGTCTCAAAAAAGAACATAAAATACCCTTAAATTTGAATGTGGGGTCTCCCTTTAATTTTTCATACGTGTTAATCTAAGACAACTGCCTTAGAGCCTCCTTTTCATAATACTCTCTTGTTAACAAAACGGTATTTCCTCCCTTATCTGCCGAACGTATTATAGTATCTAACCACCCCCGTATTTCTTTCAAAGCCTGTAATTCTCCTGGTGATAGATTATTTGGAAATTTTTTGTACAGGAGAAATTCAATATCTCTTAAAACCTGCATTTCAAAAACATCTATAAGATTACCAGGAGATATTTGGGGCATATAAGTAGATTTAACTCCCCCGGTGAATGGTACACTAGGTGTATCTTTTGGATCGGACATGGAAAAGGTGGGATCCGAGAGACTGAGCAATAATAAAGCATCCTCGTGTACATTTTCTCCTTCTCCAACCATAAATCCCAAATCTCTCCTGTACAAAAAATTTCCAAATAATCTATCACCAGGAGAATTACAGGCTTTGAAAGAAATACGGGGGTGGTCAGATACTATAATACGTTCGGCAGATAAGGGAGGAAAAAAAGGTATTTTACGTTCTTTTTTGAGACGCTACGTGGAGAGTAGGGTTTTTTCTGAGAAACAGGCTAATAAATTGCTGCCTGATTATCCGAGAAAGCCGCATTGGTACCATATTCCAAAGGTCCACAAATCTGCTATATGGCCACCGGGACGCCCCATAGTCTCGGGAGTAGGGTCACTCACAGAACCCCTATCGGCTTATTTGGATTGGTTACTGCGTCCCCTTTTACGTGATATACCCTCTTATGTAAGAGATACTGGGGATTTTCTAGGTACATTTAAAAACTTCGTATGGCAGGAGGGTTTTTGCCTAGCTTCAATTGATATTGAAAGCCTTTATACGAGAATCCCCCAAAAATTGGGAATCGACACTATTGGATCTATCCTCAAAAAGACTTCGACGGATACAGGTACCATTGCATTCATTTGTGAGGGTTTGTCCCTCATTCTTGAACACAATGCTTTCCAATTTGACAATAATTGGTATAACCAAATTGAGGGAGTGGCTATGGGTACGCCAGTTTCTTGTACCCTAGCCAACTTATTTCTGGCCAAATTTGAAGAAGAGTACGTCTACTCCACAAAAAATCCCTTTTTAAAACACATAAATTTTTTTTCAAGATTTGTGGACGACATATTCTTGGTGTGGGATAGACACCAGGAGACTTTCGCACAATTTGTGGAGTACCTGGGGACATCGAACGCCATGAATACGAGGTTCACTTCTCAGTTTGGAGGAAATGAATTAGTTTTCTTGGATGTCAGATTAAAAGTGTTGGGGGGTACTGTACATACAGAGGTTTACCGCAAACCATCCTCCACGAATGCTCTATTGCATTACAATAGTGCCCATCCCCACTACACAAAACAGGCTTTACCCTTTAGTCAATTTCTACGTGTCAAAAGGATTAACAACGACCCGGTAGGCTTCAGACAACAGTCAGAGGATCTATATAAGAGGTTTACAAAAAGAGGGTATCCACAACCTGTCCTTGATGGGGCTTTAAATAGGGCTGTGAATATCGACTCGAATGGAAGTCTGACAAACAGGTCCAAAAAAGAAAAAAAGTTTGTCTTTTGTTTTGAATTCGGACCTATGGATGCCTGTATAAGATCAGCTATTCGTAAAAATTGGCAGATTTTGAGCCAGGACTCTGATTTGAGGGATATGGTCGAGAGGGGGCCTCTTTTTGCATGTAGACGGAGCAAAAATATTAGAGATTGCTCACTGCCAGCACCCCCAAAGGGAATTTCAAATGCGGCCATTGCAATTTCTGCAGTTACCATCTTACAGGTACTCGTATTAAAATTGGCCCCATTCAGCATGTGGTTAGGGATTTTATATTCTGTAGATCCACTCATATAGTATATGTGATCTTTTGTCCTTGTGGGTTCTACTATATCGGTAAGACAATTAGGCCGTTATTTGTGAGAATAAGAGAACATTTCAACTTTATAAGAACAGGCAAGGGGGTCCCGAAATTGATTAACCATGTAAGAAACCATCATGAGGGTAAAGTGCAGACATTGCGATTCGCAGGATTAGAGAAGGTCTTCTTACCTCGACAAGGTGGAGACCTGCAGCGCTTGCTATTGCAAAGAGAAGGGAGATGGATCCTATGCGCAGGCGCATTAGGACCCTTAGGTCTCAATGAAAGGATAGACATGACCGTCTGCCTTTAAAAACTCAGAAATATGTGCAATGTTTTTTCATATCTTGGTTGCTGTGATTTTAATTATGTTTTTATGTTATAATTATTTGTTTATTGTTCACATTTGGTAATAGGTGTTTGTTTCACTTCACTGACGGGAGTGGAAGGAGGAGCAGAAGTTGCTGCAGGTGTTCATATAGATCCTCCTCATTTCCCCTCAGTGAAAGGACCCGTTGAAGTGCTGAGGCACGAAACGGCCGTTGTCCACGTTTTTCCACACCCTCCCCTGCTTCTTTTGTAATATGTCCAAATAAAGTTGTGACCATCATACACGGGTAAGTGCACTTTTTTTCTATCTTAGTAATGGGGGTGTCTCAGATACTTCTCATTACTAACCCCAAGGCTTGATGACAGCTGTGATTTTTGACAAGTTACAGCTGTCATCAAACCTAACTACCATTAAGCAGATTGCCACCGCACCAGAGCACTTGGAAACAGCTGGGCAGAGCCAGAATTGGAGCATCTAATGTTATGTGCCAATTCTGGGGCAGCTGAGGGCTGGTAATTTTAGACTGGGAATGAAACAAAAACCAGGGACCTTCCCAGCCTCCTGGCTGGTTATCAAAAATATGGGGGGGGGTCTGGGGTCACAATACAGTTTCAATTATTTATTTGGTTAAACCAGGCTAAAGACACCTGCATTAACGCACTTACAACGCTTGTGCTTTTTTTTGTAAGCTGAGGATTTACCGCATCTAATGCAACTCTATGGGGAAATTCCACACAGATGAGGGTGTTCCCGCAAGAAATGGACATGCTGCGACTCGGAAACATGCACCGCAGGGGAGTTTATGAGGTGTAAAAAAGAAACACAGTGGGCATTGGATTTCTATTAATCCCATCCACTACGCTTGTACTGTACAACGCAGCGTTTTGGACCCAGAGAAAATACGCTGTGTCCAGAAACACTAGTATTACTGATCGTGGTCCGACAGTCTTCTAAAGGGCTGTTCATTATAGAAAACTAAATATTTGTATACCGTATATGACTGCATACCCATGTACACAGAAGGGGGCGCTGTGAGAAACAGAACAGGATACCTAACTTCACCCCTCATTAACACCAAGGATCAATGAAACCATGGTAACGCCAGCGGATATGTTTGTTGCTAGTCATAAAACGTTGCACTGCACTATCCTGGCTTTCATGTGTTGGGTTAACTCTACGCCATCCAATCTACTAGAGACAGAATAGATAGCAAACAGGGATGAATTTTACCAGTACAGGTCTTGTAGGACCAAAAGTATCAGCATAACCGGATATGTAGACAGCACTCAATACTGCTTATGCACTTGCCTCCAGTCAGTTGTTACGTACTACAAGGCTCAGGGTGCCCAGTCAGACAATGAAAGATCACCCCCAATCATGCACATCTTCTATTGACGCCATCCCCTTAGAGAGGAGCTGACATATGAGAATGCATCGGCCAGGATGAATCAGGGGTCCTTGGCATATCTGACATAATGGAGACGTGAATCATACAGATGAGAAGATGCCGGCATCTGCATACACACCAACGCTGCAATCAGCGAAGCAGCAGGAGCTGCAGACACCTGAGGCTTCCCTGTGGTTAGAAGACATGGCAGATGTGATAGTACAAGGGCCGTATTATAGGGGATTGAACCAGGGAAAGCAAAAACTTTCCAAACTTCTGGATGGCAACTAATCATAAAGAGGAGATGTCTCAGGCACACCGTAATCCAACATGATCCCCAGATTCTGTCCCTTTTATACATAACACATGCGATCTTAATCCCTCCTAATGCCCTGCACTCGTTTCTGTGGAGTTGCTTTCTCCAACAGGGAATAGCGGGTGCCGGAGGAGGCCGTACAGGTGATCCGGCTGTACAGGTGATCCGGCAGTGTTTGTGCAGGGCGGTCCTGTAGATCAGTCTTTGCTTAGCTGACGTGGCAGCAGGTCCTGATGCCTGGGCATACATCAGGACTGCACAGAAGGAAAGTCGTCTACTACAGTCACCTGGTGTTATCAGCAAAGATAATCCAGGATCAATCTAGAAGGAGTAGCTCCTGCCCTAACATACTAGGAAAGTTTAGATAGCAGCTCCATGTTTGGTGCATAAAATCCTTGAGAATTGACTTTACTTATTTTTTGCCAAGCTGAAAAAACAAACAAAAAAAACCCCCCAAAACACCTGTCTATCACTATAGTTATCTCTCTCTGTAATCGTGAAGCATAATTCAGAGTACTTGAGGTGGATGTCGGAACAGAATGTGATGTAAAATTCCTAGAAAAAAACCTCTTTGTGCACATATCCTGAGTGCATGTCCACATGGAGTTTTCCCTAAAAACTTTTTGGAGCAGAATTAATGCAAAAATCCAAGTAAAAACAGCAGCTAATCTATCTGCAACAAGCTTCCCATTCATTTGGATGGAAAACCTCACCTACAGAGCACATTTTGCATCCTTTTTTTCCCCGCCGCACGGTAAATAAAAGAAAAAAAATAATAATCTTTGGCGCGTTTTCTGCATCTATTTGTTTTTAATCACAGCTTTTGAAGTCCCCCTCCCCCGCAGAAACGTGGAAAAACATACACCCTTTTACTGCACCCCATATAATTAAAAGAAGAGCTGAAAAATATAAACAACCAGATCAAAACAGCGTCGAAAGCCACATGCACTTACCACACCATGCATGTTTTGAGGGGTTTTTTTTAGAAGTTTTTTTTTTTTTTTTAATGTGGATTTTGCCAACGTGAAAAATCCACATAAAAACCTCCTTGTGAACATACGCTAACTGTTCCAATATTAGGGTCAGCTTCTGCAGGCAGCTTTTATGAGACTCAGTGCCCATCGCTTTATCAAAACAATGGCTTCCAAATAAAAATGCAGCCTGGATTCTGTAAAAGAACAAAACACCACCCTGACATGATCTGTACAGGGGGCTCATAGGAGAGCGTGCTGGGAACGGTCCTGCACATCATCAAAGTTGGCTTTCAGCCCCTTCACTGACAGCAAGCGGCCGCATCAACAGGGGAACTGAAACATATTTATTTGTAGTTTCACTAGAAGATGGTGGCTCATCAAGCAACACATACTATGTACTGAGACCCACCATGATTGCGATATTCATGGAGTGCAGTATCAGAGCACTATTTAGTCACTTCATTGATTCCAATAATAAGCGTATAAATACAAATAACCCTAATATGACATGTATGTTGCAGTTTTTGGCACAATTTTCTGAAAACTGATGCATGAATAAACAATACACATTATTTGCTTTCTTAATATACTACAACCTGATGGCCTCCATACAGCCTGGCCTCCTGCACTGACATCTCGCCCCATGTGCAATGAAACATCACAAGAAAGTGAGTCCTGGGGAGGCGAGGGTTGGTGCTTTTTTTCTTTTCTTTTATCTTGCACTTTGTAGAATATGTTTTTATTCTTTTAAAGGTCCCACAGCGTATTGGGACAATCTGCAGAAAACTCCACAAAATTTGGGGGTTTGGTGCAGATTTTACCATTAAGTTTATTAAGAAAGTCAAAATCTGCAACAGATCCATCCTCTTTCAGTATTACAAACACCAGACATGCATACTACCGATGGAAAAATGTGCATTACAAGTGAATCCCCAGAAGGATAATACAGCGTAGGGATGACACTTTATAAAATCCCATTAATTTGTTCTGCCATCGTTTCCCGCTGTAGATTTTTCACAATTAAATCTGGAACATAAAAGGTTATTCATCATCGCTGTCTCTCCAGTTTTCTGGAGTAATTGGCTTATTAGTGGATTTTGTAATTGCGCCTTATTCTCTATACTTTTAGCGCCACTTTCTCTGTGGTCTTTTTTAGGTCCTTCCCCCCCCCCCCTCAATAACTTATCCAGATTGCGTATCCAGATGATACAAGGCCTTAGTAAGGGCAGCATCAGCGCCTGGTTGGTTGCACTTATAGCCTTGGGATGTGTGAGAAGCATCGCTGAATCCTGTCATGTGGCTGCTGTATCCTTTTCCTGATCCCCAAGTACCTCTAGGACGTCTTTACCACCCAGGCTATGCTGGCTGCAGAGTGACAGATCTGGCTTGTAATGATTTCACTATGCAAAAGAGCTGAATGCTCTAAAATACCAATATTCCCACAATTTACAGTGCCCTACGGTGGGTATGTTTGCAGTAGGTGGGAAAGAAAATGCTGTAAGCTTCATTCGTAGAAGTGTTAATAGTTTATTTTTTTTATCAACTACCATAATAGAAAGTGAATGAACAAAAAAAAAATGCAAATCCCATCAAGTTTGGTGATCGATGGTCACCTACATGACTTCTTCTCAGTCCCCTACAGACAGTTTTTGAAGCAACTCGGCAGGAGGTTGTTCCAAACATCTTGGAGAACTGACTACAGATTTACCGTATATATACTCGAGTATAAGCCGAGTTTTCAGCCCCAAAAATGGGCTGAAAGTGCCCCTCTCGGCGTATACTCGAGTCATGGGTGAGGGGGAGCGAAGACTGTCAAATACTCACCTGCTCCCGGCGCTCCTGACGCGGTCCCTGCATGTCCCACGGTCTTCGGGTGCGGCAGCTTCTTCCCCTGTTCAGCGGTCACTGGTACTGCTCATTAAAGTAATGAATATGGACTCTAATATCATAGGGGTGGAACCGCATATTCATTACTGTAATGAGTGGTACCATGTGACCGCTCACTACAGGAAGAAGCTGCCGCACCGGGAGACCGTGGGACATGCAGGGACCGCGTCAGGAGCGCCGGGAGCAGTTGAGCATTTCATATTTACCTTCCCTCGTTCCAACGCCGCCTCGTCTTCCGCGTCCTCTGCACTGACTGTTCAGGTCAGAGGGTGCGATGACGTATTAGTGTGCGCGCCGCCCTCTGCCTAAACAGTCAGTGCAGAGAGACGGGACGCTGAGGAGCAGCGGGCAGCGACGAGTATGTCATTTTTTTTTTTTAGTGCAGCGGCAGCATTACATGTGGCACAATGTTATATGGATCATCTATGGGGCCATAATGAACTGCATGGAGCATTATATGGGGCATCTATGGGGCATCTATGGGGCTATAAAGAACTGCATGGAGCATTATATGGGGCCATTAACAACTGCATGGAGCATTACACTGTGTTCCACGTTATTATGTAAATTGGATTTAAGTGTCAAAACGATTTAATTGCTTTGTTTTTCAAATAAACTCATGGATGGCATTGTGTCTCAGGGCTCAATGGATCACTGAAATCAATCTTAAACACATGTGATAATTAGTTTTCCAGGTGATTCTAATTAAAGGAAAACTACTTAAAAATGATGTTCCACATTATTAAGCAGGCCACAGTTTTCAAGTAACATGGGGAAAAAAAAAGATCTCTCTGCTGCCGAAAAGCATCAAATAGTGCAATGCCTTGGTCAAGGGATGAAAACATTAGATATTTCTTGAAAATTTAAGCGTGATCATCTTACTGTTAAGAGATTTGTGGCTGAATCTGAGCACAGTCGTGTTCGTGCTGATAAAGGCATAATGAGGAAGGTTTCGGCCAGGCAAGTTCATCGGATAATGAGAGCAGCTGCTAAAAAGCCATTACAAACCAGTAAACAGATATTTGAAGCCGCTGATGCCTCTGAAGTCCCTCGAACCGCAAGGTGTAGGATCCTTCAAAGGCTTGCTTTGGTTCATAAACCTACTATTCTGCCACCCCTAAACAGTGCTCACAAGCAGAAAGGGTTGTAGTGGGCCCAGACATACATGAAGACTAATTTTCAAACAGTCTTGTTTACTGATGAGTGTCGAGCAACCCTGGATGGTCCAGATGAATGGAGTAGTGGATGATTGGTGGATGGCCAGCATGTCCCAACAAGGCTGCAACATCAGTAAGGATGTGGAGGAGTCATGTTTTGGGACGGAATCACGGAATCATGGGGAAACAGCTGGTAGGGCCCTTTAAAGCAGGGCTGTGGAGTCGGTAAGCCACAGTTGCGACTCCGACTCCTGGATTTTATCAGGTTCCGAATCCTTCATAAATGGCCAATTCGTAACAATAAAAGTACTGTTGTAAAATATTAACATCGTGCTTATTCAGTTTCTCACCATCATATAAGTAATCAGACCACTTAGAGCAAAAACTATATTTATTAGAATACAATTAGAATATAGCAAATAACTTTTATAAACTTTTCTAAACTCCTGTAAGTAAATATGCAATAAACACTGTTATGCAGTTAAAGAAATCTATAAATTTGTCCTCAGAAAAAGTATTGCCTCTGTCAGATCCTCCTTCATGGATGCCCTCAAATCTGATCTACCGTATTTTCTCGTGTATAAGACGACTGGGTGTATAAGACGACCCCCAACTTTTCCATATAAAATATGGAATTTGGGATATGCCCGCCGTATAAGACGGGGGTCATCTTATACGCCCAGTCATCTTATACGGCGTGTGGTTCCCAGGGTCTGGAGGAGAGGAGACTCTCCTTCAGGCCCTGAGATCCATATTCATGTAAAAAATAAAGAATAAAAATAAACAATATGGATGTACTCACCCCTCCGACGAACCCTGGCTGTCACCGCTGCAAGCGTCTGCCTCCGTTCCTAAGAATGCAGAGCGTGAAGGACCTTCGATGACGTCGCGGTCACGTGAGCGGTCAGGTCAGGTTAAAAAGTCATCTTATATGCCGGAAAATACGGTAATTATTTTGAGAGCAGAGAACAACCTCTCTACACTAACTTGGGTTGGTGGCAAAGCAGTAACCACTCGGGCAACATCTCTGACAATGTCAGGATACAGAGGAATCGCTTGTTGCACTGTTATTTTTGATGAACGGTCAAATTTCTCAATTTCTTTTAGTGCACATGAAAAATTCTGCTGAAATGTACTGGCTGTGTTCTTTGATGGGGATGACTCTTGTTCTATGCAGGAATGCTTTGCACGGTCCTTGTGATTCAAATATTTTTCTAAATTAAATTCTTCATCAGTTGATGAGGGTGAAGATGTGGCAGGACGACCAAATTCTTCTTGTTCCTCCTGACTGTTCTGCAACCCTTTCATCCTTACTGCTATTTCAAACAGAGCTTCTTTCCCTTTAGTTAGCTGTTGATCATCTAGAAGAATCCGATGCATTGGGTCTACATAAACAGCTGCCAAAAGAATGTTATTTTGTAATAGTAGCTCCTCTCTCCGTTTCATTGATGTAGCAATGCCACTTGCAATTAACCCTCCTCTTTGGACAGGCGAAACATCAGGTTCTTCCACTCCTTTAAGAAAATACCTGGAGTTAAGTCCTCTGCTTGTAATTTTTTAGTCACTGTAAATGGGTGCTCTAGCAATTTTTCCAGCTCAGTCACCTGATTCCACTGACTTTCATTTAGCGTCAGTTGAGGGTTAGCCATGTCTACAAGAAAGGTTTTCAGTTCAACCAAGCACTGAATCATTAAGTAAGTACTGCCCCATCGTGTGGCTTGATCAATAATTGCCCCTTTTCCAGCACGTCTCTTCAAAATTGAGTCAACTTTAGGCATTCTGGCAACAGTAGTCAATTTTCTCACCTTGTCAGTCAGTGCAGCAGCATGTCCTTCTTGCAGACTGTCTTATAGCCAGCTGTAGCTTATGCACAACACAGCGCATGTGATGAATGAAAGAACGTATTGACACAGTTTCAACAAGATCATCTAAACCAGAGGTCCCCAACCGCCGGTCCGCGGACCAGGACCGGGCCGTTGGGGTTTTTCAGCCGGTCCGCGGCGCCCCTGTTCAGCGGTCACGTGGGACCGCTCATTAGAGAAATGAATAGGCTGCTCCACCTCCCATAGGGGCGGAGCCACATAATTCATTTCTCTAATGAAGCGGTGCCGGTGACCGCTGACAGAGGAAGAGGCTGCGGCACCGACGACCAGCTGTCCGGGGGAAGGAGCGGGACGCCGGGAGCAGGTAAGTATCGCATATTCACCTATCCTCGTTCCACACGCCGGGCGCTGTCTCCATCTTCCCGGCGTCTCTCTCTCCTCACTGACTGCAGGCAGAGGGCGCGATGACGCATATAGTGTGCGCGCCGCCCTCTGCCTGATCAGTCAGTGCAGGGAGACGCCGGGAAGATGGCGCCGAGGAGCTGCAAGCAAGACAGGTGAGTATGTGTTTTATTATTTTTATTGCAGCAGCAGCACAGCTATGGGGCAATAATGAACGGTGCAGAGCACTATATGGCACAGCTATGGGGCAATAATGGTGCAGAGCACTATATGGCACAGCTATGGGGCAATAATGGTGCAGAGCACTATATGGCACAGCTATGGGACAATAATGGTGCAGAGCACTATATGGCACAGCTATGGGGCAATAATGGACGGTGCAGAGCACTATATGGCACAGCTATGGGGCAATGGTGCAGAGCACTATATGGCACAGCTATGGGGCAATGGTGCAGAGCACTATATGGCACAGCTATGGGGCAATGGTGCAGAGCACTATATGGCACAGCTATGGGGCAATGGTGCAGAGCACTATATGGCACAGCTATGGGGCAATGGTGCAGAGCACTATATGGCACAGCTATGGGGCAATGGTGCAGAGCACTATATGGCACAGCTATGGGGCAATGGTGCAGAGCACTATATGGCACAGCTATGGGGCAATGGTGCAGAGCACTATATGGCACAGCTATGGGGCAATGGTGCAGAGCACTATATGGCACAGCTATGGGGCAATGGTGCAGAGCACTATATGGCACAGCTATGGGGCAATGGTGCAGAGCATTATATGGCACAGCTATGGGGCAATGGTGCAGAGCACTATATGGCACAGCTATGGGGCAACAGTGCAGAGCACTATATGGCACAGCTATGGGGCAACGGTGCAGAGCACTATATGGCACAGCTATGGGGCAACGGTGCAGAGCACTATATGGCACAGCTATGGGGCAATAATGGTGCAGAGCACCAGGGAAACAAGCATGGTGCTCCCACTCATTCTGAACCTATGGTAAGTTGAATCACATTCTCATTATAAATGTCATAATTATATGATAAGTATGCACTAAGCTCCATCCCTCCATAACCCCACCCCCATATGACCAAAGCCCCGCCCCTGCCCCGCCCCCACCGGGCCATGGAAAACTGGTCTTGCTTAAAGCCGGTCCCTGGTGCAAAAAAGGTTGGGGACCTCTGATCTAAACTATCATGTTGCTGTTCATCTGAAGCAACTTCAGTTTGCTCCTCAGTTACAATACTGTGTTCCTCTATTTCAAACATTTCTGTGTCTGTGGACCCAGAATGTTATTCTAGCTGCTGGTCACCATCATTACTCTCATTCATTAGCTTAATAGTACTTATCATATTTGAAGCATTGTCAGTTACGACAGAAAGAACTTGCTCTTTTTTAAGTTCATAGTCTTCCAGAACCTTGTCCACCAAGACCTGGAGAAACTCACTGGTGTGATGAGCTTTGGTGTCTTTTACTGCCAATGTCTTGGTACCTATTTCATTTTTGTCACAAACAAATCGGACATTGATGGCAAAATAGTTCACTCTGCGACGTGTGCAGGCATCCATTTTAAGAAACAGAAAGCGTCCCTTGAGAGTTTTTTTAAATTCTTCCTTTTGTTTAAAAGCTTCTTCGATTACTAATTTTCTAATACTCTCTCTCTCCAGAGAAACACCAAGCTTGCGGGCCATTTCCCCATTCAGACACATAAAAGCTGGTCGTGAAAATAATGAAATAGGCACATTATCCTTTACAACAAGCTCTATGACCTGTTTTTTAAATGTATCTACTGTTATTGTCACAGTAACTGTCACTGACAAAATATCTTGCAACTGATGGCTGCAAAGTTCTCTGCTCCTTTGTTTGGCTGGAAGAGCTGGGCACTGGTTCATTGGTTTGGATGCAGTCTTTCTCATCCACTGCTTTCAGTACTTCTGGATGAAAGCGCTGTAAATGTCTCTTTAGATTAGAAACTCTGGTAGGAGCATTTTTATCTTTGCCTGAATATGCACTGATCTTGGCTTCACATCATTTGTTTTCGTCTGGATCATTTGTCATACACTGACAGACATAATGTTTTCTATCTTGAGTGATGGTGAAATGTTCAAATACAGCTGATTTAATGTGACGTTTCTTTGACATTCTCAGGTTTTTAATTCTGCATTCACAATCCAAATGACAATTGTTTTTTCCTAAAAACAATTGTACAAAATTATTGCCAGGTCGTACAACTGACATAGTGGTCAGTAATACTGTTATTCATCATGTACTCACAGTTAACTGATGCAAAGTTTGTTGAAAGGATAATACTTCTTACAGTCTTCCTCTTCTGAGTAGAAGCTGTGAGATGCTTGGAAGACGCACACCTAGTAAACATCTAGTCTAGAGGAGGAGCTTTACTACTAAGAATTTGCAACACATTTTCACTTTCAGTTTCATACATTGTAAGTAGGGGCACCATGAGGTTAACCAAGTACAAGATTAGATAAGGGCAGTGGAGAACAGTGACACACAAGAAGTAAGAAATGTCTCTATCTCCAGCAGAACTGCTTATCACTGTTGCTCATAGTTTGATAGAACACATATATTTGAGTAACACTTATAAAATTCATATGAAAGTTCAATTATGAAATATTAATAATCTTTTTTAAAAGCTGGAGTCGGAGTCGGTACATTTCTACCGACTTCGACCAAAACTAACTCCGACTCCACAGCCCTGCTTTAAAGTTCCTGAAGATGTGAAAATGATCTCTGCAAAGTATATAGTTTCTGACTAACAACTTTCTTCCATGGTATAAAAAGCAGAAACGTGCCTTGAGGAGCAAAATCATCTTCATGCATGACAATGAACCATCTCATGCTGCAAAGAATACCTTTGAGTCATTGGCTGCTATGGGCATAAAAGGAGATAAACATGTGTGGCCACCATCTTCCCCTGTCCTCAACCCTATAGAGAACCTTTGGAGTATCATCAAGCAAAAGATCTATGAGGGTGGGAGGCAGTTCACATCAAAACAGTAGCTCTGGGAGGATATTCTGACTTCATGCAAAGAAATACAAGCAGAAACTCTCCAAAAACTCACAAGTTCAATGGATGCAAGAATTGTGAAGGTGATATCAAAGAAAGGTTCCTATGTTAACATGTAACTTGGCCTGTTAGGATGTTTTGGAGTTAAATAGCTTTTTTGTTCAGTGAATGTGACCCCCTAATGCTGCAAATTCCACAAATGAGCATTTTCAGTTCTTTAAAACATATCAAATGTCTAGAAATTCTACTGTGCCTAATAATTTGGAACAGTACATTTTGAGGTTTTATTCATTTTGGAGATTATACTGTTATTATTGGGAGGTTTCTTCAATAAAATTCGATGTATACTCTAAAGGGTGATGACTTATTAGACTGACTCATTTGGACCGACCATTTAGGAAAATCCGAGAAAAATATAATTTGCATAATAATTTGGAACATAGTGTATATGGGGCATCTATGGGGCCATAAAGAACTGCATGGAGCATATTTGTATATGGAGCATCTTATGGGGCCATAAAGAACTGTATGGGGTATTATATGGGGCTTCTGATTCAATATGGATATTCAAAAACACTTAACCTACTGATGTCTCAATTAATTTTACTTTTATTGGTATCGATTTTTATTTTTGACATTCACCGGTAGCTGCTGCATTTTCCACCCTAGGCTTATACTAGAGTCAATAAGTTTTCCCAGTTTTTTGTGGCAAAATTAGGGGGGGGTTGGCTTATACTCGAGTATATACGGTAAGTTGTTGCCAAAAGTTTTGAGATGGACACAAATTTTGGATGACACACAGGCGGCTGTTTACACCTTTAGGGTATGTGCACACGTAGAAAGGAGCTCTGCGGATTTTTCCGCAGTGGATTTTAGAAATCTGCAGGTAAAAGGCACTGCGTTTTACCTGCGGATTTACCGCGGTTTTTATGCGGATTCCACCTGCGGATTCCTATTATGGAGCAGGTGTAAACCGCTGCGGAATCCGCACAAAGAATCGACATGCTGCGGAATGTAAACAGCAGCGTTTCTGTGCGTTTTTTTCGCAGCATGGGCACTGAGGATTGCGTTTTCCATAGGTTTACATTGTACTGTAAACGCATGGAAAGCTGCTGCGGACCCGCAGCTGCAGATCCACTGCAGATCCGCAGCAAAATCCGCAACGTGTGCACATAGCCTTATAGTTGCAATTTTCAGTAACTCTAGATTATAATAAAGAATGATCAAATGAAATGTAAAAAAAATAAATCATTCCTTCCTATGAAAATTAAAAATCTCAAAACCCCCATTTCCATTGATTTTCAGCCCTGCCACAAAGTGACATGCTTACATCATTTCAGTGATCTTCTCTTTAGCAGTCAGGCTAATTGAATTATAAGAAAAGACTGGTTGATTCAAATAGAGGCAATGGTGTTGGAAATCATTGTCTACTTCTGTTAATCATGGTTGCCTCCAAGGAAACATGCGCAGTCATCATTGCTCTGCATCAAAAGGGCTTTACTAGCAAGAACATTGCCAATTGTTAAATTGACCCCCAAGTAAAGCATTTATTGGATCATTAAGAATGTCAAAGAGCATTTGATTGCTTTTGCATATGCTGACAGCAGCACGCTGTTTAATTGCCTACTAGTGATTGAGCGAGTGTGCCCGTTACTCAAGTTTTCCGAGTATGCTCGAGTGTTCTCCGAGTTTTTTGGGCGTGCTCGTAAATTATGTTTGATCCACACAGCTGCATGATTTGAGGCTGTTAAGACAACCTGAACACATGCCACTTCGCTCAAAAAACAGGGTATAAAAAATGGCCTTCAGATTGTTTGGAACATCTAGAAGTACAATTCTCCAGATAAAAAAAGGTGAATTCTGTTACGAGTCCTAGTAACGCATACTGAGGGCACTCATGTGAATACTGCCGTGAATAAAGAAGGAGATCTAACCATCCTTTAAAAGCATCTTCTCCCAACGATCCAGGAGCAATTCGGTGATGAACAATGTTTTTTTCCAGCATAATGGAGACCATGACACAGGTAAACGTGACAACCAAGTGGCTTAGTGAGCGAAACATTTACATTTTGGATCAATGGCCAGGAAATTCCCTGGTGGTAAAGGGCAGAAGTCTGGAGAAAGAAGGATCAGGCGGTGGAAATATTGCTGCTTAACAGAAATGTCATGTATTTGTCAAATGTAAAAGCGTAGACGAAGCATTTCATTGCGAAGCGAGAGTCGGGTGTGGTGGGTCCCTGGTTTCATACACTGCAGGTGATGTTACCTTTGCTAATAGTACTAAATGTGTGGTCTATATGCTGCTAGATAGAATGATGGTATGCAGGATTGTCACTGGCTTATTTACGCATCACTCAGCACTTTTTACTTTCCATACGGACACTTTTTTCTGGCATAATACTTTTTTGTATTTTACGGATTTCATATGGACTATACAATGTATTTTACGCTATACTTCCCAGTGTACCAACTTCTTTGTTTCCTGTATTTGTTTCTCCAATTCGTGTTGATTATTGTGATACTGATTTTATATGTTTTTTTTAGTAATTTACAAAAAAGATTTGGTAAAATCCTTCTGTCTCTTCATTCAATTCCACACAGCCTCGGTGTTGTGGAGATCAGGGCTCCGTGAGGGGCCACATCATCACTTTCAGGACTCCTCGTTTTCCTGAAGAATACATTTGGAGCCAATTAGATGCCTCCCTGGTTATATTATGTGATAGATAATTGTCATTCTATATTTCTCACTATTGAGGGCAGTAAGAAATGGGCAATGGTTAGGACGGTAGAAGTAGTGGTCAGCCAAGGAAACTTAGTGCAGTAGATGAAAAACATGAAGAAGATGTCCAGCAGTGCCATCAGCTCAGAACAGGCAGAAAACAGTGGGACTCAGCTACACCCATCCACCGATCAGAAAAGTCATCTTTTTATACCTACCAAATGGAAACAAGTCTAAATGACTCAGCTATGCATGAAAGCATAGAAACTGGGGTGCAGAAAATGTCAGCAGGTTCTCTGGATGGAGGAGTAAAATGTGAACTATTCGCTTATAACAAAAGCATTTTTTTTTGTGAAAAGCTGGAGCACAGCACGACAAAGAAGGTTAGCGTCAGGGCCGTATTTGCCACTAGGCACTTGAGGGCATGTGCCTAGGGCTGCAGCACTTGAGCTAGGTTTTTTCTTTTATTTTTTTATTATTATTTTTTTAAATAAAAGTCCGGGGTCAAGTGAAACCCCCCTCCCTGAAGACTTCATACTCCCCTTCCTCCAGCGGTGGCTGCAACTCAGTCTCTGCGCCGGCAGCGCGTCCTGTCTTCAGCGGTCACGTGGTACCGCTCATTAAGGTGATGAATATGGACATATTCATCACCTTAATGAGCGGTACCACGTGACCGCTCATACAGGAAGGAAGATGCTGCAGAGATGCCGGGAAGTTCTGCACCGCGCGGTGAGAGGCGAGTATGACAGGGGAGAAGGATGGGGGAGCCATGCACGCAGGGTGGGAGGATGGGGGAGCCATGCACGCAGGGTGGGAGGATGGGGGAGCCATGCACGCAGGGTGGGAGGATGGGGGAGCCATGCACGCAGGGTGGGAGGATGGGGGAGCCATGCACGCAGGGTGGGAGGATGGGGGAGCCATGCACGCAGGGTGGGAGGATGGGGGAGCCATGCACGCAGGGTGGGAGGATGGGGGAGCCATGCACGCAGGGTGGGAGGATGGGGGAGCCATGCACGCAGGGTGGGAGGATGGGGGAGCCATGCACGCAGGGTGGGAGGATGGGGGAGCCATGCACGCAGGGTGGGAGGATGGGGGAGCCATGCACGCAGGGTGGGAGGATGGGGGAGCCATGCACACAAGGTGGGAGGATGGGGGAGCCATGCACGCAGAGTGGGAGGATGGGGGAGCCATGCACGCAGGGTGGGAAGATGGGGGAGCCATGCACGCAGGGTGGGAAGATAGGGGAGCCATGCACGCAGGGTGGGAGGATGGAGTATAAATACTGGGCCCTATAGGGAGGACACAGTGTAAGAGGACAGTGTGAAGAGGGAGCCGATATGAAAAGGAGAGGTCAGTGTGAAGAGCATGTACTATAAGAGGGACAGTGTGGGGGTCATATTTTGTGCAGACAATATAGTGAGGGGCAATTTTGTATTCAGGAGCATTATAATGACACTTGTATCTTTAAGGGCGTCATGTGGAGATTTTCTGCAAAAGAGCAGAGAAGATGGAAGTCTGCAGAGACGGCTGTGGATGGGATCTGGACAAGATGAAGAAAAGAACGGCTCCAGAGGCGACGTCATCTATAAGGTACCTGGATGTAAATGTTATTTGTGATACTGACTAACTCATGTTTTTATTTATATTAGGAGCATTAAAGGGGATGTCCAGATTTGTAATGAGTCTGCAGTCATTCTTTGTGACTGCAGACTTCTGAATTCTCACAGTGCGCACTGCACGCTGTCAGGATGCTCTCGTGCTGGCGATTTACATACATGCGGTCATGTGCTGACTAGACATGTGTGTCCTCCGTCAATGAAAATGAACTAAGCGAGGCCGGGCACGTCTAGTCGGAATGTGGTCAGAAGTATACAAATCGCATGCTTGTGCTGACATGACTGTCCACTGTCAAGGGAGAATCCTAAAAGTGTGCAGTGCATGAGTTGTGAGAATTCAGAAGCTGCAATGTCAGGATTCAGCTCTGCAGGTTCCAGTAGTCGTCACATGGACACTGCACTCACATGCGACTTTCACACATGGTCCTGTGACACCGAGCTTCTCTTCCCGCTTCTCTCAGTTTTTCACTGAACATTGAGAGCATTAGTGAGAGGAGCTCATGGGCACATGACTGAGTGTGCAAACCGCATATGTCCTTGGCGGAGGGGGGGCACCAAAATGAATTCTTGCCCCTGGTGCCAGAAACCCTAGATACACCTCTGCTGGTATGCTACTGCGGGCGGCGATTACTGGGTCCGGTGGAGGGAGGTCTGTGCACAATGCAGCACAGGCAGTGAGGCAGGGACTGAGGGTGTGCACAGAGAGAGAATGGAGACCAGGAGACTGCCCGTCCCAGTCTACGCCGTAGCCTGGAGCCCTCATTATATGTCAATGGAATATGTCCGTTAATAAATTGTTTTTCTAAAGCTTTATAGTGTAGTTTTAGGTCAGAGTGATGGCTACTTGCGGACATGTGCGGCAATTGCGGTTTTGCACTTGCGGTGATACAAAAAAACACTGCTAGCAGTGTTTTTTTCCATTGCTGCAAGTACCGCATTTGCCGGATCGCGGCAAAACCGCAAGTGCCGCACATGTCTGCAAGTCCCATAGGGAATGAATGAGGCCGAACGCAGTGTTGACCGTAAGTGATCCATTACGTGGAAGATGCGGAAAAACTGCCGGATCTGCTGCAAAAGGCTAGTTTCACATCAGCGATTTTTGCCAAAGTCACTGCCGATAGTGTCATACTCACCAAAGGGGGAGGCAGCACTAAAAGTGCCTAGGGCAGCAGAAACTCTAAATACGGCCCTGGTTAGCGTGGACAGTGACGCCTAATGGAGGGTCCTGAAAATTTAAGACTGCCTTTCAGCAAATGGAGTTGGAGATTTGTTCAGGACCAACGGTGCCCTCAATACAAAATACAGGCAGATACTTATCCATTATGTAATATCATCAGTGAGGGGTCTGATGGTCTCTAAATGTATTATGGAGCAGAATGACCCCAAACACCCAGCCAATGTCATTAACAAGGACCCTGGAAGTAATGATGTGGCCCCTCAGAGCCCTGATGTCACATCATCCAGTCTGGCTGGTGTCACATGAAGACACGAAAAGATCTGCACAAGCCTCATACACAAAAGATGTGGGGGTCACTTCTCCAAGATGTTTGGAACAAACTCCTACTGAGCTCGTTTATAAACTGTGTACAAGTGCCGAGAAGTGATGAAGAAGGTGACAGGTGATCACCAGATACTAATGATGGAGATGACTAGTCACGGGCAGTTACCAGATACTAATGATTGAGGCGAAAGGTGGTCAACAGATATTGACAATGGAGGCGACGGGCGGTCACCAAGATTGATGGGACTTAAATTTCTCTTTTGTTCATTCACTTTGCTTTTTCTTTTTTAATTAATCTGTTAACACTTCTATTTTCGAAAGCTTCTTACTTTGAAGCATTTTTTCCATACCACCCTAAAGCATTTGCACAGTTCTGTAAGGACTGAAGATTTGCTAACTATTAGACATTTGGTCTTAATACAATAATGCAGTGTGTATATATTGATCTAGTCTAAGAAATGCTGACATGCTCAGTATTGTTGGTGCTGATGCCATCTCAGCCAGGGCATTAGTATCAGCCTAGCAGTGCTGGCACAGCATTTCATCAAGCCATTGGGTAATTGGACTACTGGGTACATTTCTGCTCTGAAATGCAGAATAAGCAGGGTTTCTGAACCTTAATATATTGTATAAAAGGAAGTTTATTGCACTTGTTTTCACATGTAAGAATCCTATACAATATATCATATGATGGACACTGGCTAGGAGGAGAATCAGGTGCACCTCTCTCACCTAAGTGCCCGGCTCCAGCACAGGTCTGACATAATGCAGTACACCTGGGTGTAAGCCTGTGAAATGCAGGGTGTAGTCCTCATATATAAAGAGGGCGAGGTGAACAGAGCAACGTGATTTGGACAGGAAACACTTTCCTGCTTAAGTCACAGGGACAAAATAAAATGCATGATGTGAACAGTAGGAGGAGGCCTCAGAGAAAACCGTAATAAGATGTCCGCACCCAGAAAGCGACCTGCACAAAATGCTTTGTATTTGGCTAAATTTGTAGACACCTGCGGCATTACAACTGAGTTACTATATCCCCAACCATCAACGTCAGCTGTGGTCACGGATACCATATACACCACAGCAACTCTCCATGACACATATCCTGCATCAGCTCAGGTCACTATACAAGAACATGCTCTACAGGTGGAAGTCCCTTTATGTCATGAGGACATAGTGATCACTGTCCACTTCTCAGGCCTTGGGCTTGCGGAGCAGCATACCATGAAGTATTTCATTGGGCAGAGTGCTCCACTTATCCTGGGTGTTTACTAGAGTGATTGCTGATAAAGCCTGGATCCACTTGAATAATATGTTAAACATTACAGAGAAAACAGCACTTCAGGTGGCGGTAAGTGCGGCCTCTTAAGCACGAGATGCCATGCGATGGAGACGGAGGGGCCATTAATTACACAGCACGCTGAAATATGCAAGCAGCTATGGGAAGACTGGGATCAGTAAACTGGGATCTCACTAAATACCTGGAGAAAGTTGGCAAAAAACGTTGATCAGGTTGCATATAGCAGCAGTGGGCAGCAGGTGTAGATGCACCAATACAGACCACCATACTGACCAAGAGATCCATGATCTAGTGCTGTGCTTAGACCACAGTAATTACATATACAGTACAGACCAAAAGTTTGGACACACCTCATTTAAAGATTTTTCTGTATTTTCGTGACTATGAAAATTGTACATTCACACTGAAGGCATCAGAACTATGAAATAACACATGTGGAATTATATACTTAACAAAAAAGTGTGAAACAACTGAAAACATGTCTTATATTCTCAAAGTAGCCACCTATTGCTTTGATGAATGCTTTGCACACTCTTGGCATTCTCTTGATGAGCTTCAAGAGGTAGTCTCCGGGAATGGTCTTCCAACAATCTTGAAGGAGTTCCCAGAGATACTTAGCACTTGTTGGCCCTTTTGCCTTCACTCTGTGGTCCAGCTCACCCCAAACCATCTCGACTGGGTTCAGGTCTGCTGACTGTGGAGGCCAGGTCATCTGGCATAGCGCCCCATCAC
Source organism: Ranitomeya variabilis (assembly GCF_051348905.1). Lineage (NCBI taxonomy): Eukaryota > Metazoa > Chordata > Amphibia > Anura > Dendrobatidae > Ranitomeya > Ranitomeya variabilis. Next base: position 252,560,497 of record NC_135233.1, on the reverse strand, counting down.
TCTCCTTCTTGGTCAAATAGCCCTTACACAGCCTGGAGGTGTGTTTGGGGTCATTGTCCTGTTGAAAAATAAATGATGGTCCAACTAAACGCAAACCGGATGGAATAGCATGCCGCTGCAAGATGCTGTGGTAGCCATGCTGGCTCAGTATGCCTTCAATTTTGAATAAATCCCTAACAGTGTCACCAGCAAAGCATTCCCACACCATCACACCTCCTCCTCCTCCATGCTTCACGGTGGGAACCAGGCATGTAGAGTCCATCCGTTCACTTTTTCTGCATCGCACAAAGACACGGTGGTTGGAACCAAAGATCTCAAATTTGGACTCCTCAGACCAAAGCACAGATTTTTACTGGTCTAATGTCCATTCCTTGTGTTCTTTAGCCCAAACAAGTATCTTCTGCTTGTTGCCTGTCCTTAGCAGTGGTTTCCTAGCAGCTATTTTACCATGAAGGCCTGCTGCACAAAGTCTCCTCTTAACTGTAGAGATGTGTCTGCTGCTAGAACACTGTGTGGCATTGACCTGGTCTCTAATCTGAGCTGCTGTTAACCTGCGATTTCTGAGGCTGGTGACTCGGATAAACATCCTCAGAAGGAGAGGTGACTCTTGGTCTTCCTTTCCTGGGTCGGTCCTCATGTGAGCCAGTTTCTTTGTAGTGCTTGATGGTTTTTGCCACTGCACTTGGGGACACTTTCAAAGTTTTCCCAATTTTTCGGACTGACTGATCTTCATTTCTTAAAGTAATAATGGCCACTCGTTTTTCTTTACTTAGCTGCTTTTTTCTTGCCATAATACAAATTCTAACAGTCTATTCAGTAGGACTATCAGCTGTGTATCCACCAGACTTCTGCACAACACAACTAATGGTCAAAACCCCATTTATAAGGCAAGAAATCCCACTTATTAAACCTGACAGGGCACACCTGTGAAGTGAAAACCATTCCCGGTGACTACCTCTTGAAGCTCATCAAGAGAATGCCAAGAGTGTGCAAAGCAGTCATCAAAGCAAAAGGTGGCTACTTTGAAGAACCTAGAATATAAGACATATTTTCAGTTGTTTCACACTTTTTTGTTAAGCATATAATTCCACATGTGTTAATTCATAGTTTTGATGCCTTCAGTGGGAATGTACAATTTTCATAGTTATGAAAATACAGAAAAATCTTTAAATGAGAAGGTGTGTCCAGACTTTTGGTCTGTACTATATATTATCATGCTTCGGCACTGGGTCTCAGCCACATACCTCCAGCATGTTCCTAATCACAGTACAAGCAAGCCATCGTACTGCCCAAATCAACGCCCCATTTAATGTGTAAGCCAGGACGGTTTCCAGTGTACATGCAAAATACTTCCATAGGGTGACACTAGCCAAGGATAAATCCAAATGTGTCATTAGGGTCTCCACTGAGCTGGTGTACAATAGTATTAGAGTTGAGCAAAAGATATGAAAGGACCCTGGTCCAGTGGCCATGTTGGTAGTTGTGACAGGAGGACCAGAGAGCCCTGCAAACCTTCTCCTACCAGATGGCATCCATGGTGTCACTTCTGAATGCTAGGCTTGGCATGTCATGTACAAGTGCTTCTTACTAAATTAGAATATCATCAAAAAGTTAATTTATTTCAGTTCTTCAATACAAAAAGTGAAACTCATATTATATAGAGTCATTAAAAACAGAGTGATCTATTTCACGTGTTTATTTCTGTTGATGATTATGGCTTGTACAGTATGTGTCTTGCCACAATAAAGACATAGAGCCAGGCCTACAAATCAGAAGAGGTATCAGGAATGCCAGCAGGTAGGAGAAGGTTCCGAGGGCTCTAGTCTGATGGCCATTGACTACTGATGTGGCCACTGGACCAGGGTCCTGCAAATCTTTTTACTCAATAATAGTTAAAGGAGTTCCCCACAAAAAAGAGACTATGCTATTCCTTAGATCAGTGTTGCCTAACTCAGGTCCTCAAGAGCCACCAACAGGTCATGTTTTCAGGATTTCTTTCGTATTGCCCAGGTGATAATTACAGGACCTGCACAGGTAATAATTCCATCCCCTGGGCAAAACTAAGGAAATCCTGAAAACATGATATGTTGGGGGCTCTTGGGGACCGCAGTTGGGGGAACACTGCCTTAGGAGATACCTGATGAAATAATACCACATTAGCAGATGGAGTGATGAGATGAAATACAGAAGCCTTCAGCTACCACCATACAACATAAAGCGAATGCCACGATAGCATGTGGATGACCACTGCCACTGTTTGGCATCCATCCAGCTCGTACAGTAATTCAGGAGCTTCTCTTGTCATATACGTTAAATTGAAGCAAACAAGGAGCCTCATGACTGAACAAAGCAGCTGAAAGGAAGAAAGGCTGCAGTTCAGAAAGAAACTGATAATGCAGAAAAATTCTTATTTTATTACTATTTTTTTTTTTTTATCAGCGTTCCCCTTTGATTAGTTGAAACTGTGCTTCTCTACATAATATTTTTATCCTTAACTGCAGGATTGGATTACGTAATCAACCATTTATATGGGAGATTTTGTCTGCAGAGCCCAGCAAGGAAATGAAGAAATGCAGGACCCATACTGAACCCCCGCAGGAGCCTGGATCGTTACAGTCGTGAAAGCGCTGACCGGCTGCAGATACTCCGTCACTGTCTGTGTACAATTAGGCTCCGATATACTGAAACCATTGACTGCAATATCCAGGGAATATCCCCCTCCTGGCGGAGAAACGTAGCAGATCCTGCGACAGCAAACTAACACTGAGCAATTAGCAACTGTTGAGTGTTAATTGTCTAACGAGATCCTGCATCTTTCCACACCCAAATAAGATCAGATGTCAGAATCATATCTGGGCGATAGATTACAACAAATGCTCACAGATCTGTAACGGGGGAAGAGTCACAAGGGTGCTAATGCTAACCATTCAACTCAATGGGGGACAATCTACAAGAAACACCATGGCACCTGGGACTGAACAGCGCCTGCATGCACGGTCAGGACTACCCCTCCTTACAATGCCCCCTCTGCCACACCAGTGATCATGGGAGAATCAGGTTTACTAATGAATGCCAGTAAATTTTAGCTAAAGACTAATGACACATAGCAGGAATTTTCTTGGAATTAGTAATTAGCTCTGGTCTAGTCCGTGGGTCCATGCTGCGAGAATGCCAAGACTAAATGCTGGAAATTGTGCTATTTGCAGGTGCCTACACACTACACAATGGCAGGTCTGCCTAGATATGCAGTAGAGCCCACCGCCATCCCCTTTGGGATTAGGTAAAAACTAGGTTTTATTAAATTCCAGAATGGCAACTATGACTTGCCTGCAGACCAAGTTGTCTAGTGATATGTTTAGCACCTACTCAATGCCCGGACCACCATTTATCGCTGGTCCACCACCCTCAAGACCACAGCAAAGATTAACTAGTCTGTATGGAGGGGCATTTGTGTATGGGCAATCCCGCTCTATTGAAAATAACTACCGTAAGTGTTCTACAGTTTATCAATGAGGAAACAAATATTTTAGCAAAAATAGTACTAATCTAGAATAGACAAACACCTGCGGCCATGATGCTTTCAGTATTAGAAAGAAGTAATATATAAGAGGGCAGAGCTAGACCGAAGCTGATGAAGGGGGATGAGAGCGACGTCGTCCAGGATTTAGCCAGATCAGAAAGGATAAAATAAGACACAATCTCACTCCTCCTGTCTACAGCATCTGTATGACCAACAGCCAGGAGTCTGACCCCCTAAAATCTAAAAAGACTAAAAGGGAATAGAAATCTAAAATTAAAACTGCAGCTCTCTAGTATAGATCATACCCCTTCCAAAACAATAGATCACTGACACTAAAGAAGAGCTCCAAGAAGCAAAGTCCCTGTATCTCAGAACTAATGAGGATACAACCTCCACACTGAGGCCTCCTTCACATGTCTGTGTTTGCAGTATGTGTTGTATCAGCTTTTCATGGATACCACAAGTACCCATTATAACCTATGAAGTCTGCTTTATACCAAGAGCAGAGATGCAAAAGGCCATTAGAAGTCTACGTGTTTGTGTCAAACACACAGTACATGGATGGTATCCATGTGCCATCTGTGTTTAACATGGCAAAGTATAGCAGAAGCTTTATCATTTATTTTTCTGTTGACAAACCAGGAAAAAAAAAAACAAAAGAACAAACTTAACACAGGTACTGTTTTTCCTGTACCGGTTTTAAACAGACGTGTGAAGCAGAGCTGTGGAGTCGATAAGCCAAACCTAAGACTCCTCAGTTTCCCCGACTCCACAGCACTGGTCACTACCGACATGTACATAAAGTGCAGCACAGATTCATCTCATCTCCGACCCCACAGCACTGGTCACTACCGACATGTACATAAAGTGCAGCACAGATTCATCTCATCTCCGACCCCACAGCACTGGTCACTACCGACATGTACATAAAGTGCAGCACAGATTCATCTCATCTCCGACCCCACAGAACTGGTCACTACCGACATGTACATAAAGTGCAGCACAGATTCATCTCATCTCCGACCCCACAGAACTGGTCACTACCGACATGTACATAAAGTGCAGCACAGATTCATCTCACCTCCGACCCCACAGAAGTGGTCACTACCGACATGTACATAAAGTGCAGCACAGATTCATCTCACCTCCGACCCCACAGAACTGGTCACTACCGACATGTACATAAAGTGCAGCACAGATTCATCTCACCTCCGACCCCACAGAAGTGGTCACTACCGACATGTACAAAGTGCAGCACAGATTCAGCTCATCTAAAAGCAGAGATCCTTATATATCAGGAACAGAAATTTATAGGACATTTCATAATTTTCTCAATTAGAAAACATTTACAGCACATCCTGCATTGTACTACTGTACCCAATTTACTATGTATTTTAGGAGTCGGTACATTTTATACCAACTAAAACTCCACCAAAATGGACACCGACTCCACAGCCTTGGTGTGAAGGAGGCCAAAAAGGACAGCAAAAGGTTTTCGTATCCCAAGTGAATGAGTCAAGCAGGTATGAAAGCAAATGTCACGATCCCCAACCCCAGCTAAGTAACAATATTCTGCTCATTTTGTAATTTTTTTTTTCTTTAATTACGTAAGAATTTTCACTTTTCCACATCAAGCAGGCACAACACATTGCTACAAGTATACAAATGCTTGTAAAACAAGAAAATACAAAATGTAGTCAAAGTAGCCAAAATATTTCCGCAAAACACAGCAGAAAATTCTTAACCCTTCTGGCACAAATATTGTTAGAAGAATGACATTCTATCAGTGTGTGCAAAATCTTTGGAGCAAAATGAGGTCATCCACACTACCCTGCCTGCTGTATGATGTATCTAATCCGATCACGTGCGATACTGTGTGCCAAGCTTTACATCTAATCCTATCAGGTATATAATGCCATCTAGTGGGATTCTGTTTCCTGAGCTGTGGTATCTAATCCTATCATGTATGATGTATCTAATCCTATACGGTTTCGTACTCGGCTGAGCCATGTATCTAATCCTATCCTGCGCGATACTGTTTGCTGAGCTGTGTATCTAGCCCTATCCTGTGTGATATTGTCTGACGATCTTGTGTATCTAGGCCTGTTGCATGTGATAATGTATCTAATCTTATCCTATATGATCATACTGATAGGGAATTTAGACTGTGAGCCCCAATGGGTAAAGTGATGACAAGCTATATAAGCAAAGCAAAATAATGATGATGCTGCTATCTGTGGATCTGGTGTATCCAACTCTGTTACATGTGATATGGTATGTCAATAACAAGCAGGATGGGTTTTAAAGAGAAATTCTCAGCACGATTTTGCAGTGTAAATAAAATACATGGCCATAAAGTCGCTGTTCTACAGACTAATTTGATCTCTTTGGTGAAGAAACTCACTTGTTATTTTATAATCCGGATTTGACATTTTCTGGTAATGAGATGGTGCATGTGGGCGGGACTGTGCATTGTGTCTTCTCCTCCTGCCCAGGCCCCTCTGCATGCCTCTGGTGTTTGAATGACAGGTCATTGATTTTTTCAGTGACATGCCCTTGTATGAAGTCTGGTGACAGAGCAAGTCATTGCTGTAGTTGGAGATTGATTTCCTGGCTAGGCAACAATAAAATGTTGCCGTGGGTTGTGTGAGCAGTCAATCCAAACATCAGAGGCAGGAGTAAGGGTTGGAGCAGGAGAAGAAGTCACAGTGCACAGTACTGCGTCCTTTGCACTGAAATCTCAGAACAAAAAAAAAAGAATTTCTTTACCAAATTAATCTGTATAACAGCGATATTATCGCCATGTTTTTACTTTATAGTGTAAAATCGTGCTGACAGCTTCTCTTTAAAGCCCCCCATCATGTAATGTACCTAGTGATATATTGCCATGTACCTTGCCGGACGTTGCAGTAGGAGGATCCTTCTCCAGCGCTTGTCAGCATAGATCTGTAAGAGGCTTATGAGTTAAATGCTCGGGTACACGTGGCACACAAACCATACAGTGCTATCTGCTTGATGACCTTGCTTTGCCTCAGCCACTGGATTTACACTTACTGGTTTCTAAGTGCTTTGTGGTTTTTGGGGCCAAAAGGACACCAGATGGAAGATTAACCCTACAGTAGGAGAAAAAAATATCCAAAGTATCTCTATGTTTCCAGCGGTTGTCACTTCTACACAACCACTGCATAACTGGTCAATAGTTTCCGTTCAGCCATCTGGGTCAGTTAAGTTATTGGGGTCTTCAATGGCAGCCATATTGGTTATCACAGTAACTAATTATTCTGCTTGCGTCAGACAATGTTACTAACACCTTGTTTAAGAGGCTCCTCTCATGGATTATAGGCCTATACCCCTCCACCTCATGTATTTCCACCGCTCCTCAGGCAGACGCACAGAATCTCATTATCTTCAATGGCAATGTTAGATCATTTACCAATTCTCCCTATGGGTTCCCCTGGACCAGAACATCCTGATTCTATTTGCTTTGGAAGCTGAGCTCTTAATTAGATAAATAAGTGCGGCGAGCTGAACCCTACAATTAGTGGGGAGGCTATCGGCTGCGCTCTGTAATCAGCCCATCACAAGGCAGCAGACATTGTTCCTGGAGAATAAGCTGCAGCCGGCGGGACATTGTGCCTTGTTTCTGGGATTACATGGAGACAAAGGAGCACACAGGTGGAGAGCAGTCTCTACAGCGCCAATTCACATTGTCTGCCACTATAATGACTACGGAAAGGAGTCACTTATCCTAATGGGTAAAAATGTGAGGGAGTCAGATACAAAGCGTACACAGCTCACATCATGGAGAAAAATGTACGATATGTATATACATGGCAATCACCATCTGTATGTTAAAGGACATGTATTTCTACCATTTAGCTTTTGTTATCACGCTTGCTCATGTTTCTATGACTCCCATAGAAGTGAATAGACTGTGCACACGGCCAACTCCATTTTCATTTTCTGCCATAGGCAAGGTGATCTCTGTTCTGGAGACACGTGGGGGCTCTAAAAGTAATAGATATAGCCTATGAATACAAGCCATATATCCCACAAGTGGCAATAACCCTTTAAGAGAAAGGTTTCTGAAACCTATCCGATCCAGGGGAGATCATCTTGTGTTAGTTTTTGGAGCTCCTATAGAAACACCTCTATATAAATGAGTGCACGGGCAGCGAGACCCATTCTCAAGATAGATGTGGGTTCACCTATATCCAGTAAAGTGTTTAAAAAGACTACAAAGTCAAAATCAACCTGAGCCATCTCCCAATTTCCATCGGCATGAACTACTGCAGTACTATTTATGAGCACTAGATGGAGTACTAACTTATGAGCTTGTTGTATACTATTCTAGAGCGAGGTAAATATACATAATCTACATGCAAACACATAACACAGCCTTCCCATGAACCTCCTCATCATGTCCGCAGTGCCATATGCAGTCAGTGCTTTCCCATCCCCATCACTACTTCCTCTATGAAGCTGCCCAATACCATGGGAACGTAGGAGCCTGATACGTGGGGTACATCCAACAGAAGGTTAATGTGACCCCTGCAGCACTCCTGACATAATAGCTCAGATCTAATAATCAGCACGTCGTGGTATAAAGTCAATGATTGGGGGGGGGGGGGGGGGGCGATTTATAAAATGCAGCACACATCAGAGTTTGAGTCACAGCTCCACAAATTGTGGCAAGAAATGATCAGGGCCCAGGACTGGGATTACACCCTACATTAAGATCTGTGCATGCTGTCAGTGAATATCCAGAGGTGGCAAACTTGTCAGAGCTGTCAGGGGATGACCTTGCTACAAACTAATCCCAGCATTTATTGAACAATATAGAATTACAAAATCTTAGAATGACAAGCGACAGACAGCAGATAACAGGCAGATTACAGCCTAATGGACATAGCACTAAAATTACCAGGAATGGAAAAATGGAAGTGTGAATCTGCTGGTAAAGGGCCACTTGCCCTGCAGTATATGTTTCTGGAGGTCCTCCACACTTATGAGTGTGATTTTTTTATTCACTTCTTGTCCCCAATTCTCAGTGATGAACCATAAAGTCAACCTGCTCTCATCTTGAAAGGGCTGATAACAGTGAGCAATGGCTGACTTTTATTATTACTGCTTGAAGTATCTGACAACAGGAAACGATAGATTGTACTATAGTGCAAATAAAGGAAGAATAGACATGTATTCAGGATACAGGGTAGTACATATTGGTATTTCGCTTGGGGCAAAAGTGGTCGGTGACCCCGGAGGAATGTCAGAAATGGCACATATAAAACCAGTGTGTATAAAGAGAAACGTGTCCTTGGAGATTTCATGTCAACTAAATAAACAGTTCAGTAATGGTAAAAAGACACACGGGGACCGACAGGTTGGACGGGTTGGGAGGTATGACAGAGGAATCCCTGCAGGGAGCGGCCTTACCAGGGCCCACAAGTGGCTAAAGGTAAGTTCATGAGGCGGGTAACAGATGGGGATGGAAACATCTAAAATTAAACACAATTTAATGGCAAATACGGAGCATCTGGTGATCTATGTAGATTATTATACGACTGGATAATTCCAGGAATCGGTTATTTAAAGCCAAAGAAAGATATCAGAGTGCTGGATCTGGCCCACGCGGACAATAAATCTGCCCACACTGGCTTTTATCACCTCCATCATTTATCTACAAGAATTGATTCCTGTACAAACAAAACCCACAACGTCAGTGTGAACAGAGTCCTACTCTGATCTATGACAAGCAATCCGACCATTGCTACTCTCCATTCACCAACATCCTCTCCTGTCACGTTTTATTCAGCTATTTATGGTAAAACTGGGTGACAACTAATGGCTGCTCTTCTATCTTCCAAACATGTTGTTGGCAGCTCTCCTAAATGGCACACTTGTCTAGATAATCGCCATGGCCCAATTACTAAGATGGGAATATGTTATTCTTTTCTTTTTTATTTTATTAAAAAGCACATGCAGGATTGTCAGAGAATCATCACTATACCAGCTCTGAGCAGACGAAAATTTGAGCCACAATTGGAGCCATTCTCAGGCTTTTTTTATTTATATTAATTTAATATAATATATGTTACATTTAAATCTTTTTTTCTTTTTCATTTGGCAAGTAACAAATAAAAGCCACATTTTTGTTTTGCAAATGTGGCCCAAGTCATAATTTGTGTCTTTTTTGCTGCAGACACCAAAAACAGGTGCCGAATATACCATAAGTATCTGATATATGCAGGCCTTACCCTTCTCACAAAGGTGGTCCTTGGATTCCTATATTGTGGCCACTGTGAAAAGAGAAATGGCTAAAAAGATAGCAAAATGGAGTTAGACTGTTCGATTTCTTGAACTTCAAGTCTTTAACAGAAACAGATGGAGACGCACATACAAGGCCAAGTCTCCACTGACAGCAGCCTGCTAGACGCCGTGGTAGGGGATCCTCTTTCAGGGATATGACAAATCTCTTAGATGGGAATGCTCCCTAAAAAAGTGTACGTCCATCACTAATGAACTTTACAAATGGGCCCATGGCAAAGCTCAAAACCCCCCTCCCTGCACAAAAGAAAAAAACAAACAAACAAAAAAACCACACACAACACGCTATACATATCTACAGGTTCTATCACCACAATTACTCACTGGTCTTCTGGCTTCCTATTCCAGAAGGGGGCATCAGGTGGAGGAAGAGACCACTCAAAGTCCCATTCTGTCTGCTACAGAAGATCGGATTAGGAGACTGCTGCAATTTGGAGAAACAGAAGTCCGGTAGGACAGTACATCCAAAAAATTTTGCTGCGTGTTGGGCTCATTTTTTTTTTTTTTAAATAAGTTTATTAGTAGTGGACAACCCCTTTACTTTCCTATGACCTAATGTGCACAGCTCCCATGCAGAGCTATGTGTCTCCCTTGTTACAGACAAATACTATAGCTCCGGCGTTGTGCCCTCCTTTCTCTCCCAATTCCTTGATATTTACAAAGAGCAGACTATAGTATACTCATACTTGTGCTGTAGCTCCATGTAGGCAGTTATATCACATCAGTAATCAAGAATAACAAAGTGGGTGACAGTATCCTTCTGACAAAATGAGGGAAACCGCAACAAGACCTATTGTAAGTCAATGATGGATCCAGCACAGCCTCACAGCTTCTGTTGATAACAGAGGCCACAACGCATATGTGAGCAAAACCTAAACCAGTGATGGCGAACCTATGACACGCGTGTCAGTGCTGACACGCGTAGTCATTTTCAGTGACACGCCGGCCGCGGCCCCATAGAAATTGCTTCTTTCCCAGGGTCTGAAGGAGAGGAAACTCTCCTTCAGGCCCTGGGAACCATATTAATGTGTAAAATAAAGAATTAAAATAAAAAATATTGCTATACTCACCTCTCCGACGCAGCCTGGACCTCACCGAGGGAACCGGCAGCGTTGTTTGCTTAAAATTCGCGCTTTTCCTTCCTTACGTGAAGTCCCGGCTTGTGATTGGTCGCGCGCCGCCCATGTGGCCGCGACGCGACCAATCACAGCAAGCCGTGACGTAATTTTAGGTCCTTCAGGATTTTAAAATTACATTCTGGCTTGTGATTGGTCGCGTCGCGGCCACATGGGCGGCACGCGACCAATCACAAGCCGGGACTTCACGTAAGGAAGGAAAAGCGCGAATTTTAAGCAAACAACGCTGCCGGTTCCCTCGGTGAGGTCCAGGCTGCGTCGGAGAGGTGAGTATAGCAATATTTTTTATTTTAATTCTTTATTTTACACATTAATGTTGTTTCGATACCGATACCCGATACCACAAAAGTATCGGATCTCGGTATCGGAATTCCGATACAGCAAATATCGGCCGATACCCGATACTTGCGGTATCGGAATGCTCAACAATGGCATCCGATCCGATTTTTTATCGGATCGGATGCCATGCAGGAGGTCTGTGGGTCCAAACAACAGAGCTCCGGTGCAGAGCGTCTAGGCCTGGGACTTCCGGTAGGCCAGGCGCAGCTCCCGGAAGTCCCAGGCCTCTGCGTCGGATCTGTGTTGTTTGGGCGACATTGCGCTGCTCCCTGCTGCGCCAACCAGAAGTCCCAGGCTGCACTTCTGAGGCCTGAGGAGATAGCTGTCTGGAGGCCCTGTGATAGCTGTCTGGAGGCCCTGTGATAGCTGTCTGGAGGCCCTGTGATAGCTGTCTGGAGGCCCTGTGATAGCTGTCTGGAGGCCCTGTGATAGCTGTCTGGAGGCCCTGTGATAGCTGTCTGGAGGCCCTGTGATAGCTGTCTGGAGGCCCTGTGATAGCTGTCTGGAGGCCCTGTGATAGCTGTCTGGAGGCCCTGTGATAGCTGTCTGGAGGCCCTGTGATAGCTGTCTGGAGGCCCTGTGATAGCTGTCTGGAGGCCCTGTGATAGCTGTCTGGAGGCCCTGTGATAGCTGTCTGGAGGCCCTGTGATAGCTGTCTGGAGGCCCTGTGATAGCTGTCTGGAGGCCCTGTGATAGCTGTCTGGAGGCCCTGTGATAGCTGTCTGGAGGCCCTGTGATAGCTGTCTGGAGGCCCTGTGATAGCTGTCTGGAGGCCCTGTGATAGCTGTCTGGAGGCCCTGTGATAGCTGTCTGGAGGCCCTGTGATAGCTGTCTGGAGGCCCTGTGATAGCTGTCTGGAGGCCCTGTGATAGCTGTCTGGAGGCCCTGTGATAGCTGTCTGGAGGCCCTGTGATAGCTGTCTGGAGGCCCTGTGATAGCTGTCTGGAGGCCCTGTGATAGCTGTCTGGAGGCCCTGTGATAGCTGTCTGGAGGCCCTGTGATAGCTGTCTGGAGGCCCTGTGATAGCTGTCTGGAGGCCCTGTGATAGCTGTCTGGAGGCCCTGTGATAGCTGTCTGGAGGCCCTGTGATAGCTGTCTGGAGGCCCTGTGATAGCTGTCTGGAGGCCCTGTGATAGCTGTCTGGAGGCCCTGTGATAGCTGTCTGGAGGCCCTGTGATAGCTGTCTGGAGGCCCTGTGATAGCTGTCTGGAGGCCCTGTGATAGCTGTCTGGAGGCCCTGTGATAGCTGTCTGGAGGCCCTGTGATAGCTGTCTGGAGGCCCTGTGATAGCTGTCTGGAGGCCCTGTGATAGCTGTCTGGAGGCCCTGTGATAGCTGTCTGGAGGCCCTGTGATAGCTGTCTGGAGGCCCTGTGATAGCTGTCTGGAGGCCCTGTGATAGCTGTCTGGAGGCCCTGTGATAGCTGTCTGGAGGCCCTGTGATAGCTGTCTGGAGGCCCTGTGATAGCTGTCTGGAGGCCCTGTGATAGCTGTCTGGAGGCCCTGTGATAGCTGTCTGGAGGCCCTGTGATAGCTGTCTGGAGGCCCTGTGATAGCTGTCTGGAGGCCCTGTGATAGCTGTCTGGAGGCCCTGTGATAGCTGTCTGGAGGCCCTGTGATAGCTGTCTGGAGGCCCTGTGATAGCTGTCTGGAGGCCCTGTGATAGCTGTCTGGAGGCCCTGTGATAGCTGTCTGGAGGCCCTGTGATAGCTGTCTGGAGGCCCTGTGATAGCTGTCTGGAGGCCCTGTGATAGCTGTCTGGAGGCCCTGTGATAGCTGTCTGGAGGCCCTGTGATAGCTGTCTGGAGGCCCTGTGATAGCTGTCTGGAGGCCCTGTGATAGCTGTCTGGAGGCCCTGTGATAGCTGTCTGGAGGCCCTGTGATAGCTGTCTGGAGGCCCTGTGATAGCTGTCTGGAGGCCCTGTGATAGCTGTCTGGAGGCCCTGTGATAGCTGTCTGGAGGCCCTGTGATAGCTGTCTGGAGGCCCTGTGATAGCTGTCTGGAGGCCCTGTGATAGCTGTCTGGAGGCCCTGTGATAGCTGTCTGGAGGCCCTGTGATAGCTGTCTGGAGGCCCTGTGATAGCTGTCTGGAGGCCCTGTGATAGCTGTCTGGAGGCCCTGTGATAGCTGTCTGGAGGCCCTGTGATAGCTGTCTGGAGGCCCTGTGATAGCTGTCTGGAGGCCCTGTGATAGCTGTCTGGAGGCCCTGTGATAGCTGTCTGGAGGCCCTGTGATAGCTGTCTGGAGGCCCTGTGATAGCTGTCTGGAGGCCCTGTGATAGCTGTCTGGAGGCCCTGTGATAGCTGTCTGGAGGCCCTGTGATAGCTGTCTGGAGGCCCTGTGATAGCTGTCTGGAGGCCCTGTGATAGCTGTCTGGAGGCCCTGTGATAGCTGTCTGGAGGCCCTGTGATAGCTGTCTGGAGGCCCTGTGATAGCTGTCTGGAGGCCCTGTGATAGCTGTCTGGAGGCCCTGTGATAGCTGTCTGGAGGCCCTGTGATAGCTGTCTGGAGGCCCTGTGATAGCTGTCTGGAGGCCCTGTGATAGCTGTCTGGAGGCCCTGTGATAGCTGTCTGGAGGCCCTGTGATAGCTGTCTGGAGGCCCTGTGATAGCTGTCTGGAGGCCCTGTGATAGCTGTCTGGAGGCCCTGTGATAGCTGTCTGGAGGCCCTGTGATAGCTGTCTGGAGGCCCTGTGATAGCTGTCTGGAGGCCCTGTGATAGCTGTCTGGAGGCCCTGTGATAGCTGTCTGGAGGCCCTGTGATAGCTGTCTGGAGGCCCTGTGATAGCTGTCTGGAGGCCCTGTGATAGCTGTCTGGAGGCCCTGTGATAGCTGTCTGGAGGCCCTGTGATAGCTGTCTGGAGGCCCTGTGATAGCTGTCTGGAGGCCCTGTGATAGCTGTCTGGAGGCCCTGTGATAGCTGTCTGGAGGCCCTGTGATAGCTGTCTGGAGGCCCTGTGATAGCTGTCTGGAGGCCCTGTGATAGCTGTCTGGAGGCCCTGTGATAGCTGTCTGGAGGCCCTGTGATAGCTGTCTGGAGGCCCTGTGATAGCTGTCTGGAGGCCCTGTGATAGCTGTCTGGAGGCCCTGTGATAGCTGTCTGGAGGCCCTGTGATAGCTGTCTGGAGGCCCTGTGATAGCTGTCTGGAGGCCCTGTGATAGCTGTCTGGAGGCCCTGTGATAGCTGTCTGGAGGCCCTGTGATAGCTGTCTGGAGGCCCTGTGATAGCTGTCTGGAGGCCCTGTGATAGCTGTCTGGAGGCCCTGTGATAGCTGTCTGGAGGCCCTGTGATAGCTGTCTGGAGGCCCTGTGATAGCTGTCTGGAGGCCCTGTGATAGCTGTCTGGAGGCCCTGTGATAGCTGTCTGGAGGCCCTGTGATAGCTGTCTGGAGGCCCTGTGATAGCTGTCTGGAGGCCCTGTGATAGCTGTCTGGAGGCCCTGTGATAGCTGTCTGGAGGCCCTGTGATAGCTGTCTGGAGGCCCTGTGATAGCTGTCTGGAGGCCCTGTGATAGCTGTCTGGAGGCCCTGTGATAGCTGTCTGGAGGCCCTGTGATAGCTGTCTGGAGGCCCTGTGATAGCTGTCTGGAGGCCCTGTGATAGCTGTCTGGAGGCCCTGTGATAGCTGTCTGGAGGCCCTGTGATAGCTGTCTGGAGGCCCTGTGATAGCTGTCTGGAGGCCCTGTGATAGCTGTCTGGAGGCCCTGTGATAGCTGTCTGGAGGCCCTGTGATAGCTGTCTGGAGGCCCTGTGATAGCTGTCTGGAGGCCCTGTGATAGCTGTCTGGAGGCCCTGTGATAGCTGTCTGGAGGCCCTGTGATAGCTGTCTGGAGGCCCTGTGATAGCTGTCTGGAGGCCCTGTGATAGCTGTCTGGAGGCCCTGTGATAGCTGTCTGGAGGCCCTGTGATAGCTGTCTGGAGGCCCTGTGATAGCTGTCTGGAGGCCCTGTGATAGCTGTCTGGAGGCCCTGTGATAGCTGTCTGGAGGCCCTGTGATAGCTGTCTGGAGGCCCTGTGATAGCTGTCTGGAGGCCCTGTGATAGCTGTCTGGAGGCCCTGTGATAGCTGTCTGGAGGCCCTGTGATAGCTGTCTGGAGGCCCTGTGATAGCTGTCTGGAGGCCCTGTGATAGCTGTCTGGAGGCCCTGTGATAGCTGTCTGGAGGCCCTGTGATAGCTGTCTGGAGGCCCTGTGATAGCTGTCTGGAGGCCCTGTGATAGCTGTCTGGAGGCCCTGTGATAGCTGTCTGGAGGCCCTGTGATAGCTGTCTGGAGGCCCTGTGATAGCTGTCTGGAGGCCCTGTGATAGCTGTCTGGAGGCCCTGTGATAGCTGTCTGGAGGCCCTGTGATAGCTGTCTGGAGGCCCTGTGATAGCTGTCTGGAGGCCCTGTGATAGCTGTCTGGAGGCCCTGTGATAGCTGTCTGGAGGCCCTGTGATAGCTGTCTGGAGGCCCTGTGATAGCTGTCTGGAGGCCCTGTGATAGCTGTCTGGAGGCCCTGTGATAGCTGTCTGGAGGCCCTGTGATAGCTGTCTGGAGGCCCTGTGATAGCTGTCTGGAGGCCCTGTGATAGCTGTCTGGAGGCCCTGTGATAGCTGTCTGGAGGCCCTGTGATAGCTGTCTGGAGGCCCTGTGATAGCTGTCTGGAGGCCCTGTGATAGCTGTCTGGAGGCCCTGTGATAGCTGTCTGGAGGCCCTGTGATAGCTGTCTGGAGGCCCTGTGATAGCTGTCTGGAGGCCCTGTGATAGCTGTCTGGAGGCCCTGTGATAGCTGTCTGGAGGCCCTGTGATAGCTGTCTGGAGGCCCTGTGATAGCTGTCTGGAGGCCCTGTGATAGCTGTCTGGAGGCCCTGTGATAGCTGTCTGGAGGCCCTGTGATAGCTGTCTGGAGGCCCTGTGATAGCTGTCTGGAGGCCCTGTGATAGCTGTCTGGAGGCCCTGTGATAGCTGTCTGGAGGCCCTGTGATAGCTGTCTGGAGGCCCTGTGATAGCTGTCTGGAGGCCCTGTGATAGCTGTCTGGAGGCCCTGTGATAGCTGTCTGGAGGCCCTGTGATAGCTGTCTGGAGGCCCTGTGATAGCTGTCTGGAGGCCCTGTGATAGCTGTCTGGAGGCCCTGTGATAGCTGTCTGGAGGCCCTGTGATAGCTGTCTGGAGGCCCTGTGATAGCTGTCTGGAGGCCCTGTGATAGCTGTCTGGAGGCCCTGTGATAGCTGTCTGGAGGCCCTGTGATAGCTGTCTGGAGGCCCTGTGATAGCTGTCTGGAGGCCCTGTGATAGCTGTCTGGAGGCCCTGTGATAGCTGTCTGGAGGCCCTGTGATAGCTGTCTGGAGGCCCTGTGATAGCTGTCTGGAGGCCCTGTGATAGCTGTCTGGAGGCCCTGTGATAGCTGTCTGGAGGCCCTGTGATAGCTGTCTGGAGGCCCTGTGATAGCTGTCTGGAGGCCCTGTGATAGCTGTCTGGAGGCCCTGTGATAGCTGTCTGGAGGCCCTGTGATAGCTGTCTGGAGGCCCTGTGATAGCTGTCTGGAGGCCCTGTGATAGCTGTCTGGAGGCCCTGTGATAGCTGTCTGGAGGCCCTGTGATAGCTGTCTGGAGGCCCTGTGATAGCTGTCTGGAGGCCCTGTGATAGCTGTCTGGAGGCCCTGTGATAGCTGTCTGGAGGCCCTGTGATAGCTGTCTGGAGGCCCTGTGATAGCTGTCTGGAGGCCCTGTGATAGCTGTCTGGAGGCCCTGTGATAGCTGTCTGGAGGCCCTGTGATAGCTGTCTGGAGGCCCTGTGATAGCTGTCTGGAGGCCCTGTGATAGCTGTCTGGAGGCCCTGTGATAGCTGTCTGGAGGCCCTGTGATAGCTGTCTGGAGGCCCTGTGATAGCTGTCTGGAGGCCCTGTGATTGCTGTCTGGAGGCCCTGTGACTACTACAGCAACCATCATCCAGTGAACTGTGGGGTGTCATTGGCCATTACTGAGATAAGTGAGAGGGAGGCAATTCAGTGATGGCGAACCTGTGGCAGTCCAGCTGTTGCAAAACTACAATTCCCATCATGGCTGGCCATTCAAAGCAAAGGCTTTGGCTGTGAAGACATGATGGGAATTGTAGTTTTGCAACAGCTGGAGTGCCACAGGTTCGCCATCACTGGAAGAATTCCCCCTCCCCCTCACTTATCTTAGTTCACGGCACCCCACACAAGTTAAATAATAGCAAGACCAACAAAAGAAACCAACTGACAGATGAACAAAGAAGTCACTAATCAGGTAAGTTAATTCTAATTATACATATTTGTTATTTAAACTATACATGTCGCAAAATTATGTTTTTTTATCAAGGTGACACACCACCCAAGTTATGCTCGGTTTTTTGGCGAATTTTGACACACCAAGCTCAAAAGGTTGCCCATCACTGACCTAAACACACGACTGCAGAATCAGACTACACGGGGTTTATCTGTAGTCTGTAACCATGGGAACATAGAACTATGTAGCAGCTGTAGTTACCAAATAAAAGAATGATTTGCAGAATTGCTTTATTTATTTTTTAAAATTTAAGCTTTATTAGAGCAAGAACGATAGATGCAACCATAGTTAGCCTTGTTGTGGAGGAATTACAGCATTACTAGGCTGATTTGTCATTCAGAAGGCTAGGGGAGCTAGTTCACAACCATTATTAGCAGTCACCCAGCATTCCTATAGATAGAGTACCATGCTTTGCTCAAATTCAGAGAACAACGACTTAAGGACTTCTATTTAGAGCAAAAGTTTTATATCCGGAGGTGTCTTGCGGGAAGAGTTTCAGGTCAATTCCTTGGAAACTGAAAAATCGTCCTTCCAATAACATGGGCGCTGCCAGCATTTATAACTTCATGCAAAAGAACACAGGAAAATGCCAATTTATGCTGAGACAATAGACTCATGTTAAACAGGAAAGAACATGGAGACACTGAGAATCTGGCACCAATTTATAAAGCCGTTGAAAAGAAAAATCCCTCAAACCTGACAGCCTGTGACTAATCGTTCAGCCGCAGCCCGAGTTGTGAGAGAGTAACATAACAATACCAGCATGCTAAGCTGACACCAGGATATGAACAGTGAAATGTAATCATCAAGACCTGGATATCCTGGGAGAGGAGGAGCTGACACCGGGCACACCTCTATAGGACGTCCTAATAGACCTGGATATCCTGGGAGAAGAGGTGCAGACACCAGGTACCTCTATAGGACGTCCTAATAGACCTGGATATCCTGGGAGAGGAGGAGCTGACGCCGGGCACACCTCTATAGGACGTCCTAATAGATCTGGATATCCTGGGAGAGGAGGAGCTGACACAGGGCACACCATAGGACATCCTAATAGACCTGGATATCCTGGGAGAGGAGGTGCAGATACTGGGCACACCTCTATAAGACGTCCCAATAGACCTGGATATCCTGAGAGAAAAGGTGCAGACACCAGGTGCACCTCTATAGGACCTCCTATTTGACATGGATATCCAGGGATAAGAGGTACAGACACCGGGCACACCTCTATAGGACATCCTAATAGACCTGGATATCCAGGGATAAGAGGTACAGACACCGGGCACACCTCTATAAGACATCCTAATAGACCTGGATATCCTGGGAAGAGAGGTGCAGACACCGGGCACACCTCTATAGGACGTCCTAATAGACCTGGATATCCTGAGAAAAGAGGTGCAAACACCGGGCACACCTCTATAGGACATCCTAATAGATCTAGATATCCTGGAAAAGAGGTGCAGACACCCGTTACACCTCTATAGGACGTCCTAACAGACCTGGATATCCTGGGAAAAGAGGTGCTGACACCGGGCACACCTCTATAGAACGTCCTAATAGACCTGGATATCCTGGGAGAAAAGGTGCAGACACCAGGTACACCTCTATAGGACATCCTATTTGACATGGATATTCCAGGGATAAGAGGTGCAGACACCGGGCACACCAGACATCCTGGGAGAAGGAGAGCTGACACCAGGCACATCTCTATATGACAACACCTGAATAGATGAACTAGAATATAAGTTGATGTGCATGCAGCATGTAAGCACATGTTCACACTGGCCACTAAACAGACAAAACTCGAGATAAAAAACATAAAAAGCAAATATCCCGCAGCAAATAAACAGCAATAGTGCATGAAAATAATTTAGGGTGCTTAGTGCCGTTATCCACACACGTCACTTGACAAATGGTAAGGTTTTAATATTAGAGGTTAGGACTGTCACAAGTAGGGTCACCGTGATGTGATGCAATGGCTTTATTTTTTTTAATAAAAATTAGTAATGAACGAACGTGCTCAGATAACGTATTATCCAAGTATCTTAGGCATGCTCGAATAACATGTTTGAGTCCCTGCAGCTGTTAGGCTATGTGCACACGTTGCGGGTTTTACCGCAGATCCACAGCGTTTCTGCAGCTGCGGGTCCGCAGCAGTTTCCATTGCGTTTACAGTAAACATGTAAACCAATGGGAAACCGCAAACCGCTGTGCACATGCTGCGGGAAAAACCGCGCAGAAACACAGCGGTTTACAACCCGCAGCATGTCACTTCTTTGTGCAGAATCGCAGCGATTCTGCACACATAGAAATGCATTGATCGGCTTACTTCCCGCATGTGGCTGTGCCCACGATGCAGGAAGTAAGCGGATAATGTGCGGTTGTTACCCGGGGAGGAGGAGAGGAGACTCTCCTCCAGGCCCTGGGAACCATATTCGTGGTAAAAAAAAAAAAAAAAAAAAAATTAAAATAAAAAATAATGATATACTCACCTCTCAGCGCTGCACGCGGCCGTCCGGTCTCAGGTTTGCTATGCGAGCAGGACCTGCGGTAACGTCGCGGTCACATGACCGGGACGTCACGAAGGTCCTTCTCGCACAGCATCTTTGGAACCAGACCGCCGCGTGCAGCGCCGAGGAGATCGGGATGTCAGAGGGTGAGTATATAACCATGTTTTATTATTTTTAACTTTACTATTGATGCTGCATATTGCTGCATATGCAGCATCAATAGTATAGGAGTAAACCCGCAGCGGAAACCGCAAGACAAAATGTGATAAATCTGCAGGGATAACCGCAGCGGTTTTGCTCTGCAGATTTATCAAATCCGCTGGGGGAGAACCCGCAGGGACCCGAACCTACGTGTGCACATGGCCTAACAACCGCAGAACATGCAGCTGCCGGGACTCAAACATTATTCGACTACGCGCAACATACTCGGATAACACGATTTCCGTGCATCATTAATAATTGATTAAAAAAAAAAAAAAAAAAAAATGAAAAAGCCATCCTAGGTCACAGTGACCCTATTTTGGATGGTTCTAACCTCTAACATGAAAACCTTACCATTTGTCAAGTGACACGTGTGTGGATAAGGACACTAAGCACCCTATATTATTTTCATGCACTATTGACGTTTAGTTACGGTAGGGTATTTGCTTTTTGTTTTTATCTTGGGTTTTGTACACCTCTATAGGATGTCCCAATTGACCTGGATATCCTGGGAGAAGGAGAATCGACACCGGGCGAATCTCTATAGCATGTCCTAATAGTAATAATGCCTACTGAAGCAACAACTTGGAATCATACCACTTACTGACTGAACATTAGACCATTATCAGCGCACCACTCAGTCAGTCATATGTTTTTTTTTCACCATTTTTATGCCCTGCATTAGGCTCTCTCTGATGCTAAAAAGAGGGAAGTCCTACTCCTTTGCACCACATGCCTCTCACTTCCTTTTTTGCATGGAAGCCCTATTGATTCTGCATGTTTTCAATTACATGCATCCACTAGTACAGCACAAAAACAAATGTTTCAGAGGATCCCAAGAAGAAAGATGACCCCTCTTAATTGCAGCACATGATAATAATGGGACTTGATTCACTTCCATGCAACACTACAATGACCCCCATCGCCCCACCTGAAATCAATGGCCTGTCCTTATTACAGGACCAAAATTTGGATTCCCCATAGCAAGTCAGTTTAGTGGGTGGTAAGACTACCCCGTTTAGTGCCATATGCCATAGTGGGACAAAAGTAGTAAACTAAAATGCATAATTCCATTAAAAAGTATATGTCCCTTATAATAATCGGCTACATGTAGAACAAAGACACAAGGAAAGCTGCAGGGACCACAGTGGGTGGTAGCAGGAAAACACAAAAAAAACTTTTCCCGACACAGAAAATGAGCTGGGACAAGGACAACTCAGTAACATATCTGCACAAGCTAAATAAACAGATGGGGCACATGCTTTATAATAACACACTGAGAACAGGTTCTGCGCCTTCCTCGCTGACTCACACCAAAAGAAACGTTTCATGTTTTAAGCCAACTTCTGCCTTCTCTAACAAGCAAAGAAAATATGACATACACCCCTATTGGATCACAAGAGGGGGCCAGTAGTTAGCCAATATTGATGGCTGACTGATCATTATATGGAAATCCATGGAATATCTTAATAAAGCCCCTTCATTCTGGCTAATTGAGTAGGTCCAGATTAATGTCCACCTCCATTACCAACATTTAGGACACTTGGAAACAACTCACATGGTTGTATATTGGCTCCAACGCAATGAAGACTCTTCCAGTAAGGGCTCATTTCCACATGCGAGGCACACGTCCGTATCTCGCATGTGGAAACCAAGCTGTGGAGCCGGCACTCCAGAGCGGAGGATGTGGCCGCATAGGAACACATGGAGCTGCACAGCTCCGCTCCAAAGTGCCGGCGCCAGAGCTTGGTTTCCACATGCGAGATACGGACGTGTGCCTCGCATGTGGAAATGAGCCCTAAGATGAACCATCCAGTTCCTTATCAATGTAAGGGCATCACTAGAGGCCGCACAACGTAAGGGCATCACTAGAGGCCGCACAACGTAAGGGCATCACTAGAGGCCGCACAACGTAAGGGCATCACTAGAGGCCGCACAACGTAAGGGCATCACTAGAGGCCGCACTATGGGGGAGATTTACTAAGCTAAAGTCACCAAAGTTCTGGATTCATTTGCCCCAAACATAGTGCACATGCTCTGCACCAGGTTCTGTGATCTGCACACTTAATGAACCTCACTAGAAAGCATGTGTGGCTTATACAAGGGGCGTGGATTGAAATGCCTCAACATTTTGGAACACAAATCTTAATGTAGAGTAAGTGAACCATGGGGTGACATAAGCGACCTACACCAATTGCCACCATATATAGTTCATCCGCCACAGACGCTTATTTAACCCCTTCATGACCTTGCCGTTTTTTGCAATTCTGACCAGTGTCCCTTTATGAGGTAATAACTCAGGAACGCTTCAACGGATCCTAGCGATTCTGAGATTGTTTTTTCGTGACATATTGGGCTTCATGTTAGTGGTAAATTTAGGTCGATAATTTCTGAGTTTATTTGTGAAAAAAACGGAAATTTGGCAAAAATTTTGAAAATTTCGCAATTTTCACATTTTGAATTTTTATTCTGTTAAACCAGAGAGTTATGTGACACAAAATAGTTAATAAATAACATTTCCCACATGTCTACTTTACATCAGCACAATTTTGGAAACAAATTTTTTTTTTTGCTAGGAAGTTATAAGGGTTAAAATTTGACCAGTGATTTCCCATTTTTACAACAAAATTTACAAAACCATTTTTTTTAGGGACCACCTCACATTTGAAGTCAGTTTGAGAGGTCTATATGGCTGAAAATACCCAAAAGTGACACCATTCTAAAAACTGCACCCCTCAAGGTGCTCAAAACCACATTCAAGAAGTTTATTAACCCTTCAGGTGTTTCACAGCAGCAGAAGCAACATGGAAGTAAAAAATGAACATTTAACTTTTTAGTCACAAAAATGATATTTTAGCGAAATTTTTTTTATTTTCCCAAGGGTAAAAGGAGAAACTGGACCACGGACGTTGTTGTCCAATTTGTCCTGAGTACGCTGATACCTCATATGTGGGGGTAAACCACTGTTTGGGCGCACGGCAGGGCTCGGAAGGGAAGGAGCGCCATTTGACTTTTTCAATGAAAAATTGGCTCCAATCTTTAGCGGACACCATGTCGCGTTTGGAGAGCCCCCGTGTGCCTAAACATTGGAGCTCCCCCACAAGTGACCCCATTTTGGAAACTAGACCCCCCAAGGAACTTATCTAGAAGCATAGTTAGCACTTTAAACCCCCAGGTGCTTCACAAATTGATCCGTAAAAATGAAAAAGTACTTTTTTTTCACAAAAAAATTATTTTAGCCTCAATTTTTTCATTTTCACATGGGCAACAGGATAAAATGGATCCTAAATTTTGTTGGGCAATTTCTCCTGAGTACACCAATACCTCACATGTGGGGGTAAACCACTGTTTGGGCACATGGTAAGGCTCGGAAGGGAAGGAGCGCCATTTGACTTTTTGAATGAAAAATTATCTCCATCGTTAGCGGACACCATGTCGCGTTTGGAAAGCTCCTGTGTGCCTAAACATTGGAGCTCCTCCACAAGTAACCCCATTTTGGAAACTAGACCCCCCAAGGAACTCATCTAGAGGCATAGTGAGCACTTTAAACCCCCAGGTGCTTCACAAATTGATCCGCAAAAATGAAAAAGTACTTTTTTTTCACACAAAATTTCTTTTAGCCTCAATTCTTTCATTTTCACATGGGCAACAGGATAAAATGGATCCTAAAATTTGTTGGGCAATTTTTCCTGAGTATGCCGATACCTCATATGTGGGGGTAAACCACTGTTTGGGTGCACGGCAAGGCTCGGAAGGGGAGGCGTGCCATTTGACTTTTTGAATGGAAAATTAGCTCCAATCGTTAGCGGACACCATGTCGCGTTTGGAGAGCCCCTGTGTGCCTAAACATTGGAGCTCCCCTACAAGTGACCCCATTTTGGAAACTAGACCCCCCAAGGAACTTATCTAGATGCATAGTGAGCACTTATAACCCCCAGGTGCTTCACAGAAGTTTATAACGCAGAGCCGTGAAAATAAAAAAATAATTTTTCTTTCCTCAAAAATGATTTTTAGCCCAGAATTTTTTATTTTCCCAAGGGTAATAGGAGAAATTGGACCCCAAATTTTGTTGTCCAGTTTGTCCTGAGTACGATGATACCCCATATGTGGGGGTAAACCACTGTTTGGGCGCACGGCAGGGCTCGGAAGGGAAGGCACGCCATTTGGCTTTTTGAATGGAAAATTAGCTCCAATCATTAGCGGACACCATGTCGCGTTTGGAGAGCCCCTGTGTGCCTAAACATTGGAGCTCCCGCACAAGTGACCCCATTTTGGAAACTAGACCTCCCAAGGAACTAATCTAGATGTGTGGTGAGCACTTTGAACCCCCAAGTGCTTCACAGAAGTTTATAACGCAGAGCCATGAAAATAAAAAATAATTTTTCTTTTCTCAAAAATGATTTTTTAGCCCACAATTTTTTATTTTCCCAAGGGTAATAGGAGAAATTGGACCCCAAAAGTTGTTTTCCAGTTTCTCCTGAGTACGATGATACCCCATATGTGGGGGTAAACCACTGTTTTGGCACACGTCGGGGTTCGGAAGGGAAGTAGTGACGTTTTGAAATGCAGACTTTGATGGAATGCTCTGCGGGCGTCAGGTTGCGTTTGCAGAGCCCCTGATGTGCCTAAACAGTAGGAACTCCCCACAATTGACTCCATTTTGGAAACTAGACCCCCAAGGGAACTTATCTAGATGTGTAGTGAGCACTTTGAACCCCCAAGTGCTTCACAGAAGTTTATAACGCAGAGCCGTGAAAATAAAAAATGTGTTTCCTTTCCTCAAAAATATTTTTTTAGCCCAGAATTTTTTATTTTTGCAAGAGTAACAGGAGAAATTGGACCCCAAAAGTTGTTGTCCAGTTTCTCCTGAGTACGCTGATACCCCATATGTGGGGGTAAACCACTGTTTGGGTACATGCCGGGGCTCGGAAGGGAAGTAGTGACGTTTTGGAATGCAGACTTTGATGGAATGGTCTGCGGGCATCATGTTACGTTTGCAGAGCCCCTGATATGCCTAAACAGTAGAAACCCCCCACAAGTTACCCCATTTTGGAAACTAGACCCCCCAAGGAACTTATCTAGATGTGTGGTGAGCACGTTCAACCCCCAAGTGCTTCACAGAAGTTTACAACGCAGAGCCGTGAAAATAAAAAATCATTTTTCTTTCCTCAAAAAAGATGTTTTAGCAAGCAATTTTTTATTTTCACAAGGGTAACAGGAGAATTTGGACCCCAATATTTGTTGCCCAGTTTGTTGTGAGTACGCTGATACCCCATATGTGGGGGTAAACCACTGTTTGGGCACACGTCAGGGCTCGGAAGGGAAGTAGTGACATTTGAAATGCAGACTTTGATGGAATGGTCTGCGGGCGTCACATTGCATTTGCAGAGCCCCTGATGTGCCTAAACAGTAGAAACACCCCACAAGTGACCCCATTTTGGAAACTAGACCCCCGAAGGAACTTATCTAGATGTGTGGTGAGCACTTTCAACCCCCAAGTGCTTCACAGAAGTTTATAACGCAGAGCCGTGAAAATAAAAAATAATTGTTCTTTCCTCAAAAATTATGTTTTAGCAAGTAATTTTTTATTTTTGCAAGGGTAACAAGAGAAATTGGACCCCAACAGTTGTTGCCCAGTTTGTCCTGAGTACGCTGGTACCCCAAATGTGGGGGTAAACCACTGTTTGGGCGCACGTCGGGGCTTGGAAGGGCGGGAGCACCATTTGACTTTTTGAACGCAAGATTGGCTGGAATCAATGGTGGCGCCATGTTGCGTTTGGAGACCCCTGATGTGCCTAAACAGTGGAAACCCCTCAATTCTAACTTCAACACTAACCCCAACACACCCCTAATCCTAATCCCAACTGTAGCCATAACCCTAATCACAACCCTAACCCCAACACACCCCTAACCACAACCCTAACCGCAACACAACCGTAACCCTAATTCCAACCCTAATCCTAACCCTAATCCCAACCGTAACCCTAATCCCAACCCTAACCACAACTGTAACCCCAACACACCCCTAACCCTATCCGTAACCCTAACCACAAGCCTATTCTTAACCCTATTTCCAACCCTAGCCCTAATTCCAACCCTAACCCTAAGGGTATGTGCCCACGTTGCGGATTCGTGTGAGATTTTTCCGCACGATTTTTGAAAAATCTGCAGGTACAAGGCACTGCGTTTTGCCTGCGGATTTACAGCAGATTTCCAGTGTTTTTTTGTGCGGATTTCACCTGCGGATTCCTATTGAGGAACAGGTGCAAAACGTTGCGGAATCTGCACAAAGAATTGACATGCTGCGGAAAATACAATGCAGCGTTTCTGCACGGAATTTTCCGCACCATGGGCACAGCAGATTTGGTTTTCCTTAGGTGTACATGGTACTGTAAACCTGATGGAAAACTGCTTCGAATTCGCAGCGGCCAATCCGCTGCGGATCCGCGGCCAATCCGCTGCCAATCCGCTGTGGATCCGCGGCCAATCCGCTGCAGATCCGCTGCGGATCCGCTGCGGATCCGCGGCTAATCCGCTGCCAATCCGCTGCAGATCCGCGGCCAATCCGCTGCGGATCCGCTGCGGATCCGCGGCCGATCCGCTGCCGATCCGCTGCAGATCCGCGGCCAATCCGCTGCGGATCCGCTGCAGATCCGCGGCCAATCCGCTGCGGATCCGCTGCGGATCCGCGGCCGATCCGCTGCCGATCCGCTGCGGATCCGCTGCGGATCCGCGGCCAATCCGCTGCGGATCCGCGGCCAATCCGCTGCAGATCCGCGGCCGATCCGCTGCGGATCCGCGGCTGATCCGCTCTGTGTGCACATGCCATAGCCCTACCCCTAACCCTAACCCTACCCGTAACCCTAACCCTACCCCTACTCCTAGTTCTAACCCTAACCCTAGTGGAAAAAGAAAAAAAAATATTTTTTTATTTTATTATTGTCCCTACCTATGGGGGTGATAAAGGGGGGGTTTATTTATTATTTTTTTATTTTGATCGCTGTGGTAGAACCTACCACAGCGATCAAAATGTACCTGTAACGAATCTGCCAGCCTGCAGATTCGGCGGGCGTACTGAGCATGCGCCCGCCATCTTGGAAGATGGCGGCGCCCAGGGAGAAGACGGACCGACTTCGGGAGGATCGGTAAGTATGAGGGGGTGGTGGGGGGGTGGATCGGAGCACAGGGGGGGGGGATCGGAGGACGGGGGAGCGGACAGGAGCACGGGGGAGCGGGCAGGAGGACGGGGGAGCGAACAGGAGGACGGAGAGGACCGGGCCACATAACGGACGACTGGGGAGGAGATCGGGGGCGGTGGGGGGGCCAGTACATGATTTCCAGCCATGGCAGATGCTATTGCAGCATCGGCCATGGCTGGATTGCAATATTTCACCATTTTCATAGGTGAAATATTGCAAATTGCTCTGATTGGCTGTTGCACTTTCAACAGCCAATCAGAGCGATCGTAGCCACGTGGGGGCAAAGCCACCCCCCCTAGGCTGAAGTACAACTCCCCCTCTCCCTGCAGATCGGGTAAAATAGGAATTAACCCTTTCACCCGATCTGCAGGGATGCGATCATTCCATGACGCCGCATAGGCGTCATGGGTCGGGAAGGGGTTAAGGTGGCTAGAAAATATTCTAATGAGGTTTAGGATTTAAGTTTTTATAAATTTTTTCTTTTTGTCTTTAGTAAGGACGATGAGGGATCATGACCTTCTGCACTAGTGCAAAACTGTATCAAAATACAACATCAAAGGTGGCTGCATATGCAGCATTTTTTAAGGAAATTCTGGGAACCTGTCACCAGTTTTTGCAGCCCCATCTGAGAGCATCATGATGTAGGGGCAGAGACCCAGATTCCTTAAGGCTATGTGAACACGTTGCAGATTTCCTGTGGATCCGCAGCCTTTTTGTTCCGGGCAGACACGCTGCAGATCCGCAAGTGATTTACAGTACAATAGAAATCAATGGCAAAAAAAAAAAATGCTGTGCTAATAGTGCAGAAAATTCCGCACTGAAAACGCAGCAGATTCAAAAAAAGGACCATGTCAATTATTTTTGCGGATCTGCTGCGTTTTGCACCCATTCCATAATAGAAATCCGCAGGGGTAAAAAAAAAAAAAAAAAAAAAAAAAGTATGAAATCCGAAAAAAAAAAAAAAAAAAAAAAAGCAGATTCTGACCTGCGTTTTCTGCCAAGAAATGCAGAATCTGCAAAGAAAATTCCAGTCAAATGCACAACATGTACATATAGCCTTAATATGTGACATTCAGAGCTTCTTGCTGCAGTTTTGATCCTAGGCTACAGACCTGAGCTCTGTGTAACCCTGCCCCCACCACTGACTGGCAGCTTTCTGCCTATGTGCAGTGTACACAGAAACTTGCCAGTGATTGTACCAGGATCATACAGAGCTCATGAAATTGGAGGACTACATGGCAGCAGGTTTACTAGTCCTCTAATCAATCTCCGGTTGAAAAAACAGCCGTTTTATTAAAAACTACAGCAAGCCGTCCAGTAAATGACACATTAAAGGAATGGGGGTCTCTACCCCTACTTCATGCTGCGCTCACATTAGGTGGTAAAAACCTAACAACAAATTCTTTTTAAATGCTGAGACCACGTTGGCTAGAAATCAATAGGTAAATCTATAAGGCACTTTTTCATGGTGTTTTTACTCACTTTGGCTTTTTTTTATTGGCATTAATAGTATTTTTCAGGAGTTTTCCCATAGGCTTCTCTACACAATAACATTGGAACTTTTATTGTGTTGCCCACTCCCTGTATGACCACCGACAGGAGGAAATGTGGATTAGGAAACTTTTCTGACAGACTGGATGGATGCAGGCCATTTCCATGTGAGCTATCATTCACCGCACTCCGCTTCTAGTGGGAGAAATTATCCTCTAATATCATTGCATGCCCTAAATGCCCAAAGCCAATGCATATGGCACAAAAGAAACATATACAGTATTAGGCTGCCGTCACACTAGCAGTATTTGGTCAGTATTTTACATCAGTATTTGTAAGCCAAAACCAGGAGTGGAACAAATAGAGAAATAGAGGAAAAGTATAATAGAAACATATGCACCATTTCTGCATTGATCATCCACTCCTGGTTTTGGATTACAAATACTGATGTAAAATACTGACCAAATACTGATATAGTGTGACTGCAGCCTTATACTGATGGTAACATAACAGAGGTTATAATCCCCAGATCATTATCTCTAGGTATTGAACTATTATTACATCATTGCAGGAAATACTAGAATGTCCGATGTGCCAGGAGGGATGCAGACTCTCGCTGGCCGCCATGCCTACACAGCAACTTTGGTCATGACAGTTCATGCAGTCAAAAATGGCTGTATACCGCCACTATATCACAGCATAGTGCAAGTGAATGAGGGCACATAGCAACCCATAAAAGGTACAACCCAAGCAAGTGGCCAAAATCCATCTGCTTGTTTTTTGTCTCACAGCTCTCCCATTCACTTGCACTATATATAGCAGCTACAAACCGTAATCTTTCAGAAGCCTCAACTTTCTAACAGACGCAGTATAGGTCAGCGGATGAACGTATGCGTATATACGATTGTCTGCGGCGTACGGCCGTCTGAATATCTTAGGCATCACAAGTCATGGTCATATGTTGTAATTTCCAGTCAGTCAATGGCAGTAAAGTCATGTGACTAAATACCCAGCAGATTCGTTCTTTTTGCGCCAGTTGGGTCGCAGTTACATCGATGTCTATTTTAACGGCTAATATGATTATGTCACTATGCAACCGAACTCATATCATGGGCTGAGCGTACATAGGAAGAGGACTTATGTGCCTGCCCCAGGTGAGGCATTAATCTGATGGGGGTCTATAGGAGGAAGATATCTTATATTCCTGCCCTAGGGGGTGCCAATCTGATGGGGGTCTAGGGTAAGAGGAAGATATCTTATATACCTGCACTACAGGGGCATTAATCTGATGGGAGTCTATAGGAAGAAAATATCTTATATACCTACCCTAGGGGGTGCCAATCTGATGGGGGTCTAGGGGAGGAGGAAGATATCTTATATACCTGCACTACGGGGGCATTAATCTAATGGGGGTCTATAGGACGAAGATATCTTATATATCTGTCCTGGGGGTGCCAATCTGATGGGGGTCTAGGGTAAGAGGAAGACATCTTATATACCTGCACTACAGGGGCATTAATCTGATGGGAGTCTATAGGAAGAAAATATCTTATATACCTGCCCTAGGGGGTGCCAATCTGATGGGGGTCTAGGGGGAGGAGGAAGATATCTTATATACCTGCACTACAGGGGCATTAATCTGATGGGGGTCTTTAGGAGGGAGATATCTTATATACCTGCCCTGGGGGTACCAATCTGATGGGGGTGTTTAGGAGGAAGACATCTTATATATCTGTCCTAGGGGGTGCCAATCTGATGGGTCATCTGATGATACAGGTGCGACTGCCTAAGACATAGGATCATGTGACCATTTTGTAAGTGTCACAACTCATGGTTGTCTGCAACTTTATTATCAAAGTCATGTGACCAAAATCCAGATTTTTTTGCGAGAATTACATCACACGCACCCAGAATAACAATACACGCGATGATGTTAAAACGCGACACAGCAACCAAAGTCCACAGTGCAAAAACAGATGGAGACACAAGTATACTAAGAATATATATATATATATATATTATATATATATACACACACACACACATTTATATCGTCCATTACATGCACTGTACTGTACATATGGATGCACTATTAATATATACACACTGTACACATTTATACTGTGCATTACACACTGTACATATGGATAAATACACATATACACATACTGTACACATTTATACTGTGCATTATACACTGTACATATGGATACATACACATATACACATACTGTACACATTTATACTGTGCATTATACACTGTACATATGGATACATACACATATACACATACTGTACACATTTATACTGTGCATTACACACTGTACATATGGATAAATACACATATACACATACTGTACACATTTATACTGTGCAGTATACACTGCACATATGGATACATACACACGTATACAGATGCACACTATATATGAACATTATGAGGTACCTCATCTAGTCTCGTGCACGGCACAGTAAATAAACCTGCTACCTCAGGAGTCCATTAGAGGTGACACCTGCCTCATCCATGTTGCCCCTATCCCCGCACCGTCATGTCTCATACCTGGGCTTCCCGTACACATCGCCAGGAGCAGCAGACAGCAGCACACGGCGGTCCCCAGAGGGATCCCCGAGCCATTATATCCCCCCATGTCTCAGGCTAATCCGGGGAGCGGCTGCATCGTGTCCGCGGCGGAGCAGCAATCACTGACAGACAGAAGGAGCGTGAACGCGCATAGGACGGGAGGGGGCTGCCTTGTGCGCATGCGCACTGTGCTCCCTCCGGCGGCGCGCATTTACCTCAGGAGCGGACACTTGCTTGCGGTCATAGCCGGTGAGGTAAATTCTGTGGAGAATAAGGTTATTCTGCGCCATTGCTGCATGTACATTTATGGAGGAGTTATTATAATTAGATCTCATTCTTTAGCACAAGGGACCAAAACATTAGCTAAAAAAACGTCGAAAAGTTAAATGTTATAGATAAAGGTAGCAAAAGTGTTGATGCTGACAAAGCGATGAAAGCGAGAAGGTTTATTCCACAGGTGTGATAGGCATACCTCCCAACTTTTGAAGATGGGAAAGAGGGACAAAGTTTGTGGCGCGCAACGCGGCAAATTTTAGGCCACGCCTCTGACCACACCCATTCATAACTAGTCACACCCATATCCATGTCCCAACCACACCCATTTAGCACTGCTGATCACACTGTTTTATATACAATAATTATAAACAAAAAAAAATATGGCCACACAGTGCTCCATACGGTATAATGACCCCACATGATGCTCCATACTGTAAAATGGCCACACACAGTGCTCCATACTGTAAAATGGCCACACACAGTGCTCCATACTGTATAATGGCCACACATGATGCTCCATACTGTATAATGGCCACACATGATGCTCCATACTGTATAATGGCCACACATGATGCTCCATACTGTATAATGGCCACGCATGATGCTCCATACTGTATAATGGCCACACGATGCTCAATACTGTATAATGGCCACACATGATGCTGCATAGTGTGTAATGGCCACACATGATGCTCCACAATAGAGGTTGTGGCCTCTGTTGACACAGGACGCATTACAGTTAGCACTGGTCAGCCCGCCACATGGCGTTACTAATAGGCTAGGATTCAGTTGCTGTGCATGCTCTGTGTGAACATTGCTGCAGATTATTTATTTGCACTGGTGTGCCCAGCGGCCAATCCCTGATTGTAGGCTGGCTGTCTCATTTGGTATTACCACACCTGTGTAGTCGCCATCTTTACTTGGGGCCCACTGCACCATGAGAGTACATTTGATTTGAGGCCTAGACAGGTAAGCACCTTTGCCTGTTTTTCTGTGGTGTTTTTTCTAGAATAGTGGAGGTTTTTTCCTCCTTTTTTTCCTCCTGTTGTGGATGATGCTCCACAATGTATAATGGTCACACAGTGCTCCATACTGTATAATGGCCACACAGTGCTCCATACTGTATAATGGTCACACATAGTGCTCCATACTGTATAACGGCCACACACAGTTCTCCATACTGTATAATGATCCCACATGATGCTCCATACTGTATAATGACCACACATGATGCTCCATACTGTATAATGGCCATCGGCCACACATGATGCTCCATACTGTATAACGACCACACATGATGCTCAATACTGTATAATGGCCACACAGTTCTCCATACTGTATAATGATCCCACATGATCCCCTCACTCCTGTATGCATGGCTCATATTCCCCCCCCCTGTATGCATGGCTCATATTCCCCCCCCCCCCTGAATGCAAGGCTCATATTCCCCCCCCCTGAATGCAAGGCTCATATTCCCCCCCCCCCTGAATGCAAGGCTCATATTCCCCCCTGAATGCATGGCTTATCTCTCCACCCGCCGCTCCCGCTCCCATCTTGCATGGCGCGCTGGTTTATGTCCTCCTTGATCCCCCCGTCCCACGTTCCACATACTCACATGTCCCTCATACTCACCTGTCTAACATCGCGCGGCCATGTCGACATCCCCCTCGCTCTGTCCCGACTCCCGGCGCAGCACCTTCTTCCTGCGTGAGCGGTCACATGATACCGCTCATTAAGGTCATGAATATGCGCATATTCATGACCTTAATGAGCGGTACCACATGACCGCTCACGCAGGGCGAGCTGTGTACGCCGAAACCAGGCATTGCTGGAGCAAGGTGAGGTGAGTATCGTCTTCAAGCAGGGAGGGCGGGCGGGGGGCGGGATCAGAGCGTCCCGTGCTGGACATCGGGGCGAAGCAACAAAACCGGGACAGTCCCGCACAATGAGGGACGGTTGGGAGCTATGGTGATAGGCGTCATCATTAATAATAGGAAAATGGTAGTGTAACTTCTTGGAGAAATCTGGTTTATTTTGTGCATATTCGTTCTACTATATTTTGTACGTGTGACAGCACCGCCATGCAATCATATGTATATACACTGCTCAAAAAGTAAAGGGAACACTAAAATACCACAGCACAGATATCACTGAATGAAATACTCCTGCTGCATATCTATAGTCATTACATAGTGGAATGTGTTGAGAACAATAAAACATAAAAATGATCAATGTAAATCAAAATATCCCATGGAGGTCTGAAGTTGGAATGATGCTCAAAATCAAAGTGGAAAATCAAATAACAGGCTGATCGGACTTCAGTGGGAACTATACAGACATTACAGCTGGGATCACAAATGATTCTTTCCTTGAAGTAAAACATTTAAAAAACAGGCAGGGAAATGTTTGACCTCACAAAGAGAATCGACTGTGATCCCGTGCTGTCCTGTGCGTATACTCTCTGTGTCCTCCCCTGCCGAGCAGCTGTGGCATGATCAGACCATGTCCCGATAGGTCACTGTTGTTATACAGTACACACAGCAGGGGCACATTTATGAGATTATCTCAGCATAGGAACATTTTATTTAACACAACCAATTGTGGAAATGGAAATTATAATTCAAAGATCTTGTAATAAAAATAATGTACTTTGTTAGTGGGAAAACCCCTTTAACCAATCACAATTGAGAAACACCCAAATTGCTAAATATACAAATACATGTTACTACTGTAATGAAACTGAAACAAAAAAATCTACAGGTGGAGAAATAAATGTGTGTCCTCACATGGTACTCTATACTGTATAATGTGCCCACATAGTGCTCCATGTTGTATAATGGCCCAACATAGTGCTCCATACTGCCCACATAGTGCTTCATCTACTATATAATTGTCTAGGGGTACTTCCGTCTTTCTGTCCTTCTGTCTGTCTGTCACGGATATTCATTGGTCGCGGCCTCTGTCTGTCATGGAATCCAAGTCGCTTATTGGTCGTGGCAAAACGCCCACGACCATTGCCACGACCAATCAGCGACGCGCACAGTCCGGAAGAAAATGGCCGCTCCTTACTCACCGCACTCAGTGCCTGGCGCCCGCATACTCCCCTCCGGTCACCGTTCACACAGGGTTAATGCCGATGGTAACGGACCGCATTATGCCGCAGGTAACGCACTCCGTAACCGCTGCTATTAACCCTGTGTGTCCCCAATTTTTTTACTATTGATGCTGCCTATGCGGCATCAATAGTAAAAAAAAAATGTAATGTTAAAAATAATAAAAAAACAAAAAACCTGCTATACTCACCCTCCGTAGTCCGCCGAGCCGCTCGCGCCGGCCGCCATCTTCCGTTCCCAGCGATGCATTGTGAAATTACCCAGAAGACTTAGCGGTCTCGCGAGACCGCTAAGTCATCTGGGTAATTTCACAATGCATCCTGGGAACGGAAGATGGCGGCCGACGCGAGCGGCTCGGCGGAGCTTCGGTGGATCCCAAGCGTCGGTAACCGCTTCCTGGATCCAGGCGCCAACGGAAGGTGAGTATATAGCTATTTTTTATTTTAATTCTTTTTTTTTTTTAACAGGGATATCATGCCCACATTGCTATATACGTGGGCTGCGCAATATACAACGTGGGTTGCGCAATATACTACATGGGCTGCACAAGCGCAATATACAACGTGGGCTGCTCAATGTACAACGTGGGCTGCGCAATGTACAACGCAGGCTGCGCAATGTACAACGCGGGCTGCGCAATGTACAGTGCGGGCTGCGCAATGTACAGCGCGGGCTGCGCAATGTACTGCGCGGGCTGCGCAATGTACTGCGCGGGCTGCGCAATGTACTGCGTGGCTGTGCAATATACTACGTGGGCTGTGCTATACACTACGCATACATATTCTAGAATACCCGATGCGTTAGAATCGGGCCACCATCTAGTATTGTATAATACACATGATGCTCTATACAGTATAATGACCCCACATGATGCTCCCTACAGTATAATGGCCCCACATAGTGCTCCATACTGTATAATGGCCCCACATGGTTCTCCATACTGTATAATGGCCCCACATGGCGCTCCATACTGTATAATGGCCCCACATGGCGCTCCATACTGTATAATGGCCCCACATGGCGCTCCATACTGTATAATGGCCCCACATGTTGCTCCATACTGTATAATGGTGCCACATAGTGCTCCATACTGTATAATGGCCCCACATAGTACTCGATACTGTATCATGGCCCCACATGGTGCTCCATACTGCATACTCCCCACCTCCTTGAAGGCGATATACTCACCCTCCTCCAGCGGTGCCTGGTCTCAGCGCCGGCAGCAAGTCCTGTGCTCACAGCGGTCACGTGGTACCGCTCATTAAGGTGATGAATATGGACACATATTCATGACCTTAATGAGCGGTACCATGTGACCGCTCACACAGGAAGAATCTTTGGCGCCAGGAGTCGAGACAGAGGTGCAGGTGGAAGAGTCCGTTCAGCGCGCTGTGAGGAGGGTGAGTATGACGGGCGGGGGAGGAGAAGGAGGACGGGGGGATCAACGTATACAAGATGGGGGGAACAGAGCCACGCATACAAGGATGGGAGGAGGAGGGGGGAACGGAGCCATGCATACAAGGATGGGCTGAGGGGCGAGAATGGAGCCACGAATACAAGGATGGGGGGGAGCAGAGCCACGCATACAAGGAAGTGAGGAGGGGGGAGAACGGAGTCACGCATACAAGGATGGGCGAAGGTGAGAGAATGGAGCCATGCATACAAGGATGGGGGGAGGGGGAGCAGAGCCACGCATACAAGGATGGGAACAGGGGGGAGAACAGAGCCACACATACAAGGATGGGCGGAGGGGGGAGAACGGAGCCACGCATACAAGGATGGGAGGAGGGGGGAGCAGAGCCACGCATACAAGGATGGGAGGAGGGGAGAGAACGGAGCCACGCATACAAGGATGGGCGGAGGGGGAAGAACGGAGCCACGCATACAAAGATGGGAGGGGGAAGCAGAGCCACGCATACAAAGATGGGAGGAGGGGGGAGCAGAGCCACGCATACAAGGATGGGAGGGGGGAGCCATGCATACAAAGATGGGAGGAGGGGGAGCAGAGCCATACATACAGGATGGGAGGGGGGAGCCATGCATACAAGATGGGACAGGGGAGTCATGCATACAACAAGGGGAGCCACACAGAGAAGAACAGGTAGGGTGGAACCACACATACCGGGATAGGAATGAGGGGACAATACATACCTGGCTTATACTCGAGTCAATAAGCTTACCCAGTGGAGCTGAGGACACCGAAGATTAAGTGCACAGGGATGGGGGAATTTATTATGTGTGGAGAATTTGAGTGGGGATGGGGGTTTTTAATGTGTGGGGTGAGTTTTGAGGACACAAAATGAATAGCAAAGGGGGAAACAGTACAGAGGAATGGGGGGCATGTATGATGAAACAGTACTAGTGAGTGGGGGGCATGTATGAGGAAACAGTACTGTGGGAATGGGGGCATGTATGAGGAAACAGTACTGGGGGAATGGGGGGCATGTATGAGGAAACAGTACTGGGGAGTGGGAGGCATGTATGAGGAAACAGTACTGGGGAATGGGGGGCATGTATGAGGAAACAGTACTGGGGGAATGGGGGGCATGTATGAGGAAACAGTACTGGGGAATGGGGGGCATGTATGAGGAAACAGTACTGGGGAACGGGGGGCATGTATGAGGAAACAGTACTGGGGGAATGAGGGGCGTGTATGAGGAAACAGTATGGGGGATGGGTGCAGACATGGGGAGCGACGGGGGAATGTATGTGGACACAGTATGAGTAGCGATGTGAAAAATGTATGTGGACAGAGTACGGGGAGTGAGGGTGATGGGATGTGTGCAGACACAGTATGGGGAGTCAGGTGAGCAGGCAGTGTAGAAAGTGAGGAGGTAAATATGAGGAGACAGTATGGTGAAAAGGCGGATGTGAGAGGAGACAGTATGAGGAGGGTGGGGAATAGTGTAAGGAGGCAGTATGGGTGGACAAAACTGAGTGGGCACAGAATAGAATCTGAGTAGTGGGAGTGTACTTACCCTTAGGGCGTCATGTGGAGATTTTCTGCAAAAAAGCGGAGAAGATGGAAGTCTGCAGCGACGGCTGTGGGAAAACCCATCATGGGGCCTGGACAAGATGAAGAAAAGAAGGAGAACGACTCCAAAGACAACATCATCTATAAGGTACCTTGATGTAAATGTTATTTGTGATACTGACTAATTCTCATGTTTTTATTTATGTTAGGAGCATTAAAGGGGATGTCCAGGTTTGTAATGAGTCTGCAGTCATTCTTTGTGACTGCAGACTTCTGAGTTCTCACAGTGCGCACTGCACACTGTCAGGATTCTCTCGTGCTGGCGATTTACATACATGCGGTCACGTGCTGACTAGACATGTGTGGCCTCACTCAATGAAAATGAACTGAGCGAGGCCGGGCACGTCTAGTCGGAATGTGGTCAGAAGTATACAAATCGCATGCTTGTGCTGACATGACTGTCCACCAGCCAGGGAGAATCCTAAGGCTATGTGCACACTTTGCGGTGTGCTCTGCGGGTTCTCCCGCAGCGGATTTGATAAATCTGCAGGGCAAAACCGCTGCGGTTATCCCTGCAGATTTATCACGGTTTGTCTTCCAGTTTCCGCTGCTGGTTTTACTCCTATACTATTGATGCTGCATATGCAGCAATATGCAGCATCAATAGTAATGTTAAAAATAATAAAAAATGGTTATACTCACCCCCTCTGACGTCCCGATCTCCTCGGCGCTGCACGCGGCGATCCGGTTCCAAAGATGCTGTGCGAGAAGGACCTTCGTGACGTCACGGTCATGTGACCGCGACGTCACCACAGGTCCTGCTCGCACACCAACCCTGAAACCGGACAGCCGCGTGCAGCGCTGAGAGGTGAGTATATCATTATTTTTTATTTTAATTCTTTTTTTTGTTACACTAATATGGTTCCCAGGTCCTGGAGGAGAGTCTCCTCTCCTCCTCCCCGGGTACCATCTGCACATTATCCGCTTACTTCCCGCATCGTGGGCACAGCCCCATGCGGGAAGTTAGCGGATCAATGCATTCCTATGGGTGCAGAATCGCAGCGATTCTGCACAAAGAAGTGACATGCTGCGGGTTGTAAACCACTGCGTTTCTGCGCGGTTTTTCCCGCAGCATGTGCACAGCGGATTGCTGTTTCCATAAGGTTTACATGTAAATGTAAACGCAATGGAAACTGCGGCGGACCCGCAGCTGCAAAAACGCTGCGGATCCGCGGTAAAACCCGCAAAGTGTGAACATGGCCTAAAAGTGTGCAGTGCATTAGTTGTGAGAATTCAGAAGCCTGCGATGTCAGGATTCAGCTCTGCAGGTTCCAGTAGTCATCACATGGACACTTCACTCATATGTGATTTTCATACTTGTGGTCCTGTGACAACGAGCTTCTCTTCTGCTTTTCTGTTTTTCACTGATCATTGAGAGCATTAGGGAGAGGAGCTCGTCGGTAAATGACTAAAGGTACCTTCACACGAAACGACTTTGTAACGATATCGCTAGCGATCCGTGACGTTGCAGCGTCCTCGCTAGCGATATCGTTTAGTTTGACACGCAGCAGCGATCAGGATCCTGCTGTGATGTCGCTGGTCGCTGAATTAAGTCCAGAACTTTATTTGGTCGTCCGATCGCCGTGTATCGTTGTGTTTGAAAGCAAAAGCAACGATATCAGCGATGTTTTACACTGGTAACCAGGGTAAACATCGGGTTACCAAGCGCAGGGCCGCGCTTAGTAACCCGATGTTTACCCTGGTTACCAGCGTAAAAGTAAAAAAAACAAACAGTACATACTCACCTGCGCGTCCCGCAGCGTCTGCTTCCTGACACTGAGCGCCGGCCCTAAAGTGAAAGTGAAAGCACAGCGGTGACGTCACCGCTGTGCTGTTAGGGCCGGAGCTCAGTCAGTGTCAGGAAGCAGACGCTGGGGGACGCGCAGGTGAGTATGTACTGTTTGTTTTTTTTACTCTTACGCTGGTAACCAGGGTAAACATCGGGTTACTAAGCGCGGCCCTGCGCTTAGCAACCCGATGTTTACCCTGGTTACCCGGGGACCTCGGCATCGTTGGTCGCTGGAGAGCGGTCTGTGTGACAGCTCCCCAGCGATCAAACAGCGACGCTGCAGCGATCGGCATCGTTGTCGCTATCGCTGCAGCGTCGCTTCGTGTGAAGGTACCTTTAGTGTGCAAATAACATATGTCCTGGGCAGGGGGGGGAGGGGGGCACCAAACTGAATTCTTGCCCCGGGTGCCAGAAAACCTAGGTACACCTCTGCCGGTATGCTACTGCGAGCGGTCATTACCGGGTCCGGTGGAGGGATGTCTGTGCACAGGCATTGAGGCCATTTCATACGGGTTGACCTGGATAAGGCAGCCCTCGGAAGCACACCATGCCTCTGAACCTCTGGTCAGGAGAAGACACACATAGAAGAGGGCTCTCATGCAAGAACAGTATATGAGCGTTTGCGGTCTGATCACTCATCATAATTAACATTTCTACAAGTAGGCTCTCTTACTGCTCTGGAGGTAGAAAAGGTCCTCCTTACTACTCTGGAGGTGGAAATGTGTGGCTGTCCAGATTGCACAAATGGTATGTCTGCCCCTGCTCTGGCTGTAAGCAACAGAATACGTAGATACCATACAAATCAGACCCCACTAAGATGTTACACCCTCTTAACATATGCATTCCAGTTTATATTTTGTTTGGAATATTTTTTTTCTTCCTTTAAGAGGAATTGGGAAATGAAAAGTTCAATACAAGTCCCTATGCGACTTGCGGACATGTGCGGCACTTGAGGTTTTGCACTTGCAGTGAGACAAAAAAAACACTGCTAGCAGCGTTTTTTTTTCCATTGCTGCAAGTACCGCATTTGCCGGATCGCTGCAAAACCGCAAGTGCCGCACATGTCCGCAAGTCGCATAGGGAATGAATGAGGCCGAACGCAGTGTTGCCGTAAGTGATCCATTACATGGCAGATGCCGAAAAACTGCTGGATCTGCTGCAAAAGGCTACTTTCACATCAGCGATTTTTGCCAAAGTCACTGCCGATAGTGTCATACTCACCAAAGGAGAAGGCAGCATCAAAAGTGCCTAGGGCAGCAGAAACTCTAAATACGGCCCTGCTCACGCAGACTCAAGTCTACAAGTAGACCGGCGCATGCACAGCCACTTCTCCACTTTTCAGCAGCATGCAGCAAAGGCCTAATTCTTCAGATAGATATGGCTTACAATGAAATTATTGTGGCTCAATAGTTTCCTAGTGATCACCATCAAGAGGTCAGCAATTACTAATGCATAGTGCTAACTTACAATCACATATATAATACAATTTGGGCCTCGCTTACGCGACCGTATAATATGGCCTATTGCCATGCGATGTTTTATTAGATAGCACTCGGCCCAATGTTATTACTATGGGGCAGTGCAGATCTGCAATTATTTTCTCATGTCTATTCGGCATCATACCACAATTGCAGCATGCTGTGGGTTCATCTGATGAATGGATCACACACACCCATACATGTCTATCGGTGTGTGATCTCTGATGTCATCCGAGTGCAGTCTGATGTTTGCGCACAGAGACAATGGAGAAGATGGAAAAATTAAGCTCTCAGTCTCCTCCGAACATGTGATACGATTCTTTCATGCAAGAGAATTGGATTACACTAAGGTTACACTCTGACCAAACTCTGACAGAATTTGATCCAAGTGTCATTGGTATAATCAGCCCCATACTCTTGCATGAGAGAATCGACAGCTGTGTGACCCCGGTCTTAAATGTCCTTTTTCACAGCTAGTAATTGGCTTGCTCTTGATCACCAGCCTGTGATCACCTTCATCGGATCCCGTTTTGGGCTGGTTTCACGCGTCCTGATATTTCCAGTACCAGAAAAAAAAGGTACTGGAGATGTCCGTGTGTGTAATACGTGCGGCACACGTGTGGCCACCGTGTTCCGCATCAGTACCACACGGACGGCCGCCGGGGAAGAAGCGCTACAGTATGCGCTGTTCCCCGGCGCCGGGTGCTGAAGACGGCTCTCATCATTCTACCCTGCTCTGCCGTCGATCGGCGCAAGCAGAGGGGAATGATGAGTTATATTAATGTCCGAACGATGACAGCAGGTGGGAGCTGCTGGAGAATATTGAAGCATGCAAAAAGTAAAAAAAAAAAATTAAAAAAATATTTAAAGAATAAAAAAAAACTTCAAGTCACCCCCCTTTCGCCCCATTCAAAATTAAACATACACATATTTGGTATCGCCACGTTCAGAATCACCTGATCTATCAATATAAAAAAATTAACCCGATCGCTAAACGGCGTAACGAGAAAAAAAGTAAAAAACGCCATAATTACATTTTTTTGGTCGCCGCTATATTGCATTAAAATGCTATAACGGGCGATCAAAACATTGTTTCTGCTCCAAAATGGTATCAATAAAAATGTCAGCTTGGCACCCACAAAAAAACCCACCCAGCCCCAAATCACAAAAAATGGAAACGCTACAGATTTTTTTTTTTTTTTTTACCAAAGTTGGGATTTTTTTTTACCACTGAAATGAAAAAGAACCTAGACATGTTTAGTGTCTATGACCTGGAGAATCATAATGGCAGGTCAGTTTTAGCATTTAGTGAACATGGTAAAAAAAAAAAAAAAAAAAACCTGTGAAATTGCACTTTTTTGCAATTTCACTGCACTTGGAATTTTTTTCCCGTCTTCCAGTACACGATATGTTAAAACCAATGGTGTTGTTCAAAAGTACAGCTCGCCCTGCAAAAAAACAAGCCCTCAAATGGCCATTTTGACCTAAAAAATAAAAAAGTTATGGCTCTGGGAAGAAGGGGAGCAAAAAACAAACACAAAAAAGGAAAATGGCCCGGGGGTTAAGGCATTAACAATAGTTAGTCCCCATACAGTTTGTATATGCTCCTAATCATATAAAACCAGACTGGAAGTCAAAGCAAGAATATAATATATATATAAAATATGAAAAAAAAATATAAAAAGGCCAAAATAAATGTATATAAAAGAATGCATTTATTAATATTTTTGGGCAAATGGCACTTAATAATGTGCCTGTACTTGGAGCAATAATAACAAAATATATTTTTTATATGACAATAGATTAATAGCAGAACGGACAGAAAATAGTAAAAAACTTAAATTCATACAAATTCATGTAGGACTTGAACCCTAATGGACATAAGACACCCTCAATAAACATAATGCACCTTTAAAGTATATACATGTATCTGATGTATAAGTATATAGCCTGTGTATAAAAAGGGGGGAGGGGGAAAGGGGGGGGGCACTGTGCAGAAAGTGCAAAAAAGTGTAAATGTGTGTAAGAAAATATATATGTATATATATAATAAGGTGCAATTGCAATGAAGTGAGTAATTACAAACCAATAATCCAAATAATAAAATATAAATGTATATACCAAATCCAACATATATCATATACTAAGAGTAAGGTGTATAAATATTATTAGGAGTAAAAAAGGGGGGCTTATATGTATTTTATACCAATAAGGATAAACCTTAGTCAAGAATGGGATGGTAATACATGTGCCAATGTCCACTGTAACAAGCACACAATCTAGCAAGAAATTATATAATATATACCTACAGCGTCCGTTCCTCCAAGTACAGCGCTCCCCAACGCGCGTTTCGGAAAAATCCTTCGTCAGAGGGTGAATGGGCCTTTAAACAAGTACCGATTGACTTGCAGAATTAATCAGTGCTCATTATTTTCAGGAATTTGTCCATGTAAATGGACCACCCAATTTCAAGTTTTAAAACAGAATAGCTGTCATGTCAGCCATATTGGCTCTTGTGGTTCTGCGTTTACTGTCAGTTGGTCATCCAAGATCTGTTCTTTCTATATCTTGTAGATGTGCCACAGGTAAGCTATCCTGTGAAAAAGGACAAGTACCCGCCAAAAATACTAATATTATTATTAAAGGGAGAATTCTCCCTGCACCTATCGGGTTCCAATATTAACTAATATCGTCAAGCTCGACCATTAATAATTATTATCTACTTAGTAATGCCTTAACGTTTTCTGTTCGTTATACTACCGTGTATAGGGTTGAGCGAAACGGGTCGTTCATTTTCATAAGTCGCCGACTTTTGGCAAAGTCGGCGTCTCATGAAACCCGACCCGATCCCTGTGTGGGGTCGGCCATGCGGTACGCGATCTAGGCGCGAAAGTCGCGTTTCGTATGACGCGTTTAGCGCCATTTTTGCAGCCAATGAAGGAGTGGTAGAGTGCTGACGTAGGTGTTAGGGGGCGTAGACAACAACAGGCATTTTTTTTCGCGTGCATTACAGCGATGTGCAAAGTGTAAAATGAGCGTTCTGGGAGCGATGTGGAAAAGAGGAGAGAGAGAGAGAGAGACACGGTGGTCGGCTGATTACACTCGACTCGAGTTTTAAGACAGTCGGGTTTCACAAAACCCGGCTTGACCCTAAAAAACGAAAGGTCGCTCAACCCTAAGTCAGTGTATACTAACTGAGCCAAACAGTGGATCAATAAAGCATATTTATTACACATAAAAGTCTACAGTCTATTACATACATATCTATTTATACCTAAGCTGGCGACAATAAATTTATATATATATATATATATATATATATATATATATATATATATATATATACATACATACATACACACACACACACACACACACACATACTGCTACTACAACACTAATACAGTAACATCACAACATTACCACACATTCAAAATCCACAATTATTACACAAACCCAAATTACCCGAACATGCATGCAATATCAGCCC
Source organism: Ranitomeya variabilis (assembly GCF_051348905.1). Taxonomy (NCBI): domain Eukaryota; kingdom Metazoa; phylum Chordata; class Amphibia; order Anura; family Dendrobatidae; genus Ranitomeya; species Ranitomeya variabilis. Next base: position 252,515,727 of record NC_135233.1, on the reverse strand, counting down.
ACCTGCTTATCGCCCACTATCCCTAAGGAGCTAAGCGGGGTTAATGCAGGGCCTAATAAGTAAAGAGGTTACACTGGAGTATACTTAGACCAAATGTGCTCATCACAATGTCCATGAAATAAAGAGACAGAACAGTTATGAAATCCTTCACATAAAATATCATAATGCAGCGTGCTTCTTATAATAAACATTGGCCCAATGTAATGTGCAGCCTGTGTAGATTGCTCTACTTGCAGACAACTTAATGCTAAGAGTACAGTATACTGGGTCTATATTCAGATTGTTGCTGGGTTCTCATGGCAAGGGTGCTATGTCACCAGAAACGCGTAGATAGTGTTTTTAATTATATTGTGCTGTTGTTTTATCCTCTATTTTTTGATATGAAGTGAATAAAGTACCAAGACTTTGCTTTTTCACCACCTCGTCGAGCTGGATTTTTTTCTATTTACCGTATATTGACCACCACTATCTGTCCATTGTCGCCTGGGATCCAAACAGGTTTTAAAGGTTTGTCCTTGGTATGTTGAGTTGCTGATATGTAAGGTTCTCCGAGACTGTATTGTACATGATGGGTTTAGATACACTGGCTCAGCAGCACAGTATCACAGATGATAAGCTTAGATACATCTGGTCTAACAGACTTGAGATTATGTGATGGGCTAGTGTGAACGACACCAGTAAATACAATAGGTTTAATTAATAATGAGCTCTCACAAATTCAGCAAAGCATAAAACATTTCCTGACAGAAGCAAGGCCCCAAAGAGCTTAAGGCTATGTGCACACTTTGCGGATTCCACTGCGGATTTTTCCGCAGCGGAATTCCAAAATCCGCAGTGAAAACCCGTTGCGGTTTTTACTGCGCATTTATTGCGGTTTTTACTGCGGATTCTCCTGCGGTTTTTCATCTGCCTTTTCCTATTGGAGCAGGTGAAAATCCGCAGAAAAGAAGTGACATGCTGCGGAATGTAATCCGCTGCGTTTCCGCACGGCTTTTTCCGCAGCATGTGCACAGCGTTTTCCGTTTCCCATAGGTTTACATTGTACTGTAAACTCATGGGAAACTGCTGCGGATCCGCAGCGGTCAAATCCGCTGCGGATCCGCAGTGGAATCTGCAAAGTGTGCACATAGCCTTAATGGTAAATCGTATAAAGATTTAGCAAATCTACTCTTCAGATCATTGGCTGTCATGGATTTGGGGAGGGTGATTTCATATGCAAATTTCCAAGATAGTTATAAGTACAATGAAATTTAAGCAAGAAGCCGACACTATCGCAGCGAAAATTGGTTTCAAAATGAAGACAACAACTATGCACAGACTACTATAGGGAGCTGTGATAACACACCATATGGCAGTATTAGGCTATGTGCCCACGATCAGGAGTAGCAGTGTTCTACATTAGAAGCACAGTGGATGGGACTTATAGAAATCCCATGCCCACTGTGCTTCTATTTACCGCTAGTGCAGGTTTACGATCTGCAGCATGTCTATTTCTGTAGTGGAGACTCTATTATGTGAATCCGCATGTACTGACAAACAAGTGCGGCAAGTAGAAGGCAGCGTTTTGGACACAGCGTCAAAAACGTTGCTATTCCTGATCGTTGGGACGAAAGCCTTATGTGTACTGTATGGTATGCTTGCCAGGGACTATCAGTCCTTGGAAACATACGGTTCATAGGTCAGGAATAGATATAAACAACTTGACTTTCCTTTTCTTCATGTAATGTTCCCTAATAAAGCGAATCACCCTAACCCCAATCCCTCTTTTACCCAATTTTCCCCCTATCCCATATTTGTGTATGTTAAAATTTTCAAGAAAGATTGTTGGAATAAGGAATAGATATGATCTTATCGATTTATAACTAATTGAATTCATTATAAATTTCCCCAAAAATTTGTATTCTGCAGATCTGAATTTTTTATTGATTTTATTTTAAAGAAATTCGTCATTGTACGCTAGGAAAGCGCTCAATACTTTACAATAAAAGTAAATAAAAAAGTTAAAAAGATGCCAGGCGTCTTTTGAGATCTTTTGTCAGTGTTTTTGCTTAAAATAACGCTAGCGTTTTCTTCATTGTTTAATGGATATAAGGAATATCAAGCACTTGCTGCAAATGAAATCCGCAGAGTAAATTGACACTGCTGCAGATTTAAGATCCAAAGCGTGAATTTATGCTGCAGATTTCACCCTTTGAAATGCACCTTTTGCAGCTTAATCACACCATTTTCTTAACTATACTACTGCAGATTTCTTCTGCAGGAAGTCTGCAGCTGAAATGTCGCATATGCATGTACCCTTTTAGGCCGGCGTCACACTGGCGAGTTTTACGGACGTAAGAGCGCAGAAACTACGTCCGTAAAACTCGCATAACATACGGCACAATTATTCTCAATGGGGCTGCTCCTATTAGCCGTATATTACGGTTCAGTATTATACGGCTTTCTACGGCCGTACAAAATCGCAGCATGCTGCGTTTGTCAGCGTACTGCGCAAAAAAATCGCCAATGAAAGTCTATGGGGGCGTGAAAAATACGGATTCCACACGGACCAGCAGTGTGACTTGCGAGAAATACGCAGCGGTGTTAGTGAAAAGTCGGTAATTCAATTGCCGGCTTTTAATTTCTCCTGCACAAACCCGACAGGATATGAGACATGGTTTACATACAGTAAACCATCTCATATCCCCTTTTTTTTTGCATATTCCACATTACTAATGTTAGTAGTGTGTATGTGCAAAATTTCAGCGCTGTAGCTGCTGAAATAAAGGGTTAAATGGCGGAAAAAATTGGCGTGGGCTCCCGCGCAATTTTCTCCGCCAGAATGGTAAAGCCAGTGACTGAGGGCAGATATTAATAGCCAGGAGAGGGTCCATGGTTATTGGCCCCCCCCCGTGGCTAAAAACATCTGCCCCCAGCCACCCCAGAAAAGGCACATCTGGAAGATGCGCCAATTCTGGCACTTGGCCACTCTCTTCCCACTCCCTGTAGCGGTGGGATATGGGGTAATGAAGGGTTAATGCCACCTTGCTATTGGAAGGTGACATTAAGCCAGATTAATAATGGAGAGGCGTCAATTATGACACCTATCCATTATTAATCCAATTGTAGGAAAGGGTTAAAAAACACACACACACATGATTTAAAAGTATTTTAATGAAAAAAACACAGCGGTTGTTGTAATAATTTATTGTACTCTCAGTCCATCAGGAACACCCTCGCTTGGAAAAATAATAAACGCACAAGATACATACCTTCTGCTGTCAGATCAGGTCCCACGAAGTAATCCATCTGAAGGGGTTAACTAATATTACAGGCAGAGCTGCGATAATCCACTCGCTCTGCCTGTAATCCCCGGGTGCTGAAAGGAAAGCAGTGATCTATACTTACATTCAGTTGCGGTGATGCGCCCCTGCTGGATGTTCTCATGAACTGCAGCCTGGGAACTTTTTCCCACGCTACAGGTCATATGAGGACATCCACCAGGGGGCGCATCACCGCGACTGAAGGAAATGTAGGTCAATGACCTATAGTTACCTTCAGTCGCGGTGATGCGCCCCCTGGTGGATGTCCTCATATGACCTGTAGCGTGGGAAAAAGTTCCCAGGCTGCAGTTCATGAGAACATCCAGCAGGGGCGCATCACCGCAACTGAATGTAAGTATAGATCACTGCTTTCCTTTCAGCACCCGGGGATTACAGGTACGAGCGAGCGGTTTATCGCAGCTCTGCCTGTAATATTAGTTAACCCCTTCAGATGGATTACTTCGTGGGACCTGATCTGACAGCAGAAGGTATGTATCTTGTGCGTTTATTATTTTTCCAAGCGAGGGTGTTCCTGATGGACTGAGAGTACAATAAATTATTACAACAACCGCTGTGTTTTTTTCATTAAAATACTTTTAAATCATGTGTGTGTGTGTTTTTTAACCCTTTCCTACAATTGGATTAATAATGGATAGGTGTCATAATTGACGCCTCTCCTTTATTAATCTGGCTTAATGTCACCTTCCAATAGCAAGGTGGCATTAACCCTTCATTACCCCATATCCCACCGCTACAGGGAGTGGGAAGAGAGTGGCCAAGTGCCAGAATAGGCGCATCTTCCAGATGTGCCTTTTCTGGGGTGGCTGGGGGCAGATGTTTTTAGCCACGGGGGGGCCAATAACCAAGGACCCTCTCCTGGCTATTAATATCTGCCCTCAGTCACTGGCTTTACCATTCTGGCGGAGAAAATTGCGCGGGAGCCCACGCCAATTTTTTCCGCCATTTAACCCTTTATTTCAGCAGCTACAGCGCTGAAATTTTGCACATACACACTACTAACATTAGTAGTGTGGAATATGCAAAAAAAATGGGGATATGAGATGGTTTACTGTATGTAAACCATGTCTCATATCCTGTCGGGTTTGTGCAGGAGAAATGAGAAGCCGGCAATTGAATTACCGGCTTTTAACACATATCGCGCTGAATGAAATCTAAATACAGAATATATATATATGTGTCTCAATGACATATATATATATATATACTGTATATATGTTTTCCCGAACATTTGAGCACATAAATCCATTAGATGTCGGTTTTGCAAGCCTGCGCGAAAATCTCGCAGTACGGATGCCATACGGATTACATACGGAGGATGCCATGCGCAAAATACGCTGACACACCCTGACTACGGATCACTATTTTGGGAACATTTCACCGTATTTCGGCCGTATTACGGCCGTAAAATACGGACCGTATTGTCTTACGCCGAGTGTGACGCCGGCCTTAGTCTGCTGTTTTCCCTATTCACTTCTGTTGTCGTACAGCTGCCACAGAATTATTTCTAATCCTCTGCATCTTCTTTTGGATTGGAGTCATTATTTTTCTGAGGTTTCATCAAAGATTTAGGATGGTTGTAGAAGTTTTGCCATTACTATGTTGCCTCATGATGCCCCCTACTGGCAGATCTGTATCAGTATACTGTACACATTTCACTAACTTCTACGTATTTTACATTTTAGCCCTATTTGTGGGCAGCATGTTGTAGGGCAGGAGGGACTCAACGTTTGACAGATATGCATAATCACACATTGGAGGATTGTGTTTGGAATAAGGTTTTATCACATCATGCATTCTTGCCTCGTTATAGTGTTTACACCAGGAAAAAGCTCTTGACATAGAAGGTACAGGGAAGCTGTCATTTGTCCAAAATAGACTAATATGGATTTATTTAATGGATTTCCATGATGATTCTGTAAAACTGATGTCATTTCAGCTTTTGATTGAAAGCTTCTTCTGTTGTTAGGAATCCATTTAAATGATTTGTCACTCTTAGGCTTAATGACATATGTTTAATGGATCCATTATAAAAAGCCCATGTGCCCCAAGCCATATGTGTCCACGATCTGGAAATCTGGAAGTAGTAGCACTTTGGATGCAACGTATTTTTGCTGCGTTCTATTGAATGCGGGTAAATCCGCTTGTGTACACTGAACTGTGGGGATTTACTGCATTCAATACATTCTATTGATGAAATTTCTGTTGCAGAGACTAGCATCTCTGCAAGAGAAATTGACGTGCTGCAGTCCTGAAAAATGTGCCGCATGTCTGTTTTCGCTGGGGATCCACAGGTGCAAATACATGCATAGTGGACATGGGATTTCTAGAAATCCCATTGTTGTGAATTCCGTTCTTGGGCTCCATCCTGTGGTTGCGAATGGTATTTTTGGGAGTTCTGCTCTTGGGCTCCCTCTGGTGGTTTCAAGTGGAACTTAGCAGCTGCGTTCACTAATCGGTTCCCTGGCCTTGTTATTTAACTGGGCTTTAGGCTGTAGTTGATGCCAGCTGTCAATGTTTCTCCTGTGGATTCAGTCCTTTCCTGGAAGTTCTCTGTTGGCCAGTCCATTTTCAGCTTAAGATAAGTTCTGCTAGTTTTTGGGTGTTTCCCTGCTTATGACCTTCTGTTCAGTTTAATTTATGTCTCTTTTGTCCAGCTTGTCATTATGAAATATTCCGGCTAGTTGGAAGCTCTGGGGTCGCAGATTTGCCCCTCCACACCGTGAGTCGGTGTGGTGGTTATTTTTTGTAAACTCTGCGTGGACTTTTAGTTTTTATACTGACCGCACAGTAGCCTTTTCTATCTCTGTCTATTTAGATAGTATTGGCCTCCTTTGCTAAAATCTAGTTTCATGTCTGAGTTTGTCATTTCCCTCTCCACTCACCGTCAATATTTGTGGGGGGCTATCTTCCTTTGGGGGTTTCTCTGAGGCGAGATAGTTTTCCGTTTCCAGCTTCAGGGGTAGCTAGTTCTTAGGCTGTGCAGAGGCGTCTAGGCAGAGTTAGGTACGCTCCACGGCCATTTCTAGTGTTGGTGTTAGGAGTAGGGATTGCGGTCAGTAAAGTTACCACCTCCTCAGAGCTAGTTCATTATTTGTTTTACCCACCAGGTCATTTCAGTGCTGCTCCGTATTCACTAGGTCATATCAGTGATTACTGTCTGTGGAGCTGCTACCTCCTCTAAGCTTGTCCATGATTGGTTTTACCCACCAGGTCATCTCAGTACCGCTCCGTAACCACCAGGTCATAACATCCCATCCACTATGCTGTAACATCTGGCCGCTGTGGTTTTGACACTGCATAAATACGCAGCGTCAAAACTGCTGCAATTCCTGATTATAGGCACATACCCCTAGATATGCCTATAATGAATGCCATACATTGTATTCTGGCACCCATAGACTCCATATGCAAAAAGTTATCTGTTTAATACATGTTTTTTATTTTAGCTTTTTCTGCTCTAAATCATTCTGGCTTCTTAGCATGCACCACATTCTCTGTCTTTTGTTCCCTTTAAATGAACACTTAAAATTTTATTGCGCCATTCTCCCTGGATAATCATATCCAGAATAAACAAAGGACTTTGCACATTCACATTAAATTTTAAGTATCAGTCTTCTGTGGCAAGATGACCTCATTCAGATAAAGCTGGAATCTGGGACAGAATAGGCCAAACCCTGATCCGCCCAAACGCTGCACGTTAATGCTGATGAAGTCTGAAACATTCTAAATTACGCTGTCGTCTGCAAATTTGTATGAATATTACAAAATTACTTCACTGAGATGCTGTGGGATACTCAGTCTGATCACTCAAGCCATGCTGAGAATTGTATATCCAGAAAGGTTTTACTATGCACCCTTGAATCATTAAGGATAGTATAAAGGGAAATACACTACAAAATAATAGACATCTACACCTCCCAGCATTCCCTTACAACTTGGAGATGAATATCTTTAGAATTTGCTCGCATGTAATATTTTTAATGCCTTTTTTATGTTTTTTGGGCAAGCACCCCATCCTCTGTAGCATTCTACAGGAACAGAAAAATAAATGAAATGTCTAAAAATCCCGTTCAAATGGTGCATTCTTTCCTTGCATTTAAAAAAACAACAACAATCCAACTTGACAATTATTTCAGTGTTTTTACTGCAGTTTTTTTCCATTGAATATCAAAATGGCTTCTTACAAATTAAAAAAGTTCCACTGCGGTTTTCTGGCTTTAGCCTGTATTATTAAAAAAAATGCTTAAGAGCTACACTACATGTGAAAACTGCAGCATTGACTATAATTTACTTTAAAGCAAATCTGTCACCAGGTTTGACCGATATTCGATAAAAACACCACCTTTCAGGCCTGATATTCAGCATTCTATAAGGCTATATATCTGCACCCCAATCCAACCTACAAGACAAGAAAAAGAGCTTTTAGTATACTCACCTTTGTGGCAGTTTGGTCTGAGGGGTGTTGCTGGTCCTGGTCCTGCGCATGACTTCTTGGGATGCCATCCTTCTTGTTTCTTGTGGATGACATGTCCATGAGTCATCCACACAGTCTCAACAGCATTGCGCCCATGCGCAGACTTACTTCTCTGTACTGACTAGAGTAGAGTAAAGTACTGCAGTGTGCAGGCGCTGGGAAAGGTGAAAGAGGCCGGTACATGCGCACTGTAATACTCTACTCTGCTGTAGTCAGGGCAGGGAAGTACACCTGCGCAGGAGCACAATGCCTGGGACCCTGTATGAATGACGTATATCCGTGTGAAGAACCAGAAGATCCAGAGTCAGGGATACCTGCCATATGGATCATTATCATAGGGAATTGGGATTACACTCTGGGTTTCCTCTAGATGTCTTGGCAGGAGAAGTCAAGGAGACCACATCAATTCCGGAGCTGGAAGTATACCGGGGGTCTTTTGGGACAGTTCAGCTCCAGGATCCCACACTAGCCCGGAAATGGGTGATAATGATAAATGAGTGATAATGACAAAATCCACAACAAAATAATACTGCCCCAGTCATACCACCAGGCGGTGCTTGAGATGGCCCACAAACACGCCCTGGGAGGTCATCTGGGAGCTAAATAAATGCAGAAGCATATTCTGCAGCAGTTCTTTTGGCCCAGGGTTTGTTCAGAAGTTTTGTGAGTCATGCCCAAAGTGTCAGCTGACTGCACCCACAGCAAACTTTCGTAGTCCGCTGGTTCCTCTGCCTGTTATAAAGGTATCTTTTGAACAGATTGCTGTTGATCTGGTAGGGCCAATAGTGAAATCAGTCTGTGGTTACCAACACATTATGCAACTTGTTACCCAGGACGCGATCCCTCTTTGTCTTACATCGGCGAAACTTATTGCCGTGTTCTGCCGCCTTGGGCTACCAAAAGGATATCCTTATGGGTCAGGGGACTCCTATTATGTCCAAGGTCACTAAAGAATTGTGTAAACTGCTCCAGATCAGACAATTGTGCACGTCAGTCTACCATCCACAAACCGATTGTCTAGTAGAAAGATTTAATAAAAGACCATAAAATCTGTTAACCCCTTTGGGATGAAGCCTTTTTTCACCTTAGTGTCCAGACCAATTTTTACAATTCTGACCACTGTCACTTTATGAGGTAACTCTGGAACGCTTCAACGGATCCCGGCTATACTGAGATTGTTTTCTTGTGACATATTGTACTTTATGGTAGCGGTAACACTTCTTTGATATGACTTGCGTTTCTTTGTGAAAAAAAAACGGAAATTTGGTGAAAATTTCGTAATTTTTAATTTTTATGCCCTTAAGTCAGAGAATCATATCACACAAAATAGTTAATAAATAACATATCCCACATGTCTACTTTACATCAGCACAATTTTGGAACCAACATGTTTTTTTGTCAGAAAGTTATAAGGGTTAAAATGTTCACCAGCGATTTTTCATTTTTTCAACAAATTTTACAAAAACATTTTTATTTAGGGACCACATCACATATGAAGTCACTTTGAGGGGGTCTATATGAAAGAAAATAACCAAAAGTGACACCATTCTAAAAACTGCACCCCTCAAGGTGCTCAAAACCACATTCAAGAAGTTTATTAACCCTTCAGGTGCTTCACAGGAATTTGTGGAATGTGGAAGGAAAAAATAAACATTTACAAAAATATTCCTTTAGACTTAGCGGTTGCCATGTCGCGTTTGGAGAGCTCCTGATGTGCCTAAATGGTGGAAACCCCCAACAAGTGACACCATTTTGGAGACTAGACCCCTTAGGCCGGCGTCACACTAGGTGTATGAAAATACGGTCCATTTTTTACGGCCGTAATACGCAGCAATTGTCCCAAAACACTGTTCCGTATTCAATGCGAGGATGCGATTTTTACGCACAAATGTATCCATGTGTCATCCATATGGCATTCGTATGGCTTCCGTACGGCAATTTTTTCTCGCAGGAGATATATAGATATATATATATATATCTATAGATATACACTCACCGGCCACTTTATTAGGTACACCATGCTAGTAACGGGTTGGACCCCCTTTTGCCTTCAGAACTGCCTCAATTCTTCGTGGCATAGATTCAACAAGGTGCTGGAAGCATTCCTCAGAGATTTTGGTCCATATTGACATGATGGCATCACACAGTTGCCGCAGATTTGTCGGCTGCACATCCCAAAGATGCTCCATACAAGGCAGGATGGATCCATGCTTTCATGTTGTTTACGCCAAATTCTGACCCTACCATCCGAATGTCGCAGCAGAAATCGAGACTCATCAGACCAAGCAACGTTTTTCCAATCTTCTACTGTCCAATTTCGATGAGCTTGTACAAATTGTAGCCTCAGTTTCCTGTTCTTAGCTGAAAGGAATGGTACCCGGTGTGGTCTTCTGCTGCTGTAGCCCATCTGCCTCAAAGTTCGACACACTGTGCGTTCAGAGATGCTCTTAGGCCTACCTTGGTTGTAACGGGTGGCGATTTGAGTCACTGTTGCCTTTCCATCAGCTCGAACCAGTCTGCCCATTCTCCTCTGACCTCTGGCATCAACAAGGCATTTCCGCCCACAGAACTGCCGCTCACTGAATTTTTTTTCTTTTTCGGACCATTCTCTGTAAACCCTAGAGATGGTTGTGCGTGAAAATCCCAGTAGATCAGCAGTTTCTGAAATACTCAGACCAGCCCTTCTGGCACCAACAACCATGCCACGTTCAAAGGCACTCAGATCACCTTTCTTCCCCATACTGATGCTCGGTTTGAACTGCAGGAGATTGTCTTGACCATGTCTACATGCCTAAATGCACTGAGTTGCCGCCATGTGATTGGCTGATTAGAAATTAAGTGTTAACAAGAAGTTGGACAGGTGTACCTAATAAAGTGGCCGGTGAGTGTATATGGGAGGGTCTGGCTACCCATATACCTCACCCCTGGGTAAGGGGAATAACCATGCCTGTCTATGTTTGTTGCAGGACCTGTGGTGAGGTCACAACCACATGTCTGATCATGTGATGGGTTCTGGGTGTGGTTAGACCTATTAAAGAAAGCCTAATGCTAGCCTCCAGGGGGAGTGTGGGAATCTGTCATGGTGGACAGAGATCCCTGTGTCCAGGCGGGACACTACAGACAGGAGTCTGTGTGTGTGGAGGAGAAAGCCTCCAAAGAACTGAGCCTGAAGGACTGGACATTTGTATTTTCCTTTCCTGAGCTAAAGGCTATTTGTTTTCTGTTTTGCTGTATGGTTTATGGTGCAAATAAACCTGTGAACTTTTAAAGAGAACGTGCCTCCTGTTTCCTCCAACGCACCTGAGCGAGTGAATCCCTACAATTGGTGTTTCGGATGCGGGGCATTGATCCAAGGAGCACGTCTTGCAGCGCTGGCTGGTCTGAGCCAGAAGATTGGACGGTCTTGAAAAACCGTGAGTAAAAACTGACCGGGGTCAGTGAGAACTGCAGTTTGTGGATACCTCTGAGGAGAAGAGGGATCCGGGAACCTGTGTGGCAGCACCAACAGGTAACGGACAGGTGTCCGTGTGTTCTGACTGGGGTCAGAGTGGAAGAAAAGAGAGACAGTGTGTCTGGGCACCTCTGAGGCTGAGGGGTGTCCAGGAACCCGTGAAGTTGCCAACGGGTGACGGTTTGAAAACCGTGTATTATGCTGATCGGGATCAGTGAAAAACTGTGTTTGGGCTGTAAAGCCGGGTGTGAAACAGACCGAAGTCTGTGTGCTGTACTGACCGGGGTCAGTGAAAGACTGTTTTTTTTTCTATAAAGCACGTGTGCAGGTGCTTGCTGTGGACCGGCGAGTCCAGGTGTTTCTTTTTTTTTCCTGAGAGTCAGCTTGCTGTGGCTCGGTGGGGTCACGAAGGTGACAAGCGGCTTGCTGTGGATCGGCGGGTCCACGAAGTTTGGAGTGCAGAGCCTTGTAAAGTGTAGCGGCAGTTGCAGCAAAGAGAGTGAAAAAAAAACAAAAAACATTGCTGGTTTAATGTGTGCAGACTCTTAAAGGGCCAGAGTCACATTGCTGTGTTGTGCAAACTGGGGCCTGAGAGTGCTGTGGGAAGTCCACGGGGTGTACCCCAGAGTGGGGTGGTGTCCCTAGAAGGGGGTGAAGTCCCAAAACGGAGCGGTGACCCCAAATAATTATGGTTGGCCAAAAAGGGGCCGGGCATCCCAAAAAAGGGGCGGCATCCCAAAAGGGGGTAGTTGCCCAAAAGGGGTGGAGTCCCTAAAGGGGGTGGAGCCCCTAAAGAAGAAAATGGTCCACAAGGGGGCGGTAACCCAAAAGGGGGTGGAGTCCAAAAAAGGGGTGGCGGCGAATGCGCTGATGGACTGTTGCCGAGTTCAGTGTTTGAACAGCGCATGTTCAGAATGTTGTACTGACTTTGCATCTGACAAAATGACACAGAGCTGTTCTGTAGAAGTCAATGGAGTGTGCGTGACTGGACTTCTGGACTCAGGGAGCCTGGTGACGCTGGTGAGCGCCACACTCCCTGTCTATCTGATTCCCGGAAGGAAGATGGAAGTCCACTGCGTTCATGGGGTCACTAGGGATTATCCGGTATCCAGGGTAATCATTGAGACGCCCACTGTTCTTGCCAGCCATGATGTGCCTGTAGTCCCAGACTTGCCATTCCCTGTTGTTATAGGCCAGGACTTTGAAAGGTTTTGGGACTTGTGGGAGGAAAGGGGAGTGTCTGATTGCTCAGGACGGAGTCTGAGTGACCCTAAGGGAGCCTCACCACAACAGGCGGCTGTAGTGATTCCGAGTGGTGTGATGTGTAAAGAGAAAGTAGCGCCACCTAATGTCAATAGTCCAGAGTTACAGGAGACTGGAAGAAAGTGTGGGTCTGACACCTGTTTAAGTGGGGACTTGCTGTTCCAGGATGACAGTGAGAGGGGGTGACTCCTATCCAGACTGTGACTCGAGCGAAAAGGGAAAAGAGTTCAGTAAGGAGGAGCCCAGTAAAAATCACAAATCTTCATCTCGTCGCGGGGGACGCAAAAAGACGGGACAGGTTACGCCCTCTGAGAAGAGAGATGATGAGGAAGAGACAGGGTCAGTTACAGATCAGGTTACTGTCTTTGATAAGGAGGTCACTTTACCTCTGACAACCCAACACAGAGGTAGGGCTGGAGTTAGAACAGACCTGTAGTAGACCCACATCTGCAATGCCTGGAAAGACTGAACTGGCTCAGTATGATGAAGTACCTGATGCTGAAGAGATGGAGAACTCTGAAGTTACCAAGAGTCCAGAGGTACCTAAGAGTAAACAGAGAGCCTAGGAGAGACCATAGAGGTGGATGCAGAAACAGGTGGAACTCTGAAGAGGCAGAGTGTGGGTGGGCAAGAGCCCCCGTTTGAAAGTTTAATTAAAGAACTGGTGGTGCGACATGTGCTGGCCAAAAGAGAGCAGGACCATAACATAGAGCTGCTTAACCCCTTCATGACATGCGCCGTACTAGTACGGCGCATGCCGTGTCTCCCCCTTTGATGTGGGCTCCGGCGCTGAGCCCACATCAAAGTCGCGACATGTCAGCTGTTTTGTACCGCTGACATGTACGCGCAATAGCGGCGGGTGAAATCGCTATTCACCCGCCGCTATTAACCTGTTAAATGCCGCTGTCAAACGCAGACAGCGGCATTTAACTACCGCATCCGGCCGGGCGGCCGGAAATGACGTCATCGCCGACCCCCGTCACATGATCGGGGGTCGGCGATGCATCAGGATGGTAACCATAGAGGTCCTTGAGACCTCTATGGTTACTGATGCCGGCCTGCTGTGAGCGCCCCCCTGTGGTCGGCGCTCACAGCACACCTGCATTTCAGCTACATAACAGCGATCTGATGATCGCTGTTATGTAGCAGAGCCGATCGGGCTGTGCCTGCTTCTAGCCTCCCATGGAGGCTATTGAAGCATGGCAAAAGTGAAAAAAAAGAGTTTTTAAAAATGTGAAAAACATTAAAAATATAAAAGTTTAAATCACCCCCCTTTCGACCCATCCTAAATAAAACAATAAAAAAAAAAATCAAACCTACACATATTTGGTATCGCCGCGTTCAGAATCGCCCGATCTATCAATTAAAAAAAAGCATTAACCTGATCGCTAAACAGCGTAGCGAGACAAAAATCCGAAACGCCAGAATTACGTTTTTTTGGTCGCCGCGACATTGCGTTAAAATGCAATAACGGGCGATCAAAAGAACGTATCTGCGCTGAAATGGTATCATTAAAAACGCCAGCTTGGCACGCAAAAAATAAGCCCTCACCCGACCCCAGATCACGAAAATTGGAGACGCTACGGGTATCGGAAAATGGCACTTTTTTTTTTTTTTTTAAGCAAAGTTTGGAATTTTTTTTCACCACTTGGATAAAAAATAACCTAGTCATGTTAGGTGTCTATGAACTCGTAATGACCTAGAGAATCAATGGCAGGATAGTTTTAGCATTTAGTGAACCTAGCAAAAAAAGCCAGACAAAAAACAAGTGCGGGATTGCACTTTTTTTGCAATTTCACCGCACTTGGAATTTTTTTCCCGTTTTCTAGTACACGACATGGTAAAACCAATGATGTCGTTCAAAAGTACAACTCGTCCCGCAAAAAATAAGCCCTCACATGGCCATATTGACGGAAAAATAAAAAAGTTATGGCTCTGGGAAGGAGGGGAGTGAAAAACGAAAACGCAAAAACGAAAAAGGGCCGCGACTTGAAGGGATTAAAGAAACTGTTGAACAAGAAAGGGTCCTGAGGCAAGCAATTGAGCACAAAGTGGGTGACCTAGAGAAGGAGGTCGTTGAACTCAGGTCACCTATCAGCGTGTCAGGCCATGAATAGGGCCATATTGAAAGATATGGATGTGCTCAGAATGGCTCAATAAAAACATCAGCAGGAGCTTCTCCAGAGAGGAGGAACGTCGCTGCCTGGCAGAGGAGTTGCCAATACCCATTTTGGCGAAAGCTCAAGCGGAAGAAAAGACTGAGGAAAAGTTCGTGCTAAAAGCGGAAGAAAAGTCACCCGGTCGTGACAGACGTCTTGGTGGAAAAGTCAGAGGCAAAAAGGGAGCCGTCTGTCTTTGAAGAGAGTGAGACCCTGCTCTTCAAGACTGTGATTGATGTACCTGAAGAGGTGCAAGAAGCCTGTACTGGTGAAGGTGTGCATGAGGCATTTAGAAAGGCAGTAGAGGTGTGTAGTGTGCACTGGGCGCCTGAGACTCATCAACTGGTCATACTTTCGTCTAGAGAAGTCACAGTGAAGCGGGTGGCTGTCCTGAGAGAGATGCATCTACAATGCCTCCGCACAAAACAAATGATCACGTTGAAGAATGAGAAAGCCGCTCGACGTCTGGAGCTAGCGAGAGAAGCTCAAAATCGGCTTGGCTTGGTGGAAGACATCATTCTGGTATCCAGAAATTTGGTGGGAAAAGTCATCGGGAGGCTTGGCCGAGTGATGCAGGAGATGGTGAATAGGTCCGGTGTGAAGAGACTGAGAGTTCTGGGTGATGACGAGGCCCAGGTCGTGGGTGAAGATAAGATGGTTCCGTTCCTTGTTGTCGGATCCATGGAGAGTCTTGAAAATATCCGGATGCTCCTGGGGTATCGCATGAGTTACCTAATAGAAGTTGAGCAGCTAAGATGTGAGAGGGAACAGGTCAATATTAGCAAACAGATTGCCACCACCTTCAACTTGCTGTATAGAGAGACGAAGAGGTTCTCTAAAGATTCGAAATCCCCAAGCTAACAGAGGATATAGAGATACAGGGAAGAACTGCTTTTCAGGCAATAAAGACCATGGGAGAAGGTGGCCTGATGAAACAGGTAGAAGCAGTGGTGCCCCAGTTAGCTCAGGGTTAAGTGACCTCAGCAGGGGATCCTGTAGCAGACTGTTTGACTGTCAGGGACGACTGAGAGAGGTCTCTAGTCGGTTAAGGACAAGTGCCAAGCCCCATGGCTTTAGGCAGAGGGGGAGGTATGTAGCATGGCTAAAGGGTGTCTAATCGACAGGAGGTATGTATCACAGAGAAGGCTTGTCGGAGTGTTTTGTGTTTGCACATAAAGCAATAAGGAGTTGCTTAGTATATTTGGGTCCGGGTTACGGGTAGCTATGAGAGATGGGAGGGTCTGGCTACCCATATACCTCACCCTGGGTAAGGGGCATAACCATGCCTGTCTATGTTTGTTGCAGGACCTGTGGTGAGGTCACAACCACATGTCTGATCATGTGATGGGTTCTGGGTGTGGTTAGACCTATTAACCCCTTCCCGACCCATGACACCACGTAGGCGTCATGAAAACCCGTGCCAATCCGACCCATGACGCCTATGTGGTGTCATGGAATGATCACGTCTCTGCAGATCGGGAGAAAGGGTTAACTCCAATTTCACCTGATCTGCAGGGACAGGGGGGAGTGGTACTTCAGCCCAGGGGGGGTGGCTTCACCCCCCCGTGGCTACGATCGCTCTGATTGGCAGTTTCAATTTCAACAGCCAATCAGAGCGATTTGTAATATTTCACCTAAAAAACTGGCAAAATATTACAATCCAGCCATGGCCGATGCTGCAATATCATCGGCCATGGCTGGAAACCCTGAAGTGCCCCCCAAGCCACCGATCTGTCCCGTAGTCCCCTCCGTCCTGTGCTCCGCTCCCCCGTCCTCCTGTCCGCTTCCCCCTGTGCTCCTATGTCACCCCCCGTGCTCCGACGCCCCCCCCCGTGCCCCGATCTTCCCCCCCTTATACTTACCGAGGCTCCCGGTGTCGGTCCGTCTTCTCCATGGGCGCCGCCATCTTCCAAAATGGCGGGCGCATCCTCAGTGCGCCCGCCGAATCTGCCGGCTGGCAGATTCGTTACAAGTACATTTTGATCGCTGTGGTAGGTTCTATCACAGCGATCAAAATAAAAAAAATAATAAATAACCCCCCCCCTTTATCACCCCCATAGGTAGGGACAATAATAAAATAAAGAAAATATTTTTTTTTTCTTTTTCCACTAGGGTTAGGGTTTCAACTAGGGTTAGAACTAGGGGTAGGGTTAGGGGTAGGGTTAGGGTTATGGCATGTGCACACAGTGCGGATTTGGCCGCGGATCCACAGCGGATCATTGGCCGCGGATCCGCAGCGGATTTGGCCGCGGATCCGCAGCGGATCATTGGCCGCGGAACCGCAGCGGATTGGCCGCTGCAAATTCGTAGCAGCTTTCCATCAGGTTTACAGTACCATGTACACCTATGGAAAACCAAATCCGCTGTGCCCATGGTGCGGAAAATTCCGTGCAGAAACGCTGCGTTGTATTTTCCGCAGCATGTCAATTCTTTGTGCGGATTCCGCAGCGTTTTACACCTGTTCCTCAATAGGAATCCGCAGGTGAAATCCGCACAAAAAAACACTGGAAATCTGCTGTAAATCCGCAGGTAAAACGCAGTGCCTTTTACCTGCAGATTTTTCAAAAATCGTGCGGAAGAATCTCACACGAATCCGCAACGTGGGCACATAGCCTTAGGGTTAGGGTTGGAATTACAGTTAGGGTTGGAATTAGGGCTAGGGTTGGAAATAGGGTTAAGATTAGGCTTGTGGTTAGGGTTACGGATATGGTTAGGGGTGTGTTGGGGTTACAGTTGTGGTTAGGGTTGGGATTAGGGTTAGGGTTGGGATTAGGGTTAGGGTTGGAATTAGGGTTAGGGGTGTGTTGGGGTTAGGGTTGTGATTAGGGTTATGGCTACAGTTGGGATTAGGATTAGGGGTGTGTTGGGGTTAGTGTTGAAGTTAGAATTGAGGGGTTTCCACTGTTTGGGCACATCAGGGGTCTCCAAACGCAACATGGCGCCACCATTGATTCCAGCCAATCTTGCGTTCAAAAAGTCAAATGGTGCTCCCTCCCTTCCAAGCCCCGACGTGCGCCCAAACAGTGGTTTACCCCCACATTTGGGGTACCAGTGTACTCGGGACAAACTGGGCAACAACTGTTGGGGTCCAATTTCTCCTGTTACCCTTGCAAAAATAAAAAATTACTTGCTAAAACATAATTTGAGGAAAGAAAAATGATTTTTTATTTTCACGACTCTGCGTTGTAAACTTCTGTGAAGCACTTGGGGGTTGAACGTGCTCATCACACATGGGGTCACTTGTGGGGTGTTTCTACTGTTTAGGCACATCAGGGGCTCTGCAAATGCAATGTGACGCCCGCAGACCATTCCATCAAAGTCTGCATTTCAAATGTCACTACTTCCCTTCCGAGCCCTGACGTGTGCCCAAACAGTAGTTTACCCCCACATATAGGGTATCAGCGTACTCACAACAAACTGGGCAACAAATATTGGGGTCCAATTTCTCCTGTTAGCCTTGTGAAAATAAAAAAATTGCTTGCTAAAACATCTTTTTTGAGGAAAGAAATGATTTTTATTTTCACGGCTCTGCGTTGTAGACTTCTGTGAAGCACTTGGGGGTTGAACGTGCTCACCACACATCTAGATAAGTTCCTTGGGGGGTCTAGTTTCCAAAATGGGGTCACTTGTGGGGGGTTTCTACTGTTTAGGCATATCAGGGGCTCTGCAAACGTAACATGATGCCCGCAGACCATTCCATCAAAGTCTGCATTCCAAAACGTCACTACTTCCCTTCCGAGCCCCGGCATGTGCCCAAACAGTGGTTTACTCCCACATATGGAGTATCAGCGTACTCAGGAGAAACTGGACAACAACTTTTGGGGTCCAATTTCTCCTGTTACCCTTGCAAAAATAAAAAATTATTTATTATTAATATTTATTATTATAAAATTATTTTTTATTTTCATGGCTCTGCGTTATAAACTTCTGTGAAACACTTGGGGGTTCAAAGTGCTCACCACACATCTAGATTAGTTCCTTGGGAGGTCTAGTTTCCAAAATGGGGTCACTTGTACGGAAGCTCCAATGTTTAGGCACACAGGGGCTCTCCAAACGCGACATGGTGTCCGCTAATGATTGGAGCTAATTTTCCATTCAAAAAGCCAAATGGCGTGCCTTCCCTTCCGAGCCCTGCCGTGTGCCCAAACAGTGGTTTACCCCCACATATGGGGTATTGTCATGATCTCTGCAGGCAGAGATCATAGCAAGCCTATAGAGGGACAAGCTCTCGGAAGATGGAACTATACTGACCATGAACTAAGCCTGCCGCGCAACTAGAAATAGCCAGGTAGCATTTCCTATTTATCGCTAGATGCCCAGCTCTGGCCTAAGACCTAAATAGCTAGCAGAGGGAAATATAAGACCTGGCTCACCTCTAGAGAAATATTCCAAAGAAGACAGTAGCCCCCCACATATAATGACGGTGAGTTCAGATGAAACAACAAACGCAGCAGGAAAATAGTCTTAGCAAATTTGAGGTCCGCTTACTAGATAGCAGAAGACAGATAGTATACTTTCATGGTCAGCAGAAAAACACTAACAAAACACCATCCAGAGATTACCTTAAACTCTGGTATTAACTCATAACGCCAGAGTAGCAATCCCTGATCAACGAGAGCTTTCCAGACACAGTAACAAAACTTCAGCTGTGAACTGGAACAAATAGGCAAAACAAAACATGGACAAAAGTCCAACTTATCTAGTAGTTGTCTAGAAGCAGGAACAAGCACTGAGAGGCATCAGATAACATTGTTGACCGGCAAGAAACCACCAGAGAAATGAGCTTAAATAGCGACACCCACTACTGATGGAACCAGGTGAAACAGGAAGGAGGATGACAAGTCCAATTCCACAAGCGGCCACCGGGGGAGCCCAGAATCCAAATTCACAACAGTACCCCCCCCTCAAGGAGGGGGCACCGAACCCTCACCAGATCCACCAGGGCGACCAGGATGAGCCCTATGGAAGGCACGAACAAGATCAGAAGCATGAACATCAGATGCATTGACCCAAGAATTATCCTCCTGGCCGTAACCCTTCCAGTTGACCAGATACTGGAGTCTCCGTCTGGAAACACGAGAGTCCAAAATTTTCTCCACAACGTACTCCAACTCACCCTCAACCAACACCGGAGCAGGAGGCTCAACTGAAGGTACAACAGGTACCTCATACCTGCGCAATAACGACCGATGAAAAACGTTATGAATGGAAAAGGACGCAGGGAGGTCCAAACGGAAAGAAACAGGATTAAGAATCTCCAATATTCTATAAGGGCCGATGAACCGAGGTTTAAACTTAGGAGAAGAGACCCTCATAGGGACAAAACGAGAAGACAACCACACCAAATCTCCAACACAAAGCCGAGAACCAACACGACGATGACGGTTGGCAAAACGCTGAGTCTTCTCCTGGGACAACTTCAAATTGTCCATAACCTGCCCCCAGATGTGATGCAATCTCTCCACCACCGCATCCACTCCAGGACAATCCGAGGATTCCACCTGACCGGAGGAAAATCGAGGGTGAAACCCCGAATTACAGAAAAACGGGGACACCAAGGTGGAAGAGCTGGCCCGATTATTGAGGGCGAACTCTGCCAATGGCAAAAAAGCAACCCAATCATCCTGGTCAGCAGAGACAAAACACCTCAGATATGTCTCAAGGGTCTGATTAGTCCGCTCGGTCTGGCCATTAGTCTGAGGGTGAAAAGCAGATGAAAAAGACAAATCTATGCCCATCCTAGCACAGAATGCCCGCCAAAATCTAGACACAAATTGGGTACCTCTGTCAGAAACAATATTCTCAGGAATACCGTGCAATCGGACAACATTCTGAAAAAACAGAGGAACCAACTCAGAAGAAGAAGGCAACTTGGGCAGAGGAACCAAATGGACCATTTTAGAGAAACGGTCACAGACCACCCAGATGACAGACATCTTCTGGGAAACAGGCAGATCTGAAATAAAATCCATCGAGATGTGTGTCCAAGGCCTCTTAGGAATAGGCAAGGGCAACAGCAGTCCGCTAGCCCGAGAACTACAAGACTTGGCCCGAGCACAAACGTCACATGACTGCACAAAGACTCGCACATCTCGTGACAGGGAAGGCCACCAGAAGGATCTTGCCACCAAATCCCTGGTACCAAAAATTCCGGGATGACCTGCCAATGCAGAAGAATGTACCTCAGAGATGACTCTGCTGGTCCAATCATCCGGAACAAACAGTCTATCAGGCGGACAACGATCCGGTCTATCCGCCTGAAACTCTTGCAAGGACCGCCGCAGATCAGGAGAAACGGCCGACAAAATTACTCCCTCCCTAAGGATACCTGTGGGTTCAGAATTACCAGGAGAGTCCGGGTCAAAACTCCTAGAAAGGGCATCTGCCTTAACATTCTTAGAACCCGGTAGGTATGACACCACAAAATTAAAGCGAGAAAAAAATAAAGACCAGCGCGCCTGTCTAGGATTCAGGCGTCTGGCAGTCTCAAGATAAATCAAATTTTTGTGGTCAGTCAATACCACCACCTGATGCCTAGAGCATGCTGATATAACATGAGTAGAATCCCCACAATAGAAACACAATCCATTCTTCCGTCTAAAATTCTGTCGCTCGCTCCTGGACAGAATTCTATCACACTGCATACTTTCTGGCGTCTTTTCCATAGACACCGCCAGATGGTGCACCGGTTTGCGCTCCCGCAGACGCCTATCAATCTGAATAGCCATTGTCATGGACTCATTCAGACCTGCAGGCACAGGGAACCCCACCATAACATCCTTAACGGCATCAGAGAGACCTTCTCTGAAAGTTGCCGCCAAGGCGCACTCATTCCACTGAGTAAGCACAGACCATTTACGGAATTTTTGGCAGAAAACTTCAGCTTCGTCTTGCCCCTGAGATAGTGCCATCAAAGTTTTTTCTGCCTGAAGTTCCAAATGAGGTTCCTCATAAAGCAAGCCCAAGGCCAGAAAAAACGCATCCACATCGCGTAACGCAGGATCCCCTGCTGGCAATGAGAAGGCCCAATCTTGAGGGTCACCCCTGAGCAAGGAAATCACAATCCTAACCTGCTGAGCAGGGTCTCCAGCTGAACGAGACTTCAGGGACAAATAAAGCTTACAATTATTTCGGAAATTCTGGAAGCTAGCTCTATTCCCTGTGAAGAACTCCGGCAAAGGAATTCTCGGCTCAGATACCGGAGCATGTACCACAAAATCTTGTAAATTTTGTACTTTCGTGATGAGATTATTCAAACCCGCAGTTACACTCTGGAGATCCATTATTGTCAGGTGCACACAGAGCCATACAGAGATTAGGAGGAGAGAGAGAAAAAAGACTGCAGCAAGGCAGACTGGAGGAAAAAAAAAAAAAAAAATTCCAGCAGACTTCTTATAACTCTCCTTTCTCAACCTGGGTCTTTAACACTTTATGGGCCGGTCAAACTGTCATGATCTCTGCAGGCAGAGATCATAGCAAGCCTATAGAGGGACAAGCTCTCGGAAGATGGAACTATACTGACCATGAACTAAGCCTGCCGCGCAACTAGAAATAGCCAGGTAGCATTTCCTATTTATCGCTAGATGCCCAGCTCTGGCCTAAGACCTAAATAGCTAGCAGAGGGAAATATAAGACCTGGCTCACCTCTAGAGAAATATTCCAAAGAAGACAGTAGCCCCCCACATATAATGACGGTGAGTTCAGATGAAACAACAAACGCAGCAGGAAAATAGTCTTAGCAAATTTGAGGTCCGCTTACTAGATAGCAGAAGACAGATAGTATACTTTCATGGTCAGCAGAAAAACACTAACAAAACACCATCCAGAGATTACCTTAAACTCTGGTATTAACTCATAACGCCAGAGTAGCAATCCCTGATCAACGAGAGCTTTCCAGACACAGTAACAAAACTTCAGCTGTGAACTGGAACAAATAGGCAAAACAAAACATGGACAAAAGTCCAACTTATCTAGTAGTTGTCTAGAAGCAGGAACAAGCACTGAGAGGCATCAGATAACATTGTTGACCGGCAAGAAACCACCAGAGAAATGAGCTTAAATAGCGACACCCACTACTGATGGAACCAGGTGAAACAGGAAGGAGGATGACAAGTCCAATTCCACAAGCGGCCACCGGGGGAGCCCAGAATCCAAATTCACAACAGGGTATCATCGTACTCAGGACAAACTGGACAACAACATTTGGGGTCCAATTTCTCCTATTACCCTTGGGAAAATAAAAAATTCTGGGCTAAAAATCATTTTTGAGGAAAGAAAAATTATTTTTTATTTTCACGGTTCTGCGTTATAAACTTCTGTGAAGCACCTGGGGGTTATAAGTGCTCACTATGCATCTAGGTAAGTTCCTTGGGGGGTCTAGTTTCCAAAATGGGTCACTTGTAGGGGAGCTCCAATGTTTAGGCACACAGGGGCTCTCCAAACGCGACATGGTGTCCGCTAACGATTGGAGCTAATTTTCCATTCAAAAAGTCAAATGGCACGCCTCCCCTTCCGAGCCTTGCCGTGCACCCAAACAGTGGTTTACCCCCACATATGAGGTATCAGCGTACTCAGGAGAAATTGCCCAACAAATTTTAGGATCCATTTTATCCTGTTGCCCATGTGAAAATGAAAAAATTGAGGCTAAAATAATTTTTTTAGGAAAAAAAAGTACTGTTTCATTTTTACGGATCAATTTGTGAAGCACCTGGGGGTTTAAAGTGCTCACTATGCTTCTAGATAAGCTCCTTGGGGGGTCTAGTTTCCAAAATGGGGTCACTTGTGGGGGAGCTCCAATGTTTAGGCACACGGGGGCTTTCCAAACGCGACATGGTGTCCGCTAAAGATTGGAGCCAATTTTTCATTTAAAAAGTCAAATGGCGCTCCTTCCCTTCCGAGCCCTGCCGTGCGCCCAAACAGTGGTTTACCCCCACATATGAGGTATCAGCGTACTCAGGACAAATTGGACAACAACGTTCGTGGTCCAGTTTCTCCTTTTACCCTTGGGAAAATAAAAAAATTTTCGCTAAAAGATCATTTTTGTGACTAAAAAGTTAAATGTTCATTTTTTACTTCCATGTTGCTTCTGCTGCTGTGAAACACCTGAAGGGTTAATAAACTTCTTGAATGTGGTTTTGAGCACCTTGAGGGGTGCAGTTTTTAGAATGGTGTCACTTTTGGGTATTTTCAGCCATATAGAACCCTCAAATTGACTTCAAATGTGAGGTGGTCCCTAAAAAAAAATGGTTTTGTAAATTTTGTTGTAAAAATGAGAAATCACTGGTCAAATTTTAACCCTTATAACTTTGTTTCCAAAATTGTGCTGATGTAAAGTAGACATGTGGGAAATGTTATTTATTAACTATTTTGTGTCACATAACTCTCTGGTTTAACAGAATAAAAATTCAAAATGTGAAAATTGCGAAATTTTCAAAATTTTTGCCAAATTTCCGTTTTTTTCACAAATAAACTCAGAAATTATCGACCTAAATTTACCACTAACATGAAGCCCAATATGTCACGAAAAAACTATCTCAGAATCGCTAGGATCCGTTGAAGCGTTCCTGAGTTATTACCTCATAAAGGGACACTGGTCAGAATTGCAAAAAACGGCAAGGTCATTAAGGCCAAAATAGGCTGGGTCATGAAGGGGTTAAAGAAAGCCTAATGCTAGCCTCCAGGGGGAGTGTGGGAATCTGTCATGGTGGATAGAGATCCCTGTGTCCAGGCTATTTGTTTTCTGTTTTGCTGTATGGTTTATGGTGCAAATAAACCTGTGAACTTTTAAAGAGAACGTGCCTCCTGTTTCCTCCAACGCACCTGAGCGAGTGAATCCCTACGATCTCTCTCTCTCTCTCTCTCTATATATATATATATATATATATATATATATATATTTCAGTACTAGATAGCAGAAAAGCCGGTAATTCAATTGCCGGCTTTTCCTATCTCCTTCATAAACCCGACAGGATGGGACGTGGATTGCATACAGTGAACCATCTCATATCCCTTCTTTTATTACATATTCCTCTTTAATAATGTAACAAGTGTCTCTGTGTAAAATTTGGGGTATCTAGCTATTAAAGGGTTAAATTCCGGAAAAAATTGGCGTGGGCTCCCGCGCAATTTTCTCCGCCAGAGTGGGAAAGCCAGTGACTGAGGGCAGATATTATTAGCCTACAGCCTATACATACCTATTCTATGTGTACACATTTATTCTACCTATTCTATTCTGTTCTGTCAGTGTGATTTTACTGTACACTGCACTGAATTGCCGGCTTTTCTATAGAACACCGGTGCGTATTTCTCGCAAGTCACACGCATGTTCCGTGTGTAATCCGTAATTTTCTCGTTCCCATAGACTTTCATTGGTGGATTTTTTGCGCAATACGCTGACAAACGCAGCATGCTGCGATTTTCTACGCCCGTAACATACCGTATATTACGGATGCGTAATATACGGCAGATAGGAGCTTCCCCATAGAGAATCATTGGGCCGTGTGCAATGTGTATTTTATGGACGTATTTTCTGCGCTCATACGTCCGTAAAACTCGCTAGTGTGACGCCGGCCATAGGCAACTTATCTAGGTGTATTGAGCACCTTGAACCCACAGGTTTTTCACAAAAGTTTATAACGTAGAGCCGTGGAAATTAAAAAAAAAAATAATAATAATAATAATCATTTTTCCCAAATAAAACTTTTTAGCTCCAAATTTTGCATTTACATAAAAGTAAAATGACAAATTGTACCATACAATTTGTTATGCAATTTCTCCTGAGTACGCTGATACCCCATATGTGGGGGAATACTACTGTTTGGGTGCTTGGAAGGGAAGGAGCACCATTTGACTTTTGGAATGCAAAATTTGATTAAATAATTAGCGGATGCCATGTCGCGTTTGTGCCTAAACAGTGGAAACCCCCACAAGTGACACCATTTTGGAAACTAGACCCCTTTGGGACCTTATCTAGATGTGTATTGAGCACCTTGAACCCCAGGTGCTTCGCAGAAGTTTATAATGTTAAGCCATGAAAATTAAAAAAATAATATTTTTTTCCACAAAAATCTTTTTTAGCTACAAATTTTATATTTTCACAAGGGCAAAAAGAGAAAATGGACCCCAAGGTTTGTTGTGCAATTTCTCCTGAGTTCACAGATACCGTATATGTGGTCAAAAACCACTTTTGAGGTACAGTGCAAAGCTCAGAAGAGAATTAGCACCATATTACAGTGCAGATTTTTCTGCACTTGTTTGAGGGTGCCATGTTATATTGACAGAGCCCCTGAGGTGGCAGAACAGCAGAACCCCCCATATGACCCCATCTTGGAAATTATAACCCTTTGGGAATTTATCTACAGATGTAGTGACAATTTTGACTCCATGGGTGTCAGTCATTGATGTTAGAGGGGGCAATATTAAAGGGAACCTGTCACACTCAAAATGGAAGTTGAGCTAAGCCCACCGGCATCAGGGGCTTATCTACAGCATTCTGGAATGCTGTAGATAAGCCCCGATGTATCCTGAAAGATGAGAAAAAGAGGTTATATTATACTCACCCAGGGGCGTCCGATGATCGTCGCGGTCCGGTCTGAGGCCTCCCATCTTCTTACGATCACGTCCTCTTCTTGTCTTCACGCTTCGGCGCAGGCGTCCTTTGTCTGCCCTGTTGAGGGCAGAGCAAAGTACTGCAGTGCACAGGCGCCGGGCCTCTCTGACCTTTCCCAGCGCCTGCGCACTGTAGTACTTTGCTCTGCCCTCAATAGAGCAGACAAAATACGCCTGCGCCGGAGCTGCGGCATGAAGACAAGAAGAGGACGTGATCGTAAGAAGATGGGAGCATTCATATTCTCTGAAAAAAGGCCAAGAAAGCAAAAATTCTGCCGGGGTGTGTAAACTTGTGAGCACAACTGTACATTTAAGTAAATAAGTTAGTTAACTCTTTCAGTGAACATCGTAAAAAAATAAATTGGCAACACACAATGCTTCCGTCCCATTCATGTCCTTTATTTGGAAATCACATAAAAACAGCAAGGAAGTGTGAAGAGGAGACGCAACGGAAGACGTCCGTTTCGTGCCGGTTTGCGCTTCTCAGGGTCCTAGGTGGAGAGGGGGTGACAAGTCCCATAAAGAGGCTAGACACCGCCCCTTGTCAGAAGTCAGCCAACTGCTTGGAGACCTCGTCCATCTTCACAAATCTTCGTGAACAACTAACCACAAAAAAATGTTAACATACAAAATACAATAAAATATTAGACAGTTGCACTGTGACTAGCACTTGTGGTTGATATTTCTATTTCCATTTTCCGGTTGAGGCTTGGAGCCATAGCAGTTGTCCTCCAGCAACACTAAGGAGGAAGATGGCCATCTGTGTTTCTCTCTGAGCCTGATAGAAATATCAACCTCAAGCAGCAAGCTCGGAGTTATATACACCCCGGTCCAGGTGTGTCAATTAGGATCCAGTGGCAACCTCCCCCGACTCTAAAGTCAGAAGGACTAGGAAGGAGTCTGCAAAACCAACAGCTGAGACCTTCTGCAGCTAAATGCAGTGTGACTGTCTGCAGCCTCTGACACACCCATGACTGTACCCCCCTTCTATGAATGGCCTCCGGACACTCAAGACCAGGCTTCTCGGGACAAGAGGTGTGAAATGAACAAACCAGCCTGGGGGCATTCACTTCTGATGCTTAGACCCACATTGTTTCCTCTGTGCCATAACCTTTCCAGTGCACCAAGTATAGTAGGGAACGACGTTGGAGGCGAGAATCTACAATCCTCGAAATGTGAAACTCCAGATTTCCATCAACCATTCTTGGGGGCGGTGGTAGGAGTGAGGGCTCAAGAGGTTCCACATATGTCTTGAGAAAAGACCTATGGAAGACATTACAGATCTTAAGAGACTGAGGTAGCTTAAGACGAAACGATGCTGGATTAATGACTGCGGTTATTTTATAGGGACCAATGAATCTAGGTCCCAACTTCCAGGAACCTTTAACCTGATATTCCTGGTAGACAACCAGACAAAGTCATTCACATTCAGGCCCGGACCTGACATGCATTTTCTGTCAGCCATACTTCGTACTCGTCTCCCATAATTTTCAAATTTCTCAGAACCCCCCCCATCACACTGAGGAGTGCGATGAAGCAAAATGTTCCTCTTCAGGATCTCCTGAGGATGGTAACTGTATGCACCAAAGAACGATGACCTGCCGGTACATTCCTGATGGTGATTATTGATAGCAAAATTCTTCCAGCGGCAAGTAGGATGCCCATTCCTCCTGATTTTCGACAACAAAACACCTAAGGTAGGTCTCTAAATTCTGGTTAATGCGCTCGGTCTGTCCATTTGACTGTGGATGGAAGGCAGAGGAGCTGCACCCCCAGTCGAGAACAGAAAGCCCCCAGAACTTGGAAAAGCACTTTTTAGGCTTCTGAACAAGTCGACCGTAAGGACCTACTGAGGTCACGGTCATATCAACAACTGGCCAAAATCAATGTCATCTCTCCCTAAAATAACCATTGGAATGACATATACAAGATCCTGGAAAAGAACTGGGTCTTTCTCCTCAATGAACTTAGACTGACTCCTTTCATCAAGGACTCCCCCAAGCTCATTGCAGAGAGATCTAAAAATCTCAGAGACTCACTTTGCTCCTGCCATTTTACATGACCAACCATGACTCTGGGAAGTGGCACGATACTGGTCGGTACATACCCATGTGACAGCTGCAACATCTGCCTCTATGTTGTTACCAACAGAAGGAACACCGTGCTGTCTCATCCGGACCCTATTTATACGTGGCACTACTCTAGCTACCGCACCAGAAGTGTGATTTATTTCCTTATTTGTGGCTGTCCCAAACTGTACGTAGGCCAGACCAGCCAAGAACTGCACCGGAGAATGCAGCAACACGCCCAATATACTGTATGTGCCAAGAAGGATAAATCACTTGGTAAGCCCATTGCTTCAGTGGCATCTCATTTTTTGGAATTTCATAATGGATCATGTAGACAACTACAGGTGATGGTAGTGGACAGGGTCCCCACATCCCATCAGGGGAGGAAGTGTCATGGATGAACTACACAGGTGTGAGTCCATATGGATTCATGACTTGGGTAGTTTAGCACCCAGGGGCATAAACGAAGAGCTTCTCTTTTCAAATAAGCAGGTGTTGGCTAACCAACCAGACATTGTGATAGTAGACAAGGATCAGAAGACAGCAATGATAATAGATGTGGCAGTGCCAAGTTACATCAACATCATAAAGGAGGAATATAAGAAGCTGGAGAAATACCAGTGCCTCAAAGGCGAATCGGAGAAGATGTGGAAGGTGAAGGCAACAGTGATTCCAGTGGTGATAGGAGCTCTTGTAACAGTGAACCCTCATTGGAAGAATGGCTACAACAGATCCCAGGAGCAACATTTGATCTCTCTGTCCAGAAAAGCGCAATGCTGGGAACAACTAAGATCCTGCGCAGAACTCTCACACTCCCAGGCCTCTGGTAGAGGACCCAGGAATGAGAAAGGACAACAAAAGACCACCCCCGTTGGGGGTGAGAAGGAAGAGAGAGATTATATAATACACTGCTCAAAAAAAATAAAGGGAACACTTAACAACAGAATATAACTACAAGTAAATCAAACTTCTTTGAAATCAAACTGTCCACTGTCCAGGAAGCAACACTGTTTGACAATCAATTTCACATTATCAAGACCTACTCAATAAAGGAGTGGTTCTGCAGGTGGGGACCACAGACAACATCTCAGTACCAATGTTTTCTGGCTGATGTTTTGGTCACTTTTGAATGTTAGTTGCGCTTTCACACTCGTGGTAGCATAAGGCGCTACCAGGAAACAGGCCAGTACACCAGGAGACGTGGAAGGGGCCATAGGAGGGCAACAACCCAGCAGCAGGACCGCTACCTCAGCCTTTGTGCAAGGAAGAACAGGAGGAGCATTGCCAGAGCCCTGCAAAATGACCTCCAGCAGGCCACAAATGTGCATGTGTCTGCACAAACGGTTAGAAACCGACTCCATTAGGATGGTCTGAGTGCCCGACGTCCACAGATAGGGGTTGTGCTCACAGCCCAACACCGTGCAGGACGCTTGGCATTTGCCACAGAACACCAGGATTGGCAACTTCGCCACTGGCGCCCTGTGCTCTTCACAGATGAAAGCAAGTTCACACTGAGCACATGTGACAGAGTCCGGAGACGCCATGGAGAGCGATCTGCCTGCAACAGCCTTCAGCATGACCAGTTTGGCAGTGGGTCAGTAATGGTGTAGGTTGGCATTTCTTCGGAGGGCCGCACAGCCCTCCATGTGCTCTCCAGAGGTAGCCTGACTGCCATTAGGTACCGAGATAAGATCCTGAGACCATATGCTGGTGCGGTTGGCCCTAGGTTCCTCCTAATGCAGGACAATGCCAGACCTCATGTGGCTGGAGTGTGTCAGCAGTTTCTGCAAGATGAAGGCATTGAACCCATGGACTGGCCCGCCCATTCCCCAGACCTGAATCCGATTGAACACATCTGGGACATCATGTCTTGCACCATCCACAAAAGTCACGTTGCACCACAGACTGTCCAGGAGTTGGCAGATTCTTTAGTCCAGGTCCGGGAGGAGATCCTTCAAGAGACCATCCGCCGCCTCATCAGGAGCATGCCCAGGCATTGTAGGGAAATCATACAGGCACGTGGAGGCCACACACACTACTGAGCATCATTTCCTTGTCATGAGGCATTTCCACTGAAGTTGAAGGTTTTACTGTTTTCAACACATTCCACTATGTAATGAATAAAGACTTACAACTGGAATATTTCATTCATTGATATCTAGGTTGTGGTATTTCAGTGTTCCCTTTGTTTTTTGAGCTGTGTGTGTGTGTGTGTGTGTGTGTGTGTGTGTGTGTGTGTGTGTGTGTGTGTGTGTGTGTGTGTGTGCGCGCCGTATTTTTCGCTTTGTAAGACGCTCCGGATTATAAGACGCACTCCAAATTTTGAGGAGAAAAATAGGAAAAAACTTTTTTTAATAAATTGGTGGGGTGTCTTATAATCCATGCGTCTTATTACTTACCAGGGGTTGTGGCTGCGGTGGATCAGGGTCCCAGGGTCGTTGCTGGAGGCAGGAGTGGATCATTGCTGCAGGCTGGGATGAGGAGGTCTGCAGGGGGGCTCCTATGCAGCAGGCTGGGATGAGGGGGTCTGCAGGGGGGCTCTTGTGCAGCAGGCTGGGATGAGGGGGTCTGCAGGGGGGCTCCTGTGCTGCAGGCTGGGATGAGGCGGTCTGCGGGGGGCTCCTGTGCTGCAGGGGGGCTTCGGGGCTGCAGGGCTGTTTCCGGTGCTGCGGGGGCTCTGCCGACATATTGTGAAAGGCCAGAGCCCCCTGGCAGTTCGTCCATGTATTCCTGTATGACTGACTCCGGGAAAATGGCCGCCGGAATCTCGAGAGATGAGATCTCAGCGCTGAAATCTCATCTCCCGAGATTTCGGCGGCCATTTTCCCGGAGTCAGTCATACAGGAAGGAACGCATGGACGAACTGCTGGGGGGCTCTGGTCTTTCACAAAATGTCGCCAGAGCCCCCGCAGCACCGGAGTAGCAGTGGACGACAGCGGTGGCGGGCGGCAGCAGCAGCAGCGGGCGGCAGCGGACACCCCCCTCATCCCAGCCTGTAACGGTAAGCGGTATATCTGCTTTGTAAGACGCACCCCCATTTCCCCCCCAAATTTGGGGGAAATAAAGTGCGTCTTACAAAGCGGAAAATACGGTGTGTATATATATATATATATATATATATATATATATATATATATATATATATATATATATATATTTTACATACACACATGTATACATACTGTATATACACATACTTAAAATTTTAATTCCCTTAAATCTCAGATATATCATATAAAATAGTTAATAAATAATATTTCTCACATGTCTACTTTACATCAGCACAATTTTGGAACCAACATATTTTTTGTTAGGAAGTTAAGGGTTAAAAGTTGACCAGCAATTTTTCATTTTTCCAGCAAAATTTACAAAAAAAATTTTTGGGGACCACATCACATTTGAAATCGCTTTGAGGGGTCTATATGATAGACGATACCCAAAAGTGACACCTTTCTAAAAACCTGCACCCCTCAAGGTGCTCAAAACCACATTCAAGAAGTTTATTAACCCTTCAGGTGCTTCACAGGAATTTTTGGAATGTGAAAAATAAATAAAAACACTTTCTTCCACAGAAAAAAAAATAATTGACTTCAGATCCAATTTTTTTTTATTTTGACAAGGGTAACATAAAAAAAAAAATGTACCCCAAAATTTGTTGTGGAATTTCTCCTGAGCATGCTGATATTCCCATATGAGGGAGAAAACCACTATTTGGGCACACGGCAGAGCTCGGACGGGAAGGAGCGCCTTTTGACTTTGAATGCAAAATTTGCAGGAACAATTGGCGAATGTCCCATTTGGAGAGCCTCTGATATGCCTTAACAGTGGAAACCGCCCACAAGTGACCCCATATTGGAAACTAGACCCCTCAAGGAATGTATATCGATGGGTAGTGAGCACCTTGAACCCCCAGGTGCTTCACAGAGTTTTATAATGTTGAGCCGTGAAGATAAAAAAAATATATTTATATAGCACCATTGATTCCATGGTGCTGTAAATGAGAAGGGGTTACATACAAATTACAGATATCACGTAATGTAAACAAACTAACAATCACAGACTGATAGAGGGAAACCAGCCCTTGTGGGCTTACATTCTACTGGATGGTGTGGAAGGAGACAGTAGGTTGGGGGTTGCAGCAGCTCCGGTGTTGGTGAGGCAGTAGCTCCGGTAGTGGTGAGGAGGAAGCGGGGTTATTACAGGCTGTAAGCTTTCCTGAAGAGGTGGGTTTTTCAGGTTCCGTCTGAAGGATCCGAATGTGGTTGATAGTCGGACGTGTTGAGGCAAAGAATTCCAGAAGATGGGGGATATTCTGGAGCAATCTTGGAGGCGGTTGGGTGAGGAGCAAATAAGTGTAGAGGTGAGAAGGAGGTCTTGAGAAGACCGGAGATTACATGAGGGAAGATATCGGGAGATTAGTTCAGATATATGGAGGAGACAGGTTATAGATGGCCTTGGAGATCAGTATTAGTAATTTGAACTGGATACGCTGAGGGAATGGGAGCCAGTGAAGAGATTTGCAGAGGGGAGAAGCAGAGGAGTAGCGACGAGAGAGAAGAATTAGTCGGCCGGCAGAGTTAAGGATGGACTGGAGAGGTGCGAGGGTGTTAGCAAGGAGACCACAGAAAAGGATGTTGCAGTAGTCGAGGTGGGTGATGATGAGGGCATGCACAAGCATTTTAGTAGATTGAGGGTTGAGGAAAGGACGGATTCTGAAAATATTTTTGAGTTGGAGGTGACAGGAGGTGGAAAGAACTTAGATGTGCGGTTTGAAGGACAGGGCAGGGTCAAGAGTTACTGCGAAACAGCGGACTTCCGGTACGGTGGAAAGCGCGATGTCGTTAATTGTGATAGATAGGTCAGGTAGGGAAGATCTGTGAGATGAGGAAAGATTATGAATTCAGATTTGTCCACATTGAGTTTGAGGAAGCGAGACGAGAAGGAGGATATGGCTGATAGACACTCCAGGATTCTGGACAGCAGAGAGGTGACATCTGGGCCAGAGAGGTAGATCTGAGTGTCATTAGCATAAAGGTGGTACTGGAATCCATGGGAATTTGAGTTGCCCCAGGCCAAGTGTATAGATTAAGAGTAGGGGTCCTAGAACAGAGCCTTGGGGGACTGCAACAGAGAGAGGGTGGGATGAGGAGGTAGTGTGGGAGATGCTGAATGTGCGGGTGGAAAGGAATGAGGAGATCCAGGTAAGGGCGAGGCCTTTGATGCCAAAGGAGGAGAGGATCTGTAGTAGGAGGCCGTGGTCAACTATGTTGAAAGCAGAGAACAGATCTAGAAGGAGGAGTGTAGAGTATTGTCCGTTAGCTTTGTCTATAAGTAGGTCGCTAGTAATTTTGGACAGGGCTGTCTTAGTGGAGTGATGGGGGTAAATCAGATTGTACATCAGTGATGTTGGAGAGGGAGGTTATGGGGTTTTGGCATTGGTCTGGTATACAAAGGCGTTGTGGTTGAACAATGAAAACTTGCCTTGTTTGGTCAATCTTATTTTTGAAGTGTGTGGCAAAGTCCTCAGCAGAGATGAGGGATGATGGAGGGGGCAGTGGGGGGGGCGGGCAGAGGAGGGAGTTAGAGGTTTTGAATAACTGTTTGGGGTTGTAGGATAGGGAAGACACGAGGGTTGTGAAGTAGGCCTGTTTAGCAGAGGTGAGAGCTGATTTGAAAGCGAGTGTTGCCTGTTTGAATGCAGTGAAATAGTCTGGCGAATTTGTTTGCTTCCAATGACGCTCTGCAACCCTGGACACTTGCCGGAGCTTTTTAGTGGCGTTATTGTGACAGGGTTGTCTATTGAAACGTCGCACTCGGAAATGAACAAGAGGGGCGACCGTGTTAATAGCTGATGCAAGAGTGGCATTGTAGAAAGCAGTGGCACTGTGTGTTGTGGAGTGAGGATATGGATGCCAGTGGTAGAATAGAGTCAGAGAGCCTGTGGGTGTCTGGGTGTGCAAGGTTTCTGCCAGGGTGCGCTTGTTGCTGGACATGGGTGATACGTAACGAGGACAGGGACATTTTCCTCACAAAAATGTTATGTTAGCCCCAAACTTTGCATTTTTATAAGGATAACCGGAGAAACTGCACCATACAGTTTGTTGTACAATTTATTCCGAGTACGCAGTTACCCCATATGTAGGGGAATGCTACTTTTGAGGCACAGTGCAAAGCTCAGAAGGGAAGAGGCGCCATATTGGAGTTCAGATTTTGCTGGAATGGTTTGAGGGTGCCATGTCACATTGGCAGAGGACCAGAACAACAGAAACCCCCCATATGTGAACTAATTTTACAAACTACACTCCCCAATGAATTCATCTAGTGGTGCAGTGATCATATTGACACCACATGTGCCTCACAGAATTTTATACCACTGAGCAGTGAAGAAAGAATAAATTACATTTTTAACACTAAAATGTTGTTTTAGCACCAAGCTGTTAATTTTTGTAAGGGCTAATAGGATTTAAAAAAAAAAAATTGAGGTCCATTTTTCGTAAGTGCGCCAATACCTTACATGTAAATCGGGAAATATTTCTTCACGCACAGTGCCAATCTCAGAAGGCCAGGAGCGCTAGATTTTACCGTTATGGTTTGCAGGTGCCATGACCCAGTGGGAGAGCCCATGAAGTGCCAGAAGAGCAGAACCCCCAATAAGTGACCCCATTTTACAATCTGCACCCCTAGATTAATTCATTGAGAGGTGTAGTGTTCATATTGACACCATGGGTGAGTCACAGAATTTTCTACCACTGGGCAGTAAAGATAAAATAACTACATTTTTACTACCAAAATTTTGTTTTAGCCCCAGATTTTACATTTTCACACAAGTGGGTAAAAAAAATGGCACCAAAATTTGTCATACAATTTGTACTCAACATGGCAATACCCCATATGTGGCTGTACAGTACTACTGAAGAGGCAATTTGAATACTTAGCCATAGACCGGGGACACACACAACGTATAAAAAAAAAAAGGTCAGTTTTTCACGGATGAGATTCGCACAAATGTTTCCAAAACAGTGATCCGTGTGCAGTGCGAGGATGCGATTTCCTCGCATCAAATGATCCTTTTGGCATCCGTATGCCGAGATTTTCTCGCAGGCTTGCAAAACCGACATCTAATGTATTTGTGCTCAAATGTTCGTCAAAACACACACACATATATATATATATATATATATTTTCTGTATTTATATTTAATTCAGCGCAATATATGTGAAAAGCCGGTAATTCAATTGCCGGCTTTTCATTTCTCCTTCCCAAACCCGACAGGATATGGGACATGGTTTACATACAGTAAACCATCTCATATCCGCCAGAGTGTTAAAGCCAGTGACTGAGGGCAGATATTAATAGCCTAGAGAGGGTCCATGGTTATTGCCCCCCCCCCCCTGGCTACGAACATCTGCCCCCAGCCACCCCAGAAAAGGCACATCTGGAAGATGCGCCTATTCTGGCACTTGGCCACTCTCTTCCCACTCCCGTGTAGCGGTGGGATATGGGGTAATGAAGGGTTAATGTCACCTTGCTATTGTAAGGTGACATTAAGCCAGATTAATAATGGAGAGGCGTCAATTATGTCACCTATATTAAAAACGCCAATTTTTTCCGCCATTTAACCCTTTATTTTACACGCTACAGCGCCCACATTTTGCACATACACACTACTAACATTAGTAGTGTGGAATATGCAAAAAAAAAGGATATGAGATGGTTTACTGTATGTAAACCATGTCTCATATCCTGTCGGGTTTGGGAAGGAGAAATGAAAAGCCGGCAATTGAATTGCCGGCTTTTCTCTAACACCGCTGCGTATTTCTCGCAATGCACACGCATGGTCCGTGTGTAATCCGATTTTTTTCTCGCACCCATAGACTTGCATTGGCGAGTCTCGGCCGAGATACGCTGACAAACGCAGCATGCTGCGATTTCACTCGGATCCTGAATACGGTGGAGAAAATATCAGATGATGGGAGCTGCACCATAGATTAACATTGGGCCGAGTGCTATGCGATTTTTTTATCGCATAGCACTCGTCCGTATTACGGTCTAGTGTGACCCCGGCCAGAGGGAGAGACTCGGGAGGAATGGAGAGCTATTTGTTCTAGGAAAATCTGTGCTCCAGGAGGCAGTTTGCAGACTCCATATACAGAGCCCCTAATTGCTAGAAGAGCAGAATCCCCATCTCAAGTGACCCCATTTTGTAAACTATACCCCTTGAAGTCAAAATTGTCACTACAACTGTAGATAAATTCCCCAAAGGGTATTTTCCAGAAAAAAAAGCATCAAGGAATGTTGCCAAGTGAAAATTGCAAACTGCAGTTGTAGTCACCAGTACGTTGTAGTCACTAGTATGTTATACCCAGCCCGTGCTTCTGGAGGCATGCACCTGTAAGTTCGGCAGGCTCTCATTGATTCAGAAATGCCAAACTTGGACGCAATATATGGTTTAGATGCACTGTTTGGCTCAGAAGGGAGGGGCATTTGGATTTCGGAGCGGAAAATTTGCTGAATTTCTTTTGCCAGGTGAAGAGCCATTTCTCTTTTCCAGAGCCTTTGTGCTACCTGTTACGTGGAAGCCCCCTATATTTCCATTAGCAGATGATAGACCTGAGTGGGGCATGTTTTTTTGTGGATTGAGTTGAAGCTCTTATGAACATTTTACAAAACGTTTTGGAACAGATCTCCAGCATGCTACGCTGAGCACTTACTTTGGGGTTTCCATCTAAATCGGAGTAACGTGATTCAGATGAAACCCCTGAGGGATCCATTTGCTATGAGGCAGTAGAGTTACTCTGGATTCAGTCTGGCCTCTGTTTAGCAGTGTCCATTTCCTTTCATGCAATCCTAAGGCCGGCGTCACACTAGCAAATTTTACGGACGTATGAGCGCAGAAAATACGTCCAGAAAATACGCATTGCACACGGCCCAATGATTCTCTATGGGGCAGCTCCTATCTGCCGTATATTACGCATCCGTAATATACGGTATGTTAAGGTAGAAAATCGCAGCATGCTGTGTTTGTCAGCGTATTGCGTAAAAAAATACGCCAATGAAAGTCTATGGGGGCGAGAAAATTACGGATTACACACGGACCATGCGTGTGACTTGCGAGAAATACGCACCGGTGTTCTATAGAAAAGCCGGCAATTCAGTGCGGTGTACAGTAAAATCACACTGACATGTTAGAATAGAATACAATAGGCAGAATAAATGAGTACACATAGAATAGGTATATTTTTTTTTAATTCAGCGCTAGATAGCAGAAAAGCCGGTAATTCAATTGCCGGCTTTTGCTATCTCCTTCACAAACCTGACAGGATATGAGACATGGTTTACATACAGTAAACCATCTCATATCCCTTCTTTTTTTTGCATATTCCTCTTTACTAATGTAGCAAGTGTCTCTGTGTAAAATTTGGGGTCTCTAGCTATTAAATTAAAGGGTTAAATTCTTGAACAAATTGGCGTGGGCTCCCGCGCAAATTTTCTCTGCCAGAGTGGGAAAGCCAGTGACTGAGGGCAGATATTAATAGCCTAGAGAGGGACCATGGTTATTGCTCCCCCCCCCCCTGGCTAAAAACATCTGCCCCCAACCACCCCAGAAAAGGCACATTTGGAAGATGCGTCTATTCTGGCACTTAGCCTCTGTCTTCCCACTCCCGTGTAGTGGTGGTATATGGGGTAATGGAGGGTTAATGTCACCTTGCTATTGTAAGGTGACATTAAGCCAGGTTAATAATGGAGAGGCGTCAATTATGACACCTATCCATTATTAATCCAATAGTACGGAATGTTAATAAAACACGCACACACATTATTAAAAAGTATTTTAATGAAATAAAGACACATGGTGTTGTAATATTTTATTATACTCTTAATCCACCTGAAGTCCCTTGTCACCTGAAATAAAGTAAAAAAAAAAAAAAACAACAATATTCCATACCTTCCGTCGTTAGTCTTGTCCCACACTGTAAATCCATCTGAAGGGGATAACTCATTTTACACCCAGGAGCTCTGCTAATGCAGCTGTGCTCCTGCCTGTAAAACTTGGTGAAGGAATGGAATGCAGGGGACTGTACTGTAGTTACCTCGAGTCGCGGTGATGCGCCCTCTGCTGGATGAACTCATATGAACTCGAGCCTGGGAACTTTTCTGAATATTTTCCCACGCTCAAGTTCATATGAGTTCATCCAGCAGAGGGCGCATCATCACGACTCGAGGTAACTACAGTACATTCCCCTGCATTCCATTCATTCACCAAGTTTTACAGGCAGGAGCACAGCTGCATTAGCAGAGCTCCTGGGTGTAAAATGATTTAACTTTATTTCAGGTGACAAGGGTCTTCAGGTGGATTAAGAGCAGAATAAAATATTAAAACACCATGTGTCTTTCATTAAAATACTTTAATAATGTGTGTGTTTTATTAACCATTTTGTACTATTTGATTAATAATGGATAGGTGTCATAATTGACACCTCTCCATTATTAACCTGGCTTAATGTCACCTTACAATAGCAAGGTGACATTAACCCTTCATTACCCCATATACCACCGCTACAGGGGAGTGGGAAGAGAGAGGCTAAGTGCCAGAATAGGCGCATCTTACAGATGTGGCTTTTCTGGGGTGGAGGGGGGGCATTAGTAAAGAGGAACATGCAGAAAAAGAAGGGATATGAGATGGTTTACTGTATGCAAACCATGTCTCACTTCCTGTCGGATTGTGAAGGAGATAGCAAAAGCCGGCAATTGAATTACCGGCTTTTCTGCTATCTAGCGCTGTAATATTATGTGTGTATATATTATAATATATATATTTATGTTACACACACACACACACACACACACACACACACACACACACACACACACACACACACACACACACTATATATGTTTTTAAGAATATTTGAGCCGATGGTTCCATGTGTCCATTTTGCAAGCGTGCGCAAAAAAAAAATAAATCGCCGTACAGAAGCCATATGGATGACACAGATACATTTGTGCGTAAAAATCTCATCCTCGCATTGAACACGGAACAGTGTTTTGGGACAATTACTGCGTATTACGGCCATAAAAAACAGACCGTATTTTCATACGCCTAGTGTGACGCCGGCCTAAAAAGACGAACACCGCCGGATCACATGTCAGACTGCGTCCTCAGTGCTTCCATCTGCCTCATTATAGGGAATCTTCCGCTGGGGGTTTCGACTGAATCACGTATTTCAAAGACTTAGGTTGTGTGCACACGTTTTTTTTCGCTATAAAAGCGCATAAGAGATGCATACATTATGCATCCCATCATTTAGAATGCATTCTGC
The DNA here is from genome assembly GCF_051348905.1 of Ranitomeya variabilis. Lineage (NCBI taxonomy): Eukaryota > Metazoa > Chordata > Amphibia > Anura > Dendrobatidae > Ranitomeya > Ranitomeya variabilis. The sequence continues at coordinate 252,476,060 of NC_135233.1, read as the reverse complement.
AATTTTTGTGCACATGATTTTTTCGCGGAAAAAACCGCATTGCGGTAAAAAACACAGCATGTTCATTAATTTTGCGGATTTTTCGCTTTTTCCAGCTATTTAATGAATTGGGATGCTCCGGAAAAAAACGCGTCAAACGCGCAAAAAACACATGTCGATTTCTTGCAGAAAATGTCCGGTTTTGCTCAGAAATCCTGAATGTGTGCACATAGCTTTACACTGAGACCCCGATGCAAGCGCTCAGCGCAGGATAAATGTGCGCCGAGCCTTACTGAGATCTTTGGGAGGCAGAATGAAAAAAAAAAAGTCAATAGCAGGTGAAGAATTGTTTTTATTTTTTTGTGCTGTTACTCATGGGGTATAAGCGATTAGGCGACTTTATTCTTTGGGTTGGTGTGATTACAGCGATACCAGATTTATATCGGGTTTTTATGTATGGCTGCTTCCACACTAAAATGCGTTTTTTATTGCAAAATATAGTTTTTGCATCAACATATTTTGAGAGCTATAATTTTCCATATTTTGGCCCACAGAGTCATATGAGGGCTTGTTTTTTGCAGGTACGAGTTGACGTTTTTATTGGTACCTGTAAGGTTTCTCTTACTGAGAGTGTTGGGGGACACTCGCTTGACCGCGATATTTAAGCACACAGCACGGGTTTATAAAAGAAAGCAGTCCATACGGTTTATTTAAGCCACATAAACCGGGTTAAGCACAGTTCATTACATAGAATACAACAGGCACCAACAGTCTCTTTGGTACCTGACGGGAGCTCCTGCTCCACCTTGCCGACTCTTCCAACAGCCTTTGGGTAAGCTGCCTAACGGGGATCACCAACTCGCCTGGTCAATACACAGTAGTCAGTCCAGATCTCACCGAAGGACTCCAGCTTCCCCACACTCTGTTAACATGCTTCTGGGTAAGCTGCCTAACGGGGGTCCCCAACTTGCCTGTCCGGCACACAGTAGTCAGTCCGGACCTCACCGAAGGACTGCAGCTTCCCCACACAGGAACAGTCTCTGGCCCCGCAGATCCTGGTCCTCACCTCGTTACCACAGGTCCTGGACCCCGTCCTCCACCTGTCAGCTTAGGTCCTGGACCCCGTCCTCCACCTTTCAGCTTAGGTCCTGGACCCCGTCCTCCACCTGTCACAACAGGTCCTGGACCCCGTCCTCCACCTGTCACAACAGGTCCTGGACCCCGTCCTCCACCTGTCAGCTTAGGTCCTGGACCCCGTCCTCCACCCGTTACCTCAGGTTACCAGGATCACGCCGGTGGCCTAGTCCGGGTATTCTTCAGGACGTCCTTCCGCAGCCGGGCACATCCAATACCCAGGCCACCCGAAGCCAAGTCTCACGGTCTTAGGTGCTCTCCGGACCCTAGTCATTCCTAGGCCAATCCAGCACCATTCGGGACCCTAGTCATTCCTAGGACAGTCCCGCACCGTTCCCAGGTGCTCTCCGGACCCTAGTCATTCCTAGGCCAATCCAGCACCATTCGGGACCCTAGTCATTCCTAGGACAGTCCCGCACCGTTCCCAGGTGCTCTCCGGACCCTAGTCATTCCCAGGACGATCCAGCACCTTCACCGGTCAGGTCCATACACAGGTTCCACACAGGAACCACACAGGACCTACCGGACACACCTCCCATGTGACCCACATCCTGGTCACATTATATACCTGAAACCACACCCCTGGATGTGTGTGTGGATGTGTGGCTAGTCTGACCCTCCCGTCTTTCATGACTAGCCTAGTAAGTCACCCAAACTTAACTATACACATTACAGAAACTCTTGAGGGACTACAGGTCCCAGCATAAACACAAAACATCAGACTTACTACGCAGACTCCCTCTGCGACACATATCAGCCATTCACAACACTGCCGATTACAGGTTCACCACGAATATCACCACAACAGATACGCCTCCATGCATATCTCGCAGAGCGCACAGAGCGCCCCCTAGCTGCCACAGGGCTACACCATCACATATATCACATACCATTTTTCGGGCACATGAGATTTTTTGATTGCTTTCTATTCCAATTTTTGGGAGGCAGAAGGAACAAAAACCAGCAATTCAGGATTTTTTTTTTTGGGTTGGGTTATGTTATTCCGTGTGTGGTAAAATTTATAGGGTAGTTTTATTCTTCGGGTCAGTACGATTACAGTGATTCCTCACTTATCTTGTTTATATTTTGGCGCTTTTACACAAACTTTCATAGACAATTATTATTTTTGCATCCCTTTATTCTGAGAGCTATAACTATTTTTCTGCTGATGGAGCTGTATGGCAGCTTGTTTTTTTGCAGAAGATGACGTTTTCAGCGGTACCAGGTTTTTGAGTTTCTTTTTAATTACGTTTTATTCCACTTTTTGTTCAGTGGTATAATAAAGCATTATTTTTGCCTTTTTTATGGTGTTCACTAAAGAGGTCAACTAGTAGGACAATTTTATAGATTGGGTTGTTGCGGACGCAGACATACCAAATATATATATATATATATATATATATATATATATATCTTCGCGATTACGTGCTAATCCCGCCCCCTGCACAGTAGTTCCGCCACCACCACACACAATCCCGCCCCCACCACATTACCACACACAATCCCGCCCCCCCCCACAGTACCACACACAATCCCGCCCCCCACCACAGTACCACACACAATCCCGCCCCCCACCCCAATATTATTATTATTTATTGTTATAGCGCCATTTATTCCATGGCGCTTTACATGTGAGGAGGGGTATACATAATAAAAACAAGTACAATAATCTTAAACAATACAAGTCATAACTGGTACAGGAGGAGAGAGGACCCTGCCCGCAAAGGCTCACAATCTACAAGGGATGGGTGAGAATACAGTAGGTGAGGATAGAGCTGATCGTGCAGCGGTTGGTTGATCGGTGGTTACTGCAGGTTGTAGGCTTGTCGGAAGAGGTGGGTCTTCAGATTCTTTTTGAAGATTCTGATGGTAGGCGAGAGTCTGATGTGTTGTGGTAGAAGGTTCCAGAGTAGGGGTGATACGCGAGATAAATCTTGTATACGATTGTGGGAAGAGGAGATAAGAGGGGAGTAGAGAAGGAGATCTTGTGAGGATCGGAGGTTGCGTGTAGGTAAGTACCGGGAGATGAGGTCACAGATGTATGGAGGAGACAGGTTGTGGATGGCTTTGTATGTCATCGTTAGGGTTTTGTACTGGAGTCTCTGGGCAATGGGGAGCCAGTGAAGGGATTGACAAAGGGGAGAGGCCGGAGAATAGCGGGGGGACAGGTGGATTAGTCGGGCAGCAGAGTTTAGAATAGATTGGAGGGGTGCGAGAGTGTTCGAGGGGAGGCCACAGAGCAGGAGGTTGCAGTAGTCGAGGCGAGAGATGATGAGGGCATGGACTAGGGTTTTTGCAGATTCTTGGTTGAGGAATGAACGGATTTGTGAAATATTTTTGAGTTGAAGTCAGCAGGAAGTGGAAAGGGCTTGGATATGTGGTTTGAAGGAGAGATCAGCGTCAAGGATTACCCCGAGGCAGCGAGCTTGTGGGACTGGGGAGAGTGGGCAGCCATTTACTGTAATGGATAGGTTCGTTGGGGGGGTCGCGTGAGATGGGGGAAAGATGATGAATTCTATTGTTTTGTCCATGTTAAGTTTGAGAAATCTAGCGGAGAAGAAGGATGAAATAGTGGACAGACTGAGGGATTCTGGTTAGTAGGGAGGTGATATCTGGTCCAGAGATGTAGATCTGTGTGTCATCAGCATAGAGGTGATACTGAAAGCCATGAGATTCTATGAGCTGTCCCAGGCCAAAGGTGTAAATGGAGAAGAGCAGGGGCCCAAGGACTGAACCTTGTGGGACTCCGACAGATAGGGGGCGAGGTGAGGAGGTGGTGTGTGAGTGGGAGACGCTGAATGTCCGGTCTGTTAGGTATGAGGAGATCCAGGATAGGGCCAAGTCTGTGATGCCAAGGGATGAGAGCATCTGTAATAATAGAGAATGGTCCACTGTGTCAAAGGCAGCCGACAGGTCGAGGAGGAGGAGAACGGAGTAGTGTCGCTTGCTCTTGGCAATACCACACACAACCCCACCACATTACCACACAATCCCGCCCCCAACACATCACCACACAATGCCAAAAGGAGAAAAATTCAAGCTGCTTAGCATTTACGATCTGACGAGGGCAGGCACATTCAGCTTAGTGTGGCCATTAAGTACTCATAAATAGGGAGCAAAGCTTAAAGCCTCATTCAGACCCGCTGGTGACATAGTACCAAGTCTAACTATCCGCCTAGTTTCTTTTTGTGCTAGAAGTTTTTTATTGTCCCCACCCCGAATACCCAAGTGCAAGGCATCAATACCCCTCACCTTTAATAGATTTGCATTGCACTTATGGTGCCGCAAAAAATGTCGTGGAATGGGTTTAAGGTCCGACGTGTCGGTCACTGTCTTGGCCGCACCAATGTCCCGGACATGCTCACGGACACGGACTCTCAGCTCCCGTGTGGTAAGGCCTATGTAAATCATAGGACACTGGCATGTCGCATAGTAGATTACATTAGTTGTGCTGCATGAGATCCGTTCCCTGATGTCAAATTCTCTCGTTCCATCAGTAGAAGTGAAACTGGAGCATCGCAGGACATTGGTGCAGGCAAGACAGTGCCCGCACGGGAAACACCCCAAAGTGGGGCCCCTCGAACCAAATGGGTTACTCGGACTGGGGACATAGTGGCTACGCACCAGCAGGTCATTCAAATTTTTGCATCTCCTAGAGGTCATCTGAGGGTATGGGCCAAGGGAGGCCGCCAGGGAGGGCTCAGCCCCAAGAACTAACCAGTGCTTGGCAAGGATGGAGCGCATCCCATTCCACTCATGATTGTACGTAGAAATAAAGCGAATGGTGCCAGCCCCATCCCTGCCAACCTGCCGGTCACGTGGATGCAGTAGAGTCTCACGTGGGGTCTTTCTGGCGCGATCATAACAATGTTTTATGGATCGCCGGCTATACCCCAGAGCCAAAAATCGGTCCCTGAGATCAGAGGCCTGTGCCTCAAATTTTGACTCAGAGGAGCAGATTCGCCGCATCCTCAGGAATTGTCCGATCGGGACGGCCCTAACCGTGGATGGATCATGTGCCGATGAGGCATGCAACAGTGCGTTAACAGAGGTCGACTTCCTGAAGACATCCGCCTGGATACGACGATGGTTGTCGATCTCAAGACTGACGTCCAGAAAGTCGACCGCAACCTCACTGTAAACGTGCGTAAGTTTAATATTAAGAGTGTTGTTATTCACAGCACCCATAAAGTCCTGGAGCTGCTGGACAGTCCCATCCCACAAAAAAAGAATGTCATCAATGAAGCAATACCAGCACAGCACATGGGAGGCAGCCGGTGGGCCCTCGTCGCCAAAAAGGAATCTCTCCCAATAACCAAGGAAGAGATTAGCATACGAAGGCGCACAGGCTGCGCCGCGCTTCTGTAAATAAAAAACGTCTTTAAAGACGAAAAAATTGTGTGTGAGAACAAAGTCCAGCAGCTCAAGTATCAATCCACGTAAAGGGCCGTCCAGATCGGAGGTCCCGAGGAAGAAGCGAACCGCCTCCAACCCACAAGAGTGTTCTATGCAAGTATACAGCCCTTCAACGTCAGCAGTGACGAGAAGGGTTGCTTTGTCCACAAGGATGCCGTCAACCCGTGCTAGGACATCCGTGGTGTCACTGATATAAGAAGGTAATGTCTGGACTAGGGGCTTCAGATAGAAATCAATAAATTGACACACACGGTCACATAAACCCCCAATCCCAGACACAATCGGACGTCCCGGGGGGTTGAGGGCATCCTTGTGGACTTTGGGCAACAAATAAAAGGTAGGAGTTCTGGGGGATCTGACCATCAAACCATCGAAGACCTTTTTGGGGATAATACCCCCCTCGAAAGCTCCAAATAGAACCTGCTCTAATTCCCGCAGGTATATCACCATCGGATTGGAGGACAACCTAATGTAGGTGTCAGAGTTCCGGAGCTGGCGGAATGCCTCTCGCTCATATTTATCACTTGGCCAGACCACAATGTTCCCCCCCCTTGTCTTGGGCGCGGCCTGTGCGCCTTCGTATGGTAATCTCTTCCTTGGTTATTGGGAGAGATTCCTTTTTGGCGACGAGGGCCCACCGGCCGCCTCCCATGTGCTGTGCTGGTATCGCTTCATTGATGACATTCTTTTTTTGTGGGATGGGACTGTCCAGCAGCTCCAGGACTTTATGGGTGCTGTGAGTAACAACACTCTTAATATTAAACTTACGCACGTTTACAGTGAGGTTGCGGTCGACTTTCTGGACGTCCGTCTTGAGATCGACAACCATCGTCGTATCCAGGCGGATGTCTTCAGGAAGTCGACCTCTGTTAACGCACTGTTGCATGCCTCATCGGCACATGATCCATCCACGGTTAGGGCCGTCCCGATCGGACAATTCCTGAGGATGCGGCGAATCTGCTCCTCTGAGTCAAAATTTGAGGCACAGGCCTCTGATCTCAGGGACCGATTTTTGGCTCTGGGGTATAGCCGGCGATCCATAAAACATGGTTATGATCGCGCCAGAAAGACCCCACGTGAGACTCTACTGCATCCACGTGACCGGCAGGTTGGCAGGAATGGGGCTGGCACCATTCGCTTTATTTCTACGTACAATCATGAGTGGAATGGGATGCGCTCCATCCTTGCCAAGCACTGGTCAGTTCTTGGGGCCGAGAACTCCCTGGCGGCCTCCCTTGGCCCATACCCTCAGATGACCTCTAGGAGATGCAAAAATTTGAATGACCTGCTGGTGCGTAGCCACTATGTCCCCGGTCCGAGTAACCCATTTGGTTCGAGGGGCCCCACTTTGGGGTGTTTCCCGTGCGGGCACTGTCTTGCCTGCACCAATGTCCTGCGATGCTCCAGTTTCACTTCTACCGATGGAACGAGAGAATTTGACATCAGGGAACGGATCTCATGCAGCACCACTAATGTAATCTACTATGCGACATGCCAGTGTCCTATGATTTACATAGGCCTTACCACACGGGAGCTGAGAGTCCGTGTCCGTGAGCGTGTCCGGGACATTGGTGCGGCCAAGACAGTGACCGACACGTCGGACCTTAAACCCATTCCACGACATTTTTTGCGGCACCATAAGTGCAATGCAAATCTATTAAAGGTGAGGGGTATTGATGCCTTGCACTTGGGTATTCGGGGTGGGGACAATAAAAAACTTCTAGCACAAAAAGAAACTAGGTGGATAGTTAGACTTGGTACTATGTCACCAGCGGGTCTGAATGAGGCTTTAAGCTTTGCTCCCTATTTATGAGTACTTAATGGCCACACTAAGCTGAATGTGCCTGCCCTCGTCAGATCGTAAATGCTAAGCAGCTTGAGGCTAGGCAAGGACCAGCATGGGAGACTGGCTGGGAATCCCTGGTACCGTTTGTACTCCCTATTGTTTATTCCTTATTTGTGTGTGCCAAGGTGTCATCCTCTGCTTCCTTTTGTATTTAAGTATATGACCCTTCCAGCCCTGGGCGTCCTTATCCCATGTATGGTTCGGGATTTTTTGGTTTTAGCATCTGTTTTTATGTTTGTGTTTTTAACCTCTGGTTTATTTACATTATTAGTGATAATAATTGATCCGAGGCCTTAGGGTATGTGCACACGTCCGGATTTCTTGCAGAAATTTCCTGAAGAAATCCGGAAATTTTCTGCAAGAAATCCGCTTTTTTTTTTTGCGTTTTTTTCGCGTTTTTTTTTAGCATTCTGCAAGCGTAATTAGCTTGCAGAATGCTAAAGTTTTCCAAGCGATCTGTAGCATCGCTTGGAAAACTGACTGACAGGTTGGTCACACTTGTCAAACATACTGTTTGACAAGTGTGACCAACTTTTTACTATAGATGCTGCTTATGCCGCATCTATAGTAAAAGATAGAATGTTTAAAAATAATAAAAAAAATAAAAAAATGCTTATACTCACCCAGACATCTCCTCGGCGGCGTCCGTTCCTCTTCCTATAGCTGGTGTGTGCGCGCAGGACCTTCCATGACGTCACGGTCACGTGAGCGGTCACATGACCGCTCACGACCAATCACAAGAAAGTGACGTCATCGGCAGGTCCTTCACCGCACACCAGCTACAGAAACCGAAGCGGCAGCATGTAGCGGAGAGGCGGGAAGACATCGAGGGTGAGTATAGGACTATTTTTTATTTTAATTCTTATTTTTTACCACTTATATGGTGCCCAGTGCGTGGAGGAGAGTCTCCTCTCCTCCACCCTGGGTACCAACCGCACATAATCTGCTTACTTCCCGCATGGTGTGCACAGCCCCGTGCGGGAAGTAAGCAGATCAATGGACTCCTAGGTGTGCGGAATCCCCTGCAATTCCGCATTTTAATGAACATGTTGCTTTTTTTTCCGCGATGCGATTTTTTCGCGGAAAAAAAGGCTACATTTGCACAAAAAATGCGGAATACACTGAAAATAATGGGAGGCATATGTTAGCGTTTTTTTCGCGTTTTTATAGCGAAAAGACGCGAAAAAAACGCGAAAAATACTGTACGTGTGCACATGGCCTTAAGGTTTGCCTTTTGAATATGTCCTTGGCTCCATTCAAGTAACCAGCGTGGATACCATCCAAATCGGGGCAAAGTGGACTCATCAAGACATCTGCTTCAGAGAAAATGGGACAAATATTCTTACTATGGAGACTGTTATACTGAAGCGATGCACCTTTCCCACTATAATGTGAAGCCGATGTATAGAAAACGGCTTAGTTCCACTTTGTATATTTATTTATTTACCGGTTTTTATTATGAGCTGTATTTTTGATGGGTCCCCAATTGTCCTGTATTGGTAGTAGCTATGAGTAGTGGATGTGGAGGGAGTAGCTTTTATACCTATATTGTGCATCTTAGTATCTTCCCTCATCAGTGGCCGTGCGCATCGCGCTGTGACTCGTCCTGTCCCTGTGTGGACCGGCGTCTCAGGGCCCGGTGTGTGCGCTCCGGGCATTTTTTTGCCCTGGGCGTGCGCACCTGGTCTGACACTGAGTTTCACGGCCGGGACCTGCCAGACACAGTGCATATGTGCCGATGGCGCCACTGTGATTGGCTGCTGTGTACCATGTGACCGGGGCCAAGGGCTATTTTAAGGTCCTGTTAGGCAGTATATGGTTATCCCCCTGAGGAAGTGGCACTGGTGGCCACGAAACGTGCCTTGGGGACCATCGCCCGACCGCCCCCTCCTACCTCTGTGTAGTGGTAAGTGCTAGCACCCTCTTTCCACCACCATACTTAATGGCATTACTATAGAATCCCACTGTTTTGGGGTGACCTTGGTTGGATAGTGTAGGTGCTTTTCCTTATGCATACCATTACAAGGGTATTTACATCTGGGGGAGCGGGGGGATGGGCGCTTTTCCAGCATTCCTGGGACATTCATCCTGTGCTCTAGTCATCAAATAATGTAATGTTTTGATATATATTTTTGTACTATTTATGGCAATTAAAGTTTGTTTTATAAATCATTGCTCTGAATTTTTCTCCTTTTGGCATGGTTTGTTTTGAGCTGATTTGGTGAGGTCGGGGTCTTTTGGCGTATTTACTGCCAGACCTCGTGCGCTCACAAAATGTATTTGGGAGTTTTGTATACATCACCACACAATCCCGCCCCCCACCACACACAATCATGACCCCTCACCACATTACCACACACAATCCCGCTCCCAACACATCACCACACAATCCCACCACCCACCACACATAATCCCGCCCCCACCACATGCCCACCCCATTACCACACACAATCCCACCACCCACCACACATAATCCCGCCCCCCACCACATTACCACACACAATCCCACCCCCCAACACATCACCACACAATCCCGCCCCCACCACATTACTACACATAATCCCACCACATTACCACACAATCCCGCCCCCCCACCACATCACACATAATCCCGCCTACCCACCACATTACCACAGCTAATAACGCCCCCCCACATTACCACACAAGGCTGCGTCCCCACACATTACCACACAAGGCTCCTTCCTCACAAATTACCATACGAGGCTCTGTCCTCACACATTACCACACGTTAATTTACCACCTGCGTAAGCGCTATTGAATGTTGTCATCTTTAGTTTAATCACCAGCAGCGTTAATTAGATAGCAATGAGCATGCCGAGCGTTAGCTGGCTGGAAACAATTAGTTTATATTTTTTTCAAATATTTATTTATAGATACAATATATTTAGATTTTTATTTGCCCGTGTGTGCGGGCAATTGCGCGGATGTAATAATCCGTCCCTGGTCAGATAGACCCAGGTCACATGGTCAGATTATTATGTCTGATGTCAGAAAGGGGTTAAACAAGTTTTTTTATTTTTTTTCTTCACCACTTAAATAAAAAAAGAACCTATACATGTTTGGTGTCTGAACTCATAATGACCTGGAGAATCATAGCGGCAGGTCAGTTTAGCAAAAAAATGTGCAAGAGCAGAAAAAATGCAGCACTCACCCATGAGCTGTTTCAACGAAGTCCATTATTAAACCATTGTGGATCTGTGGACAAAGTTCATGGGACAGGCAGGTGCAGGAGGAATTCGGGGAAGGACGACGGCCGTTTCGCGTCCAAGACGCTTCTACGTGCACTTTTGCAATTTCACCGCACTAGGAATATTTTTTCCCCGTTTTCCAGTACATGATATGTTTAAACCAATGGTGGTGTTTTTGCGAGACAAGTTGTACTTTTGAACAAGCCCTCACATGGCCATATTGACTGAAAAAGTTTGGGTTTTTTTTAGAAAAAATAAATAAAGCTATGGCTCTGGGAAGAAGGGGAGCAAAAACGGAAAATGAATTTGGTAGGAGTGAAATGCAAACATCACACAAAAAGGTGTGCGGCAAGTGTCTCGTACTGGAGATGACCAGCCAGGCGACAAGTCAGCGAGATCACTCGGCATGAGAAGTCTCTTGGTCAATGAGAAGTGAAAGCACAGTGAATCTTGGCGACAAAAGTATGTAAAATCCAAATTTCATTACGGTCGACTGTCTTTCAGTAGATACAGCAATTTTTCCAGGCAATGTAGCAACTGAATGGCCTGTATAATTAAATATTCGGCAATTCCTTACCATTTAAGATCCCTGCATGCCGTCAGTGAACAGAAACATTCCAGATCTTGACAATTTGTCACAAATCAGTCCTGCAGACACTGCTGTATCGCTAAAAGTATTAGTACTTTTTTTGTGATGTGATTTGCACCTGTGCGACCAGGACACTTTACCAATCTGAATGAAAATGACATTTTTCCATTCACTGACCACAATCAGATCTTCATACAATAGATAGTGTTAAAAAAACAACAACAATCTATTGACACTGTAGCTTTCTAACATAATATATGCAATTTAAATAATCATAATGCAGCACATAATTAGAAATAGAGTAGATGCACAGTTTTATGACCTTTAATGCCATTCAATAATAACCAATAGTTATAACATTGCTCATGCCCATTTGTTAGAACACTAAAATCATCGGGTAGAAAGACCTGACATAAGCCATAGTCAGCAACCACTGCCCTAATGATAATAAATCTGATATACAGTCTCCATAAAGGGCTGGATTGATGCCACTGGTCAGAGGGTTGCGTCATTCAAAACCTATAAACAGATCCAGATGTAGTAATACAGTGTTAAAGTAGGTGGCAGTATTGCACAACAACATAAAAAAAATCATCCATGTATAGTTAGTTACATTATGTGGGTATATATAACTAAGTAATGTTATATGCCCTTTATAATCGTGCAGTAAACTTCTTACTACATAAAATTGTGTATTACATTCAGTCCATATGTGGCCTAGACTTCACAATTGCCTCGGTAACGGCATAAGGCTTGGGGGAAAATCACTAAACTAGTATACATATATACATAGGTCAGCTATGCGGACTGTAGATGAACCATCTACCCTTCATTTGGCGTTAGTCTACATGGCCTTCCCCATCATTTTATGATCAGATGCCTAATAATTATCAACATGACTATTGCAAAACTTAGGGTATGTGCGCACAGTGTATCCTCCCGAAAACGCTTGCTATTGTAAATCCATTTTGCTGCTGATATGTGGATCTTTTCAAGGTTATCTTTTTTCCAGAAGAGATTTAGAAGAACAAAATTGTACGTCACTTCTCTGAAGAATCTCCTGAGGGAGATGTCTCCAGACAAACAGCTGCAGAGAAGCTTCAGAAAAAACAAAAATGAAAACTACTTCATGAAAATAACGCTTCCCCCCCCCCACCCCCCCTCCAAACAAAAAAAAAAAAAAGTGCACATATAACCTAAGCAAACAATAGTATTAATATACAGGTGCTTCTCATAAAATTAGAATATCAAAAAGTTAAACTTCAATACCAAAAGTGAAACTCCTATATTATATAGAGTCATTACAAACCGTGATCCATTTCAAGTGTTTATTTCTGTTAATGTTGATGATTATGGCTTGCAGCCAATGAAAACCCAAAAGTCACTATCTCAGAAAATTAGAATAATTAACAAAAAAACAACTGCAAAGGCTTCCTAAGCATTTAAAAAGGTCCCATAGTCTGTTTCAGTAGCTCCACAATCATGGGGAAGACTGCCGACTTGACAGATGTCCAGAAGGCAGTCATTTACACCCTCCACAAGGAGGGTAAGCCACAAAAGGTCATTGCTAAAGAAGCTGGCTGTTCACACAGTGCTGTATCCAAGCATATTAATGGAAAGTTGAGTGAAAGGAAAAAGCGTGGTAGAAAAAGGTGCACAAGCAACCGGGATAACCGCAGCTTTGAAAGGATTGCTAAGAAAAGGCCATTCAAAAATTGGGGGAGATTTACAAGGAGTGGACTGCTGCTGGAGTCATTGCTTCAAGAGCCACCACACACACACACACACACGTATCCAGGAAATGGGCTACAAGTGTCACATTCCTTGAGTCAAGCCACTCATGACCAATAGACAACGCCAGAAGCGTCTTACCTGGGCCAAGGAGAAAAAGAACTGGACTGTTGCTCAGCGGTCCAAGGTGGTGTTTTCAGATGAAAGTAAATTTAGCTTTTCATTTGGAAATCAAAGGTCCCAGAGTCTGGAGGAAGAGTGGAGAGGCCACAATCCAAGCTGCTTGAGGTCTAGTGTGAAGTTTCCACAATCAGGGGAGATATTTCATTCTCCAGCAGGACTTGCAACTTTTGGCAGTGTGGTCAGGTGCCAATACCTGGTTTAAAAACAACAGTATCACTGTGCTTGATTGGCCAGCAACCTCGCCTGACCTTAACCCCATAGAGAATCTGTGGGGTATAGTCAAGAGGAAGATGAGACACCAGACCCAACAATGCAGAGGAGCTGAAGGCTGCTATCAAAGCAACCTGGGCTTCCATAACCCCTCAGCAGTGCCACAGGCTGATCGCCTCCATGCCACGCCGCATTGATGCAGTAATTGATGCAAAAGGAGCCCCGACCAAGTATTGAGTGCATTTACTGAACATACATTTCAGTAGGCCAACATTTCAGATTTTAAAATCATTTTTCAAGCTGGTGTTATAAAATATTCTAATTTACTGATATAATGACTTTTGGGTTTTCATTGGCTGTAAGCCATAATCATCAACATTAACAGAAATAAACACGTGAAATAGATCACTCTGTTTGCAATGACTATAATATAGGAGTTTCACTTTTTGTACTGAAGAACTGAAATAAATTAACTTTTTGATAATATTCTAATTTTGTGAGAAACACCTGTAGATGTAATATACAGCTGCCCCGATACACAAAAAGTCTTCAATGGGGAGAATTGTAATATCCATTGTCCTTATGTACCCATGTAAATAAAATAAGAAAGCATTTAAGTCTTGTGAATTAGAACTATTTTGTGCATTTCCAGGTCCATCTTGGACTCTAGACACATATAAAACATACCAGCAGCAGAATATAGGATTTTCCAGCTGCCATGCTTTTTATTTTTTTTTTTAATTTATTTTTTTCTTTAACTTATTTTTATTTTTACTTATTTTTAGCATAAATATTTAGTGGGATATGCAAATCTGGATATAGACGGATTTTGGAATGTGTGAACCTATGCATGGGCAGCTTTATTACTCCTCTCCTGTGAGCAGCCATACTTATTAAAAGCCCAAAATACTACCATCAATAGAAGGGCTGTATCCGAACAAACACCCAAAATGTGTAGAAATATTTGCACCATAAAAAAAGAAAAAAAAATGGTGCTTATGTTAGCAACTGATCACATTAACATCGGAAAAGAAATACAATAAAAAATGTCAATTAAAAGCCTTCTTCCTTTGTAAAACTTATACACATCATTATGGATCTTCCTTGTGGGTGCAGTATAGACATCCGTTGTCACATTCCATGCCTGAGCTTCAAATTAAAATATATGAAGATATCAAACCCAGTTTGGATTATACAGGAACTCAATTGGATATGCAATAATCCTCTCTGTTGGGCAGAGAAAAACTAATAAGACGTGACCCATCCATCGTTGTCTGACATCATATTGTTTGCTGCTGTTTACTGGACCTGAAGGTGCTGAAGAAGATAACCAGACCCACAAGAATGATTATCACGAACAGAAAGATGAGAGCAGCCCAGGAGCTAAAGTTGGTGGCTTTGAGAACAGAAGCCTCTTCTGCAGGTATCATGTTGGTGAGGTTCAGCATATATCCAAGGGCCCAGCCAATGGAAGTGTCACCAGCCTTGTAGAAAACAAGCACAAAATTAATCAGATCAGTAAATAAAAATTACATATAAAAGTCAGCTTCCGGTAAATCAGGGTTCTCAAACACGCGGCACTTGAGACTGCTTCATGCGGCCCACGGACTTTGCTCTCTGAACAGCAATACCAATGCCAGCAGCTGACATCTGCGTGCCTGTGTATGACGTCACTGCCATGCATGGCACACAGATGTCCGCAGTTGGCCTCTGATTTGTATTGCTGTGCAGAGAGCTGGTCTTTGCTCAGCAATATGTAGCGCCCCCACTGCCGCAGGGCCGAGGGGTACCCGGTACCGGGCCTCTGAGTCTCTGCTCCGGGGTTGTCACGGTGGCTAGGCCCGATCCGTGACCCTGCCGTGGGGCGCACAGTGAAAGATATGATGGGATGATGGTGGTGTTGCTGTAATAGTGAGGCTGTGATGGTGCGGTGCAGTTGTGGGGTGCAGGTCGCGGTTAAATAACGAGGACACCAGGTTGCAGTCTCTTTACTGAAGATCTCTGGGTCCTCAGTCCAGAACACGGTTCACCAGGCTGCGCAAGTCCGGCCGGTCCAATGGCACCTCCAGAGTTCTCTTCACAGGTGGAAATCTGTGCCTTCCTACTAGCGCTAGGTGTTGCGGTCCTTCCCTGCTGTGCTTACGGAAAGTCCCCACAACTGTTGTGTCTGTTTCTTAAGTTCCCTCACAACTCGATTAGATGATGTTCTGCTAATCCTCCGTCCCTCCCTGATGTCCTGGTTGGGACGGCACCCGTTTGACGGGTAGGCTCGGAGCTCTTCCGGGACCCTAGAGTCGCTCCTCTCCACAAGTTGCCCCCCCAAGACTGCATAGGTGATATGAGTTAGACAGCCCGCCTTAGACTGACTGTCCTGCCGCTGTTTAGAGTATTGCTTGAAGCTAGATATTATGATACTCCCTCGGCGTTCCGGCCACCGGTAGTGCGCCTCAGTAGAGTGTTGCTTCGGTCTTACAGCACGACCCCTACTGGTATTCTCCTAATGCTTGATCTCGTTTCTCACTCAGCACAATCTATCTCGCTTCTGATCCTTCCTTGGGCACCGCCGCTACCCAGAGCAGGCACGGTCCCGTTACGTTCGTTCAAGTTGCCAAGCCTCTGCCAGGATCCCACCCCTGGCAGAGACCCTACTGTATCTTCCCCCACAACACCCTCTGCCACAAGGTGTTGCCTGGTTCCAACCCAGTCAGCTTTCTGATCTAACTTCCTGCCTGACCCCCAGTTTACCCACTATGGTGGGGAGTGGCCTAGTGAATAGAACCCTTAGCTCCCCCCGGAGGCCCGGCTGTGAAATGTATTGGTGTCTGTGATACCTGATCAGATGAACTCCTTCGGTGCCATCAGACGCACCATAGCTCCCCATAGTGGCGGAGCCACAGTACTGCAACGACCAGAACTCTGGGGCGCTGCAAATATATTTCAATTGAATGTGTGTCCAATTTTTCCCCCTTCCTCTTATGTGTATGTGAAGAATGGCACAATAGGGGATATACCGTATATAATCGAGTATAAGCCGAGACCCCTAACTTTGCCACAAAAAACTGGGAAAACTTAATGACTCGAGTATAAGCCTAGGGTGGAAAATGCAGCATCTACTGGTAAATTTCAAAAATAAAAATATAGATACCAATAAAAGTAAAATTAATTGAGATATCAGTAGGTTAAGTGTTTTTGAATATCCATATTGAATCAGGAGCCCCATATAATGCTCCATACAGTTCATGATGGGCCCCATAAGATGCCCCATATTAAAATATGCCCCATATAATGCTGCACAAAGGTTAATAATGGCCCCATAAGATGCTCCATAGAGACATTTGCCCAATATAATGCTGCACAAATGCTGATTATGGCCCCATAAGATGCTCCATAGATATATTTGCACCATATGCTGTTTCTGCGATTAAAAAAAAAAAAAAGACATACTCACCTCTCGTCGCTCAGGCCCCCGGCACTTGCAATATTCACCTGTCCTATTCCACCGCCGGGCGCCGCTCCGTCTTCCACGTCCTCTGCACTGACGTTCAGGCAGAGGGCACGCACTAACCACGTCATCGCGCCCTCTGACCTGAGCGTCACAGCAGACAACGCGGAAGAGGGAGCGGCGCCGGAATGAGGACACGTGAATATCACGCAATGCTGCTCACCCTCCCCATTATACTCACCTGCTCCCGGCGCGGTCCAAAGCAGCTTCCCTGATGGTCTTCTCCGGGTGCTGACAGCTTCTTCCAGCGTTGAGCGGTCACCGGTACCGCTCATTACAGTAATGAATATGCGGCTCCACCCCTATGCGAGTGGAGTCGCGTCCATATTCATTACTGTAATCAGCGGTACCATGTGACTGCTCAACGCTGGAAGAAGCTGTCAGCGCCCGGAGACCATCGAAGATGCAGGGATCATGCCAGGAGCATGTGAGTATGCAGCGCCCCAGAGTCCTGGTCGTTGCAGTACTGATGCTCTGCCGCTAAGGGGGGCTATGGTACGTCTGATGGCACTGAAGGAGTTCACCTGACCAGGTATCACAGACACCAATACACTTCACAGTCTGGCCTCCAGAGGGAGCTAAGGGTGCTATGTATTAGGCCACTCCTCACAATCTGGTAAAACTGGGGGTTGGATAGGAAGTTAGGGAGAAAGCTGACTGGGTTGGAACCAGGCAACATCCTGTGGCAGAGGGTGTTGCAGGGGAAGATTCAGGGGGGTCCCTGTCAGGGGTGGGATCCTGACAGAGGCCTAGCGAACAGAAAGAACGTTACGGGACCGCGCCTGCACTCCGTTGCGGCGGTACCCCAAGAAAGGACAAGAAGCGAGGTTTATTGTGCTGAGTGAGAAACGAGATCAACACAACAAGGAGAAACACCAGTAGGAGTCGTGCTGTAAGACGAGGCAACATCCTACTGAGGCGCGTGGCCGGAACGCCGAGGAAGTATTAGGCTCCAAGCATTACTTCAAACCTACGGCAGGACAGTCAGTTATAGGCGGGCTGTCTCACCCAAATCACCTAAGAAGACATAGGGGGCAACAACAGGAGAGGGGCGACACTAGGGTTCAGGAAGAGCTCCGAGCCTACCCGTCATACGGGTGCATCCTAGCCATATCATCTGGGGGACGAAGAAGAACATCATAATCGAGTTGTGAGGGAACTTCAGAAACAGACAACAGTTGTGGGGACTATCCCGTAAGCACAGCAGGGGAGGACCACAACACAAAAGCGCTAGAAGGTAGGCACAGATTTCCACCTGCAAAGGGAACTCTTGAGGTGCCATCGGACCGGCCGGACTCCCACAGCCCGGTTAACCGTATTCCGGACCGAGGATCCTGAAGCCTTCAGTAAAGAGGTAAAGAGACTGCAACCTGGTGTCCTCGTTATTTACTGCGACCTGCACCGCACCACTACAGCATCACCACCCACACCTTTCATTGGGCGCCCCTCAGCAGGGTCACGGACCGGGTCTA
Organism: Ranitomeya variabilis; assembly: GCF_051348905.1. NCBI lineage: Eukaryota > Metazoa > Chordata > Amphibia > Anura > Dendrobatidae > Ranitomeya > Ranitomeya variabilis. Next base: position 252,457,789 of record NC_135233.1, on the reverse strand, counting down.
GCAACCGTGACAACCCCAGAGCAGAGACTCAGAGGCCCGGTACCCCTCGGCCCTGCGGCAGTGGGGGCGCTACAAGTATGTCACAGCCACCACTCCCCCTCCCCGCCGACCCCCCTGGGACAATGACTCGAGTATAAGCAGAGGGGGGCACTTTCAGCCTAAAAAAAATATGGGCTGAAAATCTCAGCTTATACTCGAGTATATACTTTAACTACAATATGGGGACCTGGATGGAGACAAGTATGGGGCAAATAACGACAAGATTGAGTTTAAAAAAATAAATAAATTATTTTGCCACTAAAAATGCTGTTTTATATAAAAACTAAAGGAAGCAAACAAAAAAAAAAAAAAAAGTGTACGCTTGTTATTGCCACATCCATAACAACCCAACCTATAAAAGAAATAAAATAAAAAAACGGCAAAAATGTTCAAAAAGGTGTATTGAAAAAAAAAAATGGTATCACGAAAAATGTCACTTTGACCTGCAAAGAATGTTGCCCTCCAAAAATTCAAGTTATAGATTCAAAATTCTTAAATTCTTATTTTCTATGTGCGGCCCATACATCCAGCAGAGTTGGAGACCCCTGTGGTAAATACTGCACTGGATAGACTCAAAAGCCAGGTGAATAGTGACAATTTATGAGACCCGTGTCACCTTAATAAAGATACCCACCTTCTTCTGAAAGCTGATGTCGGGGAAGGTTTCATTATCAAATTTGTATCCTTTGCTGATCAGCAGATATACGAAGTTAGCTGTGGGGCAGTAACCGTTGAGATGCTTTTGCACGCTTGCAGGAGCTTTGCTGGAAAGCTATAGAGGAGGAGGAAAAAAAAAAAGGTGATTCCCAGGGTTATATCTTTGATAATACGTACCGCACCTAACATTTTCGTTTTTAGCAAGTTGAAGTTATTGGACCAATACTGGGAGCACCACAAAATCACATGTGACTAGCTAGCCTCCGCATCAGTTATACATGGATTAAATACAGTTCTGCTCATAGGATATTGGCACCCATGAAGTTTAAAGTACATAATGTGGAATATCTCCTGAAAAAAAAAATAAAATGAATCAAGTGATTTTTTTTTGTATAGAGCACTTGTGTTAAATACAAGAGCGCAAATGATAAGCAACAATTTAAAAAACAAAACCATGAGAGGGAAACAACAACAAAAAAGAGCTTGCTGTGGGCACTCTTTACATTAAATTAGTATGGAAACATTTTGATTCGGCTATGGTAAATCACAAATGATAATCACCTGCGATTGTCTGTGCCCATGTGACATGAATTAGCCAATGAATGGTGACTTCAGTGTTTTAAAAAGCCACATAGTAGGCCCTATTCCTTTGTCAGAATGATGAAGAGGAAAGGAGCTGTCCAAGGACATCAAAACCGCTTTATTAGCAAACACAAGACATCCAAAGGGTATAAAGCCATCCCCGAAAGACTTTGAGCACTGCTGAAATTGGGATACCAATGTTATTAAGAAGTTTGCGAAGCATTGGACCGTTAAAGGGAACCTGTCACCCCCCCCCCCCCCCCAGTCATTTCAAACTAAAAGAGCCACCTTGTGCAGCAGTAATGCACGCTGCTGTCACTCACATCTTCTTGGCGCCGGGCGCCGCCTCCTCCTCACCGCTGTTTTCAAAAGAAGCCGGCGCCTGCGCTCTTTTCCCCTGCCTGGTGCAGGAGCAGTGAGCGCTGGCCGTCTTTTCTCATATGCAGCCCAGCTGACTGCGCCTGCGCGGCCGACCTGCCTGTGAATCCCAGCCTCGCAGTGACTTATGATTTATTCACATTGCGGGGCTGGGAATCACAGGTAGGGCGGCCGCACAGGCGCAGTCAGCTGGGCTGCATATGAGGAAAGACGGCCAGCGCTCACTGCGCCTGCACCAGGCAGGGGAAAAGAGTGCAGGCGCCGGCTACTTTTGAAAACAGCGGTGAGGAGGAGGCGGCGCCCGGCGCCAAGAAGATGTGAGTGACAGCAGTGTGCTGTCTGAAGCAGGGGGGAAATGCCGGCCCACTTGACTGAGGACCAGGTACTTCAGACAAATTATAAAACTGATTATTTCTCAAGTTACATCACCCAGAACTAAAAGAGCCACCTTGTCAGAATGCAGCATTACTGCTGCACAAGGTGGCTCTTTTAGTTTGAAACGACTGGGGGGGGGGGGGGGGGGGGGGGGTGACGGGTTCTCTTTAAGAACCTCCCCAGACGGGGTGGGGGAGAATGTAAAATTGGCAAGAAATGTCATTGAAGGTTGGTGCAAAAGGTGAAAAAACAAAGCAAAACACTGCTTCAAACATCCAAAGACCTGAAGGCCCACCTGAAACAGTCTGGGGTCATGGTTTAGTGTGCAGCGTATGGTACTTGTTGAAACCAAGAAGAGCTTTATGGGCGAAGGCCAAGGAAGAAACCACTGATGAAAAAGATAAAAAGGAATGACCGTTCTTTGCCAGAGAGTACCTTGACAAACCACAATCCTTCTGGGAAAATGTTCTGAGGACAGCTTTTTGGCAATGCAAAGCAACAGTTTGTTTACAGACAGCGCAATGAAGCTTATAAGGAAAATAACACCATACCAACAGTTAAGCATGGTGGAGGATCCATAATACTGTGGGGTTGTTTTGTTGCGTCTGGTACTGGAGGCCTTGACTGTTATCACAAGAATGATGAAGATCAATGAAATATCAGATTTTAGAGTGAAATGTCCTACCCAGTGTAAGAAAACTTAGTTTGAGTCAAAGATCTTGGGTCCTCCAGCAAGACAATGGCAAAAGTACACATCCAAAAGTACACAGGAATGGTTGAAAAAAATAAATAAATTTAAAAAAAGGACCGTTTTAAAATGGCCAGCAATGAGTCTGGACCTCAATCCCATTGAAAACTCTTTGGGGTGAGGTGAAATCTCCCATTGGGAAAAAGAACCCTGCAAACATTCAAGAGCTTGAACAAACTGCAAAAGAAGAGTGGGCGAAAATACCAGCTGGGCAGTGCAAGAAGCTTATAGATGGCTACAAGAAACGTTTGGAGGCTGTCATCAGTGCCAAAGGGTGCGCAACCAAGTATTAATTAGGGGTGACTATTGCTGCCCATTATTTTGTTTCTTCTTTGAAATTGCAATATGTAAGCTGAAAAACAATGTTTTATTGTATTACTTTGGACCACTAATTAAAAAATCCTGAAGATATAACTTTGGTATATCTCCATTTATTTCTGAAGATATTGCACAGTCTCTGAAAAAAATTAAGGGGTGCCAATAATTATGAGCAGCACTGTACACACTTAGGAATTATTTCACGTAAAAAGTTGAACACCTTAGTCCAGCAAGAAGAACTCTATATCCAAGCCAGTGTATCTAAGCCATGGGTGATACGTATCCACTGTACCAAAGTCTATGTGCAATACAGCAGCTGCTTTATTATATATTTTAGCACTAAACTCCAGTGCATTTGGAGAAAAAAGGAGTTCTACAATTACAGTAAATGAGTGCTTGCGAATCAAGATTTTCCATAGGGATATTGAGTGACTGCGCTGAGTGTGTTTACAGTGACTCACTTCATTGAAACTGGAGGAGCAGATGGCATCGGTCGCTGTCCGCAGATCGTCTAGAGAGTTAACTGGCATGTTCATCACAGATTTTATGAAGTCTACGGTGTAAAAAAAAGCTGCAAAAGCCTGAAAGAGAACAATAACTATTATTGCACTAAGTTGTGAGTTCACAGAATGGACTTTAATACATGATAAAATGTGACTATAAAAATTTCCATGACAATAGCAGGCAACTCCACTAATTGTATTATTTGTCAAGAATTCAGTATATGGTCAATTTTGAATGAAATATTATTCCTAGTAAATGCAAATTCTCAGAAACAGACCCACAAAACAACTTTCCTATATTTATGCTGGGCTATGACCCCAGGGGGTAAGGGGCTGTTGTAGCTGCATTGACAGTCAACCAGCTTTCCCGAGATCATACAGAATTAGAACCTCAGAAGTAGATAACTTTTTATAACTTACAATAAAATTCCCAGACACTTTGGGCTGGAAGATTTTATCAAAGGAGCAGGAGGAAAATGGACAGTCAGAAAATTCGAAAAGGTTTTCTACAAGTCCCCGGCACTGCTCTGCGTCCCCACCGCCATTCATTAACAAGGACTTTGAGGGGTCATAGTTCGGAGGCCTCTCACTCGCCGTGCATGGACTGTCATACACATCCTCAAATGTTAATGACTTGTTAAAATTCTTTGGCCAGCATGGATTCTGAACATTGGATGAGTAACCTTGTTCCTGAAAGACAAAAAAACAAAACAAAAACACAACAACTTAATTTAGTACTAAATATTATATATATATATAGTCTAGTTTAACCCCTTAGTGCAGAGCCAATTTGGTACTTAAGGACCGAGCCAATTTTACAATTCTGACCACTGTCCCTTTATGAGGTTATAACTCTGGAACGCTTTAACGGATCCCGCTGATTCTGAGGCTGTTTTTTCGTGACATATTGTACGTCATGTTAGTGGTAACATTTCTTTGATATTACTCGTGATTATTTATGAAAAAAAAAAATGGAAATATGGCAAAAAATAAAATAAAATTCAGCAATTTTCAAACTTTGAATTTTAATGCCCTTAAATCAGAGAGATATGTCACAAAAAATAGTTAATAAATAACATTTCCCACACGTCTACTTTATATCAGCACAATTTTGGAAAAAACATTTTTTTTGTTAGGAAGTTATAAGGGTTAAAAGTTGACCAGCAATTTCTAATTTTTACAACAAAATTTACAAAACCATTTTTTTTTATTTTTTTTTATGGACCATCTCACATTTAACCACTTCATGACCTTGGGATTTTCCGTTTTTCCGTGTTCGTTTTTCGCTCCCCTCCTTCCCAGAGCCATAACTTTTTTATTCTTCCGTCAATATGGCCATGTGAGGGCTTATTTTTTGCGGGGCGAGTTGTACTTTTGAACGACATTATTGGTTTTACCATGTCGTGTACTAGAAAACGGGAAAAAAAATTCCAAATTCAGTGAAATTGCAAAAAAAATGCAGTCCCACACTTGTTTTTTGTTTGGCTTTTTTGCTAGGTTCACTAAATGCTAAAATTGACCTGGTATTATGATTCTCCAGGTCACTACGAGTTCATAAACACCTAACATGACTGGAATTTTTTTTCACCACTTAGGTAAAAAATAACCTAAACTTTGCTATAAAAAAAAAAATTGCGCCATTTTCCGATACTCGTAGCATCTCCATTTTTCATGATCTGGGGTCGGTTGAGGGCTTATTTTTTGGGTGCCGAGTTGGTGTTTTTAATGATAGCACTTTGGTGCAGATACGTTCTTTTGATCGCCCGTTATTGCATTCTAATGCAATGTCACGGCGACCAAAAAAACGTAATTCTGGCGCTTCGGATTTTTTTCTCGCTACGCTGTTTAGCGATCAGGTTATTGCTTTTTTATATTAATAGATCGGGCGATTCTGAACGCGGCGATACCAAATATGTGTAGGTTTGATTTTTTTTTTATTGATTTATTTTGATTGGGGCGAAAGGGGGGTGATTTAAACTTAATTTTTTTTTATTTTTTTCACATTTTTTTTTCTTCTACTTTTGTCATGCTTCAATAGCCTCCATGGGAGGCTAGAAGCAGGCACAGCACGATCGGCTCTGCTACATAGCAGCGATCTGCTGTTCGCTGCTATGCGGCATAAAATCAGGTGTGCTGTGAGCGCCGACCACAGGGTGGCGCTCACAGCTGCCGGGGATCTGTAACCATAGAGGTCTCAAGGGTAACAGGATAAATTGCCCAATAAATTTTGTGGTCCAATTTCTCATGAGTACGCTGATACCCCATATGTGGGGGGACCACTGTTTGGGCGCATGGCAGAGCTCGGAAGGGAAGGAGCGCCGTTTTGGAATGCAGACTTTGATAGAATGGTCTGCGGGCATTATGTTGCGTTTGCAGAGCCCCTGATGTACCTAAACAGTAGAACCCCCCCCCACAAGTGACCCCATTTTGGAAACTAGACCCCCCAAGGAACTTATCTAGATGTGTGGTGAGCATTTTGAACGCCCAAGGGCTTCACAGAAGTTTGACGCAGAGCCGTGAAAATAAAAAAATTTTCCTTCACAAAAATGATTTTTTAGCCCCCAATTTTTTTTATTTTCGCAAGGGTAACAGGAGAAACTGGACCCCAAAAGTTGTCCAACTAGTACCTAGTACGCTGATGCCCCATATGTGGGGGTAAACCACTGTTTGGGCGCACGGCAGAGCTCAGAAGGGAGAGACCACCATTTGACTTTTTGAGTCTCGTTTGGAGACCCCCTGATTTACCTAAACAGTTGAAACCTCCCCAATTCTAACTCAAAACCTAACCTCAACACACCCCTAACCCTAATCCCAACCCAAAATCCTAATCACAACCCCAATCCCAAAACACCCCCAATCCCAACCCTAACCTTAATCCTAATCAAAACCCTAAACCCAACACCCCCCTAATCCTAATCTTAACCCTAACCCCAAACCTAACCCTAATCTCAAACGTAACTCTAATGCCAACCCTAATCCAAACCCTAATCCCAACTCTAACCCTAACTTTAGCCCCAACCCTAATCCTAACTTTAACCCTAACCCCAGCCCTAACCCTAACTTTAGCCCCAACCCTAACCCGAACTTTAGCCCCAACCCTAACCCTAGCCCTAATTGGAAAATGGAAATACATACTTTTTTAAATTTTATTATTTTTTCCTAACCAAGGGGGTGATAAAGGGGGGGTTACTTACTATTTTTTTTTTATTTTGATCACTGTGATAGGATCTCACAGTGACCAAAATAAAACAAGAGGAAGAATCTTCCTCTGCCGGCCGATCATGGCGGGCGCACTGCGCATGCGCCCGCCATTTTCTTCCCGGAGGAAGATGTCGGCGGCCAGGAGAAGAAGCAGGAGGACCCAGGGACACCGGTAAGTATAACAGGGTCCCCGATCCCCCTATTTCTCGGTCCTCTGATGTGCGATCACATCGGAGGACAGAGAAATTAAAGGGCAAATCGCTTTTTTTTTTTTTTGCGACCGCCGGTAAACGGTTAATAACCGGCGATCGCAACTCGGGGGTCAGGAAAAACTGTTCCGAATCATGTTCTCTGGGGGGCGTTATACACTTTCTCCAGTGCCATTAATTAACAGCGCTGTGGTTTAAGTTCCCTTAGCCCCTTCAAGTCGCGGCCCTTTTTCGGTTTTGCGTTTTCGTTTTTCACTTCCCTCCTTCCCAGAGCCATAACTTTTTTATTTTTTCGTCAATATGGTCATGTGAGGGCTTATTTTTTGCAGGACGAGTTGTACTTTTGAACGACACCATTGGTTTTACCATGTCCTTTACTAGAAAATGGGAAAAAAATTCCAAGTGCGGTGAAATTGCAAAAAAAAAGTGCAATCCCACACTTTTTTGTTTGGCTTTTTTGCTAGGTTCACTAAATGCTAAAACTTTTACTGCCATTATGATTCTCTAGGTCATTACGAGTTCATAGACACCTAACATGTCTGGGTTATTTTTTATTCAAGTGGTGAAAAAAAATTCAAAACTTTGCTTAAAAAAAAAAAAAAAAAAAAAAAAACACACGTGCCATTTTCCGATACCCGAAGCGTCTCCATTTTTCGTGATCTGGGGTCGGGTGAGGACTTATTTTTTGCGTGCCGAGCTGATGTTTTTAATGATACCATTTCGGCGCAGATACGTTCTTTTGATCGCCTGCTATTGCATTCTAATGCAATGTCGCGGCGACCAAAAAAATGTAATTCTGGCGCTTCAGATTTTTTTATCGCTACGCTGTTTAGCGATCAGGTTAATGCTTTTTTTTTATTGATAGATTGGGCGATTCTGAACGCAGCGATACCAAATACGTGTAGGTTTGATTTTTTTTAATTGTTTTATTTATGATGGGGCGAAAGGGGGATGATTTAAACTTTTATATTTTTTATATTTTTTTCATATCTTTAAAAACATTTTTTTTTTACTTGTGCCATGCTTCAATAGCCTCCATGGGAGGCTAGAAGCTGGCACAACTTGATCGGCTCTGCTACATAGCAGCGATCATCAGATCGCTGCTATGTAGCTGAAATGCAGGTGTGCTGTGAGCGCCGACCACATGGGGGCGCTCACAGCAGGCCGGCATCAGTAACCATAGAGGTCTCAAGGACCTCTATGGTTACTGTCCTGACACATCGCCGACTCCCGATCATGTGACAGGGGTCGGCGATGACGTCATTTCCGGCCGCCCGGCCGGAAGTGGTAGTTAAATGCCGCTGTCTGCGTTTGACAGCGGCATTTAACAGGTTAATAGCGGCGGGTGAATAGCGATTTCACCTGCCGCTATTGCGCGCACATGTCAGCTGTACAAAACAGCTGACATGTCGCGACTTTGATGTGGGCTCACCGCCGGAGCCCACATCAAAGCAGGGGACCCGACATGCGCCGTACTATTACTGCGCATGTCGTGAAAGGGTTAACTGCCGCCGTTAAAAGGCTTATTGGCGGTCTTTAAGGGGATACAGGATACCGAGGCTCTACCAGCATGCACTACGTTACTGCACACAAGAGGATTCCCATGTTAAAGGAAATCTGTCAATAAGATCAACCCTTCTAAGCCGTCTATTTGGCCATGTAGGTCTAGGAAGATGAATAAATCGATAACTTGATGTCGGCGATCTGACGTTTTATTCCAGATAAATCCACATTTTAATTCGTAAATCTGCCGTTACGATCTATGGGCAGGTCATCGCTCAATCTTAGAATTTGCCTCCAGAGCTTGTACTGAATGAAAGGGTGAATTACCAGTGAGAGACATGTAATGACTGACCGTGATCTACTGTAGCTCATTTCCATATTAAGAAAAATGTAGATTTTTCAGGAAGGATTCATCAAATCACATGTAAAGATATTTTTATTCAGCTTCCAATGCCCTACATGCCCATATAGACGGTTTGGAGAATTGATCCCACTCTCAGATTTTCTTTATTTTATGATAAAGATTCATAACCTTAAACAGGTTGTGTGGGATTCATTTTTATTTTGACACTAGATGGAGACCTGTTGTGATCGCATCGGGAGGGCGGTAATGTCACGATGGGGCAGGCATGTGGCGCTGTTGTTGCCTAATGGCATCCTGTGATAATCTAATGACTTTTGCATCAGGGGACTCATGTGCTTGAAGCCTACGCTTATATGTATTGTTTTTGTCCCAGCGATGCTGTCACTCTTCAAGAGTCTCATTTGCCTTTTGTGGTCTTCGACGTTGTGCCTTTGCTGCTTTCCTTTCATTGTCATACTTTTTAGGAGGAGCCATGTTGGCGTTAATATTCGCTTTTTAAAAGGGTTTTTTCCACGAACAAAAGTTAATTTTAAAAATAGTCTGTGTCTGACCATGTACCGAACATACCACAACTCCTGGGCAGGGGAGGAAGCAAAAGACAATACTGACATTACAGCAGGAGATCGCAGAGGATACATTTTGTGAGGTAAAATATTGTTTTAAAACAGTCAGTGAAATATTTACATCACAAAATGAATCCACTGTGATCCCCTGCTGTAATGTCAGTATTATCTTTTGCTTCCTCCCCTGCCCAGGAGATGTGCTATGCTCCGTACATGGTCAGACACAGTCAATTTTTAAAATGAACTTTCGTTCGTGGGAAAACCCCTTTAATGTGACCGGCTTCCTCTGCCTGTAGACACGTCACGCATCTGCTACCGGGATCAGCCGAATGATTCACTGCTCCTGCGCGTAATTTGCGCAGTAAATCAGACCGCCGCCATCTGGGCCCCCACTGTGATGCCGACAAACAGAATGAGCTACCAGTGATTGGATGTAGTGGTCAAGCGTTCTGTAGGTGCGACGTCACCAATGCAGCCCGTCAACAAAGACTGGGACAATGCTTGACCCGTGGAGGGCTACTATAGCGTTGTTTGAAAATTTCTACATCTAAAATAAAAATCCCACACAATCCCTTTAAATAGAAACGGTTTATGTAGTGTTGTATTTGCAGCTTATTTTCACAGTGTCTGAAAAATTTACTGTGGTGCATTTACACAGTTTCCACTAGATGGTGCTGTAAATCTTTTAACTGTTGGTATTTTGCCATAAACCTAATCTCAATCATTGTCCAACGGTCATAAACATCCTTCTACAAGGAGAAAAATCAGACAGCCATTGGTTTTTAGCCCCTTCCTACCGTAGACAATTTTTGCTATCATTTTCCCTCCCCTTCTTCCAAAGGTCGTGATTTTTAGGACTTTAAAAAAAAAAAAAAAAAAAAAAAAAATTTCAGGCCAAAGCTATACAAATGAGAGTTTTTTTTGGAGAACACCATTCATTTTATATTATCAAGTACTGGAAATTGAAAATAAAAAAATTCCAAGTGCTGTGAAACAAAAAGTAGTTCAACTTCTTGTTTCTTCTTTTTTAAAGACTTGATCCTCTGATTGTTTGATCCCTTGTTCTGCAATACTATGGCATCACAATTTACAGTATATACTGAAAACAATGGCTATTAGCAGTTACTGGTGTATTAGGATTGCAGCCATGGGGGCCTTCAGCATGTCACCAACTACCAGGTTAACTCAGTGGCATGCCATCACTGAGTTGCGTGTAGTGGGGTGGTCGATTGGTGCAAGAATTGGAGCAAGTAGATTGACAGCAATTTAAGAAATTAAACATCAGCAATTGGTGCTCTCTGGTCTTCACTGTTAGCTCACATTCACATGTTCAGTATTTTACATCAGTATTTGTAAGCCAAAACCAGGACTGGGTGATAAATACAGAAGTGATGACGTGTTTCTTATAATTTTTTCGCTGATTAGAAGCCGAAATCAGGAGGGGAACAAATACAGGAGATAAAATACTGACCAGGAAACGCCAATACAGCCATTCACAATCATTATATGACGGGGTAGTTTTAGACACTGGCTGGCCTCAGTCTTGGCACAAAAAACATGTACGAAGGCCAAATAGACATGCATAAAAAATGTCCTTGTTTTAAGTGGAAAAAAAACTGCCAAGACGGAGACCATTGTCTAAAGTAACTGTAGGCCTCAATAGTGAAAGGCTTCAGCGGGGCCTAGTCTGGGTTACTATTGGAATCCTGGTTTGTTTATAGAGATTTTTTTTTTTGCGACTTCCATGGGAACCACGATACAGTGCTCAGTGGAGATCACTATGTGTGAACCTAACCTTACAGTGTATTAAATATATAGTACCAAATTAGCCCTGAACCTATTTTTGCTAGTACGGTGTAAGGATAACCACTTCAGTTAAGGATACAACATATATTACCTTTACAACATATATTACCTTTAGCACTTTTGACAGGACCCTCCTGAGGACCTGATCTCGCCCGTAGCACAGGAAGCTGTGGGTGTACAGGCGATAGGACTGGCCGTACAATCGCAGGTTTACCAAATTCTCCGGATTGTCAATCTTGTCTGAGGTTTCAAAAGTAATTTGTGTTGATGCTCCACCAAGATCCATGGCTCCCAGTGTCCCCTTCTTTGGCCGGAGCCACTGTCCAATCCAGCTGTACTGCAGGACCAATGAAAGAAGAAGGTAGTTATCTCACTGTACTTCTGAAGTGTATATATCAGCAGAAACATGTCGAATGTACAAGCCAACCATCTTACAGGTTTACATTATTATAAACTGGGCCTATAGGCACAGTGCCAATTCCTCAAAAAAAAAAAAAAAAAAGAAAGGAAGGGGGAAGGCATATAGTTCCTTCTCTATAGTGGATTATGTGTAACTAGCTGTATTGACTGGTTATTTATACTTATTGGTTACCTTTACCTACGTGGACCATGTTTCCCTATTGATATTTAACTCCTGACGGCAGACTTTCATTAGTGCAGTGCTTCAGGTGCTATTATTGCTTTTTGCACCTTATGCTGCGATGCCGGTGGCCATGCAGTTTTTCAATTTTCTCTGTTCGGCATCTATCCATGTTTATACTGCTGACTCTCTTTAACTGTCTTTTGCATCGTATCACCTGTTTGTCTGTAAATTTCCATTGATATTTATGCAATAAAATTATTAATTTGTATCTATACCCCAGTTTTTCTCCTCATTGGTACTTTTGGGCATATTTATTACTCTACCCAGACCCAATTGGGAACTTTTTTGGTTTTATATTAGTTCCTTCTCTATAGCCTAAATATTTGTAAGGGGTTGCAGCATTCATTGCTCCTCAGTAACGAAAAAGGTCTATGGCATGTTAAGCTGGTTAAATATATAAAATATGCTTTATTTGTAAAGCATTAAAAACGGCACAAGGTAAAGTAAAAGCACCCAACTCCTTTCTGCTGTGTTACGCATGTAGTCAATCACAAAGGATCATAGAAACAACATTTGAGATCCATTAAAACCAATCCGTAAAGCTGTATACAAATATTTGAATATGTTGCATTGGTGATTGTATGTGCTAAAAGAGAAGGGTCTTGGAAAAGTTATAATGCAGTTATTAAAATAGTATTATTCAATAAATAGATCGTTTTTGAGATTCATACCATTGGGGTATTTTGTATCCAAAAAAAACACCTCCCTTGAAAAGGGCACTTAACTATTTCAATACCTAAATTCCCGATCATTAAATGTTTGACCGCAGCAGAATAAGACCAATTTGCACAAAACTATATTAATTTGGACTCCTGTTTCACTATAAATCTGTCTCATTTATATCAAAGAGAATCTGTCCATTATAGCGTCTATAGAAGCGCATCCCCTCACTCCGGAGGACCCAAGACTATTGTGCATTACATTGACAGTCCACTATTAAAAGGCTACGTTCACATTTGCGTCCTATATTTAACATGGGGGGCGCATGGACATGCGTTTTGCTTTTTGTGACGCATGCGTTTTTTTGGCGCAAGCGTCAGGGCGCAGAGGACGCAGCATGTTGCTTTTTTGTTTGCGCTAAAAAAATTAACGCATGCGTCACAAAACGCTGCGTTTTGCATGCGTTTTTGCGTGCGTTGTGTCGCAGCACACAACAACGCAAATGTGAACGTAGCCTAAGTGAGAACTGTGTAATGCTGAATTTGTCCGTTAGTGTTAGTTTTCCCTGCAGCAACACCTAGGCCTGTTTTCACATGTCCTGTCCCAGAGATATCAGTGTCCGTGTGTGTACTACGTGTGGCACACGTGTAGCAGCCGTGTGCCACCCATGTGTGGCCTCAGTACCACACGGACAGTCACCGGGGAAGTAGTAAGTGCTGTTCCCCAGCAGCTGGTGCTGAAGCCGGCTGTCAACATTCTCCCCTACAATGCCGGCGAGCAGAAGAGAATGCTGAGCGTTATATTAAAGTCCTAACGACAGCAGGTGGTGGCTTTTGGGACGGTTTTTGATGTCACCGCTGGTGAATGATGCTGCGCTCTCAACAGGCTCATTCACCAGTGGTTTTCAGCCGGGAAGGTTGCATCTTGGCACCGTCCTGGTTGAAAACCATTTAGCTCCCAGACTTGGATTACAGCGTGCGACACAATGACGGAAAGGCATGCTATATTGTTGGTTTATTATTTTAATTTTTGTTACAGGAGATCGCCTTTTCTAGGCAGCTGTTTTTAGGCTGGGGGCATATCAATGGCCCCTTACCAGTCTCAGAATAGCATCCCCCAGCTGTGAGCTTCAGCAAGGCTGGTTGTCAAATGGGGGGGACCCCATGCCTTTTTTTTTTTTTTTTTTATTTAAAATAATTGGAAAAAACAAACAAACAAAAAAACAACACAGAGTGGGGACCCCTCTATCCTTGATAACCAACCTTGCAGAAGCTGATAGCTGGGGGTTGCAGCCCCAGCTGTGAGTTTTGTCTGGTTGGTTAATAAAATAGGGGGAACCCACGTCATGATTTTCATTCATTTATTTCCGAACGATCGCAGCCGGTGGCTGTGGAGTAACCCCATCCTCCGCACCTACTGCCACTGTTCTTAGTGACAGCAGGTGTCGGTTGATGGGGTTAACAGTTCCAAAATCTCACACCTGCTGTCGTTGGGTCTTTAATATAACGCTCATCATTCTCTAGAGCAGGGGAGAATGGGGACAGCCAGCTTCAGCACCAGCCGCTGGGGAACAGCGCTTACAGTAGCTCTTCTTCCCCGGCGGCTGTCCGTGTCACACAGAGGACATGAAAGTTTGTTCTCCGTGTGTGGGACGTTTTGCCGTCCGTGCTGACGGTAAAAAACGGACATGTCAGCGTGTTTTGCCCACGGACACATGGTCCGTGGAAACACACTGACATGTGCATAGACCCATTCATTTGAATGTGTGTACGTGTGAAAACTGTCACCACTCGTTCCGGAGACACGGGACGTGTGGAAGGGGCCTTATTGTCAGGTTTCCTCACAGTCAAATCACTTGTCTAAAACTGTGATTGTCCAAAGCTGAAAAAAAAAAAAAAAAAAAGTGTATATTAATGTTACTTCTATGGACAAGCTGTATGAGTGTTCACCTATTCAGACCCTACAATTCTCAGTTCAGGAGATGCATAACATTAGAAAATATACTGTATGTATAAAGAATATACACAGTTTATCACCCCCTCATACCAGGCATGTATAAACGTAAAAGGTCCCTTTGCACACAAAAAGCAGCAGCCCCCAGGTATAGAACGTAAATACAAGGATCTATTTATGCAAGCAAATCACATAAATGACCCGATCCACAGAGACATCCAAGGGATACAGAAACTTATCACTCGGAAAGGAAACACAGACTCTCCTGTTTTGAGACCCTGTAGCTTTATACACAGTTTATGTGCCAAGAGTAATATACAGGTTCCAACCAGTCGGCCAGGTTACTGCAGTTTTTCACATGACATATTAAATAATTAGAAACCTGACACCGGCAAATAAATCTAATTGTACTCAGAATAGTCTTAAGATTTAGCATTCCATGTAGATTGTAAGGGAGTTTAGAATTCAAGGTTACAGTTGGGTCCAGAAATATTTGGTGACCGAACCTTTGCGATTTGGGCTCTACGTGACACTTATTTAAAATGAAAACAACCAAAATGCAATTGAAGTGGAGACTTTCAGGTTCAACTAAAGGGGTTGAACAAAAATGTTAATGTTTGATACTTTGTAGAGAATCCTTTGCAGGGAATGCCTGCCTGAAGCCATGGATGTCATTAAACACTGGGTTTTCTCCTTTGCGATGTTTGCCGGCCTTTACTTCAGTTGTTTGTGGGTCTTTCTGCATTAAGTTTTGTCTTAAAGGGTTGTACAGTCTAAAATGACAAGTCACTGTATGTGACTGCAGACTGGCGAATCCTCCTGGGGCATGTACTGAGTGCAGTGTGGATTCACCCATGTCAGCGCAGAGAACGGCTGTCACATGATCATTATTATACAATATGCATACTCCAGTAGAGATGAGCGAATATTTTTGGCTTCCTCCTATTCGTCAAGCTATAGCGCTTACCAAAGAAGCTGCAGCGGGAACCCGGATACCTGGAGCGCTCCGATAATCAGGTATCCATCGCCGCAGCTGCATGACAGTCACGACACACAGGCTCTCCTTGCATGTGTCGTGACTGTCACACAGCCGCGACATGCAGCTGCGGCACCGGACACCTGATTATAGGAGCGCTCTATGTATCCGGGTTCCCGCTGCAGCTTCTTCAGTAAGCGCTACAGCTTGCCGAATAAGGAGGGAGCTGATGAAATTCGCTAATGTCTATACTCCAGGCCAGAAGCCAACTAGACTGTTTCCAGCACACTCAATACACATGTATTGCACAAAGCCAGAAAGTCACCTGGTTCTGGCTAGGAGTATGCATATCACATACTTCCAGATAACTGACCGCCATTCCCAGCATGAACACCAGTAAATCCTCACAGAACAGTGCGTGCACTGGGAGGATTCACAAGTATGCAGTCATTTTAGATCAGGCAACCCCCTAATAACAAGTGAATTGCATGCTTGATAGGGTTGAGATCTGCTGCATTGCTGAATATTCCACTTTGTTGCCTTTAAAAACTCCTGGATTGTCTTCACAGTATGTTTTGGGTAATTTTCCATCTGTCCTGTGAAGCGCTGTCCAAATAAACCTTGCTGCATTTGTTTGAATCTGAGTAGAAAATATCACCCTATACACCTCACAATTCATCCTTCAGTCACATCATCGATAAACATTAGTGACCCAGCGCGATTGGAAGCCATACATGATGAGGCCATCACACTGCCTCCACCCCATTTTACAGAGATTATGCTTTGGTTTGATTCACGAGTCATTCAAAGCCTTCGCCATACTTTTCTTCTTCTTCCCATCATTCTGGTACAGGTTGATCTTGGTCTCATCTGTCCATAGAATGCTTTTCCAGAACTGGGCTGGTGTCTTTGCCAAACACATCTAAACTCTAATCTGGCCTAGGTTTGAGGTGGATTAATAGTTTGTACCTTGTGGTGAACCCACTGTATTTGCTTTCATGAAGTCTTCAATAGGCTTAGATACTGAAGGGGGTTTTTCTTCGATCAGCCACCACTGTTGTCTTCCGTGGACGTCTGGGCCTTTTTGGAGTACCCAAGTGTCAAGAATATGGGGGGGGCATTTAATGGCAGCTTACAATTCTCCTTCAGCATGTGCAGCAGTAAAATGACACCTAGCTCAGCAGGTGGTCCAGCCTCACCAGCTAGTATCCAAGCTCATATAGGATGACCCCCTGTGAAGACCAAGCAGTGTAACTGCTTCCCCCAGTCAGATAGGATTTCATAAGGAGAATATGGAGTTTTTACTTCCTAGTCACACGATTTACATTTTCAAGATCTCTGGAAAGGGCCAAAACACACACACACACACTTGGAACCGGAGGTGTATATACCATACGATCACTGTGGGTTCTCCCAATGACCAACCTAGTAATGGAAGCAGCAGCGTGCTCATCCATCTCGCCAGCCCACTGTGTAATTGTCCTGACGACTGGAGGCAGCATGTACGATTCTCCTGGCTGTTATTCGTGACACCAAGATTTTTTGTAGAATTTACCAAACTACTGATTTGGCCGCTCCTAAGGCCAGGTTCACATTGCGTTAATGTGTGCACGCTAACGGACAGCGTTGCACGGCGAAAATGTCGCAATTAACGCCGTGCAACGGGTCCGTTAGCGCACCCATTGACAGCAATGTAAATTTCGCCTGCAGCGCATCGCTAGCGCGTGCCTTTTTCGGCCTTTTTTAGCGATGTGCCGTTCTTTTGTAGCGCGCCTCAGACGCTCCTTGCAGCGTCCGCGACGCGCCCGAGGTCCGTTCCCCGCTCTCGCAGATCGGGGATCTGCGAGAGCGGGGACGTTAGTGCGACCCCTAAACGCGGCCCCTACAAAAACATTGCGTTAGCGCAATCCGCTAGCGCTAAACGGATTGCTCTAACGCAATGTGAACCTAGCCTAACATTTCTGCTCTGATGGATTTTTTTTTCCCAGCGTAATGATGGTCTGTTTGTTTCCCATTGAGAGCCTCTGTGACTGCATGTTGTGGGTTCACAGCTTCCAAATGCAAATGCCATATCTGGGACCAGCTCCAGACCCTTTAGCTCAGGGGTGGGCAATTAATTTTGCCATGGGGCCGCATGAGAAATTGGGATGGTTTTAGAGGGCCGGACTAATATAATTACCGTATTTTTCGGACTATAAGGCGCACCCCAAATTTGGGGTGAAAATTGCAGAAAAAAAGATTTTTTATAAGATGGCGGTCCGTCTTATTGTCCGAATTTACAGTATCTTAGGCTACTTTCACATTAGCGTCGTGCACTGCACGTTGCAATGCGACGTTGCAGCGCACCGACGCACACTGTGGAAGCGCCGCACAATGGGGGCAGCGGATGCTTTTTTCAACGCATCCGCTGCCCCATTGTGAGGTGCCGGGAGGAGGGGGCGGAGTTCTGGCCGGGCATGCGCGGTCGGAAATGCTGGACACGACGCACCAAAAAACTTTACATGCAACGTTTGGTGGCGACAGTCCGACGGTCTTACGACGGTTGCAACTTGTGGCAATGCGTCGCTAATGCAAGTCAATGGAGAAAAAACGCATCCTGCAAGCACTTTTGCAGGATGTGTTTTTTCTACAAAACGACGCATAGCGACGTGCAGTGCACGACGCTAGTGTGAAAGTAGCCTTAGCTGAAGGCTGGCGGTGGCAGAGCAGGGTCACAGGAGGCATGGTGTCGGCAGAGGTGGGGTGATGCGGTGTGGCGTGCACCTGAGCAGGGTCCCTTCCTGCTTAGGTGGGCGACGCCACGGCCTGGTGTCCATGGGGGGGGTTGAGCAGTGGTGTGGCGACGGCAGAGGTGCGGCATGGCGTGCACAGGGTCCCTTCCACCGGTGAGGTGACGCAGTGGCCCGGAATGCAATGTGAGCAGCAGAGCCGGGTTGAATTTCGGTGGTGGCGGCCATCTTCCCGAGGCCGCGCGTGCGCAGATGGAGATCGCGCTGGAGTGCTCTGCTTCACGGGGCTTCAGGAAAATGGCCGCGGGAGGCCGCAGATGGAGATCGCGGCGGCCATTTTTTTTTTTTAATGTTTTTTCTTTACTTAGAATTTATATTATGGCAAGAAAAAAAACAGCTAACAGTCTATTCAGTAGGACCATCAACTGTGTATCCACCAGACTTCTGCTCAACACAACTGATGGTCCCAACCCCATTTATAAGGCAAGGAATCCCACTTATTAAACCTGACAGGGCACACCTGTGAAGTGAAAACCATTTCCGGTGACTACCTCTTGAAGCTCATCAAGAGAATGCCAAGAGTTTGCAAGGCAGTAATCAAAGCAAAAGGTGGCTACTTTGAAGAACCTAGAATATAAGACATATTTTAAATCCTTTCACACTTTTTTGCTAAGTATGTAATTCCACATGTGTTAATTCATAGTTTTGATGCCTTCAGTGTGAATGTACAATTTTCATAGTCATGAAAATACAGAAAAATCTTTGAATGAGAAGGTGTGTCCAAACTTTTGGTCTGTACTGTGCATAAAAGCTGAATAGCAAACGCAGCATTTATAAGGAATCCATCATAACTTATTAAAAGGGTTATTCTCAAATAACAAAATTATTCCTTAGCCACAGGCTATGGGATAACTTGCTGATCACTGGGACCCCCAAACAATCCTGAGATCAGGGCTTTACGCCCTGTTCTGCATAGAGAGTATGTTCACATGCTTGGCCTCCATTCCATCGATTGTTAATGGAATTGCCTGCCAAGTACAGTGCGCAGCCATTTCTTTCAGTCCCATAGAGAATGAATGCCGCTTTAGGCCGAGCATTTGCAGTTGTGCTCTGTCCAGGGCAGGGCTGCCAAGCCTTGTTCTCTGGGTTCTAAAACTCCAATTGCAGGATTGCTATGGGTCCCAGTGGTGGGAATACCAGTAACCATCAATTTATACTTTTGTCTTTTGTAGGGGGGCTAACAATCTTTATGCTGGGTGATGTGGATCTGTTGACCTAGCTGATAGCTGCACGTCTCCATCAATGGGGAAGTAGCAGCACATGTGCATCCTTTTGAATCCCATTTATATGGGAATTTGCTTTACAATTTTGACCCTTACAAAAGTAGACCCCTTTAACATATTATACAGCTCATCCAAAACTGTAGCTTTGTAATACCCCAATGTTTACAGCCATCCTACAGAATAGTAGCCCTAGACAAGGAGAACTTGTTCAATGCAGATTCACCTGGTAACTTAAAATCTTTCACAAAATCACTACATTACATGCAGATTTGCCACAAATGTCATCACTGTTACAATTACGATCTCCAGAAAGACTTGACATACTGAGAATTGCAAAATCCACAATAACTAAAAATTTGCAGTGTTATTTCATTCACATGGTTGGTATCGTATTACACTTTCTGCAAGTAAATCCACTATAAAAAAAAAAAAAAAAAAAAAAGAGCAAGTGCATCAAAAACTAAGTCAGCAAATGTAGATTGCTGCCTGCAATCTCAACCAGGACAGACGACCCTTATTGTAGTGGTTTGTTTGCATTTTATTTCATTATTCATTAGAACATGACCAGCCTACAAATTTCACCAGATCAGACCTCCTGGCGAATTGCGATAGGATGTAAATAGACAGTGCACCTCACCTGCTTCCTGGCATCAGCCACAAAAGCCATGCCCAAATGTCTTGTCTGTTTTCAAGCCTTGATAATGCTCCAATAATGTTTTGTTTTATCTTCCATCTTAAAAACATCGGCAAAGCGAAAGACAATCCCAAGACTAGATGCCAACTGCCCAGAGGCAATGAATAGTTGCTCTTGTAAAGTTGGCACTCTTGACACTACTTGCATGATCAAAGCCAATTGTATCATGCTTATGTTATCAAATCAAACATTGTCACCCAGATTAATACATATAATGCTATTTGGATATTAGCAGATATTGGCCATTTTCTCTTAGTGCAGCTCTCCTCACAAACCTAAAGGTACCGTCACTCAGCAACTTTGCAAAGAGAACGACAACAATCCGTGACGTTGCAGCGTCCTGGATAGGGATCTCGTTGTGTTTGACACGCAGCAGCGATCTGGATCCCGCTGTGCCATCGCTGGTCGGAGCTAGAAGTCCAGAACTTTATTTCGTCGCCAGGTCGGCGTGTATCGTCATGTTTGACATCAAAAGCAACGACGCTAACAGTGGATGTAATGGAGCTAACAACCAGCGAGAACGAGAAGTGAGTCGCCGTTACGTCACTGGATCGCTCCTGCATCGTTTTGGAGTTGCTGTGTTTGACGTCTCTACAGCGACCTAAACAGCGACGCTCCAGCGATCTAGTTTAGGTCGGCTCGTTGTCTATATCGCCGCAGCGTCGCTGAGAGTGACGGTACCTTAACTCTGCTGTCCATGTTAGGCCACATTTACAGGTCAGTATTTTACATTAGCATTTGTAAGCCAACACCAGGAGTTTAACAACTAGAGAAAAAGAACAAATGGAAACATTTGTACCACTTGTGCATTTTTTACCCATTCCTGATTTGGGCCTTCAAATACTAATGGAAAAGTAACAGATGACCAGCCTCTTCCAAAAGAACAACATCTTTCCTCTATGAGGATTTGATTTCTTAATTTGGAGGAGTGTGATGGACTGGTCTAGTCACTTGCTTCTCTATCAGCAGCCACTATATGGACAGAAGTTCTTAAAAGTTTGTAAGGAGAGTTTCACAAAAAAGGGAAAAAAGTGGCCAACCATATTAAAAACTGATAGGTACACAGGCAAAATACACATACACAGGCACTCTAGAAAGCTGACACAGTTATAGCATTGCAATATAGGAGTCATCAAGATGTACTGCACAATACTACAGGTCCTTCTCAAAAAATTAGCATATAGTGTTAAATTTCATTATTTACCATAATGTAATGATTACAATTAAACTTTCATATATTATAGATTCATTATCCACCAACTGAAATTTGTCAGGTCTTTTATTGTTTTAATACTGATGATTTTGGCATACAACTCCTGATAACCCAAAAAACCTGTCTCAATAAATTAGCATATCAAGAAAAGGTTCTCTAAACGACCTATTACCCTAATTTTCTGAATCAACTAATTAACTCTAAACACATGCAAAAGATACCTGAGGCTTTTAAAAACTCCCTGCCTGGTTCATTACTCAAAACCCCCATCATGGGTAAGACTAGCGACCTGACAGATGTCAAGAAGGCCATCATTGACACCCTCAAGCAAGAGGGTAAGACCCAGAAAGAAATTTCTCAACAAATAGGCTGTTCCCAGAGTGCTGTATCAAGGCACCTCAATGGTAAGTCTGTTGGAAGGAAAAAATGTGGCAGAAAACGCTGTACAACGAGAAGAGGTGACCGGACCCTGAGGAAGATTGCTGAGGAAGCAGTGGACTGAGTCTGGTGTGGAAACATCCAGAGCCACCGTGCACAGGCGTGTGCAGGAAATGGGCTACAGGTGCCGCATTCCCCAGGTAAAGCCACTTTTGAACCATAAACAGCGGCAGAAGCGCCTGACCTGGGCTACAGAGAAGCAGCACTGGACTGTTGCTAAGTGGTCCCAAGTACTTTTTTCTGATGAAAGCAAATTTTGCATGTCATTCGGAAATCAAGGTACCAGAGTCTGGAGGAAGACTGGGGAGAAGGAAATGCCAAAATGCCTGAAGTCCAGTGTCAAGTACCCACAGTCAGTGATGGTGTGGGGTGCCATGTCAGCTGCTGGTGTTGGTCCACTGTGTTTCATCAAGGGCAGGGTCAATGCAGCTAGCTATCAGGAGATTTTGGAGCACTTCATGCTTCCATCGGCTGAAATGCTTTATGGAGATGAAGATTTCATTTTTCAGCACGACCTGGCACCTGCTCACAGTGCCAAAACCACTGGTAAATGGTTTACTGACCATGGTATTACTGTGCTCAATTGGCCTGCCAACTCTCCTGACCTGAACCCCATAGAGAATCTGTGGGATATTGTGAAGAGAAAGTTGAGAGACGCAAGACCCAACACTCTGGATGAGCTTAAGGCCGCTATTAAAGCATCCTGGGCCTCCATAACAACTCAGCAGTGTCACAGGCTGATTGCCTCCATGCCACGCCGCATTGAAGCAGTCATTTCTGCCAAAGGATTCCCGACCAAGTATTGAGTGCATAACTGAACATTATTATTTGTTGGTTTTTTGGTTTGTTATTAAAAAACACTTATTTGATTGGACGGGTGAAATATGCTAATTTATTGAGACAGGTTTTTTGGGTTATCAGGAGTTGTATGCCAAAATCATCAGTATTAAAACAATAAAAGACCTGACAAATTTCAGTTGGTGGATAATGAATCTATAATATATGAAAGTTTAATTGTAATCATTACATTATGGTAAATAATGAAATTTAACACTATATGCTAATTTTTTGAGAAGGACCTGTATATCTGCAAACAGTACTGGTTCATACCTTGATGAAATTCTCCATAAGATAGTTGGCTGTGACCCAGCCGAACACCCCCTCATCCTGACCCGACAGAATCTTGGCCCCGCGGAATTCAAAGGGATAGGACTTCATTGTGTTGCTCACGGCTTCTAGTACATGGTCAGAGGCGCTCTGATTGGTCCAGCTGGGAATAAAAAGGAACAAACTCAGATGTGCAAGTCACAGCTTCACTTTACATGATGTCCATAAGTGCATGTGGTTACACCTTGTGTCACCAACTTTAGTAAAATTACTGTGTGGCCTTTGTAGGAGGTAGCACTGTAGCAGTTGTATTCTTGTACATGGGGGAGGGGGGGTATTATAGTAGTTACCGTATATTCCTGTACATGAGGCAGTATTATAGTAGTTTTTTTCTTGTACATGGGGCAGTATTATAATAGTTATTCTTGTACATAACTAAACCTAGTTAGTGAGGCATCCTTCATTTAAAACACACACACACAAAACTTCAGTCATCTTTGTTGGAACAGGAAGTACTGAAATCACGTTATTCTGACACTTGACCGCTGTAGGTAATCACAGGTCATCACTTCTAGAGATGAGCAAATTTGATCTGGTGCCTGCTTATTCGACAAGCTATAGCGCTTACCAAATAAGCTACAGCGAGAACCCGGGTACATGGAGCGCATCGGCTGATCAGCTCCGCAGCTATATGTGTCGCGGCTGTGTCAGTGTCACAACACATGCATGGAGAGCCCAACACACAGGCTCTCCATGCATGTGTTGTGACTGACACAGCCGAACAACTTATCAGCCGGCGTGCTCATGTATCCGGGTTCCTGCTGTAGCTTATTCGTTAACAGTTCTAGTTGTCGAACAAGCAGGGACCCCGATAAAATTCGCTCATCTCCAATCACTTCCTGTCCTGGTGAAAACTACAGTTGTGGCCTGCGCTTGCTGGTGAATATAGCTTCATTTTGTTATGATCATGTAGCAACTCACTCAGGAAAAATGTCACACACTAAAGACTGCAACTGACCCTGCCGGGTCCTCAACAGACTAGAGATCCTGACCTTGTGGTTCCTGCGTGAGTGGAGATAAACTCGTGTCCTAAACACAGACTCGATGATGGCAACTCAGACCTATGCTGCCTTAAAGGAAACCTGTCACCGGAAAATTAACTCTGTTAACCTGCAAATATGGGGTTAATCTGCAGTTTAACAGTGCTGTAATGCTGCCCGGCGTCTGCACGCAGCAGAGAGAAAGTAAACTTTATTCTCCCCGTCAGCATTCGGTTTCAATCACGGACGCTGGGCCGGTTCAGTCTCTGCTCTGAGTATACAAAGTGGCCGCTGTAACCACACCCCTGGCACTAACAGACACTGGCTCTGCATTGGGACGGCTGTCAGTCAGGGCCGGGAGCGCGGTTACAACAGTGAACTGGTGCCACCCCTGCCCCCATGACCGAAACAGAATGTTGGCAGGGAGAATAAGGCTATGTACCCACGTTGCGGATTAGTGTGCGGATTTTTCCGCACAGTTTTTGAAAAATCCACAGGTAAAACGCACTGCGTTTTACCTGCGGATTACCCGTGGATTTCCTGGGTTTTTTGTGCGGATTTCACCTGCGGATTCCTATTGAGGAGAAGGTGTAAAACGCTGCGGAATCCGCACAAAGAATTGACATGCTGCGGAAAACCACAGCGTTTCCATGCGGTATTTTCTGCACCATGGGCACTGCAGATTTGGTTTTCCATAGGTTTACATGGTACTGTAAACCGCATATAAAACTGCTGCGGATCCGCAGGCAAATCCGCAACGTCTGCACATAGCCTAAAATAATTTTCTCCCCACTGCATTCAGGTGCATGCAGGCACTGGGCAGCATAATGCCGTTAACCTGCAAATTATCTGCAAACCTGCAAGTTACCTTGTCATTTCTGCTGACAGGTTCCCTTTAAAGGGCTTTTAGTGCTCACGTTCCTCCTAAACAGCCAAAAGGGCAGAGCGTAGAATGTAAATTACCTACAGAAGGGAAGGTGTGCTGAAATTGAAAGAGCGAGTAAAACAAACCATGAATTACAAAATAAAGGATAAAGTACGTACTGTTAGAGAGTATGCCAGCTATTTCCTTAAAGTGAATCTGTCACCTACTTTTTTGTATGTAAGCTTCGGCCACTGCCATCAGGGGCTTATCTACAGCATTCTGTAATGCTGTAGATAAGCCCCCGATGTAACCTGAAAGATAAGAAAAACAAGTTATATTATACTCACCTGGGGGGGCGGTATCGTGGTCCAGGTCCGGCGCCTCCCATCTTCATGCGATGACATGCTCTTCATTGCTTCCTGTCGCGGCTTCTGCGCAGGCGTACTTTATCTGCCCTGTTGAGGGTAGAGTAAAGTGCTGCAGTGCGTAGGCGCCGCGACAGGAAGCAATGAAGAGGATGTCATCGCATGAAGATGGGAGGCGCCGGACCGCGACGCCAATCGGACTGGACCGCCCCCCCAGGTGAGTATAATGCAACTTGTTTTTGTTATCTTTCAGGTTACATCAGGGGCTTATCTACAGCATTACAGAATGCTGTACATAAGCCACTAATCGCTGTGGCCGAAGCTTATATACGAAAAAGTAGGTGACAGGTTCCCTTTAAGAGAAATAGAAGATAGGTGCAGGGAAAAGAACATAAACAGCAGAGAGATGAACCCTAGCTGGTCTTTCACTGACTGGCTTAAACTACAGCAGTATGACTGAACATTCAAATGAGATCATCACTGGCAGGAAATACCAGCAGGGGGAAAGTATATAAAGCTGCACCCAAAAGGTAATAGGGCATACAAATGAGTAAATGAAGACATCTCAAAGTAGATACCTCAGCACCACAAAAAAAATAAAATTAGACTATGTCTTGCTGTAGTGTTTTATTATTTTGATCGGGCAAGGAGTCATAACAGGTATGGTTCTACTGCGATTAGTCTTGACCACAAATCCCTTCTTTGAGCAAACTATACATAAAGAGGACAGTGCTGCTGGTCTCTCTCCTTCATCGCAAATAACACCTGTTATCCTAGCTTCAGTCTCTTTAGGGTAACAGAAACTAAACACCCGGAGAAATAGTAAATCTGGTGTGGCTCGGTGGACAGAGAAGCTGAACTCAAAGTACAGGCTCAAGGGTTCAAACCCAGACGCATGACACTTATTTAGAAGTGGGACTGCCTCTAGCTCATGAAGTTGAAACATCTTCTCCCTATTTTCTATGAAAATGATAATATCTTCGTGACTGGTGTCGCCCCTTAATAGGCTTACATTCAGTTACACACTTTAGGAAGGGAGTCAGGTGATCACTTGGCAACATTTTCCACCAATATAGCCCAAGAACAGGATGTGTCAGAAACATCAACCCAAGAATGCAGCTCTGTAGGAGGGGGAATCTAATTTATTGTATGAATCGTTAGATAACATTTGTAGTTCTTGAAGAATTGGTGCACAACTTAACATCTCAGGAATTCAGTATGGTCTTTGGAGCAGAGACCTTCATGCACTGAACAGAATATTACAAGATAAGCACTGTGCCAGGTATCCTCGGCAAGAAATTACTAGTGCCGATGAAGAGTGAAGACCTGGACTGTCTGCCGGTACATACTTGAGCAATCTCATCCCCGCCGTTGCGCCTAAGTATAGTGGAGTGATGGAATGTCGATTGGACGGAATATCGTTCACAGCCTTCTGCAGACAGGCCTCCAGACTCTTCCCTGCATTAGGTGGATTCTGCCAATAGCTGGATATCCCAGGACCTAAGAACAGACGTCACATGTCAAATCCACGATATGGAGCAATAGTCACCATTGAAATAACATTCTTATACAACAATAAAAGTATGACAGCAGAAACACTTGTTTATAAATATGATCACCAAGTGTTTCCAGTTATTGGTTTCAAAATGCCTTTGATAACACCCTGGAGGTACAGTTGTAAAACTCTTAGTTCTTAAATATTTATAGTAATTTCAAACCAGGTAATACCCTTTAACTGAAATTAATAAAAACCTTATGAGAGCCGTCCATAGTCCATAAAAATGGTACACAATTTTAACTGATTGATCAGAAGTGTGTTGTCCAGAGCTGCTCTAACAGATGAATTGGCCGGCGTCACACTCAGCGTAGGGAAATACGGTCCGTATTTTACGGCCGTAATACGCATTATTTTTCCCAAAACACTGTTCCGTATTCAATGCGAGGATGCGATTTTTACGGACAAATGTATTCGTGTGTCATTCGTATGGCGATTTTTTGGCGCAGGCTTGCAAAATGGACAAATCATGGAGCCATCGGCTAAAATATTCCTAAAAACAATAAATATATATATATATATATATATATATATATATATATATATATATATATATATATATATACACACACACACACACACACACACACACACACACACACACGCACACACACATACATACATATATACACCCACACACACATATACATAATTCAGCGCAAGATAGCATAAAAGCCGGTAATTCAATTGCCGGCTTTTTCTCTCTCCTTCACAAACCCGTCAGGATATGAGACATGGTTTACATACAGTAAACCATCTCATATCCCTTTTTTATTACATATTCCTCTTTACTAATGTAACAAGTGTCTGTGTGTAAAATTTTGAAGCTCTATTAAATTAAAGGGTTAAATCCCGGAAAAAATTGGCGTGGGCACCCGCGCAATTTTCTCCGCCTGAGTGGAAAAGCCAGTGACTGAGGGCAGATATTAATAGCCTAGGGAGGTACCATGGTTATAGGACCCCCCTGGCTAAAAACGTTTCAGAAAAGTTCCCAGGCTCGAGATCATAAGAGTTCATCCAGCAGAGGGCGCATCACCGCGACTCGAGGTAACTACAGGACATTCCCCTGCATTCCATTCATTCACCAAATTTTACAGACAGGAGCACAGCTGCATTAGCAGAGCTCCTGGGTGTAAAATTATTTAACCCCTTCAGATGGATTTACAGCGTGGGACATGACTGATCGACGGAAGGTATGGAATATTGTTGTTTGTTTTGTTTAACTTTATTTCAGATGACAAGGGTCTTGAGGTGGATTGAGAGTATAATAAAATATTAAAAACACCCTGTGTCTTTATTTCATTAAATTACTTTTTAAATAATGTGTGGGTGTGTTTTATTAACCATTTCATACTATTGGATTAATAATGGATAGGTGTCATAATTGACGCCTCTCCATTATTAACCTGGTTTAGTGTCACCTTACAATAGCAAGGTGACATTAACCCTTCATTACCCCATATCCCACCTCTACACGGGAGTGGGAAGAGAGAGGCTAAGTGCCAGAATAGGCGCATCTTCCAGATGTGCCTTTTCTGGGGTAGCTGGGGGCAAATGTTTGTAGCCAGGGGGGTCCTATAACCATGGTACCTCCCTAGGCTATTAATATCTGCCCTCAGTCACTGGCTTTACCACTCTGGCGGAGAAAATTGTGCGGGAGCCCACGCCAATTTTTTTCCGGGATTTAACCCTTTAATTTAATAGCTAGAGCGTCACAATTTTACACACAGACACTTGTTACATTAGTAAAGAGGAATATGTAATAAAAAAAGGGATATGAGATGGTTTACTGTATGTAAACCATGTCTCATATCCTGTCGGGTTTGTGAAGGAGAGAGCAAAAGCCGGCAATTGAATTACCGGCTTTTATGCTATCTTGCGCTGATATTGAAATATAAATTTTTATATATATATATATATATATATATATATATATATATATATATATATATATATATATATATATATATATATATATATATATATATATATATATATATATATATATATATATATATATATACATATATACATACATATACACATACATATACACACACACACACCTATTCTACGTGTACACATTTATTCTACCTATTCTGTCAGTGTGATATTACTGTACACCGCACTGAATTGCCGGCTTTTCTAGAGAACACCGCTGCGTATTTCTCGCAAGTCACACGCATGGTCCGTGTGTAATCCGTAATTTTCTCGCCCCCATAGACTTTAATTGGCGGATTTTTTGCGCAATACGCTGACAAACGCAGCATGCTGTGATTTTCTACGGCCGTACAAGACCGTATAATACGGATCAGTAAAATACGGCAGATAGGAGCTGGGCCATAGAGAATCATGGTACCGTATGCAATCCGTATTTTCTGCGCCTCTCATACGTCCGTAAAACACGCCAGTGTGACGCCGGCCTAAAAGACAATGTCATGATCTTATGTAAACTAATAGTTGAGTGGGAGCTTGTGAGGCATTTTTACTTACCATGTACATCACACATGCTGTGCTCGCTCACAATACCAGTGTCATTTTCTTTATCTGACGGCCACTTGTAAATAAATAGTGCGGTGTGGGAGGAGCCTGCATCCAACACAATACCATACTGTGGGAGAAAACAGCACTTGTAAGTAATGGGGTACATAAGTATATAGATCAGTAGTTGTGCGCACAGGTTGCAGATTTCATGGGTTTTTTTTTTCTAGAGAAACCTGAAGAAATCTGAAGCCAGAAAAGTGAATAAGAAACCTGAAGCGTCATGCACATGTTGCTTATTTTTGACTTGCAGATTTGGTGCAGAAAATATTCTGCTGCATTTCAATTCTCTGTGCGTTTTTGCCCTGCGTATTTCCTGACAAGAACTGCAGAAATTTTACTCAACGTGTGTCCATAGCCTTATAGTAGGTATATTCTTGTACATAGGGGCAATATGAGCCCATGTTCACACGTTGCGTTTTTGCATGCAAATTTTCAGCTGCATTTTACAGAACCAGCAAAGTGAGATTTCTGAAATCTCATGGACACATCTGGTTTACAATGTTTTTCACCCATTGAAAGCAATGGGTAGAGCAAAAACACAGGTATCAGGTTTGCTGTGTTTTTGGTGCCAAAATCTGAATAAGTGGAATTAGATTTTTCTTTAAGGCTAGGTTAACACTGCGTTACAGCAGCCCGTTCAACACATACGTCAAACGGGCTGCTGTAACGCAAGTGCCGACTCTGGCAGCACGCTAGCGCAGATAGAGCATCTGCTAGCTCTATCTGCGCTAGCAGTGACGGACCCGGAAACGCTGCAGCCCGCGTCTCCGGGTCCGTCACTCAATGACGGCACATCCCTAGCGCATTGTGGGCGTCCGACATTGCAGTCAATGGCGGCCGTAACGGACTACGTTACACCGCATTTATGCCGCGGTGTAACGTAGTCAGTCTAACGGACGCCACTAACGCAATGTGAACCCAGCCTTATGCACAAAACTATCAGCATACACAAACAAGAGATGAACGTAACCTGCTAAAAATGCAGTAGAGGAAAAAAATAAAAAAAATAAAAAAAATAAAAAAACGCAACATGTGAATATAGCCTTATAGTCTTGTAAATAGGAGGTAGTAAGTTAGACTGAAAGTGCAGTTACCAAATATGTTTTATTACCAATTTTTCCCCCACAGTCTGGATGAGATTTTAACCATTTCAACCAAGCATCTTTTGTAAATTATTCCATGTAGGCATGAGTTTCATGGTTTTTTAAATTAAAAATAAAGATTAAGAACATACATACAGTGTTTGGTTGTAAAACTTGCCAGTCAATCTGACATTATCAGCCAGAATGTAACATTTCTATTTTTTTTTACTACATGGGTTACCTTCAAGTTTCTCAGTGCATTTTTATAAGCTGTATTAAAAAAGGGAAGATGCCATATTTAAAAAAAAAAAAAAATGTATTACTGATATATTTTTTAAAAATAATGTAAAATATAAAAAAGAAAAAAAATTTAAAAAAGTTTTGCATTTCCACTTTTGAACACTAGGGAGAGCAGCTGCTGAAATTTGCCCGGAAAACCTAGTGTAGTGCTAGCTCACATTACGACTGCAGTAAAACTGGGCAGAGTTTATGCACATGTATCTGATGTCTCCCCACTCCTCCCCTTTTTGCAAGTTTAGGATCACAGCGAGGAGCCATTTTGTTGGCAACTGCCAGCGATACTGACAGGTAAACCGTGTAACCGAGGACGGCTGGCAGCACCAATTATGTCAATTTGTGCTACTCGCTTTATCATTAACTGGAGTTAGATACGTGGAGTGTATCAGGTGCGCAATTAGATATACTTAGAGTAAAGGTACCTTCACACGAAACGACTTTGTAACGATATCGCTAGCGATCCGTGACGTTGCAGCGTCCTCGCTAGCGATATCGTTTAGTTTGACACGCAGCAGCGATCAGGATCCTGCTGTGATGTCGCTGGTCGCTGAATAAAGTCCAGAACTTTATTTGGTCGTCCGATCGCCGTGTATCGTTGTGTTTGAAAGCAAAAGCAACGATACCAGCGATGTTTTACACTGGTAACCAGGGTAAACATCGGGTTACCAAGCGCAGGGCCGCGCTTAGTAACCCGATGTTTACCCTGGTTACCAGCGTAAAAGTAAAAAAAACAAACACTACATACTCACCTGCGCGTCCCCCAGCGTCTGCTTCCTGACACTTACTGAGCGCCGGCCCTAAAGTGAAAGTGAAAGCACAGCGGTGACGTCACCGCTGTGCTGTTAGGGCCGGAGCTCAGTCAGTGTCAGGAAGCAGACGCTGGGGGACGCGCAGGTGAGTATGTAGTGTTTGTTTTTTTTACTTTTACGCTGGTAACCAGGGTAAACATCGGGTTACTAAGCGCGGCCCTGCGCTTAGCAACCCGATGTTTACCCTGGTTACCCGGGGACCTCGGCATCGTTGGTCGCTGGAGAGCTGACTGTGTGACAGCTCCCCAGCGATCAAACAGCGACGCTGCAGCGATCGGCATCGTTGTCGCTATCGCTGCAGCGTCGCTTCGTGTGAAGGTACCTTAACGCTCTTGGATTAGATACAGGGCTAAGTGTAGTTTATCACAATGGGAGTAGATATTGAGCTCAGCGGCATGTATCACACAGGATGGGATTAGCTACGCAGTATCTAATGTATGCAAGATGTAACCCCACATCTATGGGAACAGTGGTGTAATGTGTGACCCCGCTCCATCCACTATATTACTGCTCCCACAGAAGTAGAGCGAGCATGGTCATGTTATATCACTGCTCCCACAGAAGTAGATGGGGGGGGGGGGGGGGTATGGTCACGCATTACACCACTGCTCTCACAGAAGGTAATGTAGGGGGGTCACATTACACCATTGCTCCCTTAGAAATGTGCAACCCTGTTCTGTCCACTTCTATGGGTGCAGTGGTATACAATTCACAAGCCCCCTACAAATAAACTTGCACCCTTAGGCTATGTGCACACATTGCGGATTTTGATGCATTTCAGTGGAGTTTTCGACCGCACAGATTCGCATCAAATCCGCAGTGTAGTGCGCAGCCAATGTTTGTCTATGTGAAATTGACATTTGTTGTGCACATGCTGCGGAAAAAAATGCGTGGAATTGCGGCTTTTTTTCCACAGCATGTCAATTCCTTTGACGGATCTGCAGCGTTTCTGCACCCATTGACTTCCATTGTGTCAGGCACATCCGCAGCAAACCCGCAGATGTAAAAAAGATCTGCGGTTTTGCTGCGGATGAAACGCTGCAGATCGGGGTGTGTGTGTGTATTGAGTGTGGACGTGTGTGTGTGTGTGTGTGTGTGTGTGTGTGTATTGAGTGTGGACGTGTGTGTGTGTGTGTGTATTGAGTGTGGACGTGTGTGTGTGTGTGTGTATTGAGTGTGGACGTGTGTGTGTGTGTGTGTGTATTGAGTGTGGACGTGTGTGTGTGTATTGAGTGTGGACTGAGTGTGTGTGTATTGAGTGTGGATTGAGTGTGTGTGTATTGAGTGTGGATTGAGTGTGTGTGTATTGAGTGTGGATTGAGTGTGTGTGTATTGAGTGTGGATTGAGTGTGTGTGTATTGAGTGTGGATTGAGTGTGTGTGTATTGAGTGTGGATTGAGTGTGTGTATTGAGTGTGGATTGAGTGTGTGTGTATTGAGTGTGGATTGAGTGTGTGTGTATTGAGTGTGGATTGAGTGTGTGTGTATTGAGTGTGGATTGAGTGTGTGTGTATTGAGTGTGGATTGAGTGTGTGTGTATTGAGTGTGGATTGAGTGTGTGTGTATTGAGTGTGGATTGAGTGTGTGTGTATTGAGTGTGGATTGAGTGTGTGTGTATTGAGTGTGGATTGAGTGTGTGTGTATTGAGTGTGTGTGTATTGAGTGTGTATTGAGTGTGTGTGTATTGAGTGTGGATTGTGTGTGTGTGTGTGTGTGTGTGTGTGTGTGTGTGTGTGTGTGTGTGTGTGTGTGTGTGTGTGTGTGTGTGTGTCTCCATTGTCTGATAAGGACTACTGCTCCCATCCGGCAAGGAATGCTCACAGTGACAGCATTGCCAATGATGGGAAAGTAGTCCCATCAGACATATAACATACAGTACAGACATAACATACAACCAATCACCTAGTCCCCGAAGCCCTCGATTCTCCTGTAATAAAAAAAATAACAAACTAAACCAACCTATACTTGCCTTTCCGCCGTAGTCCAGTTAATAACGAGTGTCCCACGACGATCTCCCGTATAGAACAGTGACATCGGGTGATGTCAGCGATCTACAGGTCCCCCCCTCGAGATGAACTGAAAGCGGGGGTAAT
Organism: Ranitomeya variabilis; assembly: GCF_051348905.1. Lineage (NCBI taxonomy): Eukaryota > Metazoa > Chordata > Amphibia > Anura > Dendrobatidae > Ranitomeya > Ranitomeya variabilis. Next base: position 252,424,198 of record NC_135233.1, on the reverse strand, counting down.
CTTCGCGCTATGTATATCCCTCCACCGCTGCCGGGAGAGAGGTCACTTAAGTTCATTCTCTCGCCGGCAACGCTGAGAAAATTCCCAAGCAGCATTGCCGTAAAGCGAGAGAATGAACTAAGGTAACCTCTTCAGCGATGCACTGCAGGATCCATTATCTCCTGTCAGTGCATCGTGGGAGGCCTATAGAGCAGTGACATCACCCAATGTCACTGTTCTATAGGGGAGATTGTCGTGGGACACTCGTTATTAATTGGACTACATCGGAACAGGGAGTATACTGTTGGTTTATTATTTTTTGCGGGTGATCGATGGCTTCGGGGAATTAGGCGTGGTTGTAAGTATGGTGAAATTAAAAATATTAAAATACTTTTTTCTGGCTTTTTTTTTTTTATTTTAAACTCTCACTACTATTGCATTAGTAATGGATAGGTGTCTTATTGACTCCTCTCCATTACTAACCGGGCTTTATGTCACCTTACAATACAAAAAGGTGACATTAACCCCCTATTACCCCATATGCCATTGCTACGGGGCAGTGGGAATAGAGAGGCTAAGAGCTAGAATTGGCCCCTCTCTAGGCTATGAATAGTCTGCATAGCCTTTCTGGCTATAAATTATAGGGGGACCCCGCGTCATTTTTTAATGTTTATATATTTATTATTTTAATAGCCAGTGAAGGCTAAATATACAGCTGCGGGCTGATATTCATATCCTGGGAAGATGCATGGGTATTAACCCCTTCCCAGGCTAAAAAGATCCCCCAGCTTTCCCTCTCTGTCGCAGAAAATTGCGGTGGAGCCCACGCTAATTTTTTATTTATTTTTTTAATTCAACAGGCTTGGTATTATCCATCGATAGATGGATCTATTTATAGATGATCTATTTATAGATGGATCTGTGTGTGTAAACATTTTTCAATGGAGTATGTAAATTAAGAGGTTGGACAAGGAATTACGTCACAATTATTTTTTGCACAGAAGAAGAATCTGCACAGAAAATTCCACAGGCAAATCTGCAACCTGTTCACATAGCCGTAGTGTCTTTCATGTGTGACTAAAAGGGTGTTTACCAGTACAACTAAATGAAAAAAAAAAAAAAAAAAAGTTGGGTCTCCGCTATTTTTGGTAACTAGCCAAAGTAAAGCAGACAACTGGGGGCTTATAGTTACAGTTACAGTTAGAGGCCGGAGGAGCAGCCTCAATATAAAAGATGCAGGTGGACAGCAACTGCAGACTATTATGCCCACATGCTGCCGTATAAGTGTCGTACTCCGACATTTACACACACCCCAAATGCAAATGGCAGCCCCCAGTGGCTGAAGTAAAGATTAATAAATAATAATAAAAAAAAAGTGGTGTTTAATTTTATTACAAAATGATCAATAATTAATACAAAATAAATATTTTAACACCTTCAATTTAAAAAGTAAACCTTTATAACATTTGAGGGTCCAATACTTGAGACCGCCACCATTGAAAAATTCCTCCAAGAGGGGTGCGCAGCTTCTGTGAGCGCACATACATAGGAGGGTACGGATTCAAAATAAAGCTTTTAATTAGCAGCAGTGTTATGCTGTCGTCCGAGCTGCAATCCTCTCAATGTGAGGTGAGGGGGATTTCTGAGCAAATTGATTGTGGAGAAAAATCACTTTGAGGCTTCATTCATATGTTTTTGCATCAGTGTTTCTATGCCAAAACACAGAATAGGTGTCAATCTTTCAGTTATAGTTTTTCTTTGTAAGTTCCACTCCTGGCTTTGGTATAAAACACACTGATGCAAAAATACTGACATGTGAATGAGGCCTGACAGATTAATTTAAATCTGCTTGGTTAACAGTGTATGAGCCTATGAATAGACAATGACAACCTTTATGAGAAAAATAATGACAAATTGGCAGTTTGTTTTCAAAGAAATTCATATGACTAAGAGCCATCTGCCAATAATTTAACAAATAAGGACCAAAAAAAAAAATACATTGCAGGATATTTTTTAACAAATTTTCTATACGTTTCCTGTGCCAAGTTGGAAAAGAAAACAGAATTCTTTCCATGTTTTTTTTTTATTCTTCCAACAAAAATTGTTTTTTTTTTCTCCACCCAAATTCTCTCATCCAGCAGCTGTGGGCCTGTTATCTTATTCAAATATTTCCAGCCAAGATTGGACACAGTTCTGGTTCCACTGACCTTGTCCTCATTGACATCCCCTCTGAGATCCAGAAATATAATAGATGAGGATCTCAATTGTGACTGTACAGAGTTGGAATGTGGAGAACCCCAGACCGCTAAAAGGGGCTTCTTGTTTAGGGGAATGGCAAAAAAAAATAAATTATAATATGGTCCTGGAATGTGTGAAATGGATTTTCATAATTACACACAATGCAGTTTATTATAAAAATTCCAAAAATAGGTTGAGGCCAGTGAATAGAATGGACCAATTAAATCAGTGACTGCAGCAGAGAGTGATGTAGTGGTTACAAGATAATTCCCCAATTTTTTTTTTTTTTGCCAGTTAAATACTTTATTTCTCTGGACCGGTTTGTTACAGTACAAGTAAAGCGCCACGGCGTTCCACGTCTGATGGAGTGAATTCAAGTATTAACGCCCCAAAACAGAAGCTTAAGGCTATGTGCCCACGTTGTAGAAATGCTGCGGAAAGGTCCATTTCCGCAACTCCCTTCCCGCAAAACACAAGCATTTTGCAAGCGTTTTTAGCTTGCAGAATGCTTGCGCTTTTCCAAGCGATTTGAGGCATCGCTTGGAAAAGTGATTGACAGGTTGGTCACACTTACCAAGCATAGTGCTTGACAAGTGTGACCAACTTTTTACTATTGATGCTGCATAGGCAGCATCTATAGTAAAAGATAGAATGTTGAACTAATAATAATAATTGAAATAATGAACATGCTGCGGATGTTACTGCTATGAGATTCCGCAGCGGGAAAATCTGCAGCATGGGCACAGCAACTGCGGAATCCCATATTCTTGCATGGGAATGCGTTTAAGAGTTTTCTCTGCGGCAAAAACACGGCTGAAATGCATAAAAAAAAAATGCAACGTGGGCACACAGCCTAACTGAGAATTAGGAACAGCCATTGAACATTTGTGCCCTATGAGTCATTGAGGGAATGCTTTTCCCGTTCTTGTTTAGTCGACCTCCTCAATTGTGGGCCCAGATGAGGCACCGCTGGAGGGAGCGCCGCCTGCTCCTGGGAAGCCGCCGGGCATTCCTCCTGGCATGCCACCAGCACTCTGGTACAGCTTGGTGATTATGGGGTTGCAGATCTTCTCCAGCTCCTTCTGCTGATGCTTAAATTCATCCCTCTCTGCAGTCTGGTTCTTGTCCAGCCAGGAGATGATCTCGTTGCATTTGTCCAGGATCGTCTGCTTGTCCTCATCGCTGATCTTTCCCTGCAGCTTCTCATCCTCTACGGTGGCTTTCTTGTTGAAGGCGTAAGACTCCAGGGAGTTCTTGGTGGAAACCTTGTCCCTCTGCTTGTCATCCTCCGCCTTGTACTTCTCAGCCTCTTGGACCATGCGCTCGATGTCTTCCTTGCTGAGACTACCTTTGTCGTTGGCAATTGTGATCTTGTTCTCCTTGCCGGTGCTCTTGTCCACTGCAGACACATTCAGGATACCATTGGCATCAATGTTGAATGTCACCTGATTCTTTGGAACACCACAAGGAGCAGGAGGGATGCCAGTCAGCTCAAACTTGCCCAGTAGGTTATTGTCATTTGTCATGGCTCTCTCATCTTCATATACCTGAATGAAGACACCAGGCTGTTTGTCAGTAGGTGGTGAAGGTCTGTGTCTGCTTTGTGGGAATGGTGGTGTAACGCTTGATTAGGACAGTCATACCACCACCAGCAGTCTCGATACCCAGAGTTTATGGACGGGTCATATCAGTCCTTCCTCCTCGCCTGTAGCTGCTGGATTTATTTTATGGAAAATAGATGGTGGCCTTCATCTGTGCCTCGATTTTGGTGAATTAAACAAAATTACAGTTAAAAAAATACCCACTTATCCCTGACCTGTGTAAATCACTTTATGGGGTCAAATTATTATTATTTTTTTTTTTAAACTGGATCTAAAAAAAAGGGGCTTATAATTTGATACCCATCCAGGAGGGTGAGGAGTGTAAGATGAAGTTTAACATCTGGAGGGGTTATTTGAAAATGTTTTCATGCTCTTTTGGAGTTAAATAAATAATGCACCAACAGTATTTTAAAATTTTATAAAACAATAGCTTGGATTGTATTGGAAGGTTTATTGTGGTATACCTTGATGATATTCTATCTGGATTTGCACAAGGAACATGTCAGTATTGCTTTACAAAAGCTTAGAAAGAATTCTTTATTTGTTGAACTGAAAAAAATGAACCGTACCTTTTCTTTTCAAGAGATATCGTTCCTAGGATATATTGTATTGTAATCGACTGAAGGGTTTAAGATGGGTCCTGTGAAGGTGCAGGCCTTAAATGATTGGGTTCAACCTTGTGACCTTAACCCCTTTCTGCCATTAGACGTACTATTCCGTCCATGTGGGGTGGGCCCTACTTCCCATGGACGGAATAGTACGTCATAGGCGATCGGCCGCGCTGATTATTACAGCTGACATCCGGCACTGTGCCAGGAGCGGTCACAGACAGCTCCCGGCACATTAAAGGGAACCTGTCACCCCCCCAGGCGTTTTTAACTAAAAGAGTCACCTTGTGCAGCAGTAATGCTGCATTCTGACAAGGTGGCTCTTTTAGTTCTGGGTGCTGTAACTGCCGAAATAATCAGTTTTGTAATTTGTCCTAAATACCTTGTCTTCAGTCAAGGAGGCAGGCCTTTCCCCCCTGCTGCAGACGCCGCACAGCCGTCGCTCAAATCCTCTTGGCGCCGGGCGCCGCCTCCTCATCGCTGTTTTGAAGTGATTCGGCGCCTGCGCTCTTTTCTTCTGCCTTGGGCAGGCGCAGTGAGCGCTGCCCGTCTGTTCTCATATGTAGTCTAGCTGACTGAGCCTGTGCAGCCGCCCTGCCTGTGAATCCCAGCCCCGCAGTGTCTTCTTATTTATTCATACTACGGGGCTGGGATTCACAGGCAGGGCGGCTGCACAGGCTCAGTCAGCTAGACTACATATGAGGACAGACGGGCAGCGCTCACTGCGCCTGCCCAAGGCAGGAGAAAAGAGCGCAGGCGCCGAATCACTTCAAAACAGCGATGAGGAGGCGGCGCCAAGAGGATTTGAGCGACGGCTGTGCGGCGTCTGCAGCAGGGGGGAAAGGCCTGCCTCCTTGACTGAAGACAAGGTATTTAGGACAAATTACAAAACTGATTATTTCGGCAGTTACAGCACCCAGAACTAAAAGAGCCACCTTGTCAGAATGCAGCATTACGGCTGCACAAGGTGGCTCTTTTAGTTAAAAACGACTGGGGGGTGGGGTGTGTGACAGGTTCCCTTTAACCCCCGGAACACTGCGATCACAGCGTTCCGGCAGCATAGGGAAGCATTGCGCAGGGCCCGGATCCATAATCGCCGTGGGGGGCCTTCTGGGTCCTGCAGGGAGGTGGCTTGCAAGCGCCTGCTCAGAGCTGGCAAGCCTCCTTTAGTGCCTGTGTGATCGCTGATCTGACACAGTGCACTGCAAAGTGTCAGATCAGCGATCTGACACTATAACATGATATGTTATAAAGTTAAAAAAAAATTATATAATTTTACAATATATATATATATATATATATATATATATATATATATATATATATATATTTTCCACTAAATACATTTCCTTATCTAAATAAAACGAAAAAAAACCAAACAATAAAAGTACACATTTAGTATCGCCGCGTCCGTAACGACCCAACCTATAAAACTGTCCCACTAGTTAACCCCTTCAGTGATCACCGTAAAAAAAAAAAAAGGCAAAAAACAGCGCTTTATTATCATACCCCCCCCCCAAAAAAAGTGGAATAACACGCGATCAAAAAGACGGATATAAATAACCATGGTACCGCTGAAAACGTCATCTTGTCCCGCAAAAAACGAGCCACCATACAGCATCAGCAAAAAAATAAAAAAAAGTTATAGTCCTCAGAATAAAGCAAAAATTATTATTTTTATATAAAATAGATTTTATCGTATAAAAGCGCCAAAACATAAAATTATATAAATGAGGTATCGCTGTAATCGTACTGACCCGAAGAATAAAGCTGCTTTATCAAAGCGTGGAACGGTATAAACGCCCCCCCCCCCCAAAAATAAAAAGAAATTCACGAATTGCTGGTTTTTGTTCATTCTGCCTCACAAAAATCGGAATAAGAAGCGATAAAAAAAAAAAAAGTCACGTGCCCGAAAATGGTACCAATAAAAACGTCAACTCGTCCCACAAAAAACAAGACCTCACATGACTCTGTGGACCAAAATATGGAAAAATTATAGCTCTCAAAATGTGGAGATGTAAAAACTATTTTTTGCAATAAAATGCGTCTTTTAGTGTATGGCAGCTGCCAATCATAAAAATCCGCTAAAAAACCCGCTATAAAAGTAACTCAAACCAGGGTGGATTGATTTAAATCACGCCGATTTAAATCATGATTTAAATCACGATTTAAATCAAAAGATTTTTTTCTATTTAAATCGGATCGATTTAAATCATGATTTTAATCATGATTTAAATCACTGATTTAAATCAAAAGGTTTTTTTTTAATATAAATCACGATTAAAATGAGAAGTGAGAGCAGTGCGCATGTGCGCCCATAGTTACACGGACGAAACTAGGGGCAACGATCTAACGCCAGGGTGAGGGGGGGACCCCAAAGTAAGTAAAAATCTTTTTTGTTTTACTATATGGCAATAGGTAGGTGTTTAAAAGCAGCATGTCTTAATTGTATAAACTATTAATAGCCTCCACATTTTGTTCATACTGCCCCTTTAATTCCACACTTCTAGCTTGGTTTCACTTTTGGTTTAGTTTCTTTTTCCATTCAGTTGACATGCCCAAACTTGTTGGATAGTCAGCATCCTACAGAAACCTCTGGAAGAGCATGGCATTGTGAATGTTACACATATACAGCCTTTATTCTACTGAGTTAAAACAACTCAGCTTTATCTCATGATGGAAGAACCTTTGGATGGTAAAATATTTTCCTCAAAAAGCAGTTTATTGAAAAAAATCCGATTTAAATCAAAAAAATCCGATTTTTTTGATTTTTTTAAAAAAACATTGATTTTTATCCACCCTGACTCAAACCCCCCTTCATCACCCCCTTAGTTAGGGAAAAATAATAAAATGTAAAAAAAATGTATTTACTTCCAGGGGTGTGGTGGAGCTAGGGTTTCAGTTAGAATTGTGGGGTTTCCACTGTTTGGGCACATCAGGGCTCTCCAAACGCGACATGGCGTCCGATCTCAATTCCAACCAATTCTGCATTGTAAGTTAAACAGTGCTCCTTCCCTTCCGAGCTCTCCCGTGCGACAAAACAGGGGTTTACCCCAACATATGGGGTATCAGCGTACTCAGGACAAATTGGACAACAACTTTTGGGGTCCAATTTCTTTGGTTACCCTTGGGAAAATACAAAGCTGGGGACTAAAAAATAATTTGTGGGAAAAAAATGATTTTTTATTTTCACGGCTCTGCGTTATAAACTGTAGTGAAACACTTGGCGGGTCAAAGTGCTCACCACACATCTAGATAAGTTCCTTAAGGGGTCTACTTTCCAAAATGGTGTCACTTGTGGGGGGGTTTCAATGTTTAGGCACATCAGGGGCTCTCCAAACGCAACATGGCGTCCCATCTCAATTCCAGTCAATTTTGCATTGAAAAGTCAAATGGCGCTCCTTCCCTTCCGAGCTCTGCCATGCGCCCAAACAGTGGTTTACCCCCACATATGGGGTATCAGCGTACTCAGGACAAATTGTACAACAACTTGGAGCTAAAGTAAATTTTTTGCTAGAAAAAGTTTTACATTTTTTTTTTTTTAACATTCCAAAAATTCCTGTGAAATACCTGAAGGGTTAATAAACTTCTTGAATGTGGTTTTAAGCACCTTGAGGGGTGCAGTTTTTAGAATGGTGTCACACTTGGTTATTTTCTATCATATAGACCCCTCAAAGTGACTTCAAATGTGATGTAGTCCCTAAAAAAAAAAAAAAAAAAAAAGTGTTGTAAAAATGAGAAATTGTTGGTCAATTTTTAACCCTTATAACTCCCTAACAACAACAAAAAAAATTGTGCTGATGTAAAGTAGACATGTGGGAAATGTTACTTATTAAAGTATTTTGTGTGTCTTAACTCTGATTTAAAGGGCATAAAAATTAAAGCTGGAAAATTGCGAAATGTTCGCCAAATTTCCGTTTTGTTTTTTGCACAAATAAACGCAGGTAATAAAGAAATTTTACCACTAACATGAAGTACAAATATGTAATGAGAAAACAGTGTCAGAATCACTGGGATCCGTTGAAGCGTTTCAGAGTTATAACCTCATAAAGGGACAGTGGTCAGAATTGTACAAATTGGCCCGGTCATTAATGTGCAAACCACCCTTGGGGGTTAAAGCATTGCTATTTATTTTTAGGATTTGCCAATTACAGAAACATTTTTAGAGGTTTCTCCACAGATTGTTAAACCTCTCACCGATCTAAAACGTAAGTGGGCAGTTCTTAAGATTTGATCGCAGATGCTATTGGGGCATTTAATAAATTAAAAATATTTTATGCATGTTTCAGTTTTAATCCAACCCGACCTCCAGAAACAGTTCATTATGGATGTGGATGCTTTAGAAATCAGGATAGGGGCAGTTATCTCAAGGCTTGCGACCATGTGCATTTTTTCTAGGAAATTTTTGTCTGCGGAGAGAAATTATGGTTTTGGAAATTGCAGGCTGCTCACAGTTTAATTATGTTTGAAGAATGGAGACATTCTTAAGAGGGCTCCATTCATCAGATCACGTAACAAAAAAAAAAAAAAAAAAGTAGTATCATATTGAAATCAGTTAAATGTTTAACCCCCACTATAGGCCAGATGATCCTAATTTTTCTATCACAATCAGGCGGGGGTCCAAGAATGTGAGGGCTGACACCATCACACAGCCTGGATTCGGTTTCTCCTCTAGAGCCTCCATCCCTCATACTTCCTCAGGGTATTGTGTTTTCTATGGTATCCTTGGAGTTGGATGCGGAACTCTGCAAAGCCCAACCCTTTCCGCTACTTCAGGGTCCAAATTATTTGTCCCAGTAAACCAAAGACTAAAGTCTGTTGCAGGAGATTCACGTTTTCTTCTTGACTGGTCATCCTGGGGTTACTGCTGCATGGAAAGCTATTGCTAAGCTGTTTTGGTGATTATCCATGTATAATAAGAATTTTGTATACACTTGCGAAACTTGAGCACAATGTAAAGTCTGTCATAACCGTCTCTACTGCCAATTCCAGAAAGACCAACGACTCATTTGTCCATGGATTTCATTACCGATTTGTCTTTGGTAGAAAAACTTATTTGGTGGTAGTTGACCAATTCAGTAAACAAGCTCTCAATTTGTTCCATTATCAGGGATACCTAATGCTGAAAAACGCTTTCCAGGTTATTTATCAATCAGGTGGCGAGATTGCATGGTAATCCTCTGAACATTGCTTCTGATTGGGGGCTGTTATGATCCTAGTGGCTGAGGATCACAAAACGGACTAGCTAAGTTTATGAACATAGACACGAGCTCTAGGGAGGTGGTAACTGGACTGACCGCAAACCTGATCCTAACCAACACACTAAAGGAAGCCGGTGAACGTGCCTAATATCCTGGACGTCTCGACGCAGCCTGAGAAACTATCTACTCCTGGAGGGAAAGTAAGACCTCACTTGCCTCAAGAGAAATCACCCCAAAGATATAGGAAGCCCCCAACAAATAATAACGGTGAGGTAAGGGGAAAACACAAACGTAGAAATGAAAACAGATTAAGCAAATGAGGCCCGCTAATACTAGATAGCAGAAGACAGATAGGGAACTGTGCGGTCAGTAAAAAACCCTATGCAAAATATCCACGCTGAGAATACAAGAACCCCCACACCAACTAATGGTGTGAGGGGAGAAACTCAGCCCCCTAGAGCTACCAGCAAGCAAGGAAATCACATATTAGCAAGCTGGACAAAATTAAACCAAGAAACATGTGACCACTGATGGTCAAAAAATGAACCAAGCAAAACTTAGCTTCTCTTGAAGAGACTGATAACGAAGGACTGCAGGAGAGCTCCAAAATAGCACTGAAGACATTGACAGCAGGCAACAAATGAGAGTCCAGGTGAACTAAATAGGAAACCAGCTAAGAGATAACGAGACAGCTGATCCTGCCTCAGACCTGCAGAATGACAGAAAGAACCACCAGAGGGAGCCCAAAGACAGCACTCACACAGTACCAGTTGTGACCACAAGAGGGAGCTCAAAAACAGAGTTCACAACAGGGGGCACAATTTGACTCCCAAGTTCTGGAGAGCGTTCTGTAAGAAATAGGGGATCAATTTGTAATTGTCATCTGCTTACCACCTTGAAACCAACGGTCAGACAGGACAAATCAATCATTGGCTCAAATTTTAAGATGTTTCGTTGTGGCTCAGCAGGAGGACTGGTCTTCATTTTTACATCTTTCCAGGTTCGCTTTTAACAGTTGGGTCAATCAGTCCACTGAAGGGGGGGGGGGGGGTATTTGTGGAGTGAGGTTCTAAAGAATATTGGGGTGGCTCAACTTTGCATAAAAAACAAACAAACACCCAGACAGCTAATGGGAAAGTTCTTCAAAACTAAGGGATAAGGTTTGGTTATTCTCCCACAAATATATTAAGCTGAAAGTACCATCGGTTGGTAGTAAGTTGGGTCCTAAATTTGTTGGTCCGTACGACATTCTGGAGGTAGTCCGTCAATCCGGTTACCTCTAGATTAAAAACTTCCTCAGTCTTTTCATATACCCAATGTGTTCCACAGATCCCCATTAAAAGGGTTTGTTCCTTTGGTGTTTTTCCAAGGGACAGGTCCAAAATTCCATCCAATTTCTGGTTCATTGAACCAAACGAAGGCTGATAATTTGCTCAGTGCCTTCCATCTTAGGTTTCCTGGGAAGCCTGGGGGTCCACTGCCCTCCCCCAGAATAGGGGGTACGGTTACAGCTTACAATTCCTCTGCTCAGTATGTCTTGGATGCAGTTACTGACAGCTCAGTCGTCCAATCTGGTGCATGGGTGTATTGATCTTTCAGCGTTTTAATGGACAGCTCAGGTGTCCAATCTGAGTCTGGGAGGTGCTGAGCTTTTTACAGGTGTTCCCTGTTCCACATGATTACCCAACTACTTAGCCAAGCTGTCGGTCACTGAACTTTGCCAGTTGTAGCATCTGCTCAGTGGTTTGCCTTGTATTTCAGTGCTCTATTAAATGATTTATTGCTGCCTGACCTTGGACCTCTTCTGACAATTCGTTTGCCTAGCCCCTTTGTTCTGATCCGCCATCTTGCTGATATTCTGACCATGACCCGACTTTGCCTTTCCCTTTTGTTTACCATTTGCTCTCTTGGTATCTGACCCCGGAACGTTTCAATACCCTGCCTCACGGCTTGTCGGTGAGTAGTGACTAGCGTCACATGCACACTTTGTTTTTTGTAATTTTTATTGAATAAAAAAAAAAATGCACATTTTTTCCAGGAAAATAAAAAATTAGCCATTTAACTTTTTCACTATCATTTATAGGTTAACAGCCAATCTTATACTATAGTAATAAACATTTTCAAGTAAAGAGTAATATTTTACAAAACAAACACACTCAGAAAAAATGAAAAAGGAGGAAAATGACGACTTTTTTATGATTAAGTATGTTTGTTATGCTTGCTACACTTCTGAAAGACCTGTATGCCTGTATATCCTAAATGGATTCAGACATTTGAGTCGTCGTTAGAAATAAAATAAGGGTGCACATCCATCCTGTTTTTATATCCAGGAATGAGATCCACAAAACAAAGAGCATGTCCTATTCTGATCGGATTTTGATGATCAGAATGGGACAGGCTCTGGGGGATCCGTTTGCTCTCCAACAAAATAAATTGGGCAACACGCAGGATGCATATAGACAGTGTGATTTTACTTTTTTCTCTTCTTGATTTGAAGAGTTTCTGGTCCTTATCAAAACTAAATTTTATCTCTAAAAACTCATAAAAAAAAAAAAAAAGACTCTGAACATTCCCTTAGGGAGCTGCCCTACTTTATACACTCCCCATCCACTATATTCGCACTTAGTGGCCATTTTTTATTGAGCACATGGTGCAAGGTCGCTACCAAGACTCAAGATGCCTCTAGTGACGCCATTCTCTGCACTAAATGATTGAATCTTGGATTCACAGGTGCAAGAATCCAGGCAAGTCTTAACATAATGTGGAAGAGATTTTCAAGGCACAAAACATGACGAGTCTGACAGGCTAGTAAACATGGTCAGAGTTCAGGGGAAAAAAGGCTCATGTCTCTAAAGCAAATTGGTGCAGCTATAAACAGTGGTTCTTTGGAGGTTTGTTTGGTAAGCATATAGTGCCATTTGACTTTATAGCAGTTTTAGTCATTTACTACATCACATTATGTTGTCACTAAATGGCCATATAACCGAGGCTTGGAGGTGGAAGAGGACCCTTGCAATCAGGGGCACACTACCCATAGTGGTGAACCACACAGCCACCATAGGGCCAGTCAAGATTACAAGCGGGTGTGAGGAGTGGCTTGGTGTCATGCAGCATTGGGCCCCTCACTGCCACCCATAATCATTCTGATACCCAGAGCCGGGGAGAGACCGATGCGCATAACGTAGGAATTAAAGGGGGCGTATCATGCAGGAAGAGACGCTGGCCAGTGAACACTTTCCCCACCAGCCTGATGAGAGCGCTCACTGGCTGCTGTTTGTCCTGCATGGCACATCCCAATGGCAAGTTTTACCTGTAGTCAGGCCCGGCCACACAGCACGCTGGAGACAATAGTGGAGGAGGAGCAGGACTTGCCAGATTGCCCTCATAATAAGCGGCGTGCCGGGCAAGGAGGGAGGGTCCAGACATTTCTTGCACAGGGGCCCCAAGCTGTCAGTGTCCACCCCTGCATATAGCAGTGTTATGTGGGGGCTGTGAATACTGTTATTTGCTAATGTAAGGTGGTGTTTTTGGGGGTACTGTATACTACTCATATTGACCATATGGCACAACCACAGATACTGTATAACACCACCATGTCTGCCATTTCAATTTGGCACCTTAGAAATTAAATAGATTAAAGCACAATTATAGATTAAAGCACAATTATGGCATAGACATTACATTTCATGCAATCACAGCCACTTTCCTGGCCCCTTCCAATCTTCACCTACACGTCACCTCTTCCAATCCCTCCAAATGTACATTTGGGTGTTGCCTATTCCTCATGAACCTTGCTTTTATGGAGGTTTTGGGTGAGTCAGTGGCAAAAGGGAGGTCTGACACCACCTACAAAAATCTAGGAGGTCCTCTTTTTTTTTTGAATTGTGAAAGTACTATTTATGCAGTTTTCAAATAGACATTTATAATGAACTACCAAAGTCCGTAGACGCTCAAATGAAATTACAGCATCTGCAAACTGCAGCTATCGTTAGGGTGAGGATCTTGTGAGATCGCAATGATGCACAAGTTACTGTAGTTCGATCCAGCAGATTGGAGAACGCACAGCCTGGAAATTTGGCATCTACCCATACAATAACAGTCTCAGCATTCTCCAATTATTGTGTTATTTCTGAAAAAGTACAATGCAGAGTTGAAAAGGGCCAGACTAGCATCAGGATGGAAAATATTGACAATTACTACAATGCTGCAGGGCACAGAAATTAATCAATAATTTGTAGAATCCTGGCAAATCATTTAAAAGTGCAATTCCATTTTTTAATAGCATCTAAATGGAAATCGACATATAAAGTCAAAGAATACTGCAAACACTTCTCTGTTTATGTGCGTATTTTCATATCAAAGTTCCCCCAATCACATCCAAAGCTCTATACCTTTGTAAAACGTGACCCAACAGCTGCATATCACTGGCAACTTGGCTGTATCAGCGCTTCACTCAACGGCCACAGAAGGCCAGTGGGATCTGAAATACAGCTGTACACAGGAGTTGAGAACTATGTATGTATGTATGTATGTATGTATGTATGTATGTATGTATGTATGTATGTATGTATGTATGTATGTATGTATGTATGTATGTATGTATCTCGCCTTACAGCTTTAGGCCTGTCCCACACGTCCAGATAATTCCGGTACCAGAATTATCCGTGTCCGTGTGCCCCTGCGTTTCTGTGGCACATCAGTGTGGCACACGTGTGCCTCCCGTGTGCCCACTGGGTACCACACGCACCGTGCAGGAGACAGCGCTAAAGTTTAGCGCTGTCCCCTGCATCGTGCTGAAGCCGCAATTCATATCTTCTGTGCAGCAGCGTTTGCTGTAAAGAAGATATGAATAATCCATTTTTTTAGTGGTATTTCGTGTTTAAAATAAAGCTCCATGTCCCCACCCCCTGTGCGCCCCCCGCTGTTCTGAAAATACTCACCCGGCTCCCTCGTTGGCTGTCGCTGCTTCCTGTCCTGGCCGCACCTTCTACTGTATGCGGTCACGTGGGGTCGCTCATTTACAGTAATGAATATGCGGCTCCACCCCTATGGGAGGTGGAGCCGCATATTCATGACTGTAATCGGCGGCCCCACGTGACCGCATACAGGAGAAGGTGCGGCCAGGACAGGAAGCAGCGACAGCCAACGAGGGAGCCGGGTGAGTATTTTCAGAACAGCGGGGGGCGCACAGGGGGTGGGGACATGGAGCTTTATTTTAAACACGAAATATCACTAAAAAAAATGAATTATTCATATCTTCTTTACAGCAAACGTTGCTGCACAGAATATATGAATCGCGGCTTCAGCACCATGTGGGGGGGACAGCGCTTACTGGAGCGCTGTCTCCTGCACGGCACACAGAGAACGTCCGTGGGCGGTACGTGTTTTACATGGACCCATTGACTTTAATGGGTCCGTGTAATACGTGCGCTCCCACGAACACTGACATGTCTCCGTGTTTGGCACACGGAGACACGGTCCGCAAAAAATCAATGACATCTGCACAGATGCATTGATTTTAATGTGTCTACGTGTGTCAGTGGCTCCGGTACGTGAAGAAACTGTCACCTCACGTACCGGAGCCACTGACGTGTGAAACTGCACGTATTACACGGACCCATTAAAGTCAATGGGTCCGTGTAAAACACGTACCGCCCACGGACGTTGTCCGTGTGCCGTGCAGGAGACAGCGCTACAGTAAGTGCTGTCCCCCCACGTGGTGCTGAAGCCGCCATTCATATCTTCTCTGCAGCAGCGTTTGCTGTAGAGAAGATATGAAAAATCCATTTTTTTTTTCGTGTTTAAAATAAAGATCCCTGTCCCCTCCCACCCCCTGTGTGCCTGCCCGCTGTTATTAAAATACTCACCCGCCTCCCTCGCAGTGTCCTGTCCTGGCCGCACCTTCTACTGTATGAGCGGTCACGTGGGGCCGCCGATTACAGTCATGAATATGCGGCTCCACCTCCCATAGGGGTGGAGCCGCATATTCATCAACTGTAATGGGCGGCACCACGTGACCGCTCAGTGCAGGAGAAGCTGCGGGGCGGAGAGCAAGCGTCGAGGGAGGCGGGTGAGTATTTTAATGCCGGCGGCCGGGCACACGGGGTGGGAGGGGGGGGGGGAGGAGGATGCCCTAAAGTTTATTTTAAACACATAAAAACAAAAAAAGGATTTTTCATCCCTTCTCCCCTGCGAGCGCTGGAGAGAACGGATGAATAGCGGCTTCAGCACCATGCTGGGGGGACAGCGCTTACTGTAGCGCTGTCTCTCCTGCATGGTCCGTGTGGTACCCAGGCGGCACACGGCTGCCGCACGGATGGCCTACGTGAGCTCACGGACACGGATAACTCCGGTACCGATTTTTTCCGGTACCGGAATTATCTGGACGTGTGGGACAGGCTTTACTGTGTAGACTGGGACAGATTCAGCAATGTCTAAGAGTAGTGTTCACACTGCATACAGAAATTGCAGCCACACCCAAGTACAGTTGCGATTAAGCCCACAAGATTGCAGGTTATTGCACAGTGAAGCTCTTATTGGTGGCTACAGGTATGTTGCAGCCACACTGTAGGATCCTAGCTTTAGGGCTGATCAAGTCATCTCATTATATTAGCAGATCAGGGTAAGCAGTCATCTCACCATCATTAAAGGGAACCTGTCACCCCCCCCCCCCCAGTCGTTTCAAACTAGAAGAGCCATCTTGTGCAGCAGTAATGCTGCATTCTGACAAGGTGGCTCTTTAAGTTCTGGGTGCTGTAACTTGAGAAATAATCCATTTTATAATTTGTCAGAAATACCTTGTCTTCAGTCAAGTAGGCCGGCGTTTCCCCCCTGCTTTAGACGCCACACAGACGTCACTCAAATCTTCTTGGCGGCGCCGGGTGCCGCCTCCTCAGCGCTGTTTTAAAAATTTCACCAGGCAGGAAAAAAGAGCGCTGGCTACTTTCAAAACAGCGCTGAGGAGGCGGCACCGCTAAGAAGATTTCAGTGACAGCTGTGTGGCGTCTGAAGCAGGGGGGAAACGCCGGCCTCCTTGACTGAAGACAAGGTATTTCTGACAAATTATAAAACGGATTATTTCTCTAGTTACAGCACCCAGAACTAAAAGAGCCACCTTGTCAGAATGCAGCATTACTGCTGCCCAAGATGGCTCTTTTAGTTTGAAACAACTGGGGGGGGGGGGGGGGGTGACCGGTTCCCTTTAAAAGGCGGGATATATTCAATGGCATAACCTGAAGCTTGTGGCACTCAATTATTGCAAATCTGTAATAATAATAATGGTCTTGTCATATGGACATGAGTGATCTTTTGGGCCCCCTAGGCTCCAAGGCCCAGGTGTTATTGCAATACTTGCACACATTATAACTATGCCCCTGGATATATTGACAGATGACAGCTCTATACTGCTGAAGGCATAGGCAAGAGAATAGCAACTCTTCTACACAAATACCACCCTGTACCAAGTTCTTAACACTCCCTGATCTCTTCCAGTCTATGAATACTTTTCTGGTCATTATTCAACCCCTGTCCATTGTGATTGCCATAAAGCGCACATAAAAGTTCACTTTGTAGTACACAATTGACAACAAAATATGGAAGGTTACACTGCGCAACAAGTTTCAGGGAAGTTCTTGTCCCCTGAGAAAATTTCATTGTATCTTATAGATTTTGATATGCTGAACACAAATAGGTGATCCAAAAGTCTGAATCACGTAAGGTTTTTAACCCCTTCATGGCTTTTTTTTTTTTCCTTTTCGCTCCCCTTCTTTCCATAGCCATTTATTTTTCCGTCAATATGGCCGCATGAGGTCTTATTTTTTGTGGGACGAGCTGACGTTTTTAATGATACCACTTTTGTGCAGATACGTTCTTTTGATTGCCCATTATAGCATTTTAATGCAATGTCGTGGCAACCAGAAAAACGCAATGCTGGCGTTTTGATTTTTTAATTTTTATTTTTTTTTTTATCACTACGTCGTTTAGCGATCAGGTTTTTTTTTTTATTTTTTATTGATAGATCGGGTGATTCTGAATGCGGCCATACAAATATGTGTAGGTTTGATTTCTTTTTTATTTTGATTGGGGCGAAAGGGGGGGCGATTTGGACTTATGTTTTTTTTTTAATATATCTTTAACCCCTTAACGACCGCTGATACGCCTTTTAACGGTGACAGTTAAGTGTACTTAAACCACAGGGCCATTAATTAACGGCGCTGTGGAAAAAGTGAATAGCGCCCCCCAGAGTCGGATTTTCTCTGGGGTCTTGGTTACCGCGGGTAGCCGAGACCCCAGAGAACATGATTCTGTTTTTTTTTTAACCAACCCCCGGGTTGTGATCACCGGTAATTAACTATTTACCGGCGGTTGCAAAAAAACCCAAAAAACGCGATTTCCCATTTAATTTCTCTGTCCTCCGATGTGATCGCACATCAGAGGACAGAGAAATGGGGTCCCCGATTGCCCCCCGATACTCACCTGTCTCCCCCGGTGCTCCTCGTGGCTCCCTATGGGCGCCGCCATCTTGTTCCGGCCAAAAAATGGCGGGCGCATACGCAGTGCGCCCACCGGCCGGCACCAGGAAGATCTTTGGGGTCTCGGCTGCCGGGGGTAGCCGAGACACCAAAGAACATGATCGGGGTCGGTTTTTACCGACCCCTGTTTTGCAATCGCCGGTAATTAACTGTTTACCGGCGACCGCAAAAAAAAAAAAAAAAAGGGGATGTGTAATTCTCTGTCCTCTGATGTGATCGCACATCAAAGGACAGAGAAATAGGGGGATTCGGGGACCCTGTTATACTTACCGGTGTCCCTGGGTCCTCCTGTGTGCCCTCCTGCCCGCCGGCTTCTTCATCCGGTAAGAAAATGGCGGGCGCATGCACAGTGTGCCCGCCATGATCTGCCGGCCGGCAGCTAGAGAAGTTGGGGCTAAATTTAGGGTTAGGGTTGGTGGGGGTCTACTTTCTAAAATGGGGTCACTTGCGGTGCGCTTAAAGGGCCACTATCACCCCCCCCCAGCCGTTATAAACTAAAAGAGCCACCTTGTGCAGCAGTAATGCTGCAGTCTAACAAGGTGGCTCTTTTAGTTTTTGATTCATTTATTACCTCAAAAAAGCGTTTTAAAAATTGGCCACACATACCAGATATAATACCTGGAGGAGGTCCGAAGCGTCCTGTATGAAGCTCCCAACTGCCGTCACTCATCTCTCCAGGGGCGATGGTACCCGCCCCCTGAGCGCTGTTATCTTCTGAAATCCGGCGCCTGCGCTGTGCGTGCCTGCCTGGGGCCTGCGCAGTGTTCATTGTCAGTGCGGCCACACTGTTGCTGAAGCCCCCGCCCCGCACTGTTATTCATTATGCACAGTGCGGGGCTGGGGTTCCTGGGAAGGCGGGGGAGCGTCGGAGCTGGGGAGCGTCTAAACAGGGCAGTGCGCATGCCCAGGAACCCCAGCCCCGCACTGTGCATAATGAATAACACAGTGCGGGGCGGGGATTCAGTAACAGTGTGGCCGCACTGACAATGAACACTGCGCAGGCCCCAGGCAGGCACGCACAGCGCAGGCGCCGGATTTCAGACGATAACAGCGCTCAGGGGGCGGGGGCCATCGCCCCTGAAGAGATGAGTGACGGCAGTTGGGGGATTCATACAGGACGCTTCGGACCGCCTCCAGGTATAATATCTGGTATTTGTGGCCAATTTTTAAAACGCTTTTTTGAGGTAATAAATGAATCAAAAACTAAAAGAGCCACCTTGTTAGACTGCAGCATTACTGCTGCACAAGGTGGCTCTTTTAGTTTATAACGGCTGGGGGGGGGGGGTGACAGTGGCCCTTTAAACAGTGGTTTACCCCCACATATGGGGTATCGACGTATTCTGGAGAAATTGCACAACAAAATTTATGGTTACATTTCTGTTTTTACACTTGTGAAAATTAAAAAAAAAAAAAAAAAAAATGGTTCTGAAGTAAAATGTTTGAAAAAAAAAAGTTAAATGTTCATTTTTTCCTTCCACATTGTTTCAGTTCCTGTGAAGCACGTAAAGGGTTAATAAACTTCTTGAATGTGGTTTAGAGCACCTTGAGGGGTGCAGTTTTTAGAATTATGTCACACTTGGTTATTTTCTGTCATATAGACCCCTCAAAATGACTTCACATGTGATGTGGTCCCTAAAAAAAAAAAAAAAAACGGTGTTGTAAAAATGAGAAATTGCTGGTCAATTTTTAACCCTTATAACTCCCTTATA
The DNA here is from genome assembly GCF_051348905.1 of Ranitomeya variabilis. Lineage (NCBI taxonomy): Eukaryota > Metazoa > Chordata > Amphibia > Anura > Dendrobatidae > Ranitomeya > Ranitomeya variabilis. Next base: position 252,404,331 of record NC_135233.1, on the reverse strand, counting down.
ACTAAAAAAAATTTGTTTCCAAAATTGTGCTGATGTAAAGTAGACATGTGGGAAATGTTATTAATTAACTATTTTTGTGACATATCTCTCTGATTTAAGGGAATAAAAATACAAAGTTTGAAAATTGCAAAATGTTAAAAATTTTCGCCATATTTACATTTTTTTCATAAGTAATCGCAAGTAATATCAAAGAAATGTTACCACTAACATTAAGTACAATATGTCACGAAAAAACAATCTCAGAATCAGCGGGATCTGTTAAAGCGTTCCAGAGTTATAACCTCAAAGTGACAGTGGTCAGAATTGTAAAAATTGGCTCGGTCATTAAGTACCAAATTGGCTCTGTCACTAAGGGGTTAAAACAATTTTTTTTCTTTTGGCATGCTTCAATAGCCTCCATAGGAGGGTAGAAGCTGCCATAGAGCGCTCGCCCCTGCTACATAGAGGTGATGCTCAGATCACCTCTATGCAGCTGAATTACAGGCTTGCTATAAGCGCCGAGCACAGGGTGGCGCTCATAGCAATTTGCCATCAACAACCATAGAGGTCTTGAGGAGACCTCTGGTTGTGATGGCAACGCAGCGATGACCCCAGATCATGTGACGGAGGTCGTCGCTGCGCATATTTCTGGAACGGCATCCGGAAGTGCATTTAAATACCCGCTGTCAGAGTTTGACAGCGGCATTTAACTAATAGCGGGCGGATTGTGATTCTACTCGCGCCTATTGCGGGCACATGTCAGCTGTTAAAAACAGCTGACATGTCATGGCTTTGAGGTGGGCTCACCGCTGGAGCCCACCTCAAAGCGGGAGATACTGCCAGCTGACTAACTATTCCGTCAGTTGGCAGTAAGGGGTTAAGAAACAACAGTTTATAGTCTACATTATGACGTCCGAGACACTACATACATGTGCATCGATGTCAGTAGCAAAAGCAATTGTTCTAAAGTGTTTTCCAGACGACTTTCGTTTATAATCCGTGTCAGATGCTTCTCAAATAAGATTCCAGCAGTAGTCAGCCAGCACTGACGTACTCCACTTTCCCTGGCAACTTTTTTCCAACAGCGCAATGTCTTGGTGAAATCTTTCACTGTGTTCATCGCTAACGGCACCAAGATTGGCTGGAAAAAAAGTCTAAGTGAGAATGTAGAAAATGCCTTTTTAGTGACATATTGCATTTCATCAAATTATATGCTGGGAGTATGTTGTCCAAAGTTCGGTGCCCTGCTGTTGCCAAGGAAGTTGAAGGTCACATCTTTAAGTCTCTCCATGCCACTTGTTCAGCACCTTGAAAAAGACCATCAAAGCTACGGTCATTCATTATATCTCTGATCTGTGGGTCAATAAAAATACCTTCTTTAACCCCTTCACCCCGGAGCTTTTTCCGTTTTTTCGTTTTTCGCTCCCCTCCTTCCCAGAGCCATAACAACTTTTTTATTTTTCCATCAATATGGCCATGTGAGGGCTTATTTTTTGCGGGACGAGATGTACTTTTGAACGATACCATTGGTTTTACCAGGCCGTGTAACAGAAAACGGGAAAAAAATCCCAAGTGTGATGAAACTGTTTGATTTTTTTATTGTTTTATTTTGATTGGGGCGATTTGAACTTTTATGTATTTTAATTTTTTTATATTTTTAAACACTTAAAAAAATGTTGGCATGCTTCAATAGCCTCCATAGGAGGCTAGAAGCACGCACAACTCGATCACCTCTACGTAGCAGAAATGCCGGTGTGCTTTGAACGCCGACCACAGGGTGGCGCTCAAAGCAATCGGCCATCAACAACCATAGAGGACTCAAGTAGACCTCTGGTTGTTATGGCAATGCACCGATGACCCCCGATTATGTGACGGGGGTCAGCGGTGCGAGTACTCCTGGCCGCGCGGCCAGGAGCGCTAGTTAAATGCTGCTGTCATCGCTTGACAGCGGCATTTAACTAGTTAATGGGCGCGGGTGGATCGCGATTCCGCTCGCGCTCATTGCGCGCACATGTCAGCTGTACAAAACAGCTGACATGTCGCGGCTTTGAGGTGGGCTCACCGCCGGAGCCCACCTCAAAACGTACTATTCCGTCAGCTGGCAGAAAGTAAGAAAAGGCTTCTGTTTCTTTGTTCATTGCTTTGACAATTTTTCATAATCTTTTTATAATCTTTATTTTTTTTTTTTTTTTTTTATATAGCGCTAACATATTACGCAGCGCTTTACAGTTTGCACACATTATCATCGCTGTCCCCGATAGGGAATTTAGATTGTGAGCCCCATCAGTATGTCTTTGGAATGTGGGAGGAAACCCATGCAAACACGGAGAGAACATACAAACTCTTTGCAGATGTTGTCCAAGGTGGGATTAGAACCCAGGACTCCAGCGCTGCAAGGCTGCTGTGCTAACCACTGCGCCACCATGCTGCCCAAGCCCAAGCCCAAGTTTAACATGGAAAACCAAAAGGAAAAACAAGGATCCCTAAAAAGTAAATTATTATTATTTATTTATATAGCACCATTAATTCCATGGTGCTGTAAACGAGAAGGGGTTACATCAGAATACAAATATCACTTACAGTAAGCAGACTAACAATGAGACTGATACAGAGGGGAGGGTCGCTGTCCGTTTTTCCGACGAACACAAAAAAAGTTACTATGTCAGTTTTCTCCAAACACCAGAACAACAATTTGACGGATCCGGCAAAAAAAACGGATGAAACGTGAGGCCATCTGTCGCAAATACAAGTCTATGAGAAAAAAAACAGATCCGGCGGCAACTTTTGTAAGATCCGTTGTTTCCCCCCCCCCTTCAGTTTTTTTGCTGTCAATCTGGCACAATCCGGCAAATTTTGATGTGTGAAAGCCTTATTACCGTCGGAAAATAAATATATTTCAGTAGTGTGTCCTACTGTGCCCTGCAGGTCCACTGTACTTACCACTGTGTCTGGCAGTAGAGGTTGGCACCCTAAGTTTCAGCGGAAGGTGCTCCCACTCAATGGCGGCTCGCCCTGATGTCCCTACAAATCCCTATAAAATAGTAAAAAAGGAACAGCACACTGGTATAACTTATCTGGTCGTCCACATTCAGTATAGATCAAAAGAAGAGGCAGCACTCCATTTTCAAAAAAAGGTGCAGGATTTATTCAAACCCACATGTCTGTGCGACGTTTCAGCTCTACTGAGCTTTTCTCAAGCCTGAGAAAAGCTCAGTAGAGCTGAAACGTCGCACAGACATGTGGGTTTGAATAAATCCTGCACCTTTTTTTGAAAATGGAGTGCTGCCTCTTCTTTTGATCTATACAAATCCCTATAGCTACAAAAATTGTGTCCCAATACACCCATTGCCCATGTGAAAAAAAAAAAAAAAAAAGCCACCAACAAGAATGAAGGGATATTTTTTTCCCCCTTGATATTTGAGGCTATAATGTACGATTAGCCACCATAGATCTAAACAATATAGATATCCATTTAATAAAAATCTTTATTTTTATATAGCGCTAACATATTCCGCAGCGCTTTACAGTTTGCACACATTATCATCACTGTCCCCGATGGGGCTCACAATTTAAAATGCCTATTAATAAGTCCTTTAAAAAACAATGTCTATATAAGCCAAGGGGCGGACGCGCTGCTGCAGATCTCGGCGGCATTCAATATCACGGGCCCCTACTGGTAATTATACCTAAGCCTTGTATTAAGCACGGTCCTGTAAGATTTTCCTTATACACGCAGGGCAATAGTAGGGTGAAGCTATGGGTGACTGGTATTGATAATGACATACAATGTGGCTGACCCAAGTGATTGTGATAGGTCCATTGTTTCTTATATTAATAGTCACCCAATAGGAGTTATTTATCCATGGTAGCTGCTGGTTTGTGGAGCTGTGTGTCCTTCATGGGTGATTGTAAAGGGTGGGTTATTTGTCCCTCTGAATCTTGGTGTTATGGTTTTTAACTATGCATTATATGAACAATAAAAACATTTTTTGTATTTTGATATTATAAATAGCCTTGTGATCACTTTGTTCGTTTTTTTCTATATAAGCCAATGTAAAGTGTGGGCAAATAGGATGCAATAGTTGTGCATTTGTCTCATTGTCCTGATGCATGATGGCAAAAAAGGGGAGGGCTCCGCAATCAACGGCTCTTTAGCTATGCGTCACCCATAATAGGGTTATGCATAATACATGCAATAAATGGTTGCAATAGCCATATACTCATCTGAGCTGTAGTGCATCAAAATAGAAGCAGAGATAACCGTCCACATTGAGGTCACTGGTCAGACTTCATTCAAAGCAAACATCCCTGAACAATGCCCGACGTTTCCCTCCCATGGGAATAACGGGGAAGGGGGGGGGGGGGTTCATCAGGGGATACTGGCCATTAAGATAAAGAATGGGCCTTTCTTCAGCCTCTCACCCGGTCATTTTATATTAATCTGCATGGAAGCGCACGCCATATCGTATTGTATTCCGGAAGTGAGGTGACAAGAGTGGCAACATGGAACGCAAATGCGCTCCACCGATGTAACGGAAGCGGCGCTTCAGAATAAAGGCTAAATTAGCCGTACCCATGATGCCGTGAGTGATACCACATAGCTCCGTAGAACGCACTGCGCTCCACAATATAGGCACTATAATATAAAAGTTCTCTGGGAAGGGCATGTAGCCCCATTAGTAATAATTAGCTTACAAGACGGGTGAGTAAACTTATTCAGCTCAAAATAAACAAGTGCACAAAAGACTTGTGCCGACAGAAAAGGAACATAAATAGAGAATACAATTGTCATTCAATATGAATAAAGTATAAGTATATCTGGCAGAAAAAAATCCTATACATTAATGAGTGGCCCTTGATGAAGCTCGTAAGGGACAACTGCTCATTGAGGCCCAGAGGGCTCATTGATTTAAGCAGATATATCCATCTGGTTTCTCTTTGGATAATCTTTTTATCCCAATCCCCTTGTCTTGCTGAGGGGGAAATGACCTCTACGACGGCAAATGATATTGAGCCAAGATCACCCTGATGTATCTCATTCACATGTCACGCGAGAGGCGTATCCCTGCCGTGCCTGATGTCCCCAAGGTGTTCCCCAATATGTACACGCAGTTCACGTTTTGTTTTGCCAACATAGTCCTTGGGGCAAGTGCACCTGCAGAGATAAGCAACCCCCGCTGTCTTGCAATTAGCAAAATCTCATGTGAAAGCTCCTATCAGTCACCGAACTTTTAAATGTTTTGGAGGGCTGTAGATATTTACAAAAAGAGCAGTGCCCACATTTAAAAGTCCCGTTGGATCTATTTGCCAACCATGTGCTCGTTTTTTTTTAGGGGGATCATAGTGGCTGTGAACAACAATATCTCTTATTGACCTCCCTCTCCTGTAGGTGACAGATGCAATCACAAATATCTGGGTCTGATCTCAGAATCTGCCAGTGTGTCCTATGTATATCATACACCTTTTTTGATTGGTACTTTTGATGACCAATGAGACGTGTGATAGGTTTCATGTCCATTCTTGTTTTAGGTACCAAAAGAGAGGCTCTGTTAGGGTATGTGCACACACTGCGGATTCCATTGCGGAATTTTCCGCAGCGGAATTGATAAATCCGCAGTGCAAAACCGCTGCGGTTTTTACTGCGGATTTATTGCGGTTTCTAGTGCAGTTTCAGCTGCGGGTTTACACCTGCAGTTTTCTATTGGAGCAGGTGTAAACCCGCAGCGGAATCCGCACAAAGAATTGACATGCTGCGGAATATAAACCGCTGCGTTTCCGCGCGTTTTTTTCCACAGCATGTGCACTGCGGATTTCGTTTCCCATAGGATTACATTGTACTGTAAACTCATGGGAAACCGCTGCGGACCCGCAGCTGCGGAAACGCTGCGGTTCCGCAGCAAAATCCGCAGCGTGTGCACATACCCTTAGAGTTAGATGCATCGCCATAAGTGGAATTAATGATGTCATTAGGGTATCCCCTATCTCTCTGAAGCAATATTTCAGATCCAATGATTTGGCCTCAAAGTCTCCTAATGAGGAGCAATTCCTTCGTAATCTAAGGAACTGTCCCTTAGGAATACCTCTCTTCAATGGAAACAGATGGTGGCTTTCCCATCTTAACAGGCTATTTGTAGCCGTGAGTTTTCGAAAAATCATAGTATTCAATAAGCCATCTTTTTGTCTAGAAATTAAGACATTCAAGAATGTAATACTATATGCCGATCTCGTAAGTGAATGCCATACCCACAATATTTGTATTAAGGTACTGCATAAATCCAGTGAAAGACTCGACATCTCCCTTCCAGAGGACAAGGATGTCGATATAGCAGCCCCAGAAAATAATACTGGGGTCCCACACCTCATCCTCGTCTCGGAACATGAAAGTGTCCTCCCACCAGCCCATCGCTGTAACCCAAAGCTGGTGGTAGAATTTACCATGGAAGAGAAAATAATTCCGCTGTAAAACAAAGCCCCGAAGTTCAAATCAGGAATAGGTTGTGTGGCCCAAGATTAATCTCTCTACCACCCAGGTAAAAATTTCACGGCTTTAAGGCTATCCAGATGTCGGATACTGCTATACAGTGCCTCCACATCTATGGAGGCAATGATAGTGTCCGAAAGCGATTGTAATCCCCTCCAATTTGGTCAGGAGGTCACTAGTATCCCTGATGTAGGAGGGAAGGGCCAACAAATGGTCGCAATAATCTATCCAGATACACGCTAGAATTTTGAGATAGGGCATCAACCCCTGAGACAATAGGACGTCTTTTTAAGGGGCTGATGCCCTTATGGACTTTCGAGTGCATAAAAGGTCGCTACAGTAGGAAACCTGGGAAAAAGAAAATCAAATTCATTTTTTGAAATAAGCCTAAATTGGAGGGCCCGTGTAACAATCTGATAACTCCAGGGTATATTATTTTATAGGATCATACTTAAGGACTTCATATGATGACCTGATAAAATTGCAAGACATGTCCACATATTTGCAATTATCCATTATAACGAAGTTTCCGCCTTTAATCAGAAGGCTTGATTACAATGGGAGTTATTTTTCAAATCCTCAAGTGCCCTCCTCTCAATGACAGACATTTTAGGGTGGGTTGACTCAAAACAAGGATTTATCTTATGGATTTCCTCAGTCACCAATTTCAGAAAAAAAAAATCAACACTTCCGTAGTTACTAGGGGTGGCATTCTTCTACTAATAGGTTTTAATTCCGAAGAGGGGCCCTCGCCAATTCCTCTACTCCCTTTTGCTGCCAAACTAGTGAGTACCTCCAAGTAAGCCAATTCACCATGTGAGATCACCAATTGTTGACACTTCTGTAGATCATTTTTTGAAAGAAACGTCTCCACTTAAGTTTTCTAGTGAAAAGATTTAGGTCCTTAATCCAATTGAAAGGATCAAATCTTCTGGTGGGGACAAAAGCAAAGGTCCTCAGTTAACACTCTTCTCCATCATGGTAAGGTCATAGGAAGAAAGATTAATAATTTGGTTTTTGCTTGGAAGTACCCCTATTTCTGTTGATTGTTGGGAGTTTGATTACTCAAATGATAGGTAAGACCCCCCCCCCCCCGATCCTCTAAAAAAGATGACGAAGAGGAGTCAGAGGGAAATACCCTCTCTGAACCATGGGCCTGCCATCTGTGGCCCCATTTTCCCCATGTCCCCTAGATGTAGGGAGTTGTCTAGATAGAAATTCCCTAGGTGCAGAGTCTACTTCTGAAGATGATACTTGTGTATTCGATGTAGGTTTTACCTGTAGGGAGGGGTAAGCTCGTTTATCTTTGAACTCCGAACAGTCTTTTAAAAACAGTTTATGTTTTCTGTCTTTTATCTCTAAGTGGAATCTCTCCACTGCTGTTTAAGTGTCTCCTCCCTATTCGATACAGGAACGATATATATCTTGGTACCGTGTTAGCCAGTAGAAAAATGTTTAGAATTGAGAGTCCTCAGTGGTTGATACCTTTTAATGGCTAACTAAAAAGATGGTAACAAATTGCACGCTTTCGAGACTACACAGGTCTCTTCATCATGCATAGACTAATACAAATTCTGATGAATCACATATTTAAGCACAACATAGCACAGATATGATTCCTCCCTATTCGGGAATTCAGAGTCAGTCTTAATTTTAACATTTTTCAGTCAGGTCTTTGAGTATAATGGAGGTGTTTTCAAATGTCCTTTTTTTCTTTGTCTACTAGAATTTGCAGAAATCTCAGAGACAATGAAATTGATTCCTCCTCCCACCTTGCAAGAAGTGTTGAGGAAATACACCTAGGGGCTGGTACAAGATGTATCCTTAGTCCATATGGTATAATCTTATGTTTAATGTAATTCTCCTACGATTCTACTTCCCACCATGACTTTATATTGTTTTTATAAGCAATTAGAAGGTCTGTGAAGAGGGATTTTAAAGTAGGAGTAGTCAATGAGTCGCTAGTCCCTTCAATGTCAGAAAAGGCCTCCTTCGCATCATCCGACCACTTAGTGTCCAATGGTCCTGAAAGGAAACCTGCCATATCAATCTATATGCCAAGCAAAATCAAATCTATTGAGATCCCAAACAATGGAAAAACAAAGGATCCCTAAAAAGTAACTTCTACTATATAATTGTCTAAGGGTCACTTCAGTCTTTCTGTCTGTCTTTCTGTTTGTCACGGATATTCATTGGTCGCGGCCTCTGTCTGTCTGTCATGGAATCCAAGTTGCTGATTGGTCTCGCCAGCTGCCTGTCATGGCTGCCGTGACCAATCAGCGACGGCCACAGTCCGATTAGTCCCTCCCTACTCCCCTGCAGTCAGTGCCCGGCGCCCGCTCCATACTCCCTTCCAGTCACCGCTCACACAGGGTTAATGCCGGCGGTAACGGACCGCGTTATGCCACAGGTAACTCACTCAGTTACCGCCGCTATTAACCCTGTGTGACCAAGTTTTTACTATTGATGCTGCCTATGCAGCCTCAATAGTAAAAAACATCTAATGTTAAAAATACAAAAAATAAAAAAATCATTATATACTCACCTTCCGCCGCCTTTCCCGCTCCTTGCGACACTCCGGTGACCACTCCATGCAAGCGGCAGGTTCCGGTGCCAAGGATGGTATGCGACAAGGACCTGCCATGATGTCACGGTCATGTGACCGCGACGTCATCACAGGGCCTGCGCGAGAAGGACCTGCCATGACGTCACTGTCATGTGACCACGACGTCATTACACCCTGGGACCAGAAGCTGCCGCCTGCACCGCACACAGGCGACAGAACTACAAGGGTACCCTCGGAAGGTGAGTATATGTTTATTTTTTTACCTGTGACATACGTGGCTGGGCAATATACTACGTGGCTCTGTGCTGTATACTACGTAACTGGGCAATATACTATGTGGCTCTGTGCTGTATACTACGTCACTGGGCAATATACTACGGGGCTGGGCAATATACTATGTAACTGGGCAATATACTACGTGGACATGCATATTCTAGAATACCCGATGCGTTAGAATCGGGCCACCATCTAGTTTAATATAAATATTGAAGGGATTACCGTAGGGGGGGAAAAAAAATAAAAAATAAATATATATATATATATATATATATATATATATATATATATATATATATATATATATATATATATATATATATATATATATATATATATATATACCTAGAATACTACTTCCTGCAATTTGTGCCAACTTCCGTGGCTTTGTCCGGAGATAAGTGACGTCACCAGTGTCGTACACCCAGGCAGAGCACAGGGGCCCCAGGCAGCATATGGGGCCCCAGGCAGAGCACAGGGGCCCCAGGCAGCATATGGGGCCCCAGGCAGAGCACAGTGGTCCCAGGCAGAGCACAGGGGCCCCAGGCAGCCTATGGGGCCCCAGGCAGAGCACAGTGGCCCCAGGCAGAGCACAGGGGCCCCAGGCAGCATATGGGGCCCCAGGCAGAGCACAGCGATATTTTGGACCACTGTGCGGTGTTTCAGACCCCCTGTGTGATGTCTGGGGCCCTGTTCTTAAGTATATTAAAGATTAAAGTAACGTATATTAAAGTATATTATAGATCAAATTTGACACGTTTATGAGCACCATTGAGTGATATACTCAAGAATGACATAATTTTTCAACATTTTATGGTTTCAAACTGTAAACACTCAGAGTTTTTTTTACTTCAACGAGAAAACCTTAACGGTTCATAAAAAACTTGACTGTTCAGGATATGATAAAAGTCATAGTATTCTGAATCTTTAACTTATAAAGATACCTTTACATGGGGTGATTATTGGTTCCAGAGAGGCTTTCGGCCGATAATCGTACACATGGCTGGTGACAGGACAATACAATATAAACGTTCAAAGGTAAACACTGATAACATTAAAATCTAATATATAATTGCCTAGAATACTACTTCCGGCAATTTGTGCCAACTTCTGTGGCTTTGTCCGGAGATAATGTCCGGAGATAAGCGACGTCACCAGCGTCCTACACCCGCTCAGGGTGGACAAAGATATATGCCTTCGTGGTGTGCGGCACTTTTCTGATTGGTTGCCGCCTGCTGCGAGCGACCAATCAGAAATGTGCCGTACTGTCAAGAATTGTCAAGAGCTGGTGAGTGCAGCCATTTTTTGTTCTTTCTTACTATTATTTATTAATTGTATTATTCTTACATTTGAATAAATAAAGTATATATGGATTCTAGACTCCCGATTCTTTAGAATCGGGCTGCCATCTAGTATATATATATATATATATCAAGTATATATCAAGTCTGACGGGATATTTTTTTCCTTGATATTTGAGGCTATAATGGACAATTAGCCACCATAGATCTAAACAATATAGACATCCCTATATAAGCCAATGTAAAGTGTGGGCAAATAGGATGCAATAGTTGTGCATTTGTCTCATTGTCCTGATGCATGATGGCAAAAAAGGGGAGGGCTCCGCAATCAACGGCTCTTTAGCTATGTGTCACCCATAATAGGGCTATTCATAATAACAATACATGCAAAAAAAACGGTTGCAATAGTGTGATTGTACAGAATATAATGCAATAGCCATATACTCATCTGAGCTGTAGTGCATCAAAATAGAAGTGGAGATAACCGTTCACATTAAGGTCACTGGTCAGACTATTCAAAACTGACATCCCTGAGCAATGCCCGATGCGTGCGTCCCCCCCCCCCCCCCGTGGGAATAACAGGGGTTCATCAGGGGATACTTGGCCATCAAGATAACGAAAGGCTGAAGAAAGGCCCACTCACCTGGTCATTTTATATTAATCTGCATGTAAGCGTGCGCCATACCGTATCGTATTCCGGAAGCGAGGTGACAGTGGCAACATGGAACACAAATGCGCTCCACCAATGTAACGGAAGCGGCGCTTCAGAATAAAGGCTAAATTAGCCGTACCCATGATGCCGTGAGTGATACCATATAGCTTCGTGGAACGCACTGCGCTCAACAATATAGGCACTATAATAAGGGGGCGTAAACTTATTCAGCTCAAAATAAACAAGTGCACAAAAGATGTGCGGACAATTGTATTCTCCATTTATGTTCCTTTTTTTGTTTTTGTCCGCACAAGTCTTTTGTGCACTTGATGGATCCATCTGCTTAAATCACTGAGCCTGCTGGGCCTCAATGAGCAGATGTCCTTTACGAGCTTCATCTAGTGCCACTCAATGTATAGGAATTTTTTCTGCCAGGTATACTTATACTTTATGTCATATTGAATTACAATTGTATGTTTATTCTGAAGCGCCGCTTCCTTTACATCGGTGGAGCGCAGACAAAAAGGGGGGGTGGAGGGCACCATCCCATATAATAACAAGAAATAGGCGGTCAACCCAAAGCTTGACTTGCAATATAACTCAAACAGAACCAAAAGAAGATGTCAAGCTATAACATAGGGACCACCACTAAAATGCTAATAGAAATACAAGAAATGTTTATTTGTCAATCAAAACGACACACCACACTAATTAAAACAATTTAAAACCAAGTAACAACATAGGTTCCAAATTTGGAACCTTCCTCTGGACATGATAGGTGATAGGACACAGTATGTTAATACACATAGGTATACAATTACAATCTAAAGTTTATAAATTTTAAGAGCCTAAGCAAATTTAGGTGGTTATGAACCCCAAATATAAGTATAACAGGAAATACAATTATGAAAACCAGCGTGGCCCAGCTCGCAGCATGATGTGGTAAAGGATATACATCACTATTAGCTGCTAATCAGTTTTTTTTTTTTTGTTTTTTTTTAACACAGTGCATACCTGAAATACAAAATGATGGCAGGGATCTGATAGGTCAAATATTTATAAAAAGGAATATATCAAGTATACTGGAAAACTAAGAAACTTAGAAATAACAACAGTTGAAAATCTTCTTACTAGGTAAACCTATAGTAACAGGTAGAGTCATATCCTGTATAGTGGGGATGTTATATAGGTGCAGGTGGTCTGGATTAAATAATCCAAAACATTATCCCACTATACTATATCTCTGTGCAAGAATGTGAAATTATTGCGGCAAGAAAGTACAAATAGGCACCAAGCAAAGCGAATGCTTATACCACCATAGATGCTACTGCTCAGAGAACATAACCATGATACCAATCACCACAGAGGTCCAGGGGGCAGAAGCCCAACGCGTATCGCCACACAAGTGGCTTCGTCAGGAGCAGGTGCCGAATTGTACCACTGACTACCTTATATATACAAATGTTACATACCCAAATGGAAACATCCAAATCAGCTGTGAGAGGACGGCATGGTAAAGTGACGGCGCACAGAGTACCAGCGTGCTGGACACCGGAAATGATGATACAATAAGGAAGTAAGTAGAGGAGTACAAACATGGCCACAAAGAAGAGAAATGCGCATGCGCCAACCACAAATATAGGAGTGCCGTTAATTAAGAAGTTGAGTACCAAGATGGCCGCTAGGAAACATCTATGCGCACGCGCCGATTCACAACTCCACCCCCAAGAAGGAGGGAGATTCACTTGAGGAGAATATCATAATCACTGCAGCAATAGGCGGCTGCGTGTTCTAAGAAGAGGATTTTACCCTAGTATCGTCACGCTCAATGTGGCTGTGAAATGCGCATGTATATTAATATATAAAGATGTAAACGAATAGTACATATTAAAATATATTAAATATCAAATGCCTTACAAGAGCCCAATAAAGGGGACTGATTAGACAAGATAACCACACACAATGATCAAACATGCACGACGTCATGACATGATAAATAAAGTGTCCCAATAACGTCCTTTATTGAACTTCAAAAGGCCACATATACCAAAGATAGTAGTACGGTTTGTTAATGAAGTTGGATCAAGTAATATGTATTCGTGCCAACATCATGTATGTCAATAAACGAAGCGACATAAAAGGTATTACCCATGGTGGTCCATAGCAGATCCCAACCATACTAAATGCTGATTACACACTGATTGGCCTATGAAAGTATACTCTGGTTACACCCACTTGCCCAAATAACATATAAGTGCAGCTAACTAAACCAGATACTCTTTACATCGGTGGAGCGCATTTGCATTCCATGTCGCCACTCTGTCACCTCACTTCCGGAATACGGCGCACACTTACATGCAGATTAATATAAAAAGACCAGGTGAGTGGGCGTTTCTTCAGCCTTTTGTTATCTTGATGGCCAGTATCCCCTGATGGATACCAGTTATTCCCACGGGGGGAGAACGCATCGGTGACCAGTAACCTTTATGTGGACGGTTATCTCCGCTTCTATTTTGATGCATTACAGCTCAGATGAGTATATGGCTATTGAAACCATTTATTGCATGTATTATTTTGCATAACCCTATTATGGGTGATACACGGCTAAACAGTTGTTGATTGCGGAGCCCTCCCTTTTTTGCCATCTTGCATCAGGACAATGAGACAAATGGACCTGCAGGGCACAGTAGGACACTACTGAGATATATTTATTTTCCTATGGTAATTCCTTCAATACTTGGTGCTGTGTCTCCAATTTTGGAATGTTTTTAAACTTTATTCATTAAAAGTTAATTTTTAGGGATCCTTGTTTTTCCTTTGGTTTCCCATTGTTTGTCTAGGATCTCAATAGATTTTGGTTGGCATACCCACGTTTAATATGCAAAAGGAGGGAGAAATACCTTGCAGGATCAACGAGGGGATTAATGTTTAACATTCTTCTGTCCAGCAACAAGGTTTTTGTGGAGTTGCCAGTCTTTTCTGAAATAGTGCATTTCTCGTGCACGACTGTCCCACTCACAAATAAAACAATACTTGGTATATCCAAGCTGCAGTCCAAGAAGAAGGGCAACAACTTTTAGATCACTACATGTGTTCCAGTTATAATTTCTATAATTATGTGGGTCAACAGTAACTCCATATTCTCATACTTTTGTTTCATGTGTACGGCATGTCCAATAGGTATAGAAGGATAGATAATTCCGTTGTGTAGTAAAACAGCCTTCAGACTTAAAAAAACCCAAAAAAACTGACAAGTCAATGAACAGTCGCCGTTCCTTCGGGTCATGTTTGCATCCAAGAGCACCAAACAACCCCAAGACGTCGTTGCAAAAGGTTAAACTGTCGACATGGTTGAAAAATTGATTAAGGTCTTCTTGAGGACTGCGAAAACCAGAAACTCTTGTTAATGGTAATAAGAGATTCCGTTCTTGTAGCCTTGATCCCAATAATTCTGCCTGCCTCTTGACAATTTCCAATCTCTGACCAAGTCACTTAGATCAGCTTGACTGAACAGATGTAGATTAGATGTAGAAGGATCAAAGTCTGGGTCTGCAGCAGTTTCATTTTCCACTGATATTATTAGTTCATCTTCGGCATCCTCCATTGTCCATACTTTGGGCGGCTTTGAAACACGAAGACTTTCATCAGGGGGCCCTGGTCTTATGACTGAAGGAAGATTAGGATATTCTATTGATTTCTTGTTCTTTGCTGAATATCCTGTTACATTTGTAAGGCAGAAATAGCAATCTGTTACATGATTTCTCTGCTCTCTCCATATCATTGGGACAGCGAACGGCATTGAAAGTAGTGATCCATTCAGCCATGCTCTAAGGCTTCTAGAACAAGATGCTCAACATGAGGTGCCTACTGTTTGTCCCGATCTCCAATTAAACATTCAAAGTATACAGTTAAGTCCATATATATTTGGACAGAGACAACATTTTTCTCATTTTGGTTATAGACATTACAACAATGAATTTAAAACAAAACAATTCAGATGCAGTTGAAGTTCAGACTTTCAGCTTTCATTTGAGGGTATCCACATTAAAATTGGATGAAGAGTTTAGGAGTTTCAGCTCCTTAACATGTGCCACCCTGTTTTTAAAGGGCCCAAAAGTAATTGGACAGATTAAATAATTTTAAATAAAATGTTCATTTTTAGTACTTGGTTGAAAACCCTTTGTTGGCAATGACTGCCTGAAGTCTTGAACATCACCAGACGCTGTGTTTCCTCCTTTTTGATGCTCTGCCAGGCCTTCACTGCGGTGGTTTTCAGTTGCTGTTGGTTTGTGGGCCTTTCTGTCTGAAGTTTAGTCTTCAACAAGTTAAATGCATGCTCAATTGGGTTGAGATCAGGTGACTGACTTGGCCATTCAAGAATATTTCACTTCTTTGCTTTAATAAACTCCTGGGTTGCTTTGGCATTATGTTTTGGGTCATTGTCCATCTGTAGTATGAAACGACGACCAATCAGTTTGGCTGCATTTGGCTGGATCTGAGCACACAGTCTGGCTCTGAATACCTCAGAATTCATTCGGCTGCTTCTGTCCTGTGTCACATCATAAATAAATACTAGTGACCCAGTGCCACTGGCAGCCATGCATGCCCAAGCCATCACACTGCCTCCGCCGTGTTTTACAGATGATGCGGTATGCTTTGGATCATGAGCTGTACCACGCCTTTGCCATACTTTTCTCTTTCCATCATTCTGGTAGAGGTTGATCTTGGTTTCATCTGTCCAAAGAATGTTCTTCCAGAACTGTGCTGGCTTTTTTAGATGTTTTTTAGCAAAGTCCAGTCTAGCCTTTTTATTCTTGATGCTTATGAGTGGCTTGCACCGTGCAGTGAACCCTCTGTATTTACTTTCATGCAGTTTTCTCTTTATGGTAGATTTGGATATTGATACGCCGACCTCCTGGAGAGTGTTGTTCACTTGGTTGGCTGTTGTGAAGGGGTTTCTCTTCACCTTGGAGATTATTCTGCGATCACCCACCACTGTTTTCTTCCGTGGGCGCCCAGGTCTTTTTGCATTGATGAGTTCACCAGTGCTTTCTTTCTTTCTCAGGATGTACCAAACTGTAGATTTTGCCACTCCTAATATTGCAGCAATTTCTCGGCTTGTTTTTTTCTGTTTTCGCAGCTTAAGGATGGCTTGTTTCACCTGCATGGAGAGCTCCTTTGGCCGCATGTTTTCTTCACAGCAAAACCTTCCAAATGCAAGTACCACACCTCAAATCAACTCCAGGCCTTTTATCTGCTTAATTGAGTGACATAACGAAGAGATTGCCCACACCTGTCCATGAAATAGCCTTGGAGTCAATTGTCCAATTACTTTTGGTCCCTTTAAAAACAGGGTGGCACATGTTAAGGAGCTGAAATTCCTAAACCCTTCATCCAATTTTAATGTGGATACCCTCAAATGAAAGCTGAAAGTCTGAACTTCAACTGCATCTGAATTGTTTTGTTTAAAATTCATTGTGGTAATGTCTATAACCAAAATTAGAAAAATGTTGTCTCTGTCCAAATATATATGGACTTAACTGTAGTTCACATGCTTTCTTAACAAGTGGAGTAATTTCCTTCTTTTGTGCTTTCATTATATATATTCTCCGCTTATGTAGCAGAAATTATTACTGCTGTCGAGACACTGACATTTCAAAATCTTCAGTTTTTAAAATGGTAAAGTATTCAGGCAAATTGCATATATGATAGCAACTATATGGAGGCCCGATGCTATCACATCGGGAGGGCGGTAATGTCACAATGGAGGCAGGCTTTGCAGCTTGAGAATCTCTCCCCCCCCACCCCATGTGCTCACCCACCTATCCACTCTCTCTTTCCCCATGTGCTGACTTCTCCCGTCTTTGCTCTCGAGATCGCAGAGGATACATTTTGTGAGGTAAAATATCATTTAAAAACAGTCAGTGAAATATTTTACCTCACAAAATGAATCCTCAGTGATCCCCTGCTGTAAAGTCAGTATTGTCTTTTGATTCCTCCCCTGCCCAGGAGATGTGCTATGCTCCGTACACGGTCAGCCGAACGATTCACAGCATGGAATTCGCATAATAAGTGCTTGCATGTGTAGATCAGCAATTTATGTTATTTCAGTGGAAAATTCAGAATATACTGTTTCAAAAAAAGGTCATATATGAGTTTTTAGAATTATAACAGAATGTTTCGTATCATTTCTCAAAATCCTTACATGATAGGAAAAATCTGAAGTCAATTCTGAAATCAGCATGAAAAAAATAAAAATTTATGAAAAAAAGTTATGCCATAAATGTGCCATGATTAATTTATAGGCATTTTCCTCTCCCTCCCCCAACAGTGGAAGGGTCTGTTAAGTGATCCATTCTTTATGAATGGGGAACACTCAGGCTCTCACCTAATTAGTCATTAATGTATGGATTTTCTCAACACCTAATGTAATTCCTGCCTGAGTGCGCTATTTCTATCAGGCTCAACCTTTCCCGAAACACTTACAAGATTCACATAGCAGAGTTATTTCCTGGATGCTGCGTAGTGGAGAGGTGTGATGAGATCTTACAGCCTCACAAGGATTCCCAGGACTATTTTTGGATTAGATTATGGAACAATATAGAAGTAGAACACTATACTCCACCGCTCCTCTCCATTGTATGAGCCACCATTATAAAGTTTCAGGAAATTCTTCATAGGTCTTGGGAACTTAAGTGTGTAAAAATAGTACAAAAATATCCAAGATTTACAGGGAAAACACTATTTGTTTCTTAATGGCATTTGTTTATACATTGTTTATTGCCTATAGTTATTAATAGTGTTGAATTTTATATTGTAGTTTTACATTCCTGTAAGCCAGTGACTGTAGTTGACATTTTTATTTTTTATTTTGAACTTTTGCCCCCTCACCTCCAAGTAAAGATAAAGAAGGGGGGGGGGGGGGTTGCCCAACTTTCGTTTTAAAAGCGGATGTAATAAAATACCAAGATAAAAAAGGTAGCCCAGCGTTGATGCTCCAACAGTACTCCCACTCTTTGTTTACAAGACATTGGCACTGATGGGCTGCCAAAATTACTGGCATCATGGCTTCCATTGATAAGTGAGGATGCGGCCAAAGATTGCTCTGTGCAGATGCTCCATAACACAGGCGAGTAGGATCAAATTGTGACTCGCAAAATACTGAAACATGCATGTTATGGAGCGCCCCCATGGGGCCGTGGGGTCCTGCGGTTCACGGGGGGGGGATGTCACGGTGGCTGACCCAGTCCGTGGCCCTGGGACATCCGTGCAAAAGGGAAAGGTCTTTAAGGGGAATGTTCATGACGCCACCTGTGGTATTCGGTCAGGGTGATCGACGCTGCTTTAAGGGGTCCGCTGGGGGGGGGGGGGATGATATGGCAGCTAGATGGTATACCTTCCCACAGGTGAAGTATATCCCCAGGGCTTCCCGGTGTGTAGATGGTGAGAGGCGCAAAGAAGAACGAAGACACAAGGTTGCAGACACTTTACTGAAGACTTCAGCATCCACAGTCCAGGGCACCAGACCACAGGGCAGGCAGAGTCCAGATGGTTTGGAGGCAAGTCCAGAGTCCCCTTGTACAGGTGGAAATTAGTAGCCTTCCCTTGCGCTGCAGTGTTGTAGTTCCTTACTGCCTAAGGCTTCACATAAGGTCCTCACAGATGTAATGTCTTTCTCTCTGTCCCCCATATAGGATAGGAAAAACCCGTATCACTGGTGGCTTGAGGCTGTTTATAGGGACTCTAGCACGCCCCGGCAAACAAAGGTTGCCACCGTGCCTCCTGGGTGTAGGGCGGACAGGTAACTTGCAATTAGCTGTCTTGCCGGTCTCTGGAGCAAAGCATAAAAGGTGCTTACTGCCTCGGTGTTCTGGTCACCGGGCTTCTGCGCCTCAGAAGGAGGCAGCCTGTGTAGGGCTGGTCCCCTTCTGGTATCCTCTCCTTTGCTACGACTTCCTTCACACTCGCTGCAACACAGTTCTGCCTTCTGAATATCTCTTCCTAGGAGCTGCAGCTCTGAGGGCATGCACAGCTCCGTGTCCTTTCTCCTTCGTTCACTGACACGATCCCACCCCTGTAAGGGACCAACTAACTGAGCTGAGCTCAGCCAGCAACTAGCTAACTTTCCCTACAGGCGACCAGTTTTACCTATGTGGGGAGTGACCTAATAAATAGGAGCAGAAGCTCCCCCTGGTGGCCTGGAGTGTGAAATGTATTGCATGTTTGTGATACCTGGATGCAGTTATCCTTCTTTGCCTCCAAACGTAGCATCACTCTCCCCGAGAGGAAAGCAATACCACTGCGATGACCAGGACCCTGGGGCGCTGCAGTTATACAAAAAAACAAAACACTGTTCTACTAGTTCCGACTGTCGTTTTCAAGGTACCCTAGGGTTATCAACTCGCCTGCAACCAGAGTCGTAGCCAAAGTCCTTCTCCGCTCTGCATTTAAGAACTTCGGTAAAACCAGCCCAAGTTCATCCTAACCTGAATTCAGAAAATCCAGTACCAATTAGACACAGAATGCGTTTTTTTTTGTTTGTTTTTTTAGAAGAAATGAGACTCGTGAAAAATGACAAAAAAAATAGAAGTTTCCAGAGGAAACGGATGCAAGCCACAGAGTAACAACTCATACAATAGGGAAAATGCAGCTGTATCTAGTAAAGTCAGCCTTTATAAAGCAATGTAGCCCTTAGAGGAAAGGAGAGTATAGAGTCACCCACACGCAATGTACACAAACAACAAACTTCTGGCAGCCCAGTCCCGAGTCTGCTGGATAAAGAAAATGCCATTCAAGCTCTGAGCACTTATGGTTGTACCCAGCCTCAGAAACCTGAGGACAAATCCAGGATTACAAAGAACATGATATTAAGAAGGATAATATGAACTTTGTTTATATATTGAGAAATCTCTAATTGCTTGCAGACCAGCAGCGCCTCTCATCTCACGGATATTTGTATCTGAGAGAATGCGAACAATCTCCCAGTGTTTATTTCCCATCACTTCCCCACCTAGTGTAAAGATGTCAAATGGTTTATAAGAATGTCCAAACCCCGATATAGGACATGGAGCTTACTATACGCAGATCTCCCCTATCACCACAGGGAACAATAGCAGGGCTTTCCTGGTGTATTGGGAAGGGTTTGCATTTATAAAATTCAGAGCATGTCCCATTGTATTCTTCTAAGGGTATGTGTCCACGTGCCGTTTTACATCCAGAATAGCAGCGGATTGAATGCTGCGTGGAGCCGCAGCGTTCAATCCGCAGCGTCCAGATGTTACAGCATAGTGGAGGGGATTTTATGAAATCCCGTCTCCACTATGCGTGGTAACACGCACTCGGCGGCCCTGTGATTACGGACATGCGGCGCGTATTTTTAGATCACAGCATGTCCGTTTACCTTGCGGCGACGCTGCGCCGCCGCAAGGTAAATCACAGGGCCCTATGTGTGGGGTGCGATGATGCCGGATGTGTGCATTGAACACATCCGGCATCATCGCGTCTCCAGAAGGGGGCAGAGTTTTGGGCGGAGCAAGTTTGCCGCTCCGTCCAAACCGCCGGCCATCCTGAAGGTGGACACATACCCTTACAGTGAGAGAAGGCGGTGGTTGATGGGAGTAATTATCATCCGCCACTTGCACAATAAATAAATACAGTGTGGGTCCCCCTGTATTTGATAACCAGTCAGGCAAAACTGACAGCTGCGGGCTGCAACCCTCAGCAATGCCGGATAGGAAGAGTAGAGGGGTCCCCAAGCTGTGTTTTTTTTTTAATGTAATATATTGTATAGTAATATAAATAAATATAAATATATATAATTTTAGTGATGCAGTGTTACAGGTAGGAGGCACTGCATAGTCTCCTGTTGTGAATTAGACTTTTTTGGCTCCCTCTTGTGGTCACTAGTGGTATGACTCTGAGATTGTCTTTCCCTAGTTTGGCACCCACCTGGGTCGTTAGTCCAGGGGTGTTGCTATATGAACTTCCTGAATTCTTAGTCTGGTGCCTGGCATCGTTGTAATCAGTCATTTCTGTTTGCTCCTGTCTGCTGGTCCTGGTTCATGCAAAATTAAGCTAAGTCCTGCTTCCTTGTTTTTTGGTTATTTGTATTGCTCTTATTTTTTGTCCAGCTTGTACTAAATGTGATTCCTGATTTTGCTGGAAGCTCTAGGGGGCTGGTATTCTCCCTCCGGGCCGTTAGACGGTTCGGAGGTTCTTGAATATCCAGCGTGGATATTTTTGATAGGGTTTTTGCTGACCGTATAAGTCATCTTACTATATTCTGCTATTAGTCAGTGGGCCTCTCTTTGCTAATACCTAGTTCATTCTTACGTTTGTCTTTTCTTCTTACCTCACCGTTATTATTTGTTGGGGGCTTGTATCCAACTTTTGGGGTCTTTTCTCTGGAGGCAAGAAAGGTCTATCTTTTCCCTTCTAGGGTTAGTTAGTTCTCCGGCTGGCGCGAGACGTCTAGAACCAACGTAGGCACGTTCCCCGGCTGCTGCTATTTGTGGTGCTAGGATTAGCTATACGGTCAGCCCAGTTACCACTGCCCTATGAGCTGGTTTTTTGTGTTTGCAGACTTGGTATTTATTGCAGAGACCCTCTGCCATTGGGGTCATAACAGTCTCCCCAGAATACGCATGGAGGCGTATTGAGGCCATAGGAATGCATGGCAATCGCAGGCTTAACTGTGGTGATGAGACAAAGTCCAGCATTATTGTGAATGGCCATTATATGTGTCGCAGAGGAAGATACTCTGCGCTGTCAGCCTTAAGTAAGGTTGTTCTGGGACCTGTAGTCCCACAAATAATTGTGTTATTTTAGAGGGAGGCTGGCAGGGCTAGTTCTGAGAGCTGTGCGGGTCGAACTAGCCACACACACCACCCATCTATGGGAGTGGTTACAGGTTGATAATGTGACCAGGGTGTGGGTCACATGGTGGAGTGTTTGGATCTGTATGGTCCGTATGCAAGGTCCCGGAAAAGCCTATGTGTTGGGAGTGCTATCTCCCTGAATGGCACATGGTGGGGCTTTGGCACAAGTGGCCTGTGTTGGACAATCCCAACCGGGTACGGACATCCTGAATAGCCTGTGTTGGGAGGTCCTGGGAGTAGGACTGGATCACTGAAGAGCACGAGGTGAGGCCAATGACTTGCAGAGCCGGTGACGGCTACTGTGTGGGGGAAGCTACTGTCCTTCGGTGGGTCTGGAACCAACTGGTGTATGTCTGTCAGGCAAGTTGGTGATCCCGTTAGGCAGCTTCTCCAGTGGATATAATGAACTGTTCGGCGTGTGGTCTCCTGCGCAAACTGGGCAGAGAAGTCTGGCGTATTTAGAGACTCCGTAGTAAGGCCGAGTACTAAGAAGCGTTATGAACTGTGCGGTAACTGGACGGACTGAGGTCCAACATGATTAGTGACCACAACTTAATGTGATGTCCCGATACAGTGTGTATTGGACTGTTCGTGATACGGTTTATGATTCTTTAATAAACCGCAGAGACTGTTTGTGTTAAAAAGTGTTCCTGTGTACCTTGAATCCCGTTGCTAAGCGAGTATTCGTGCGCTATGATATATCTATCTAGCTCAGGCTGATAAGGGTTCATGGATATTGACCCCCCCCCACACACACACACATTATTAGATGCGCCAATTCTGGCACTTTGGCTGGCTCTTCCGACTTGCCCTATGGCAGTGGCAAGTAGGGTAATATTTGTGGTGTTGATGTCACATTTCTATTATCTGGTGACATCAAGCCCACAGATTAGAAAATGGAAAGGTGTCTGTACTAATTTCCAGTTCAATGCACACTGATGTTATCCGTGTGTGGGACGTTTTGCGGCTCGTGCTGTGACATGTCAATATATTTTACCTGCGGACACAGGGTCCGTGGAAACACACTGACATGTTCATTTGAATGGGTCTACATGTGTCAGTGTCTCCGGTACGTGTGAAAACCACACGTACCGGACATACTGACATCTGAAAGAGCCCTTAGTTTTTGCATTTCTCCAGGTCTTCTTGGTATTCCAGACTCATGTTGAATCCCTTGAAGGCAAAATTAATCGAATTTAACCTTAAAGAACATGATTTATGTCCACCTCTGTATCCTGGACAGACTATTGTAGTCACTGATGCATGTTAGAGGATAAAAAAAAAAAAATAAATAAATCAAGTGTAGAAAAAGGAGGTGGCAAGCCAAGTCTGACCGTGGGTACAGTAGAGATTATGCAAAAAAAAAAAAAAAACCTGATCAAGTTCCAAAATACATATAAAGTGTAAATAACTATTAGAATTGGTCAGTCCATATAGAAGCAAACGCAATATATTGCTTACCCATGGTAGAATCAGCAGACCATAAACATTACCACAACTGGGTAACAACTGAGGTGGTTGTGGTAACATTTATGTTCTGCTGATTCTATCATGGGTAAGCAATATTCTGCGTTTGCTTCTATATGGGCTAACCAATTCTAATGATAGATATTTATACGTATTTTGGAATTTGATCAGTAATTTTTTGCTTCACATTGCATAATAATCTCTAATGTACCCATGGTCAGACTTTACTCACCACCTCCTTTTTCTACACTTGATTTACCGTCCTTTTTTGAAGCCCCTATCATGCATCAGTTATGATCTGGTTCATATTTAATTTATTTTTTGTTTTTGCAATAAAACTCCATTTTATGTTTCTGGAGTGGTGTTTTTTTGGGGATATTTTGTATTCATATGCAGGTTGTACAATACCTCACATAAGTTTGCCCTCAATATTTTGCCCCATTACTAGAGGATCAAGTACCACTAAGCATAATATATAGGTCACTTTTTTTTGGGATATCTATAGTATGTAAGACTCCAAAACAGGTGATACTTAGAATTTAAAATGTAATTTATTGAAACAAAAAAAACTTAAAACCAAATATACATATCGATCAATCAAAAGATAAATAAATCAACAAGTGCAGATTCCATTAAAAGAGGGACTGTTTAGCCATAGGGAAGCCACCAATTATCAACAACGCTATGAAGTCTGGTATATTACAGTAATGAAAGTCACTATTAGATGCAAAGCTGAATTGCAAAATGATATACTGCCAAGTATTAAGTCCCGTGAGTGACCATAATAGCCTTTGTAAATAATATAATAACAAGGTTCTAACACATAGGTAACCCTGATATAATTACATTCAAGGCTTTACGAAGTTACATGGGCTAATAATCGTGTGGTAATAATGGCTAAAAGTAAGATGAAAACAAAATAACAATGTTACTTTACCAGAGCGATGTGGTGTGGCTGTGCCTCAGCGTCCCTCTGCCCCTTGGGGCAGAGGGACGCTGAGGCACAGCCACACCACATCGCTCTGGTAAAGTAACATTGTTATTTTGTTTTCATCTTACTTTTAGCCATTATTACCACACGATTATTAGCCCATGTAACTTCGTAAAGCCTTGAATGTAATTATATCAGGGTTACCTATGTGTTAGAACCTTGTTATTATATTATTTACAAAGGCTATTATGGTCACTCACGGGACTTAATACTTGGCAGTATATCATTTTGCAATTCAGCTTTGCATCTAATAGTGACTTTCATTACTGTAATATACCAGACTTCATAGCGTTGTTGATAATTGGTGGCTTCCCTATGGCTAAACAGTCCCTCTTTTAATGGAATCTGCACTTGTTGATTTATTTATCTTTTGATTGATCGATATGTATATTTGGTTTTAAGTTTTTTTGTTTCAATAAATTACATTTTAAATTCTAAGTATCACCTGTTTTGGAGTCTTACATACTATAGATATCCCAAAAAAAAGTGACCTATGCAGGTTGTACAATGTAGTATCCCACTTTCTACAAATTGAATATTAATGGGGAGACTAATACTGACATGTCTACAACCACTATAATCTTGAGTATATGTTTTTTTAATATTTGTATAAGGCTACTTTCACACTAGCGTTAACTGCATTACGTCGCAAATCCGTTTTTTACCGAAAAAACGGATGCGTAAAAAAAAAGTGAACAACGTATGCAACGCATACAGCATTTCGACGGATCCGTCGCAAATCCGCTAAACGTTTCCGTCGAAATACTGGATGCGTTGCATACGTTGCATCCGTTTTTACCATCCGTTGCATCCGTTTTTACGACGGATCCGTTTTTAAAATGGGAGGCTCCCAAATTTGATTGGCTACTGGAAAATATGGAAAACTATATAGTTACTGTTTTTACAGCCCATCTTTGAGGGTTTTAGTTTTGTGGCAGCGATGGAAGGTGTTCTTGTGAGGATTGCTAGTTTGGTTACCGACGTTATCTTTGAGACGAATCGCCTGGATATCATAGTGCAGGAGAAGGAGGCGGCAGCGGAAAGACGTAGGATGCTTCTGCAGCAACGGAGACGGAGGCGACTCTGGATACATCAGATTAATGAACTACGGATGATGATAAAGGGATCCAAAACCTAACCCTACCCCTAACCTCACACCTAACCGTTTAATGAACATTTTCTGACAGTCATAGTGCCACGTATTTCAGTGCCACGTATTTCAGTGCCACGTATTTCAGTGCCACGTACTATAAATACTATAACTACGTGGTACTGAAATATCGTGGCACTTACATACGTGGCACTTACATACGTGGCACTTACATACGTGGCACTTACATACGTGGCACTTACATAAGTGCCACGTACACAAGTGCCACGTACATAAGTGCCACGTATTTCACGTAAATGCCACGATATTTCAGTGCCACGCATTTAAGTGCCACGATATTTCAGTGCCACGTATAACCACGTGGTTATAGTATTAATAGTACGTGGCACCTATATACGTGGCACCTATATACATGGCACTTAAGTACGTGGCCATATATGTGGGGTTGAAGGCCCAGGCCAGGTTTATATAGATTTGGGGGTGTCTGGCCAATTGGCAACAAAATCCAGCTTCTGAGCATGCTCAGTGTAAAAAAACGTATTGCAGCGCTGCATTGCGTCGTACGACGTGTCCCGACGCATCCGTCGCTCATAGGCTTCCATTGTAGCCATCGACGCATGCCGCAGGATGCGTCGCGACACGTTTTTTAGGCGGAGACAAAAAACGTTACAAGCAACGTTTTTTGCCGACGACGTGTCGCCAAATTTCGACGCATCCGTCGTACGACGCACACGACGTATGCCAATCCGTCGCAATACGTCGCCAATACAAGTCTATGGGGAAAAAACGCATCCAGCAAAAACTTTTGCTGGATGCGTTTTTTCTGAAAAAAGACGTTTTGAGACGTAATGCAGTTAACGCTAGTGTGAAAGTAGCCTAACTATTGTAGTCACTGTAAACTTCAGCTCCAGATGTTGCAATGCTAAACAGTCCGTGAATAGAATCCCATCTATTTCCTGCCATTGTGAGATGTTAATTATCTACAGGGTCCATGGGGTCCGAAAGACAGAGGAGTATTGTGAAGAGACTCAGTGGTGCAGTAATCAAGCACTTCTTTGCTTCGCTGTAGAGGGATTTCCCCATTCATTGCTTGTCAGCACATACAGTGGCGTATCCGGGGGGGGGCAGCCGGGGCATGTGCCCCGGGCGCAGCCGACAGGGGGCGCCAGCGGGCCACCTGATGATGCAGCAGTACAAGGAGGCTCCTCGTCGGCATTCTGCCGCCCCCACACTGAGATACTCACCTACTCCTGGCGGTGCGGTCCCTGCAGGTCTCCGGTTCCCCGTTCCCCAGCTTCTTCCTGTACTGAGCAGTCACATGGTACCGCTCATTACAGTAATGAATATGCGGCTCCACCTCCCATAGGGGTGGAGCCGCATATTCATTACTGTAATGAGCGGTAACGGTGACCGCTCAGTACAGGGAGAAGCTGCAGTGCCGCCCCGGGGAAGCAGGGACTGCACAGCACCAGGTGAGTATAACGGGGAGGGGAGCGCTGCGCAATATTCACCTGCTCCTCGTTCCCGCGTCGCTCTGTCTTCAGCAGTGACGCTGAGGTCAGAGGGCACGGTGACGTGATTAGTGTGCGCCCTCTGCCTGAGCACCAGTGCTGAAGATGGAGCGGCGGCTGGAACGAGGAGCAGGTGAATATTGAAAGTGCCGGGGGCCTGAGCGCCGGAGGAGGTGAGTATGTGAGTTTTTTTAATTTTTTTTTATTTATTTTTTTTTTTAAATCGCAGCAACATCAAATGGGGCAAGTGTCTGTATGGAGCATCTTATGGGGAATAATCAATGTTTCTGCAGAACTATATGAGACAAATATATTTATGGAGCATCTTATGGGGCCATAATCAACATTTGTGGAGCACTGTATTGGGCAAATGTGTCTGTGGAGGATCTTATGGGGCCATTATTAACCTTTATGCAGGATTATATACTGCTCCTGATTCAATATGGATATTCAAAAACACTTAACCTACTGATGACTCAATTAATTTTACTTATATTGGTATCTATTTTAACATAATGGGGATTCAGGAATGCACCTTGGCTTGGTCATACAGTTTCAATAGAGTTAAGATTCAATTGGGGGAGGGGTTGGGGGGGGGGGGGGGGAAGGGCACCAAACTGATCCTTTGCCCCGGGTGCAGGACAGGCTAGATACACCTCTGAGCACATATAAACCATTACAACCATGATCATGTTTACCAAGTAATTGGCATCCAAGATAAAATAACCAAGACCATGAACTTTTGTCCTCACAAAGCTCTGCCCCACAGTTACATTATACAAAGGCTTTATAATCATAGGTCATAGAGCACTCAAATAAACTAAAAAGTGGTCCTCAAAAACAGCTGACAGAGATGCCCACTGGGATGAAGGGTCATCTTATAAAAAGGATCCTCCAATGATTACAGCTAAGGCTACGTTCACATTAGCGTTGTGCGGCGCAGCGTCGGGCGCAGCTGCGGCGACGCATGCGTCCCTATATTTAACATGGGGGGCGCATGGACATGCGTTGTCTTGCGTTTTGTGACGCATGCGTCATTTTGGCGCAACTGTCAGGGCGCAGAGGACGCTGCATGATGCAGTTTTTTCTGCGCCAAAAATCATGCAAAAAATGAATGCATGCATCACAAAACGCTGCGTTGTGCATGCGTTCTGCGCAACGCAAATGTGAACGTAGCCTAATCAAGTCGATACCCAGGAGAAACTAGGTACTGAGGTTCCTAAAATGTGGTGGACCACCAACAAATAGAAATAAACTTGCTTATAATGGTTATCTACAAAATAGAGGAGCACCAATGATACTAGCAGTAAAGAGGAGTACCACTGTATTATTGTCAGTATCTGGGGATAGGAATCTCTAATAAGGTTGATCGATGGTCAACAACCAAGATCTTAAAGGGACTCTGTCACCTGAATTTGGAGGGAACAATTTTCAGCCATAGGGGCGGGGTTTTCGGGTGTTTGATTCACCCTTTCCTTACCCGCTGGCTGCAATATTGGATTGAAGTTCATTCTCTGTCCTCCATAGTACACACCTGCGTAAGGGAAGATTGCCTTGTGCAGGTGTAACGACCGTTATGCCGGTCGCTGCTCGAGAACAGAATACGGCGCTGCTATGAATGACTCAGGGCACAATATGATATTAAACCAACTTTTCTTTATAACTATTGCAAAAAAAAACAGAATTTCTCTCCCAACACAATATGGGCCACAACAGCCACAACTCACAGAATACAAGTTATACAGCCTGAGAGACCCCAAGTGCCAGCTTCACAGACAGGAATCAGACTACCCCACAACTATACCACTCCTTCCCTTAACTGTAACGGGCCTACACGGGGTTATACTGTGCCTGTGACACGTGGTCCTCTCAGGAATACAATCTTACACCCGCCTCCCGCCTAATTTACAATAAATCACGGGTACCCGTTTTTTCCCAACATATATATATATCTCACAGTATATACTCAGTGTATACGCAGTGCACGGTATTATTGTTGAGTGCTCACAGTATACTCTTTCACAATATATGCTTCAGCGGTAAATAACTGAATTTGTTATACAGACATCCAGCAGCGGATTAAATAGGTATTTGAGCCACCAAATCTTCTGATGCAGATCCAGATAAAGTTCACAAATAATTCCAGGAATATCCCACAGCCAGAATCGTGAAGCGCAGGAATCCACACAGTGTCTATTAGTTGTCAGGCAATTCTTCATACAAGAGTGTCCTTAAATAGGCTGTGATTCCTATCTAGCTATCCCTAGCTAACTACACAGTCGGTGACTGGTCACACTTCTCTGTTTACTCACAAGAATAGCTTTCTTGAAATCACACAGTCCCAAACAGGAATGCCTCAAGATCTGGATTCCCCACTCTCCATCACCGCGCTGCTTCTTCTCAAACGCCCAGAAACTCTCTCTGAGGTAACTGTCCTGTTTCCAGAATCTTCTTGTCTTTTACTCCTGGGTGACCTCTGGTGGCTGAACCAAATTACTGCAACAACATTGTAATTATCCTGTCTATTACTCAAGGGTGACCTCTGGTGGCTGAACACAGTTACTGTATCAACACTGTTTATGATTTTAAAAAAAAAACCATCACCATTTTACACTCCACCCCACTTTCAATTTGGCGTCCCGACAAATGGCTTCTCACAACTCACACGCAACACATACTCATCAGGATTATATCGTATCGGAGGAATTCCGGCTGTGCTCCTCTCTGACCTCCGTAAGCCAGTACCTGTCGGGTTCAACGAAACATTTGTCGTATCTGGTGGAACAGTAACATCAGTGGGCATATCAGGAGTTTGCACTGTCGGACTCTGCATTTCTGAGAGGTCGCCATCACAGTCATCCCAACAGTAACACTCAACATTGCTCGGTTGCACCATCATTGGATCAGATGACTCAGGAGAACAGACAGGTGCGTCGGATATACACCGCTTTAACCAATTCCGATGCATCGTGCGACGAGGTCCGATACACCCCTCAGGGACCACAGTGTACACACTTCCTCCTGGGAACACCCTTTCCACTACTGTGTAAGGCGTATCCTCCCACCTGTCACTCAACTTCCCTTCTGGACGTGTAACCCGCACTAGCACCTTGTCACCCACCTGGAACTCATCCCCGTGCACTGGTTTTCGATCTCGGTGTGGATGATCCCGTACACGTTCTTTCACTATCTGATGGATCTCTCGCAGTTTTCTTCGGTGGTCCTGGACCCACTCACTGGCTGTACGATACTGCGGCTCATCCGGTACTGTCAGACTCAGCTCTCCAATTTCTCGTCCTGGCCGGCCGAACATCATCGCATAAGGCGTGAACCCTGTAGTGTTATGGACTCTGTTATTATAAGCCCACATAAGTTCAGGGAGAAACTCAGGCCATCGCCCCTTTTGCCTTTGTTCCAGCGTTCTCAGCATCTGGAGCAGCGTTCGGTTGAATCTCTCACAAGCTCCATTTCCCTGCGGGTGATAGGGCGTCGTCCGTGATTGCTGAATCCCATAGACCTGCAGCAACTCAGTCATGAGCTGACCCTGAAAACAGGTACCTTGGTCTGAATGCACTCTTTGGGGGCAGCCATACACCGGCATGAAATGTTTACAGATCGCCTCTGCTGCGGACTTAGCAGTTTGATCTTTAGTGGGAATGGCCACAGCAAATTTTGTGAAATGATCGGTCATGACCAGGCATGAGTGATGACCGCTGCTGGAGTACCCAATGGACAGATAATCCACCATTAATACTTCCAGCGGGGCAGACGTCACGATTGTCTGAACTGGAGCTCTCTGTTCTGGAGACTTATTCAATTCACAGGGTCGGCACTTAGCACACACCTCTCTCACGACTTCTTCCAAGCCAGGTGTGTACACAAATCGATGCAACCATCTATACGTCTTTTCAGGTCCAAAATGTGCACCCTGCGTATGAGCCTCTCGGGCAATGTCTGGAGCCATTGAGGCTGGGATCACCACCTGCCAACGGTACCCCAGCTCTGCCGCTATGTAGATCCAGCGATACAGTACCCCTTCCGTTATGGCCAATCGATCCCACTGCCGTAGCAGTTTCTGCCCCTCTGCACCCAGCCGAGCTCTCACCCTTCTGTCGGGCCAGGACTTTTGACTCAGCCACTTCTTTACTCGTGACAGCTCGGAGTCTGCATCCTGTAAATCGGCCCACTCCTGACGAGTCTTTCCCAGCAAAGTGGCGACCTGTGTCGCCACCCCACTTAACCGTGCCACATCCACAAACACAGGTAATCGTCTCAGGTCAGGAATCTCGGTATCCTCAAGGTCTTCATCCACAACATGCCGGGGAGTACCACAAGTCACTCGTGACAGTGCATCGGCATTGGAGTTCTCTTTACCAGAACGGAACCGAATCCGGTAATTAAACTTGGACATCCGTGCTACCCACCTCTGCTCTAGGGCTCCGAGCCTGGCATTCTCTAGGTGTGCCAGCGGGTTATTGTCAGTCATCACAAAAATCTCAGAGCCAGCAAGGTACTCTGCAAATTTCTCAGTCATAGCCCACACCAAGGCCAACATCTCCAACTTAAATGAGCTATAATTATCTGGGTTTCGCTCGGTGTCTCGTAGAGACCGACTGGCATATGCAATAACCCGTTCACGCCCCTCCTGCTCTTGGGCTAACACAGCTCCCAGGCCATGGAGGCTCCCGTCAGTGTACAGAATGAAAGGTCGGTCAAAACGTGCATACGCCAACAAAGGTGCCTGCACAAGGGCATCCCGGATCTGATCGAATGCCTGTTGTTGTCGATCTGTCCATTGGATGGGTTGGTTCTTGGGCCCTCGCGCCGTCCCTCTCAACAGCTCATTCAGTGGCTCAGCCACTTTAGCAAAGTCTTTTACAAATCGGCGATAGTATCCGGCTAGACCGAGAAATGCCTGTACTTCTCTCCGGGTCTTGGGTCTGGGCCACCCTTGAATGGCCTCAATTTTACTCGGTGCTGGTTGCACACCCTCAGCCGACACTACATGCCCCAGGTACTCAATCTGCGTCCGGAACAGTTGACATTTTTTTGGCTTGATCTTAAGTCCATTGTCTCTCAGTCGGTGCAACACTTGTCGCAGCTTTTTCAGGTGATCATCGAATGAATTTCCGAATACGATTACATCATCCAGATAGATCAACACAGATTCAAAATTGTAGTCACCCAAGCAATACTCCATCAATCGCTGAAATGTTCCTGGGGCATTACCCAGTCCAAAGGGCATCCGATTAAACTCGAACAGACCCATCGGCAAGATGAATGCTGTCTTCTGCCGATCTCGAGCCGCCACGGGCACCTGCCAGTAGCCACTGGCTAAATCAAGCGTAGAGAAATACTTTGCCTTCCCTAGTGCGGACAAGGATTCCTCGATTCTTGGTAATGGATAAGAATCACGTACAGTATGTGCATTCAGCTTGCGGTAATCAACACAAAACCGTATGGACCCATCCTTCTTCCGTACCAACACGACTGGTGCGGCCCAAGGACTCTGACTCTGGCGGATCACCCCATTGTCTAGCATTTGCGCTATCATCCGCTTAACCTCTTGATAGAGGTTCGGCGGGATCTGACGATATCTCTCTCTCGAATCGGAGGGGTATCTCCTGTGGGTATTTCGTGTTCCACTGCCTTTGTGCAACCAAAGTCTTCATCATCCCTGGAGAAAGCAGCCTGATATTCCCACAGTGTATCCTCCAGCCTGCGCGCCTGCTCAAATGTTAACTGGGACTCATCCACCCCCATAATCTCCATGATCTTCCTGCCATTCCACGCAGGTGTGGGGGACTCTTCGGTTGTCGTCTGCATTGACAGGGTCCAGGCAGTCCTGTGGTCTGCTCTTAGTGTAAACTGACTTTTGGGAATGACTCTCTCGCCGCACACATATACATCAGCCAGCTTGGTGCCTTCCGCCAGAGTCATCTCATGATCTTGCAGATTCAAGCACCTTATCGGTACACTTCCATATCGTACAACGGCCACTGTTCGGGCTACCATTAGACTATTAGTGTCTTCTGACCGACTGGTCGGTTCCAGAATCACCTCCACACCATTCAGTTTTCTGTGTGTCCCTACCGGCATCAATACAAGCTTCTCTTGACCCGGACCGATCACAACAGCAGACCCGCGTGGGACATACACCGCTCCCACTGCTCTTCCTTCTGCCGAACTCTTCTGAATGCCGCATGAACGGACCACCTGCTGTAGGACTCTCTGAGTGACTTTGTGGGGCGTCACCCGCTTCCAATAACGCGGACCATCACGTTCAAACAGAAGGGAATCCAGCTCTCTCAGGATGTTCATTCCCAGAACCACCGGAAGGTTTGGTCTCGCCTGCGTCGTCACGAGCACCACTCCCTTGGTCACCAACTCCTGACCACACAGCTGTACCTTCATCCACGCAATGCCCGCCACTGGGATTTCCTCATTATTGGCAGCCTTTAGTTTTAATAAATGTCCCGACTCCGGTTTGACAGTCCCTTCGAAGTGCTCCTTAAAAAACTTCATTGGCATCGTAGTCACCTCCGACCCGGTATCCACCAGACATGCCACCTTCTTGCCTGCAAACTGCACCTCCAAAGTTGGACTGTCCTCAATCAGATCCTCAGAACAGACATTGGGCACTGATTTTCGTTCCTGCCCCGCCGTATGCCCAACTACAGCGAGGGCCTCTCTTTTACTGATGATGAAGCTTCATCTGCCAGCTTCCTCTGGCAGTCTCGCTGCAAATGACCAAATTCCCTGCATCGCCAGCATTGCACCGGTCTTCTTGCCAAACCTCTGGATGGCCAGGGTCTTATAGCAGTCGACATTTCCCTTGAGGCATAGGGTAACCGCCCATACAATGGAATAGAGGGGTTAGGCGGTGCCGGGTACATCGGAGGTGTTTCCCGAACCTGCATCTGCTGCATCTGCTCTGCCAGGCTTTCCACGGTTTTCTGTAAAGCTGCCAGCTGTGTCTGGATGGGATCTGGCCCCGGCCCTTGTGTATCAGCCACTTGCAGGTTACTCCTCTGCAGAACGGGCTTTACTTCTAAGGTCCGTGCTACTGCTTCTTCCTGAATTTCAGCATAGGTAATACCAGGAATACTTCGAGCTTTCAGCAACAATTCACTCCTTAGTGTCTCACTTTGGATCCCCTCAATGAACTGATCCCGAAGAATGCTGTCAACCTCGGCCTCAGTACCCACAGTCACAGTTGACTTCCTTTTAACCTCCTGATGCAGCTCCTCCAATGCTATAGCATACTGGATCAGACTTTCTCCGTCTCTCTGGGTCCGAGCGAAAAACTGTACTCGCAGTTGCCCTGCCGCTGCCACGTGATCAAATGCATTTTTCAATATCCGAATGATGTCATCAACTGTTCTTCGCTTATCCTCGGATTTCAACAAGACAACTTTGCGGGCATCCCCCTCCAAAGCATTCAGCGCGACTTCTGGCTGCAGTCGGGGGCTAACACCGAGCAAGGCAATGGCATTCTTTAACCTGCCTTCCCAATCACTGAGCAGCAGATTGTATCCATCAAACTTGGCCAGATGATTAAGCAGCGCTCCCGTGGCAGAGCAACCCACTAATCGATCTCTAACAGAAACAATGGGGGAAGGGGGGTGAATAACTACAGCAGGAGTGACAGCGCCTTCTGTTCCATCAGTAACATCCATAGCGAGCACCGTATCCTGCCGACTACGCCAAAATGTAACGACCGTTATGCCGGTCGCTGCTCGAGAACAGAATACGGCGCTGCTATGAATGACTCAGGGCACAATATGATATTAAACCAACTTTTCTTTATAACTATTGCAAAAAAAAAAACAGAATTTCTCTCCCAACACAATATGGGCCACAACAGCCACAACTCACAGAATACAAGTTATACAGCCTGAGAGACCCCAAGTGCCAGCTTCACAGACAGGAATCAGACTACCCCACAACTATACCACTCCTTCCCTTAACTGTAACGGGCCTACACGGGGTTATACTGTGCCTGTGACACGTGGTCCTCTCAGGAATACAATCTTACACCCGCCTCCCGCCTAATTTACAATAAATCACGGGTACCCGGTTTTTCCCAACATATATATATATATCTCACAGTATATACTCAGTGTATACGCAGTGCACGGTATTATTGTTGAGTGCTCACAGTATACTCTTTCACAATATATGCTTCAGCGGTAAATAACTGAATTTGTTATACAGACATCCAGCAGCGGATTAAATAGGTATTTGAGCCACCAAATCTTCTGATGCAGATCCAGATAAAGTTCACAAATAATTCCAGGAATATCCCACAGCCAGAATCGTGAAGCGCAGGAATCCACACAGTGTCTATTAGTTGTCAGGCAATTCTTCATACAAGAGTGTCCTTAAATAGGCTGTGATTCCTATCTAGCTATCCCTAGCTAACTACACAGTCGGTGACTGGTCACACTTCTCTGTTTACTCACAAGAATAGCTTTCTTGAAATCACACAGTCCCAAACAGGAATGCCTCAAGATCTGGATTCCCCACTCTCCATCACCGCGCTGCTTCTTCTCAAACGCCCAGAAACTCTCTCTGAGGTAACTGTCCTGTTTCCAGAATCTTCTTGTCTTTTACTCCTGGGTGACCTCTGGTGGCTGAACCAAATTACTGCAACAACATTGTAATTATCCTGTCTATTACTCAAGGGTGACCTCTGGTGGCTGAACACAGTTACTGTATCAACACTGTTTATGATTTAAAAAAAAACCCATCACCATTTTACACAGGCATGTACTACGGAGGACAGAGAATGAACTTCAATCCAATATTGCAGCCAGCATGCAGCCAGCGGGTAAGGAAAGGGTGAATCAAACACCCGAAAACCCCGCCTCTATGGCTGAAAATTGTTCCCTCCAAATTCAGGTGACAGAGTCCCTTTAAGCAACCAAGTAAAGAATCAACAATGAGAGACTGGAAGTAATTAATGCAAGTGTGGCACCTTGGTGGGGAGTCTTTTTTTTCTATAGGCCATCAGTTAAACCAGCTGATATTTTTCACCAAGTGGCAGGATTGCTTTCTAATTACTGATAGGTTTGAGCTGCTGTCATGGCTTTCTGCTCAATACTTTCCCCCCCCCCCCCCCCCCCGAGTCATTTCTCATTATTACACATAAAACCATAAATTGGGTTCTTTATTTTCCTGTGTGGATTGGATGGATTCTTACAGACACCTATCTGATGAGAACTTCATGTCAATAGTAGCTTTAGAAATACTTAGAAAATTGGTGACGTGTAAAATACTTTTCACATGCTGTAGCTGTTGGCTAGGCGTTTGTGTACATGAGGGAGTCAGGAGATATAGCTGTTGGTCAAACATTTTTCTTCATGGAGGAGTTGATAGAAATAACTTGGCTGAGTGTTTCTATGCATTGGGGGGAGTCTGCAGAGATAACTATTGGCCAAGTGTTTTTCTCCAAGGGGGAGCTGGAAGAGTCAGCGAACGGACAAGGAGTGGTTTGGCTGACAGTTATGCAATGTGTGGAGCAGGTCATGTATGGTCAACGCTACCCTCCAGATATTTTGTTTTTGTAAAAAGAGATGGGCGCTACTATTAATGTAGTACAAGTCATCATACATTACATGGCAATATTGTCATGGTCTCAACTTGTGCGACTAAAAAAACCAACCTCGTCATTTGTCCTTTATCCATTTTTCCTTTGCGCCTTTCTTAAATCCTTTATTTGCCATTTATTTTCGTGTTTGTCATTTTGGGCACGGCTTTCCCAGAGGTTTTTGGCCGATTTGTCAATTATCACTTTAAAACAAGTTGCAAAGTTTGGCGTAGATGTCCTCCACTTCTTCCCTGGAGTGATTTTACATAGGCCAGCTTTATTTTTGGCGCAAAATTTTGCGTCATGTAGTGAAACGTGTGACTTTTAGCACTAAAAGGTTGTAAAATGGTTCAGACA
Source organism: Ranitomeya variabilis (assembly GCF_051348905.1). NCBI lineage: Eukaryota > Metazoa > Chordata > Amphibia > Anura > Dendrobatidae > Ranitomeya > Ranitomeya variabilis. Next base: position 252,367,170 of record NC_135233.1, on the reverse strand, counting down.
TAGAATTTGTTTTACGGTATTTTGCCCAAAATTCATGAACAGGTTCCAGTATTAGAGGGATTTATCCTGTCCTGATACATTACACTATTGTATTGTTCTGGAGTGCAGACTTTTTAGCTCAGAGAACTGTCTCAATTGGATACAGATGAAACAAATGCTCAGCTGTGAGAAGCATGTAACATTATGAGACATTTCCATTCACTGACAGCAAGCAGACATCTTAAAAGTTGTGGATTAAAAACACCAAAAATATTTTAGTTGCAATATAACACACACACACACACACACACTTAGGAAAAGTTACATGAGCAGCTTTGTCGCCATTCACTTCTATTCAGTTGAAAATCACACCAAATGCAAGTTGGGTTGCAACTTAATGCATTCTTGCAACAGTGTAGCTGGATAGTGTGACTTCAGATCTTTACCAGGACATGCTAGAACCTGTGGTGTCCTATAGCTTAGTATACATACTGTATGTGACCACTGTGCTAACTCCTGGTGTGTACTATACCTGTGGGGAATCATCCCGTACTCACACACACAACATACCTGTGGGGAATCGTCCCGAACTCACACACACACACACACACACACACACACACACACACACACACACACACACACACAACATACCTGTGGGGAATCGTCCCGTACTCACACACAGCATACCTGTGGGGAATCGTCCCGTACTCACACACAGCATACCTGTGGGGAATCGTCCCGTACTCACACACAGCATACCTGTGGGGAATCGTCCCGTACTCACACACACAGCATACCTGTGGGGAATCGTCCCGTACTCACACACACAGCATACCTGTGGGGAATCGTCCCGTACTCACACACAGTATACCTGTGGGGAATCGTTCCGTACTCACACACAGCATACCTGTGGGAAATCGTTCCGTACTCACACACAGCATACCTGTGGGAAATCGTTCCGTACTCACACACAGCATACCTGTGGGGAATCGTTCCGTACTCACACACAGTATACCAGTGGGGAATCGTCCCGTACTCACACACACAGTATAACTGTGGGGAATCGTCCCGTACTCACACACACAGTATAACTGTGGGGAATCGTCCCGTACTCACACACACAGTATAACTGTGGGGAATCGTCCCGTACTCACACACACAGTATAACTGTGGGGAATCGTCCCGTACTCACACACACAGTATAACTGTGGGGAATCGTCCCGTACTCACACACACAGTATAACTGTGGGGAATCGTCCCGTACTCACACACACAGTATAACTGTGGGGAATCGTCCCGTACTCACACACACAGTATAACTGTGGGGAATCGTCCCGTACTCACACACACAGTATAACTGTGGGGAATCGTCCCGTACTCACACACACAGTATAACTGTGGGGAATCGTCCCGTACTCACACACACAGTATAACTGTGGGGAATCGTCCCGTACTCACACACACAGTATAACTGTGGGGAATCGTCCCGTACTCACACACACAGTATAACTGTGGGGAATCGTCCCGTACTCACACACACAGTATAACTGTGGGGAATCGTCCCGTACTCACACACACAGTATAACTGTGGGGAATCGTCCCGTACTCACACACACAGCATACCTGTGGGGAATCGTCCCGTACTCACACACACAGCATACCTGTGGGGAATCGTCCCGTACTCACACACACACAGTATAACTGTGGGGAATCGTCCCGTACTCACACACACCATACCTGTGGGGAATCGTCCCGTACACACACACACACACACTATACCTGTGGGGAATCGTTCCGTACTCACACACACCATACCTGTGGGGAATCGTCCCGTACACACACACACACACTATACCTGTGGGGAATCGTCCCGTACACACACACACACACACTATACCTGTGGGGAATCGTTCCGTACTCACACACAGCATACCTGTGGGGAATCGTCCCGTACTCACACACAGCATACCTGTGGGGAATCGTCCCGTACTCACACACAGCATACCTGTGGGGAATCGTCCCGTACACACACACACACACACACACTATACCTGTGGGGAATCGTTCCGTACTCACACACAGCATACCTGTGGGGAATCGTCCCATACTCACACACAGCATACCTGTGGGGAATCGTCCCGTACTCACACACAGTATACCTGTGGGGAATCGTCCCGTACTCACACACAGTATACCTGTGGGGAATCGTTCCGTACTCACACACACCATACCTGTGGGGAATCGTCCCGTACACACACACACACACACACACACACACACACACACACACACACACACTATACCTGTGGGGAATCGTCCCGTACTCACACACAGTATACCTGTGGGGAATCGTCCCGTACTCACACACAGTATACCTGTGGGGAATCGTCCCGTACTCACACACAGTATACCTGTGGGGAATCGTCCCGTACTCACACACAGTATACCTGTGGGGAATCGTCCCGTACTCACACACACCATACCTGTGGGGAATCGTCCCGTACTCACACACAGCATACCTGTGGGGAATCCTTCCATACATTGCTTGCTGTGGGTGGAACCTCATGTTGCCTGCTG